>NC_064857.1:111996713-112596713 GCF_024139225.1 Suncus etruscus | reverse complement strand
CCACAGAAAAACCACCCCAAGACACATCCTAGTCACAATGACAAATCCCACAGATACAGAATTCTGAAAACAGCAAGATCAAAAGGGGAAATCACGTTCAAGCAAGCTTCCCTGAGATTTACAGCAGACCTGTCACCAAAAACACTCAATGCAGGAAAGCAGTGGTGGGATATTGTGACAAGACTGAATGAAATGAATGCTTCACCCAGAATACTATACCCAGCAAAACTCAGTTTCTGGTTTGATGGAAGAATACATGGCTTCACAGACAAAAAACAGCTCAGAAACTTCACAGACACAAAACCAGTCTTAAGAGAAAAACTGAAAGACCTAATCTAAGACAAGACTACCCAAAAGACACACCAAATTTTGAAATAAAGATGGCGTTAAATCCCAGGACAATTCTTTCTCTCAACGTCAAAGGACTAAATGCACCAGTTAAGAGACACAGAGTGGCTAAATGGATCAAAAAACTCAATCCAACCTTCTGCTGCCTACAAGAAACGCACCTGAATAGTCAAAACAAACATAGACTCAAAATAAAAGGCTGGAGAAAAATTATCCAAGCAAACAACACCCATAAAAAAGCTGGAGTGGCCATACTAATATCACATAATGCAAACATTATACTCAGGAAGGTTGTAAGGGACAACGATGGACATTTTATATTAATCAAGGGGTACGTAGAGCAGGAAGAATTCACTCTCCTAAACATATATGCACCAAATGAGGGGCCAGCAAAATATTTAATACAACTGTTGACAAATCTGAAAAATAATATCAACAACAACACAATAATTGTGGGGGACCTTAACACGGCTTTGTCAACACTGGATAGGTCAACCAGACTGAAACCCAACAAGAATATACTAGACCCAAGGAGAGAAATGGAAGAAAGAGGCCTAGTGGATATATATAGGACACTCCATCTCCAGAAACCTGGATACACATTCTTCTCCAATGTACATGGGACATTCTCCAGGATAGACTACATGCTGGCACATAATACATACCTCCATAAGATCAAGAGGATAGAAATTTTGCAGACTACCTTCGCTGACCACAAGGCTCTGAAATTATTTGTGAACTCCAAAGGGACTCAGAAGAAACACTTTAACACCTGGAAGTTAAACAGCCTCATGCTCAATAACCAGTGGGTCCGAGATAAAATCAAGGAGGATATCAAAAGAATCCTGGAAACAAATGACAATAAAGACACAAACTATCAGAAATTAGGGGACGCAGCAAAATCAGTACTGAGAGGAAAATTTATAGCTTTGCAAGCACACATCAAAAAGGAAGAAGGAGTTTACCTGAGTAGCTTAATGACACAGCTAATAGAACTAGAAAATGCTCAACAAAAGGACCCAAGAATAGGAAGACAGAAGAAAATAACAAAGCTGAGAGCAGAAATCAACGAAGTGGAAACTCAAAAAACAATCCGAAAGATCAACGAAAGCAGAAGTTGGTTCTTTGAAAAAATAAACAAGATTGATAGACCACTGGCAAACCTAATAAAGAAACAGAGAGAAACTTGATAACTCATATCAGGAATGAAAAAGGAGAGATCACTACTGATATGACAGAGATTCAAATGGTAATCAGAAACTACTTTGAAAAACTCTACGCCACTAAAAATGAGAACCTGGAAGAAATGGATAAATTCTTAGACTCTTATAATCTTCCACGGTTGAAGGAAGAGGATGTAGCATATCTAAACACCCCCATCACCATTGATGAAATTAAAACAGTAATCAAATATCTGCCGAAAAACAAAAGCCCAGGTCCAGATGGATTCACTAATGAATTCTATCAAACTTTCCAAGAGGAACTACTGCCAATCTTGGCAAGACTCTTTCATGAAATTGAACAAACAGAAACTCTTCCAAATAGCATTTATGAAGCCAACATCCCCTTGATACCTAAACCAGACAGAGATGCTACCAAAAAAGAAAATTACAGACCAATATCACTGATGAATGCAGATGCAAATATCCTCAAAAAAATCCTGGCAAATAGGACTCAATGCCTCGTTAAAAAAATCATCCACTACGATCAAGTAGGTTTCATCCCAGGAATGCAAGGATGGTTTAACATCCGTAAATCTATCAACATAATACACAACATCAATAACAAGAAAAATAAAAACCACATGATCATATCAATAGATGCAGAGAAAGCATTTGATAAGTTCCAACACCCATTCTTGATCAAAACTCTCAGCAAGATGGGAATGGAAGGAACCTTTCTCAATATAGTGAAGGCCATCTACCACAAGCCAGTGGCAAATATTATCCTCAATGGAGAAAAACTGAAAGCCTTCCCTCTAAATTCTGGCACAAGACAAGGCTGTCCTCTCTCACCACTCCTATTCAACATAACACTGGAAGTGCTTGCTATAGCGATTAGGCAAGAAAAGGATATCAAGGGAATCCAGATAGGAAAGGAAGAAGTCAAGCTCTCACTGTTTGCAGATGACATGATACTCTACTTAGAAAACCCTAAAGACTCTATCAAAAAGCTTCTAGAAACAATAGACTCATATAGCAAGGTGGCAGGCTACAAAATTAACACACAAAAATCAATGGCCTTCCTATACACCAATAGTAATAAGGATGAAATGGACATTAAGAAAACAACCCCATTCACAATAGTGCCACACAAACTCAAATATCTTGGAATCAACTTGACTAAATATGTGAAGGACCTATACAAAGAAAACTATAAAACTCTGCTCCAAGAAATAAGAGAGGACACACGGAAATGGAAACGCATACCCTGCTCATGGATTGGCAGGATTAACATCATCAAAATGGCAATACTCCCGAAGGCATTATACAGATTTAATGCCATCCCTCTAAAGATACCCATGACATTCTTCAAAGAAGTGGATCAGGCACTTTTGAAATTCATTTGGAACCATAAACACCCTCGAATAGCTAAATCAATCATTGGGAAAAAGAATATGGGAGGAATTACTTTCCCCAACTTTAAACTGTACTACAAAGCAACAGTTATCAAAACAGCATGGTATTGGAATAAGGATAGGTCCTCAGATCAGTGGAATAGGCTTGAATACTCAGAAAATATTCCCCAGACATACAACCACCTAATTTTTGATAAAGGAGCAGGAAATCCTAAATGGAGCAGGGAAAGCCTCTTCAACAAGTGGTGTTGGCACAATTGGATAGCCACTTGCAAAAAATTGAACTTAGACCCCCAACTAACATCATGTACGAAGGTAAAATCCAAATGGATTAAAGACCTCGATATCAGCCCCCAAACCATAAGATATATAGAACAACACATAGGCAAAACACTCCAGGACATTACAGGCATCTTCAAGGAGGAAACTGCACTCTCCAAGCAAGTGAAAGCAGAGATTAACAGATGGGAATATATCAAGCTGAGAAGCTTCTGCACCTCAAAGGAAATAGTGCCCAGGATACAAAAGCCACCCACTGAGTGGGAGAAACTATTCACCCAATACCCATCAGATAAGGGGTTAATCTCCAAAATATACAAGGCACTGACAGAACTTTACAAGAAAAAACATCTAACCTCATCAAAAAATGGGGAGAAGAAATGAACAGACACTTTGACAAAGAAGAAATACACATGGCCAAAAGACACTTGAAAAAATGTTCCACATCGCTAATCATCAGGGAGATGCAAATCAAAACAACGATGAGATACCACCTCACACCCCAGAGAATGGCACACATCACAAAGAATGAGAATAAACAGTGTTGGTGGGGATGTGGAGAGAAAGGAACTGTTATCCACTGCTGGTGGGAATGCCGTCTAGTTCAACGTTTATGGAAAGCGATATGGAGATTCCTCCAAAAACTGGAAATCGAGCTCCCATATGATCCAGCTATACCACTCCTAGGAATATACCCTAGGTACACAAAAATACAATACAAAAACCCCTTCCTTACACCTATATTCATTCCAGCACTATTTACCATAGCAAGACTCTGGAAACAACCAAGATGCCCTTCAACAGACGAATGGCTAAAGAAACTGTGGTACATATACACAATGGAATATTATGCAGCTGTCAGGAGAGATGAAGTCATGAAATTTTCCTATACATGGATGTACACGTAATCTATTATGCTGAGTGAAATAAGTCAGAGAGAGAGAGAAAAACGCAGAATGGTCTCACTCATCTATGGGTTTTAAGAAAAATGAAAGACACCCTTGTAATAATAATTTTCAGACTCAAAAGAGAAAAGAGCTGGAAGTTCCAGCTCACCTCAGGAAGCTCACCACAAAGAGTAATGAGTTTAGTTAGGGAAATAACTACATTTTGAACTGTCCTAATAATGAGAATGTATGAGGAAAATGGAGAGCCTGTCTAGAGTACAGGCGGGGGTTGGGTTGGGCGAAGGGAGACTTGGGACATCGGTGATGGGAATGTTGCACTGGTGATGGGTGGTGTTCTTTACATGACTGAAACCCAAACACAATCATGTATGTAATTAAGGTGTTTAAATAAATTAAAAAAATGTTTTTAATAAAAAAATTTAGGAGATTAAAAAAAAAGAAAGAGAGGTTGAGTTGAGGCATTTAGTATTTGTAGAAGGCTTTTCGAGGGTGGGAGATCTAGAACTGGTTCTGGAAATGAATAGAAATGGTGGGGAAGATTTGGGTAAGAGGCAGAGAACAGAAGAGCAAACACTGTACCTTTCTTTTAAATAAATTTTAATGTATAGCATGTATTATAAATAAAACATAGTCAACTCCTGAAGCTCATAATAATAAATATGGTACTTAGAACAATAATTGTTTTGGGGAGGCACACCCAGCTATATTCAGGACTCACTATTAGTAGGTTTGGAGGGAGATCATAGGCATAGATCAAACCTGAGGTGATCGCATGCATAATTGCATGCATATTTTTTGCATAATTAGTAATAAATCCCCTAATATTTTTTATTTTAATTTGTTTTGGGGCCATAACAGATGCTGCTTAGGGATAACTTCTGACTCTGTACCTAGTGATTATCCTGGTGGATATTGGAGGTACCAAGGATGCCTGCATGCAAGGAAAACATCCTACTTGAAGTTCTATTGATCCAGTCTCATTATGCACCTTTAACTAGTAAATTTGAATATGTATACACTCTGTGTTCCTGAACTTAATGTTCCTGAACATAAATATGCATGCAAAAAAAGCAAAAAAGAAAAGTAAAAAGTTCCTTTAATAAAAGGTAAATGGGACACATATGTAGAGAGGAATATTTTGGGTAAGAGATTCTGATATTATCCTATTTTTCTGTTTGGCAGTTATAAAGTTTTTCACTTTGCAGTTGTTCATCCATATATATGTTTATGTGGTTTGATGAGTATTTCTTTTATTTAACGATAATTATTAAAGAACTATTTAAGGTTTTTAAACAATTATTTCAGTAGTGCAGAGAAAGGAATCCAAGTAGAAACAGATCAATTGTGTCTCAGTTATATATAAGAAGCAGAAGAGACAGCCAAATGATCCTCCTGGGTTCATCCTCTGCATTCAGAACCAACACATATCATTACCATCCAGTATTGATGCCAACTTTTCTCAAAATCTGCAAAAGCATCTTGGCTCCTTCCTACAATCCTGCAAAGTCACTTCTGCTGAAATCAATACCTATCTCCTGTTCTCTTATAGCTTTTCCAGGGAACCTACAGTCCTTAAGGTTTTGCTTTCAGTCTCTCACTTCACTATCCTTGAGAAAAAAAGTTTCCTCTGTCTGCCCCCTCTTTCTCATTCCCTAGGGCTTGGCAAGTATTGAATATACTTCCTTAAAGGTTATTTCAGGAACACATCTGAATGCAGTGCTCCTGGGAATTTGGTTTCCATGTCAATAGGGAGCAATCCTGTCCCCAGAAACCTAATGCAAATTACAAGCACTTTGGACCACTGGTGGGTCAAAGAGAGAAATATTTGGTGCAAGCAGTTGACATATAACACACATAACTGAAAGCTCTTTGGGAGTCTAATCAAATTATAAACCTGACTACATCACAAAACCATCCAAAGACTCTAGATGAAGACTTAAAGTACAGATTTCTAGGTACCCAAGTGCATAAAGTCAAATTTGCTGATTCTGAGCAGAGCCTGAAATCTCTCACTCTAGCAAGCAAACTCAGAAGATGCAGATGCACAAAGTCCTGTGCAGGTCTTCAGCACTTTGAAGCCAGTCGTCAAAATCATGTTGGGTTAAGGCTACACCCCTATAGGCATGAACTGTGCAGGTACCCCTGACTAACTTTCTGCAGTTACCCTTGATTTTGTTGAGAACAAATGTGTTCTCCCAACTTGGTAAATCCCAAGATATCTCTAGTTATTCTTTTTTTTTTATTTCTGGATTAAATGTTCCGTCTACCTTCTTCCCATTTCTCCCATGCATTCATATAGATGCAAAAAAAGAGAGACAAAATAGGAAGCAAAGTCATGTGTTCCAAAATATCTGGGGAAAAGAAAGAACATTATTAAAGAAGAAGTTGATAACTGTTGCATAGTTCAATGATGTGCTATCATATCCAAGAGCTCCAGAACAGCCTTATTCAAATCTGAGAATTTTAGGATACATTTTCACGTTATATAGAGTTATGAATTGATACTTACAGCATTGAATTAAAAAGAAAGATTTTAGATTTTTATAGATTGATTTGTAAATAATAATAATAAGCACATTAAATATTAACATTTTTACATGGAAATGTTATCCAAAAATCAGACCAAAAAGTCATAGAGAAGAGTGACATTATTTTAACATTTTACAAATTGCTTAAGTTTGACTTACAGAAGACAGCTGGATTTCCATATCTTCTACATTCAATCTTCTGCAATATGTTATTTTGATGAAAATATATTTTAAAAATCAGGCTTCACACAAATGTATAGTTAGAAAAAAAGGCTATTTTAATCTGCGTATGCAGTCAATCTGCTGTACTGTATAGCTTGCCACATAACCTCTGGAAAATTCCACCGAGTACAAGAAAAATAAAAATGTAAAAAGTCAAATAGCATCTTTGCTCTGCCATGAAAATAGTTTTAACATCATTTAACCCCTGAATGATCTACAAAAACGTGGCCTTTCACCACACCCCAGGCTTTAAACTATTCTGTGTGGTCATTTCCTTCTGGGAAGGAAAGAGCACAGAGCACTTTGCAAAGAGTGCAACCACAGATGTAATCCTGAACGCAAAGCTCAGAGGAGTGAGATAAACAGGCTAAGAAATTACTCAGGTCTGTCCCTGAATTTAAGTTCTCATTATAGGCAATTCTGATTGAGGCTTTGCTATAGACAGCACCTCAAAAGATGGGCCTAATGGTCACAATTGCCTCTAGTGGGGTTCCTCTCCTGTAATTCTACCCACATAAGCTGGTTAAGACACAACCATGACAGGAGATCAGTGGTTACTTAATCAGATAAACAGAATGGTTAATATTCACTTCGAACCCATTGTTATTGTTAGTGTTCTGAGTTCAGGAGAGAGAGAGAGAGAGAGAGAGAGAGAGAGAGAGAGAGAGGGAGAGGGAGAGAGGGAGAGAGGGAGAGAGGGAGAGGGGGAGGGAGAGAGGGGGGGAGAGGGAGGGAGGGAGAGAGAGGGAGAGAAAGAGGGAGAGACAGAGAGGGAGGGAGGGAGGGAAAGAGGGAGAGACAGAGAGGGAGGGAGGGAGAGGGAGGGAGAGAGAGGGAGAGAGAGAGAAATAAGACTTCATAATTTGGGGAGGAGGGATATGGACCTGTTAAAGTTGATTCAAGAAAAACAAGATGATGTGAACAAGTTTTATTGAATACTTGTGACACAGCGCATCTTTGTTTTCAAGGGTTTAAAGAATTGCAAAATGAGGTCGGAAGCTTTTCTATAATCAAGTACAATGAGAAAAGAGGAGCAGGGGTCTGGTCATTCGTCCAAAGGGCTAGTGCTTATTCTGTATGCTGGAGCCTGGGGTTTGATCCCTGCCCTTGGTCATTCCCCCAAGTACCACAAGGAGCTACCTCAGAGCACTGTGCTGGGAATACCTTAGGGCACTGAACTCAGCCCCTGAGTACTGACAGATACATTACCAAAAATAAAAAGAAGAAAAATGAAATGGAGACTGAAGAAAAAATGAAAATGTAAGTACAGAAGCCGAGAGTTGGTTTGGTTTGTTCAGGGATTTTGTGACTGGGTGGCCTGAATTCCTGATCATGCTCAATATCTACAGAAACACAAAAGTCATCTTGGGTCCAATTTGCTGATGTGATATCTTAGAGCAAAAGAAACATCTCAGCAGTCTCTGGTGATGACTTCCAGTCCTTACACTATTTTTCATCACCTCTTACCCATTCCACTCTAATTGCAATAGCCCCTCCTTGCCATACTGGACACCACCAAACACTGCTCCCAGCCCTTGCACTGAGGATAACTTCCACTCAGATATCTGCTTGTCTAAATTCCATACTTTGTTTTAAATCATTGCTCTAATGGCACATTTTGAGCAAAAATGAGATTCAGACCACAATGTTTAATACTGTAATTTTCATCGCACCACACTATGGCTTTTCTTATTGACATCTTACAAGGCATTCTGGTTGTCTTGTACTGTGCAGTGCACTATGGTACAATTATTATTTATTGCCTGAACCTCTCAGAATAGAAGGATTCTATCTATTTCATCACTGTTGTATCCCTTGAGTTATAAAAGTGCCTGGACTAGAACAGGTACAAATGAACAAATAAATTCATTCATTTGTTTAATAAATGAAATGGGTGGGGGACACATCATCTTCCTCTAAGTACCCTCCACCAGGAGAAGAGAAAGGTTGCTCTGTGCAAGCCAAGCTCCTCCACAGTTAAGGACAGATTAGGCCATCCTTCCTCCTTCAGGTGGTAAAAAGGGAAATAGATGCTGGAGGATATGGGATGTTATCTCCACATGAAAGGATCAGCAGCACCCACTGATTATCCCAATAATTGATTCTCATTTTTGTGATCCAGTGATCAACCAAAATGTTGATAAATAAACATCCCACAGAGACCGTTTTGATTCTCATTGATCAAACAACTTCCCAATGTCATTCGTTGCTTCTGGGCCAAAAGTTAAAAATCTCCTTTCAAATTCTCATACCCCGAATCAATCTTTGATCCTGTTCTTCATATTGGGACTGAGTGTTCCTGTTGAAACTAAAGGGAGATGTGATTGGCAGAAAGAATACAAATCGAACCTACCTCTCTATGCTTCATAGACCACCTTTCATATCATCCCAGAACTGCTAAAGCATGTAGGTCACACCCCTCCAAAGTTTCATGAAACTTGCCTCAGGGGTCCCATCATCCAGCCTTGGATGCCCTCCTCTGAACTCCACTTTCTTTTGATGTGGGGCCATACTCAGCAAAGTTCAAAGACTACTCCCAGCAATGCTCAAATGACCATACAATGCTTAGGACCATCAAACAGGTGGTCTTGCATTAGGACCATCAAACAGGTGCTCCATGCAAACCTCTTGCATATAAAAGCAGGAGCTCCATCTTCTGAGCTTCTCCCTGGCCTCTCTTCTCCTAGTATTTAATTTTGTGTTTTCATTTTGTTTTGTTTCGTTTTATGGCCATACCCAGTAGTGCTCAGGGCTTCCTCTTATGTGTTCAGGGATCACTACTGGTGTGGGGATTGGGTTCATATTCAGTGTCAGAGATCAAACGCAGGTAACTGCATGCAAAGCAAGCATCCTACCCACTCTGCTATGTCTCCAGCCTCTAGCAACTTACTATGGTTACTAAATATCTGTCTTATGCAACTTCTTTGTTCTTTTAGCTCTTCAATAGCTCTTGTAGCCTATCCTTGCACGAGTTCCCTGGAGTTTCTACTGGGCATCCACTTTCCTTTCTTGGATGGTCCCTACCTGACATAGTTCCCTTGTGGATCTTCCAAGGACCATTAATGGACAGACTACAACTGATACCTATGGGGCCAGAATGTATTAATTAATTAAATCTATGACAATTCTTAAAATTCACTCCTTATTCCATTTCCCTTTCATTAATTAGATCCTTCTAAGTTGTCCAATATACTCCAGTTTTTCATGACATTCTAGTTATAAGGCCTGTATTCCAGCATAAATATTAATAAACACTACCTTCTCTCTAAAAACTGTCCTAGTTTGGGCAGTAAATTAGAGTATCACTCTAAATAGAGACCATTCTATATTTTACACTAAAATCAAATGGTATTAAATATTCCAGCAATAAAATTACAAATATAGGAGATATTACAGATTCAGATATAAAACCCTTCTTATAAATTTTCTGGGAAGAAATTAAAGTTCAATGATTAAATCAGAGATTAGGTTATGTTCAAAGATATTAAAGTCTAGAGTATTTCAAGTCTAAAATCATTTTCCCCTTTTTAATTTTATTTAAAATTTAAATCCAAAATGCATCCCAATTTCTATCTCAGCTCATATGTTTTATTCTACAGTTTTTCAATACCTAATGTTGGAGTTGAGGGGTATTGGAGTAACTGGTTTTTACTTTATTCAGAATAATTTTCCTTTGCATGTGCTTGTCCAACCTGAGTGGGACATGCCTCTGGATTGGCCCTCCAACTCCTATTAGTTCTCCATCCATGCAGGTGGTCCTACTCTTTCTTTCTAATAAAGACCTCAGGTCAGAAAGACTTCTTTCTGTTTTGGTCCCCACAGCTAGCCTGTCTGCTTGCTGGTATCTGCCTACCAGCAGATTTCTTGTGGTGAAAATTCCTGAACCTGTTTTATCTCTCTAACCTTGTGTGAGTAATTTCCTGTGTCACATTGCTTCCAGACTTGAATTGCCCAATACTCCCAGGGCCTGAGGCTTCCACTACAGAGGGGTACAAAATTAGTCTCTCTTTTCTACAAGAGTTTTAAGTAAAGAATACAGAGAGAGATTAGAATATTCTTATTACTCATAAAAATGGCTTCTTCGTGCAAGGAAGAAAGCCTACAAATAAGCTCTAGAATTAGAGTTCCTAAACTCTGGTATATAGAGTTCCCTGATAATCTTGGTTCATCTTTTCTTCTGGGCACTGCTGCACTGTAGTGCACTTTAGAATTAATTCCAATGAGCTTTGTTGTTTGTTTGTTTGTTTGTTTGTTTGCCAAAATATTATGAAAAAGTCATGCATGTCTTTCTACCAGGGTTTTTTTCTATAAAAAGTTCCTAGGTAGGTCTTAGGTCTGCCTTGCCACCCAGAACATGCCTGGTCTTGTGTGATCTTAGAAGCTAAGGAAGGTCAGGCCTGGTTAGTACTTAGATGGGAACAAGGTCCTAGGAAAGTTTCTTGTATTTCTTATTCCTATCTTTAAGCAAAATAGAGCAAATTCTAAGAGTTTAGAGAATAAAAATGCTACTGAATGTTTTTTTTATTTTTTGTTTTATCACTTGGAAAGGTCTTTCTGTAGCAGGATATCAGTTGC
This sequence comes from Suncus etruscus, assembly GCF_024139225.1. NCBI lineage: Eukaryota > Metazoa > Chordata > Mammalia > Eulipotyphla > Soricidae > Suncus > Suncus etruscus. Next base: position 112,585,275 of record NC_064857.1, on the reverse strand, counting down.
TCTGTTGAGATATATTGGAGCAGAAGAATAAAAATCTATACCCGGAGGTCAGCCTAACTCCAAGAAAAAGGGTGTTGAAACTAAACTGAATACAATCATTACAGTCCTCCCACAGTCACATCAATATTAATATCACCTCACTATATTCTGGGGCCTACAGTGTCCTCACCAACTTCAACTTATTCATTGCATTTCTTCTTGCAGTTATTCTAAATCCCACATATAAATGATATCATTCTTCATTTATCCTTTTCTGGTTTACTTCATTTAACATAACATCTTCAGTCCATGTTGTAGAAAATTGCATGATTGAATCATTCCTTATAGCTATGTAGTATTCTATTGTTATATTTACTATATTTACTATATTTTACTATATTTTCACTATCCACTCTTCTGTTGTTGGACATCTAAGTTGATTCCAACTCTTAGCTATTGTACTGAATGTTGTGATGAATAGCAGTGTGTATACATCCTTTTGGATCAGTGTTTCTCTGTACTGAGGATAGATGCCCAAAATCAGGATTTCTGGATCACATGGCAGGTTGATTCATAGTTTGTTGAGGGCCCTCCAAACTGTTTTCCATAGGTATTAGACCAGGCAGTATCCTCACTAGTAATGGATGAGAGCTCCTTTTCCATCACATCACCAGCAACATAAATTGCTTCCAATATATCTTGATATGTGCCATCCTCACTGGTGTAAAATTATTCCTCCTTATTGTCTTGATTTTGCTTTTTCTAAAAATAAGTGATGATGAGCAATTTTTCATGTGCCTGTTAGCCAACTGTTTCTTCCTCAACAAAGTGCCCATTCATTTGTCTCCCCATATATGATGGGGTTTTTAGGTTTTGTGAGGTTAAACTTTGCATAATTTGTATAGTCTTGATATCAACTCTTTATCTGATATGTTGAGTGTAAATATTTCTAAGCTGTGTTTTAGCTTTATCCCATGTTTCTTTTGCCATATCTATTTAATTTGATGTAGTACCATTTATTCAGATTTGATTCTATAAACTTGCCATTGGCATCCTATCTTTGAAGAGGCCTTTGGAGTGCTCTGCCTATGTTTCCTCAATGAACTTTATGAATTCAGGTCTAATCTCAAGATTTTTGGTCCATTTTGAATTGACATTTGTATTAGGCATGAGATATGAATTGATCTTTAATTTCTTCTACATGGTTATTCAATATTCCCAACACCATTTATTGAAGAGGCTGTCTTTATTCCATTTCTTGTTCTTGGCTTATTTGTCAAAGATTAATTGACCATATATTTGGGGTTTGTTCCAATATCATGCTGCTTTGATCACTATAGCTTTGTAGTAGAGTTTCAAGGTTATGAGATTCCTCTCTGTTTCTTGTTTTTTAATATGGTTTTGGCTATTCTGGTTTTTTTTATGGTTGCACACACTTTATAATTGAGTGTTCTAAGTCCTGAAGAATGTTATCTGAATTTGAATAAAGATTGCATTGAATCTATATGGTAATTTAGGCTATATAGTCATTTTTGTAACATTGATTCTTCTGGTCCATAAGCATGGAATGGTTTTCCATTTCCTTAGGTCTTCTTCAATTTCTTTCTTAAGTGTTTTGAAGTTTTTATGGCATAGGTCTCTCACATCTTTTGTTAAATGGATTCCTAGGTACTTGATGGTTTTTAACACTATTGTAAATGGGATAGGATTTTTATCTCTTTATCCTGAGAGACCTTTATATGTATAAAAGAATGCAACTGGTTTTTGTGTATTGACTTTGTAGACAATAGTATTGCTGTATTGCTTTATTGTTTCTAGGTGCTTTTTTGTAAACTGTTTAGAGTCTTTGATGTATTTTGTGTCATCTGCAAATAGAGATAGTTCAACTTATTTTTTTCCAATTTGGATTCCTTTGGTTTTCTTCTCCTGACTGAAGAATTGAAGAGAAATCCTTTTGCTAGGACTTCTAAGACCAGATTGAATAAGAATACAAATAAACAAAGGAAATCCTTGCCTTGTTCCTGACCTCAATGAGAATGGTTTCAGTTTTTGCCATATAAAATAATGTAGGTTTTGAGAGTAAATAAAATATGGTCAGATCTAAATACCCAAGACAACAACAATAGAATCGAGAGACTCAAGCTATAACAAGCTAAACACAAATGGACTCGTTAGACTAGCAGCCAGGGGGCTAAGGGTGGAGGTATTTAATGCATGCTGGAAACTATGGTGAAAGGAAGTCAACACTGGTGGTGTGAATGGCCCTAAATCACTATCACTATGTACCTGAAATACAACTGTGAAAGACTTGTAATTCACATTGGTCTCAATAAAAAAAAAATTATGTAGACTATAATCTTATTATAAATAACTATTACTATCTTGAGAAAGCTTCCATCTTTGCCTATTTTTCTATGGACTTTTATAATTATTAATTGATGTTGAATTTTGTCAAATGCTTTCTCCTCATTAATTGATATAAACATATGATTTTTATCTTTCATTTACTTCAGTAGTGTATGATGTTGATAGATTTGCATATATTGAATAATCCTTGCATCCCCAGAATGAAACCCACTTGGTCATGATGCATAACTTTTTGGATGTGTTGCTAGATTTGGTTGCTAAGATTTTGTTGAAGATTTTTACAATGTTTATCACTGAGATTAGTCTGTTGTTTTCTTCTTGGTAGTTATCTCTGTAAACTTTGGTAATCTGTGTGGTATTAGCATCATAGAAGGTGTTAGGTAAGGTTCCTGTTTCTTCAATATTTTGAAAAAGTTGAAAGATCAGTGGTAGTAATATTATCTCTAAATAAAACAACATAAATCCGTTTGGTTCTGGAATTTTATTCTTTGAGAGATTTTTAATTACTATTTCAATATCCTTGCTTATGATTGACCTATTTAAGCTACTTCCATCTCGTTTAGTTTTGGGGCATTATATGTTTCCAGAAATCTGTCCATTTCCTCTAATTTTTCAATAATTGTTATTGAAATAGAATACAGATGTTCATAATCTATCTGGATCCTTTAAGGGCATTATTGCCAGTGGGAGATCTGACTCCATCAGCTGTTTTCCATCAGAGTAGTATATATAAATTGGAGGGGGGTAGGGGGAACACAGGCAGTCGCCTCAAGAAAGGAATTAACTTCTCTCTTTACCCACTCTGGTCACTCATGGCAGTGACTGGGAATCTAGGACTGATGAGAGTTTGCTGTGAGCACTGCATATTACAGACCTGTGTCTCACCAGGTCCATTGCATGATCATAAAAGTGCACCTTAGTTCCTCTGGTTTCATCTGGCATGAGAATATATCCCTGAACCTGATTTTTCAGGAACCCCTGGAATTCAGGCTAAAGCAAGTAATTTCTCCTTTCAAAAAAAGAAACTCAGTTCTAAATTTTACCAAGACTTTGCAGGTCTATTACCTTTCTTCATAGGAAAGAATTTCAGGAGAAAACAATAGTAAAGAAGACAAGTTTATTCAAGAAATAAAAGGAAGAAAGAAGAGAGGTAGTTGAGGGAACATATTCAAAAGAGACCATGGCTTCTCCAGAATGGAAAGAACAGAAGAGTGGTTGAAGTCGGTTTGTGACTTAACTATGGATAATTATTATTAATATCTTTGTCCCAATTTGTTTTGTGATCTCACTGAGTAGTGCTCAGGGAAATCATTTGGAATGCTAGGTATTGAACTCCAGTCAATTACACGCAAGTCTCTACCTGCTGTATTATGGGTCTGTCCCAAAGTCTTTAAACTGTAGGAGTTAATGAGAATTTCCTGAGGAAAAGCTTTGACCTTCTGGTGGTTCATTTTTAAATTCCCAATTTTAGCCTTTATCTTTGTTTCACAGGGGCCCTGAAGTTCTGCATCTCAATGTTTTTTATGCTCCTGAGATGGAATTTTTGTGTTAAAGGTCTTCATGCCTTTGGGCAAGCTTTAAATTCCAAAACAAAACGTGGATTCTTTTTATTTCAAAAATTTATTAAAGCAAAATGTGTTAGAAAGTTATTTATAGTTTAGTTTTAGACAAACAATGTTCCAGCACTGATCCCACCATCAGTGTCAACTTTCCTCCTCCAATGTCTCCATTGTTCTTCCACCTATCCCTACAACCTGCCATCTTGACAAGAACCTTTGTAAGTTCAGTTGTTAAAGTTTGGGTCACATGATTTTAGTATTGTTGACATTGTGGTTTGAATATTTAATTATATCATTCCTTAACACTACAGATGCACTTAAGTCCCCTTGCCTCCTGCCTCTCACTCTCCTCTCCCAGTTTCTTCTCATCTGTCTCTCCTTCCACTCACCTCCAAAAATGTCTGTTTTAATATACATTACTAGGGTCCCCCAGTCTTTCTAACTGCAATAGAATTTTAAATGTTATAATCAACCTCATTTGAGAGAGGAAATCAATAGTGCACTTGAGATGGGGCTGAAGTTCAATGTGTATTTTCTTTCTTCATAGAAAAGAATTTCGTAAGACAATAGTAAAGCAAACAAGTTTATTCAGGAAATAAAAGGAGGAAAGAAGAGAAGTAGATAAGGGAACATATTTAAGAGACCCTGAAAAATTGAGGTAACAAATATGTAAAAATCAAATACTATTTTGTGTTTAAATTTTTCATGTCCATGCTGATGAGACACTTAAGGTATAAAATCATGTGGGACTCTGTATTGAATGTTGAGGAAAGCATAAAAGTGAATGAAACTTCAACCAAGATGACATGTTCTTAGGGTTTCTGTATCAGAAGATATGTGAGCAATAGGGAAGTTGATCTCTAAATTGAATTCACTCAGCAAGATAAATCAGGAGTCAGACGTGACTGAAAGTTATAAGCCCTGGAGATATATTTTTCAGAAACTTTGCAAAGGGTCTTCAACTCCATAATGTAAAAAATAAGGTACATAAATTTTTCATCTTGATCAGTGTTTCAGGCGAAGAGATCAGGTCCATGGTAGTATAAATTGGAGAAGAAGTACTGTCTAGAAATAAATCAGTTCAAAGGCATGAATATCTTTGAGAAAAGAACCCATGTGAGGAGCGGGAAAAACAAAGAAATACAGAGTTCCAGACCCAGAAAATGGCTGGGACCCTGGAAGGATAGTTGCCCCATAATAAGAATATCAAAAGAGATGTGAGCTGGTCCCACACTAAGAGATAAGAGCAGAACTCTGCCCCTGTCTTTTGTTTGTGTACAGGATCTAGTTGCAGGCCAGTTTAAATGGTACCACTCTGAGAAACGAGACAGAGTAGTGCTGCTTCTCCAGTTCAATTCATATCCAAGCACTTCTCTTAGTCAATGAACACCAGCTCAGCACTTAGTAAATATTACACTGCAAGCATGACAAAGGGAAAACAAAGCATCCACCATGCTTAGAAAATGAAGAGGGGAGCACTGATAACCCAAAAAATACCAACCATCTATGTAGTCACTCAGTTAAGGTCTCTAGAGAAAAATATATGGAGGAACAAAGAACTCAAAGAAACCATGGAATGAACTGAATAAACCACACAAAGACAAAAGAAGATATGAAAGTGGAAATGAGAAAACTTCAAATTTAAATAACAAGACTAAAAACTTGTTAAGCAAAATGAAAAAAAAAATCATTGGAAGGCCTCATCAACAGAGTCAGTTTCTGAGAATAAAATCAATGATGTGCTGCATAACAACTCCATAAAACAGAAGAGGTTGGAAAAAAAAATCCTTAAAACAACTGACCAGATGATGAATAAATTCCTCAAAGAATGTGAACAAACTTTGGTTTAAATTCAACAACAACAACAAACATCAGAATTGTTGGAGTCCCAGAGGACCAGGAAGAACATCCCACATAGAACTACAGTCAAGGTCATCATTGCAGATAAACTTCCAGAGCTAAAGAGTGCATGCAATCAAATCCTGCCTGCCCAAAGAATAAGATCCAAAGAAAAGTACCCCAAGACACATCTTAGTCACAATGATGAATACTACAGATAGTGATATAATACTGAAGGCAGCAAAATCAAAAAGGAAAATTGCATACAATGAAGCATCCTTAACATTTACAGTGGATTTTTGACAAGCAACCCTCTAGGCCTAAAGACAGTGGTGGGATATAGTGACAAAACTCAATTAAATGAAAGCCTCACCAAGGTTACTTCACCCAGGCAGAGTTACATTCAGGTTTGAAGGAAAGTTGTAACAGTTTTATGGATAAACAACAGCTCAGAAACTTTACAGATTCAAAATCAACTTAAAAGAAGAGGTAAAAGTCTACTTTTAAGCAACAAACATACTAAACTCCAAACACACCAAACTCCTACAAAAGATGACACCTAATCCCATAACAATCATTTCTCTCAACATCAATGTACCAAGTAAGAGACACATCTTGTAAAACTGGATAAAAAATTAAATACAACATTTTCTTGTTTAAAAGAAGCACAACCTAAATACTCAGAGCAAAGCAAATATAGACTAAAAGTCAATGGCTGGAGAACAATTATTCAAGCAAACAATTCCTTTAAAAAAATCTGGGGGTGGCCCCTGGAAGCAATCCTCTACCAGAAAAGACCCTACCACTGCTCTGACATCGACCTATTCAAAAGAGACTTCCCTTAACACTGAGAAGACTTAACAACAACAAAAACAACCTGAAAGGGCTCTCTGCCCTTTAATTGTGAGGTGAAACTAGAGGACTCACCACATCCTGACTTCAATGTAGAATATGCAGATTCCAGGATCTTTAATACAGAAACATGATACCAACAATAGAGACTGTGTGAAAAATAAAAGTGTGTTGGCACTACAGACAATGACTTGGATTGGACAAACTAGCTTGCCTGGAGCCTAGAGTTGGTCTTATGCCAGGAAACTTTGGGGGTAGGGTCTCCTAATATTTAGGCCAAGGTTTTTTTCTTTCCATGTTCCTCATATTTTGTTGGGCCTATGCAAACAATAATTGCCACTCTAACACCGTTTTTACTGTGATCCTTTGACTCTAATCCTAAAAAAAAACCCACTTAAACTTTTGAGATTAACTTAAACTAATGTGCATGTGCATGGAAATGTAAAAAAAATACTATGTCTTTAATGTTTAAGGAGTTACATAAGTTTTATGGCTTTAGATTGCTTTGTGTGCTGCTAAGAAATATTATAATGTATTACAATCTGGGGACTTGAGGGATAAAGTAATTGTACATGGGTTCTGTTTTATTTATCTTAAAGATCTTTGGCTGAAAGTTCAAAGTTAAGAAATCAGCAAGGGGACTTCTTCTGATAATTCTGTTTATGGGTGATTGTCCTTCCACTGTAACTTTACCTTGTCCTCTTTCTGTGCATCTTTGTTCTCATAGTTAAAAATAAAAAATTAAAAAATAATCTGGGGGTGGCCATACTAATATCAGACAACTCATAATTTAGTCTTAAAGGTTATAAGAAATGGCACTTCTTACTAATCTAGGAATATGTACAGCAAGAAAAAAAATCACACACTTCTAAACATATGCACCCAATTATGGTCAGAAAAATACTTAAAATGACTACTGATAAACTTGAAAAAAGACAATAGTAATAATACAACAATAATGAGAGACTTCAGCACTGCCTTGCCAACCTGAGAGATCAAACCAGGTAAAACTTAACAAAGATATACTGGCTCTGAATGAAAAAATAGAAGAGAGTGGCTTAGTACATTTAGAGAGAGTTCTTTAGCCCCAGAGAACTTGATATATATTCCCCAATGCATATGGAACATTCTCCAAGTTAAACCACATACTGGGCTATATAACATATTTCCATAACATCAAGAAACCAAAAATTGTTTCTGCTATTTTCTCATACCATAAAGCCATGAAAATAGAGGTGAATTACAAGCAGACGTAAAGAGGCAATGTTAAAACCTGGAAATTAAACAGTTCACTTCTGAACAACCAGTGGTCAGAGACAAAAATCAAAGAGAAAATTAAAAGATTCCTGGAAATTATTGAGAATGAAGACACAAATTATCAGAATCTGTGGGACAGAACAAAGCATTAAGGAGGTAAAGTTATAACTTTATAAGCAATCATCAGAAAGGAAGAAAGGCCTACATAAATAACTTAATGATACTGCTTAAAAATTAGGAAAAGGCGGGGCTGGAGCGATAGCGCAGCAGTAGGGCATATGCCTTGCACACAGCTAAAACAGGACAGACCTGGTTCAATCCCTGGCATTCCATATGGTCCCTCAAGCCAGGAGCAATTTCTGAGTGCATAGCCAGAAGTAACCCCTGAGCGTCAATGGGTGTGGCCCCCAAACCAAATATATACATATATATACATATATATGCATATGTATGGAAAAGGCAACAAAATGAATCAAAAGTAATCATATAGGAGGAAATAACAAAACTTAGAGCATAAATTAGTTAACTGGACACCCCCCAAAAATCCAAAATATCAGTAAAAACAAAAGTTTGTGCTCTGAAAAAATAAGCAAGATTGATAAACCATTAACAAGACTCAAAAAGAGAGAGAAGTTTAATTATCAGAATTAAAAATGAAAAGGAGGACTTCATGCAATATATTTTATACTCCAACCAATTTTGTGATTACAATTTAACACTGGTAAATTTGATTAATAAAATATATTTTTCTCAAATAAAATTTTTTTAAAAAAATAGAAAAGGGGGAAGTCATTACAGATACTAAAGAAATTCAAAGGGTAATAAGAGACCTCTTTGAGAATCGCTGTGCCATGAAATATGAGAACCTGGAAGAAATAGATAAATTCTTGGACTCCTAAAACCTTCCAAGGTTAAAATAAGATGATCTGGAATATCTGAACAGAACTAACACTATAGAGTAAATTGAAAGGATAACCAAAAGGCTTACCCAAAGCAAAAACCTAAGTCCAGATAAATTCACTAGTGAATTCTTTAAACATTTAGAAAGGATCTACTGCCAATCCTATTCAAGCTCTTCCAGGAAATTGAAGAAACAGAAACATTCCCAAATAGTGTCTAAGAAGCCATCATTACCCTGATACCAAAAGCAGATAAAGATACCACAAAAAAGAAAATTTAGGTCAATATCCTTGGTGAACACAAATGCAAAGTTCCTCAAAAGAATACTAGCAAGTAGAATTCAACAGCTCATCAAGAAACTTAGACACCATAATCAAGTAAGATTCATTCCCGGGCACCAAAGACAGTTTAACATATACAAATTAATCAATTTAATACAACATATCAATAAAAGGAAAAACCCATATGATCAATAAAAGGAAAAAATAAATAAATAAACAAATATAATATGATCATATCAATAGACTTTGAGAAAGCATTTGACAGTTCCTGCACCCATTCATAATAAAAATTCAATAATACAGAAACTGAAACTTTCCTAAATATTATCAAACCATTTATCACAAACCTATTGCAAACATTATACTCAATAGAAATAAATAATAGCCTTTCCTCTAAGATCTGGTACAAATCAAGGTTGCCCCCTCTCACCATTTGTATTCAATATAGTACTGGAAGTGCTTGCCATCACAATTAGACAAAGACATCAAGGCTATACACACAGGAAAGGAAGAAGTGAAGCTCTCATTGTTTGTAGATGACATGATACTGTATCTAGAAAATCCTAAAGACTCAAGAAAAAAATGCTTCTAGAAACAGTAGATTTGTATAGTAAAGTGGCAGGCTAAAAAATTAATATTCAAAAATCTATGGCTTTTCTATCCACAAAAAGTGAAAGAGAAGAAAAGTATATTAAAAAAAACAATACCATTCACAATTGTACCTCAGGAAAACAAGTTTCTTTGAATCAACTTAACTAAGAGGTGAAGGAGCTATTTAAAGAAAACTACAAAACACTGCTTCAGGAAACAAAATAAGGCACAAGGAAATAAAGACATATACCTTGCTCATGAATTGGGAGGAGTAATATTATCAAAATGTTAATATTTCTAAAGTATTGTTCAAATTTAATGCAAGCTGTATAAAATTCCCATGACATTTTTCAAAGAAGTGGATCAGATGTTCCTGAAATTCACATAGAGAAATAAACCTCTATGAATATCTAAAGCTAAAACAAATGAAAGAAATCACTTTCCCCAACTTTAAACTACACCATAAAGCAGTAGCCTTTCAATAACATAGTGCTGGAATAAATACAGACCCATATATAATGGAATATTGAGTTGAATATCTGGAGATAGACCCACAAGTTTGTGAACAATTAATTTTTGATAAAGGAGGAAGAAACACAAAGTGAAACAACAAAAGCCTCTTAACAAGTGGTGCTGGGAAAACTGGTCAAAGATACAAAAAAATGAACTTATACATCTATTTAATACACAAAGGTCAAATCAAAATGGATTAAAAACCTTGACATCAGAACTAATGCCATAGGTATATAGAGGAAAATGTAGGCAGAACACTCCATGACATTGAAACTACAGGTATTATCAAGGATGAAGCACCACTGGCCAAACAAGTGAAAGCAAAGGTAAACAATGAGACTACATTAAACTCAGAAGATTCTGTACTTCAAAGGAAATTGTGAATAGGATAGAAAGGCTACCCATGGAATGGGAGAAACTTTTCACCCAAAAACTATCAAATAATGGGGCCCAGAGAGATAGCACAGTGGCGTTTGCCTTGCAAGCAGCCGATCCAGGACCAAAGGTGGTTGGTTCGAATCCCAGTGTCCCATGTGGTCCCCCGTGCCTGCCAGGAGCTATTTCTGAGCAGACAGCCAGGAGTAACTCCTGAGCATCGCCAGGTGTGGCCCAAAAACAAAAACAAAACAAAACAAAACCTATCAAATAATGAGTTAATATCTAAGACATACATGTTACTGATTAAACTTTACTATAAAAAAACATCACCCCATCCAAAATTGAAGAGAAGAAATGAACAGGCACTTTCTCAAAGAAAAAATGCAGATGGCTACAAAGTACATGCTAATTATCACTAATCATCAGGAAAATACAAATCAAAACAACAATGTGATATCATCTCACAACACAGAGACTAGCATTTATCACAAAACAAACAAAAGTAACAGCCAGTGCTGGCATGGGTGTGGGGAAAAAGGGATTCTCATTTACTGCTGGTGGAAATGTAGACTGATCCAGTCTTTTTAGAAAGCAATAAAGGCATTCCTCAAAGTCTGTATAGAGTCAGGTGAGGGTGGGGTGCGGAGGAGGGAGATTTGGTACATTGGTGGTGGGAATGTTGCACAGGTGAAGGGGGATGTTCTTTACATTACTGAAATCCAACTACAATCATATTTGTAATCAAGGTGTTTAAATAAATATATTAATATAAAAATATAACTGTTAATCAAAAAAGAGATAGAAATTGGACTTCCATATGGCCCAGCAATACCACTCCTATGGATATACCCAGGAACAAAAAAAACATAGTACAAAAATGCCCTCTGCACTCCTACATTCATATAGCACTATTTATAATATTCAGAATCTGGAAACAATCCAGGTACCCAACAGCATATGAGGGTCTAGAGAAATTATGGTACATCTACACAATGGAATACTATGCAGCCATATAGAAAAATAAAGTCACAAAATTGGCATATAGATGGATGGACATGGAGAGTATTATGCTGAGTGAAATGAGTCAGAGGAAAAGAGATAGATTATAAAATAATCTCAGAGACCCAGAGATGATAGAGACAAAGGTCAGGAGGTTTGCCCTGGGTAGAAAGCTCTCCACAAAGAGCTGTGAGTTTATCTAGAGTAGATAAGGGTCTACTAGAACAATGATAGATGAAACTGGTCTCTCTGGACAAGAATTCCATGCTGGACATGGGGAAACTAACAGGCAAGGCACCATCCATTAACAATAGTGAAAACCACAGTGTCAAAAAGGAAGGAAAGAAAAAAAATAATTTGCTTGTCCTATACAAGGTGGGGATGAGAGGGTGGAAGGACAATGGTAGACATTGGTGACAGGGACAGGAAGGATAGACTGATGAAAGACAGTGTACAGTGTATAATTGAAACCCAACAATAAACAATTTTATAACTAAGATGCTTAAACGAAGTTTAAAAAATATCAAAAGACAAGAGGCAGAGCTGGGCCTGGAGAAGCTGCACGCCAGGAGTTTGGTCCCTTGCACTGGCATGTGGTGAGCACTGGGCTGGACAGCTAGCCAAAGCAGATTTATCTCAACCTTTTTTAAAAGCGACATATACCCTTTTTAACATAGTCCAAAAATATTCTTATTCTTGATTATTTGTAGGTAAGGAAATGGAATATACTATGTATGGAGAATAGCACTCAAATAGATTTCTGAAGTCAGTATCTAAGTAAACATTACTTTCTATACAGTTGTCCTATCTGACTACAGAGCCTTAGCCTTAAACATTTTATCTATACAATGTATAGAGCCCTTCTTCTCTATTGCCTTTCCACAACCAGAGACCTCTCTACCCCCCCATATCCCAACCTGGATTTAGTATCTCCCCCTTATTTAACCCTGTTTACCCTCAGTTTTTAACTTGTTAGGCACCAAGACCGACCTCCTTCCCAACAGACCACCATCCAGCTCCTCAATGAAAGACACCCTCTTGATCCCTCATCTGTTGTTTCAGCAAGAAACCTCAACCAATAAGCCTTCTGTCTCAAGCTTGTGACCCCTCTCACCCTCTTCAAATCGTGGATTGTTGCATGATACCAGATTCAGCTGCAGCAAAACCCTAGCTCAAGGACACTATAGGACTCTGAAATGCTGCAAATCATATATTAAACTCTAGACCAGTGTCTGTGATATGAAAAAGTACCTTGGCTTTCACTCCCCACAAGAATATGTCAGAAGACCTAATTGGGAGGCCTATATTGCTTATGTTAACTTAATACCTTTGTAAAAATGTATCTTAAGATATGTATTCCTAAACATAATAATAGCCTCCCCAATCACTTTCTTCTTTCAAATACCTTTTCTCCCTTTTTCTTTCTCAATTTCCTTTTTTTATATATCAATTTTATCTTTATAATCTATTTTTATATATACATATTATCTCTACCCTCACCAATTTTGGTGCTGCTTGGTCAAAAAGCAAGGAAATGTCTTGCCTGGGATAAAAGCTCAGACCACACCACAGATACTGTACGTGTGGTCTGTCATCCTTACCTGGAATAGCACCAGCAATACTAAAGGACACCACACATTTTGTATAGGCACAGTAAATAAGGGGAAATCATGGACTCAGACATAAGATCTTATCTTCTAGGATAAGAACTCACTCTTTTTATACAAGGGTGCCTCCCATCCTGGACGTATGTCATGTGGATACAACTCAGTCTCCACGAGATTGGACAGTGTTAGTTCATTCTCAAATCCCAGATTCCAGACGTAGAACTGAAACAAACTCATGCAACAATACCAGGAACTAAGCTGTGTTGGGAGATATACTTGTGCCAGTGTTAATATGACAACGAGGACAGCGAGGAAATGAAAACTTGACCTAATACCAGGAGGTTCTATCACATCACCTAACACTAAGTGGAAATTAGAAGAAGTATCGTCCTTTGAACTATGGAAAATAAGAGCACTAACTACAGAAACTTGACTGACAACTGTGACTGAACAGAACCTACCTGGAGACCATTAAGGAAAAACCTACCCTAGGCTATAGCCCAGGTCTTTTACAAAAATCAAGACTTCTTAGTACAGAGGCCCAATTCTGACAACAGAGACTGAGCAGAACCATTGGAACCATAATTTCCTAGACTTCAGCTTAGGGAACGAGCAAAAACATGGAGCACATGATACAGAAAACTGAACACACCAACAATGGTGGAACAGTACCTCTAGAACCTTAAAGACTCTATCCTAGGCCCTGTCCTAGGACCTGCGCAAATACCAAGATTGCTTGCTATAGTGGCCTTATTTTCTCATCCACAACAGAGAAGAAAGTTTCCTGACATCACAAAAACAAAAATCAACAACAAAAAGACAAACAAACAAACAAACAAAAAACCCTGGGATATGGCAATGAGAAGGTATGGAGCCAGTGGTTGTTCCCGTGACAATATGCTTCAAGAATGGAGAAACCCTGAATCTCTTAGGTCACGGGAATTTCCTTCCTTCCCCAATACTTGCTGTGCCTATAAAAAAAAAAAAAAAAAAAGGTGGGGTAACACAAACCCTGCCACTGCAGCACTTTTCTGGTGTTGTTTTGTTTTATTTTTTGTTTGTTTTTTGATATTATCTTCCTTCTCCTTTTTCGTCCACTTTTTTTTTTCTTTTCCACTTTTGTGGATATTATTAGGTGATTTTTTTAGTACTTGTTTCCAAATTCTTTCTCCTCTTTTCCTAAACTTTTTAACCTCCAACAGAATAGCATAATTTGAATCATTCAGCCTCATAAATTGGGAGGTGGGGGAAATGATACCAGGACCAGTCATATGAACATGTAGTGTAAATAAAAAAAATGACCAGAGTGGAACACCAAACAGAATAGATACCCAACCTATAACAAGCTGTAAGGCAGCGACCATTTGCAGTAGGATTCTGGGGGGTAAAGGAGTGAGATGTGGAAGACATGCTGGGAACGAGTGGAGGGAGGATAACATTGGTGGTGGGAATACCCTTCATTCATTGTCACTATGTATTGTAAATAATTCTATGTAAATAAACTTCAGTCACAATAAAAAAATTGTCTATCAAAAAATATATATCAAAAGACACTCTAAATAACTCACACACTTGGCAACTGCTCTTCAACCAATCATGAGGCATCAGTTTGAGAAAATATATAAATAGCAGTTTCAATGGGGGTGTTTTGCCCACATCTTCTCCATGCACTTTCTTCCTTTAGAGTGTATTTCCCGATTCACCATTTTTGCTTTCCATTCTGAAAAAGCCCTTGTTCTCTCTTGAGCACTTATCTTTATCTACCTATTTATTTTTCTTCCTTTATTTCATGAGTAAACTTGCTTTAATTCACTATTCATTTCCTGAAATTTTTTCTGTGAGTGTGACGACCTGGAAAACTTGAGTAAGATTTAGGACTGACTTCTCTTTCCTGCAAGAAACAATTCCTTGCTCCAGCCTGGGTTTTGCAGTTCCCTGAGTAATCAGGTAGCCTTGATCATTTCCCACACTGGGAAAATCAAATGAACCTAGATGTGGTTTGTCAACCTCTTTATGAGGTTGGTAAGCCATGCAGGCTCTTCACAGAGGCTCATCAGTCCTGGACTTCCTCAGGCATTTGCTGAGGTAACAGAGGTGGGGAGAGAGAAACCATAAAAATCTCCTCTTTAGACTCTCTCTCTCTCTCTCTCTCTCTCTCTCTCTCTCTCTCTTGCTCTTTTGCACTTTACACAAGCCCATATCTCCCACTCAAAATCTGAAAAGAAGAAGTGATGGATTTCGGAAAGCAGAAATTTTGGTTGTCTTGGCGAAAGAAGTAGCATGCAAGAGAAGTGACAAAGGACTTCAAGACTGAAGAGTGGAAGGCATGCTGGCAGCAATAGCAACCAGGGATCTTAACAATAACAGAAGAGAAAGAATGGATCTTGCAAGGTGGGAGGTTGGACAGTGCTATAGAAAGGAGCAGAAAACACAACAGTTCTCTTCAGTTCACTTTCTCCAACAAAGAAAGTAACAAAGGGACCTTGAGGCCAGTATCTATATAGTCATTGATAAAATAACAAATCTTTAAAAACCTGTGCACACAGGGAAATCTGAGTTATCAATAATAGGAGAGGCCTGATGATAAATGTGTTTCCTTTAGCAGAGGAAGTACTGTGGCCCAGAGCTGTGGATAAATCAGCAAACTGAGCTTCTGAGTGAAGCCTTGGAACCAGGTCACACCTGGTGCTGTGGCCAAGGCCAATAGGGATAAAGAGGAAGTTACAATATTTCTCTGTTCTTCATTTGGCTCATATTTCAAGTGAAAACAATACTTCTTGTCATTTTGTTAATAGTAATTGTTACTTAACATCTTAAAATAGTGGTGTCATATTTGAGTCTTAATGGGACAAAGAGACACCTACCAAGAAACAGAGCTTCAGGGTGAAGGAAAATACTTTGAAGAATAAATATCTAACAAAAATAATACTTGAGTATAAATCAGAGGAGAGGGAATTTTTGTGTCATTTAAACCCTAAACCCTTAGGATGACTAGACTTAAAATAATGAAGCCCAGAGAGACAATACAGAGGGTAGTGTACTTGCCTTGCACATCATAATTCTGGTTCTATAGTCCCCAAGCCTTGCCAGGAGTGATTCTGAACTCAGAGCCAGGAGTAAGCCCTGAACATCACTGGGTGTGCCCCTCCCCTAATATTAAATTAAATTTAAATTTAAAAGAAAATTTAAAGGGGCCGGTGAGGTAGCGCTAGAGATAAGGTGTCTGCCTTGCAAGCACTAGCCAAGGAAGGACTGCGGTTCAATCCCCTGGCATCCCATATGGTCCCCCCAACCCAGGGGCAATTTCTGAGCACTTATCCAGGAGTAACCCCTGAGCATCAAACGGGTGTGGCCTGAAAAACCAAAAAAATAATAATAAAGTAAAATTTAAAGCCTAAAATAATGGGTTGTTTCACGGTAAATTCAGCGGAAGTAAATGGACATATTGTCTCATTTGAATTCACAAAGGGCTGAAAGAAGTGAGTTATGGAGCCATCAGGTCATGGTTTGTGAGAAGGCTTGAAATAGTAATTTATAAGGTTAGGGGCAGAAGTAGTTGAATTGAGCAGAAGCACCAATTCTGTGTGGCAAATGACTGGAGACTAAAGTTCCATCTCAGCATAAAGTACTGCTTAGTTGGCAGAGCAAGACATTCTCATTCAAGTTTAATGAATTCAAGTTTAAGTAACTAAGCTATTTATTACTTCCTGTCTACCTCAGATTCTACTGGCTCCTTCCAGACTGAGCTCACTTTTTTTTGTTTTGTCTTGTTTTGTTTCTATTTTTTGAGCCCACCGGGTGCTGCTCAGGGGTTACTCCTGGCTATACACTCAGAAATCACTCCTGGCTTGGGGGACCATGTGGGATGCCTGGGATCAAACCGAGGTCTGTCCTGCATTGGCAACATGCAAGGCAAATGCCCTATCTCTGTGCTATTGCTACGGCCCAGACTGAGTTCACTTTTGATGATACTTTTCTTCTCTTTTCTGGGATCCCACTATTTCTTCCTCTTTATAGGAAATGAGCACTTTCCAAGGGTTCAACTCTGTGAAAACAGCTTATTTTTGTTTCCTTCATCTCACTTACAACTCTTGCACTGTCTGTCTCCCAAACCAGATAGTCAGGAATACTTACTCCTCAATTCTGTGATATTTTCAGTCCTGAACAATAACAGACACTCCTAAAAATTTATCAGTATCTTTAAAGTTGCTGTGTAAAGTGAGGAGTAGCCACATTCTCTCTCCACTCACCACAGTCAGCAGGGGAAATGTCTGAGCCAGTTTAGAATGGATGAGTCTACACTGAGCACCTGCATAGTACACACCTTACAGTTTATCTAATCCACAAAGTGGTTGTCAAATTGCACCTGGATTCCTCTTGTTCTCTCTAGCCTGGGAAATGATCCCTGCCACCTGGATTTTTACAGAACTGTGAGGCAAACTGGAGTGAGAAATTGCTCTTCACTAAAATGGAAAATCAGTCTCAAATTCTACCCAAGTTTTCTGAAACACCACTTATTCTTGCAGGAAATACTCTCAGGAGGAGACACAGACTAAAGTAAGTTTATTTGGAAAATGAGGGTAGGAAATTGAGCTTCTTACTCAAGAGAGAACATAGGCTTCTCCTGTGTGAAGAGAGCCAAGTACACATTTCAAGTTGAGTTGTGGCAAATTCCCAAGATGGAGAATACATGCCATAAAGTCAAAAACACACAACTCAGCAGAGATGTGGGTCACTTTCCCAGAAAGTGAGGATACATGCTCTTTCTCTGCCAAGTTAGTTTATGTGCAATTTTCCCAAATGCCCCCCCCAAAGTCTGTACTTGGGTGGATGCAATGGAATTATGTCTGAAGCTATTACAGTCTTCTTTGATATTTATAGCATGACCTTTGTTCCAACAGTGGTACTTCTCAGCTGTAAGATGACACACAGCTATTAACCCAAAACAAAGGTGTTCCCCCAAATTACTCCTTCCTTTAAACTTCTCTCTTTAATATGTAAAAGCCCACCATGGTCACCCTCCCCTTATCCTTGCCTGGTAGATTTTGTACTCAAAGAATATAGAAAAGTCCGTTTGGCTTTGGCACACAGAGACATCATGAACTGAAAAGCAAATTAACTCCATGATTCTCTCCTGACTGACTTCGTTTATTCATTCTCATAGCTACCCTACCTACTTCAGACCTATCTTCCTGCAACTGGAGATATGGTGTGTGGGGTGATGTCACAGTGTGGGGATATATTTTACACTCAGGAGTCCAGCCATCTTATGATATTGGATTTTGAATCACAGAAGTTATTATGAGTTCCTCAGTTCAGTTCTGTGTTTCAAAGCCTTCAATGTCATTAGAATTAGGTTCCAGATTTTTTTCTCCCATACACATTAGCAGGGCCCCCTATACATCTAACTACAAAGAAAGGGAGGGAGGGAGGGAGAGAGGGAAGGACATGAGTATGGAAAGAAGAATGTGAGGAAGGAAGGATGGAAAGAAGAATGTGAGGAAGGAAGGAAGGAAGGAAGGAAGGAAGGAAGGAAGGAAGGAAGGAAGGAAGGAAGGAAGGAAGGAAGGAAGGAAGGAAGGAAGGAAGGAAGAAGGAAGGAAGGAAGGAAGGAAGAAGGAAGGAAGGAAGGAAGGAAGGAAGGAAGGAAGGAAGGAAGGAAAAAAGGAAGGAAGGGAGGAAGGGAGGAAGGAAGGGAAGAAGGAAAAGAGGGAGGGAGGGAGGAAGGGAGGGAGGGTGGAAGGGAGGGAGGGAGGGAGGGAGGGAGGGAGGAAGGGTCCAGTTTTCTGGACAATGTACTATAGGACTCAGTGTCAGACATAAGGGAATGAAGGCCAAAGTTCTGCACCAATCTCCACACTTTTGAGGGTATAGTTTGGAACCACAACCTGCAGTGAGTGACCAAGTGATCAGGTTACTCCTAATTCTCTGTTCAGGCATCATTCCTGATGGTGCTTATGGGATCATATTCGGTTCCAGAGATCAAACCCCATGCAAAGGAAACTCCTTACCAGGCCTCAATATCCACTCTTTTACCAGAAATAACTTGGTTCCAGAACGGTAAAATTGGTTTAAGCTGAAAGATCACTTGAAATGCAGAATTGCAAATGCATACAAGTCTATATATTCACATGATCTCCAAGCCATCTGTATGTACTATGGGTAGAAAATCTTGTACCAAGGGCTCCTGGTTTCCAAAGGGCATAGCTTCTGCAGGTGCCTTATAGTTAGGCCTGATTAATGAGACAAAATGAGGGGCTAGAAAGGCAACTAAAGGAAAAGCCTGTATTCTACCCATAACTAACCTAGAGGTACTCTAGCAGCTTAACAAATGGACACTAATCTTTTTTCCAAGAGTAAAGAAGGTATTGAACCCAAATAACTCTTAAAAACTCCTAGCAGTGCTAAACCATGCTTTTTGCCACACCTGGTTGCTCTGCTGCTATAATTAAGCAGAATAAGGAGCCACATGGATTATGGCACTGCAAATAATGATTTAAGACAGAAGGTTCCATCTGTGTTTGCAATGACAGATCACAGTCTGTTTGGGGAGAAGCATAATGGCTCTTTATTTAGCCAGTGATACAAGATTTCAATAGAAAGAACCCAGCCACATAGGCCAGATGATTACAAGAGAAAAGTAGCCATTGTGTGCACACCAATCACTGAAAGTCCCATTGCAACAGCCATTGTTCAACTGTTCAGCTCAGTCCAGCCACCTCCCTCACAAATACATTTTCTCCATGCTGGCCATCCTGGCAATGCAGGTCTGAGATGCAACTCTCAGAGAAAGATTAGGGTTCCCTAGATAACTTATGCGAAATGGGCAGAGATATGGCAGCCTTAAAAGGAGGATTTATACTTCCCTTTCTCTCCACCTTGAGAGATTTAGGGCTGATGAGAGTCTGTAATGAGCACTCACAAGGTACAGATCATGTATCTTCTCAGCCCCAGGAGGTGTTATCAAACTGAGTTTGTCACACTTGTTCTATGAACCATGGAAAATTATCTCTGAGGCAGAAAACTCATGTTAGAGTGCAAATTGTTATTTACAGAAAACATAACTAAGTTTTACCTAGACTTTCTAAGTCTATCACCTTCCCTTGCAAAAAAGAATTGTAGGAGATGAATAGTGAAATAAAACAAGTTTATTTGAGAAAGGAGAAATGTACTCAAAAGAGAACATAGGCTTCTCCAGAGAGCAAAAGCAAAGTACACCTCTAAGTAGACCTGCAGTGAACCCCAAGATGAAGAACACATGTTACATTGTAAGAAGGTGCACATCTCAGGGAAAGATGTAGGCAAAAGAGGCCAGGGAGTAAGAAAGTGACTACTTAGAGAAAGATGCATCAAATGCATCTTTTCCTCTATCAAGTTACTTTCTTTTAGTTTCACCAAACTGTACCCCTCAAGTTTACTAATGAGGGGGTAAACTTGGAGCTACTGATGAACTTCTTTGACATTCTTAGCATGTCCCTGTTCAGTGGTGCCTCTTTACTCAGTAGGTCCAACAATGCCTGGGTTTGGAAGACCACTGTTAAAAGGTTTTCCACAAATTTGTCTTTTCAGATGGTATCATGTTTCAATGGCCTTAATACCTTTGGCCTGGTTTAAATTCCAGGCAGTGTGTTTCTCCCAATGTACCTTACCAGGGACTTTCTATTACTCTGCCACAACAGGGAGATCCAGACATCTCTTCAAGACAGAGAAAAGTCAACTGTTTCAAACAGGAAAATACGGGGTCTGGTAAAATCTGTGTTGGGGAAAACACAGGGAAACAGGAAAACAAAGGGAATCAGCTCCTTTGACACAAATAACTGAATTTAGGAGACTAGAAAGCTATTGAGATGCAAACTCCAACGCTGCAGAAGGCTTGCTGAGAGGAGAGGGATCTAGTCTTGCAGGGAGAGGATCTAGTCTTACCACCAAGGCAAACAAAGGCTCAAAACATTAAGTGCCTAAATCTCAGCAACCACCTGGAAATAAACCGGAGATGGGATGTCAATTTGGGAAAAGTGTCTTTAAAGCCAAGCTGAACAAAGGGAGCAAATGTATGTGCTGCTCAACTGTATATGCTGCCTGTGCCATTGTGTTGCTACTGTGCACATGTGGCCATTTCCCATACTGCCCATATATCCCTATTTGAGGTTTTCACTAGTCTGGAAAAGCCCATATTTTCTTCTTTTTTTTTTTTAAATTTTTATTGTGACCAAAGTGCAATACAAATCTTTCACTGCATCATTTATGGCAATAGTGACAATGAATGAGGGGCATTTCCACCACCAGTGCTGTCCTCCCTCCACCCTTGTTCCCAGCATGTATCCCACATCTCCCTCCTTAACCCCCCAGAATGCTAGTGCAGCTGGTCTCCACTTTACAGCTTGTTGTAGATTGAGCATCCATTCCACCGTCATTGGAGATAAAAAGGATAAAAAAAAAGGAGAAAAAATTGGTAACAACTACCAAAAAAGGAAAGAAGAGAGAAAAACAACAACAACAACAAGATGTCTTATTGCAGAGGCCCAACTTGAACAACAGAGACTGAGCAGAACCTTTGGATTCATAATATCCTAGGCTTTGGCTTAGGGACTGAATGAAAACAGGGAGCAAGTGTTACAGAAGACTGAACACACAACAATGATGGATAGGAACCTCTAGAACTGTAAAGACTCTATCCTAGACCCTGACCTATAACCTGCACAAATACAAAGATCGCTAGCTACAGTGGCTTGATTTTCTCACACACAACTGAGAGGAAAGTTTCCTGGCACCACAAAAAAAGCCTTTGGGATGGAGTAACGAGTATATATGCAGCCAGGGGTTGATCCCATGATGGTATGCTTCAAGGATGGAGAAACCCTGAATCTCTTAGGCCACGGGAATTCCCTTTCTTCCCCAATGCTTACTGTGCCTATGCAAAAAAAAAAAAAAAAAAAAGTGGTGGTAAACCAAACCCTGCCACTCCAGCACCCCTACTTTTTCTTGTTCTGTTTTGATTTGTTTGTTTTTGACTTTATTTTCCTTCTCTTTTTTTCTTCCACTTTTCTCTTCCCTTTTCACTCTTGTGGTTATTATTCAGAGATTTATTTTTCTTTTTATTTGCCGGGTACATTTTTTTCTTTTTTCTTCCATATTTTCTTCTGAGCATTTATCTTACCTTACCTCTGTCCCTACTTCCCTATTTCCTAATAAACTTGTTAGACTTTACTGTTCATTTGCTCCTGCAATTCTTTTCGGAAAGAGAGAAGCAATGGATGCTAAAGGCCTGGATAAGGTAGGACTATCTTTCATATCAGTAACTCAGGAATTCCTGAGTTCATGGGTCCTGGAAAAATCTAGTCATAGGTATCAACTTCCCATACTATGCAAAACAAATGCAGCTACTTAGTGTGGCTGCAGGAGGTGGCATTTGGGACTCATCATGCAGCAAATTTTATTAGCAGTAAATTTCCCAATTTTCCTGGAGTGACAAAAGTGGGGAGAAAAAAAAGCAGTAGATTTCATCTTGAGGTTGTCACCTCTCCTCCCAGTTCACATAAGCCACCCAAGACCTCCACTACAATACAACTCTGCAGTTTGGAAGGGTGGAAAGGGGAGGTGAAGAAGTCAAGGACAGATAGAATAGAAGATGACAATGAAGGTTGCTTTGGTCATAGACATCATGAACTCTAGAAAAAATGTTGGTAGCCAGATTAAAAACTGTAATATCAGAACTTTGAAAGTAATTAGGGCTGAGTGAGAACAAGGCAATGTCCCACTGTCCCCATAATGATGTGAGAAAGCTTAAGTTCAAAACCCTTACATCACTTACAACCAATGTGGCCTTGGCATTTCACTTACCTTCCCATTTTGCATCTTCCTCATCAGCAAACTTCAGATAGAGAATGTTGCTTCATGAGGGGAAGTGATAATGAAATAGTAGTCACTGAAGAAGATGAAATACCTAGCATGTGGCACAGAATTATGATTTCTAGTTCAGAAAGAAGTTGCTATTTTCTTTCTTTTTTGTTTTGTTTTGTTTGTTTTTTGTGGGGGTCACATCCTGCAGTGCTCAGGGGTTACTCCTGGCTCTACTCCCAGAAATCACTCCTGGCAGGCTTGGGGGACCATGTGGGATGCCGGGATTTGAACCACCGACCTTAAGCATGCAAGGCAAATGCCTTACCTCCAGGCTATCTCTCCAACCCCAGAAGTTGCTATTTTCAATATTTTCAGGGGAATGGAGCAATAGTAGCTCAGACTCAGTGGTTGGGCTGAGAGTAGTTTATTGAAAAGAGAAAAAAACAAGGCCAAACCTCTCTAGCTGCAGAGGAACTTAACTGTTAATGTCCAGAGTCAAATGATGAGACTATACAATTGGAGTAAGCAAAACAAAATTTAAATCTATCTACCAGCAGCTCAAAACTGACTAGACAGGGTCATCTCTCTTGAAGGAGAGAAACCCCACCCAAGGTCACAAGCCAGTTTACATAGTGAGGGCATGAGGAGGTTCCAGCTCCTGATGATGATCGTATGTTGTCTAGGGTGCCTTCAAACCACTCCCTCAAGTCCTTTTCAGATAGACTACCTGGTATGGCCAGGTAGCTCAGAGTGGTATTAATGGAAACTTAGACTAGAGAAAGAAAAGAACATGTAGTACTTTTCTAGAAAGAGAAGCCTAACATGTGATCCTTTACAAAATTGTGTCCCTCTTTGTTCAGAACGCAGGGCCCCACATTCCCTTCTCTCTTATGGGCTTGACTTGACTCTCCTTAAGATTCCTTGACCCTATCCTTGCTTATGGGCACATAAGAATTTGATACAATTTTGTAAAGAGTCACATGTTAGGCTTCTCTTTCTAGAATAAAGCAAGTGTAGAAATTAATTATACAAGGACCTACTAAGCGAATCATAAAAATAATGAACAATGACCCAGCCAGAGCAGTTATCAGGGAGGTTTACGAGGGTGATTGAGTAAACCACTATTCATACCAGGAGGCAGAAACTTTCCCATGCCTTTCCTGATCCTTCCAACTAGCCTTCACCTGTTTCAGTGTCTCACAAATGACTTGTGATTTGTTAGCATAGAACCAATGTTGCCTCCCCCAGAGTTATGCACAACCCTCCTTGTTCAAGAGGAGTATGTCAGTGCTCATTTATTCTGGAGTGCAACTTCAGCTAGTGAAGCAACTTGCTCCTGTAACATCCTAATAGAAAAATAGAGTTGTGATTGCGTCTCTGATAAGGGACCTTCCCCCGCCTCCGCCCCTCCCCCGAGCGCTTCTCCAAGG
Organism: Suncus etruscus; assembly: GCF_024139225.1. Classification (NCBI taxonomy): domain Eukaryota; kingdom Metazoa; phylum Chordata; class Mammalia; order Eulipotyphla; family Soricidae; genus Suncus; species Suncus etruscus. The sequence goes on along the minus strand of NC_064857.1, from coordinate 112,560,883 downwards.
CTTCTGGCACCTGCTGACGTAGGGGATCTTCCCCCGTCTCTGCCCCTCCCCCGATCACGTCTCCCAGCCTTCTGGCGCCTGCTGACTGTAGGGGACCTTCCACCATCTCCGGCCCTCCCCTGATCGTGTCCCTGAGGCTTCCGGCGCATGCAGACAGTAGGGTACCTTCCTCTGTCTCCACCCCTGCCCCACTGCGTCTTGGCACCAGACCGCAGGGGCTGCTGGCAGAGGCCTGGAGGGGCCGGAGCTCCGCTGACTTCCACATAGGGGAGGAGGAGAAGGGATCCAGGCTCAACAGCGCCCTCCACCATTGTGGCCAGGAGCGGTACTGCACAGGCTGGCAACAAGAGGGGCAGCAAATAATCAGGATTCGCAAGAGGCACTCTAGAGGCCAAACCTCAGCCAGCCCACCCAACAATCCCACCCAGAGCTGCAATCCAGAGAAGGGACCCAGCCCCACACCTCAGGGTGCAAAAGCATGCTGATATCAGAAGGCACTGCTCTCCAAGCCACATTAATAAATGCAAAAAAAAAAAAAAAAACATGGGTAGACTGAGGAGGACCCTAACAGCTGGAGATACTGAGAGAAGCCCTAGTAAGTTCCCAATTCCACCAAAACGCACAGATCCAAGAGATGAAGATTTAAAAGCGGCCATAAGAAAGAAAATGCAAGCCATGGTAAAGGAAATGAGAGAATTGCTAGCCACTGAGTACAAGAAATCCATGGAGGAACAAATTAGCCGAATTAAAGAAGATCTGATACAAAACATGAAAGACTCCATACAAAAGGAATTAAAGACACAGTTAAAAGCTATACAAGCAGAATCACAAGTTGGAGAAGCACATAGAAGTACTCGAAGGAAAACTGCAAACCAAAAACCACTAGGAAATAACCTACAAGGAAATAAGAGGCAAAGTACTGGAAGGAAAAGTTCAGTACTTAATGAACAAAGACAAAAGAAATAAGCTAAGAATTGTAGGTATACCAGAAGGGGAGGAAACAGGTAAAGGGGAAGAACAAGTAGTTAGGGAAATAATAGCAAAAAACTTTCACACCCTTTGGAAAAAGGACTCCATGCAAATCCAGGAAGTGAAAATTCCCCACAATAAATTAGACTCCAATAAACCAACACCAAGACATAAAGTAATCCAAATGGCAAAAAAAAAGAGAGAGAGAGAGAGAGAAAGATGAACTCCTTAAAGCAATAACGGAAAAAAAAACCCTCAAGTACAAAGGAAGGGACATAATAATCAAGCCAGATCCCCATTTAAAACAATTCAAGCAAGAAGACAGTGGAATGGAATATTTAAACGACTGAATGAAAGAAATTTCTAGCCTAGGGTACAATACCCAGCAAAACTATCATTCATATGGAATGCTAGCCTAAACACATTCTCAAACAAAAATGATCTTGCATTATTTGTGCAGACAAAATCAATTCTAAATGACCTACTCAAAGATGAACTACACAATACAAACCCCCGATTGTAAAAACAACCACCCTACACAACACAACTGCACAACAGCCCTCTCTCTCAATAATCTCCCTAAATGTTAACCGACTAAACTCTACCATTAAAAGACACATAGTAGAGAACTGGATTAGAAAACATAAACTGGACTTCTGCTGCCTGCAAGAAATACACCTACAAGTACAGGACAGGCATAGGTTTAGAATAAAAGGATGGAAATCAATCTTTCAGGCCAATGGAAAACAAAAAAAGCAGGGACAGCCATTCTTATATCAGACCAAATTCCATTCAACCTCAAGAAAGTGATCAGAGACAAAGAGCGTCATTACATACTGATCAGGGGAACACTAGATCAAGAGGTACTAACCCTGATCAATATTTATGCACCTAATGTAGAGTCAGCAAAATATGTGAGGCAGTTACTCACTAACGTGGAGAAACACATGAAGGGAAATGTGATAGTAGGAGATCTCAACACTCCACTATCCCAACTGGACAGATCCACCAAAAACAGAAAAATAGCAAAGAAATAAGAGCTCTAAATAAAGAATTAGAAGATCTAGGGTTAATAAACTTATATAGGGCCCTCCTCCCCCAGAAAACAGAATACACATTCTTCTCAAGCCCTCATGGAACCTTCTCCAGAATAGATCATGTCTTAGGATACAAATCTAACCTATATAAGACCACAAGTGTAAGATCATTAAAAGCACCCTATCAGATCACTATGCAACAGAGGTCAAAATTGACTGCAATAAGAAGCAATGGAGAAAAACTAGTACCTGGAGATTAAACAACATGCTGCTCAATAACAGCTGGATCAAAGAGCAACTCAAGGAAGAAATAAAAGATTCCTTGAGGCAAATGATAATGAAGAGACAACTTGTCAAAATTTGTGGGACACAACAAAAGCAGTAATTAGGGGAAAACTCATAGCAATACAGGCCTATATCAAGAAAGAGGAAAATGACAAAATCAACTGTTTAAAGGATCATCTCAAGAAATTGGAACAGCAGCAGAGAGATCCAACCACAACCAGAAGGCAAGAAATAATAAAAACCAGAGCAGAAATAAACAACATAGAAACTAAGAAAACAAAATGTTGCAAGTCAGCCCCTGATGAGGTTGACTGATGGAGGGATTGAGGATGAGGCCTTTCTCCTCCAGCTCGGACCACACATCTGTTACCCTGTTCAGTCAGTGGTTCTGAGGTGAATGCGGCAGGAAGAAAGCCAACAGGCAGTCAGGCTTCCAAAGAAAACAGCTCTTTATTCTGTGAAGAGGCCAAAGCCAAAAGGCCTAAGAATAGATCCAGGACAAAAAGCCTTTGCCTTCCACAGACCCTTGTTTTTGCCCCAGAATCAGGTACCACCCAATGGTGGGATTAGGTACCACCCAATGGTGGGAGCAGAATCAGGTACCACCCTAGGGTAGGAACAGAATGCCAGGTCACATTCTAGGGTAGGGCACAATCACTGATCAGGGTAGGGTCAGTAACATAATAATCCCATTAAAATGTTTACATATGCTCCCCCCGGCGTCCCATACGGTCCCCCCAAGCCAGGGGCGATTTCTGAGCACATAGCCAGGAGTAACCCCTGAGTGTCAAACGGGTGTGGCCCAAAAACAAAAAAAAATGTTTACATATGCAACAATTCCTTTGTTTTTAGTAAACAAAATATGTCTACAATTATTAAAAGAAAAACAAGTCAATAATAAAAGAGTGGCTGTTTGCATAAGCGCATCACAGGAAAATGTAAAGAAAAACTTCTAACCTAAACACAAGGTGTATAAAATCAGAAATATGTATCAAGGAATCTACTACAAGCTCCTGAGAAGATAAATCTACAATGTACATAGATCCTTCAAAGAAATGCCAGAAAGGTAGTATAGCAGGTGAGAAGAAGCACCTTTATTTATTTGTTGTTGTTGGTTTTTGGTATTTTGTTTTTGGGTCACATCTGGCAGCGCTCAGGAGTTACTTCTGGCTCCACGCTCAGAAATCACTCCTGGCAGATACCGGGATTCGAACCAATGACCTTCTGCATGAAAGGCAAACGCCTTATCTCCATGCTATTTCTCTGGACCCATTTTCTATTCAAGTCCAGGTAGACCAGAAAGACCATCTTTGAGGGCATTGAATTAGGCACTTATTTTGAAGGAAGAAACATATTCCCCCTGCACAGTGGGGGACCACTGCAATGATAATCAATAGGCTTCTGAACTTAATCCAAGTTCTTAATCCAGGCTGAAGTCCATATGATGTCCAAAATTGATGTATTAATACGGTCGATTATTTATAGATGGGAGCTTAAGTCACAAACCAAAACAAAATGTTTAAGGCAGAGACCCTCCTTGTGTAAATAAACAACTTGCGGGTCTATCCAAAATGGATGGAACCTTCTATAAACCTAGTATTTTGTCTATGATGCGCCCACTCAAAAAACCACAAGAACAGACAAAAATATCATTCAGGAAATTATAGACAATAATATCTAACCCACTAACCTAAAGTCAAGAAAGCAAAACCCTAATGTAATACAACATCAATTCCTAAGATTAAAAACTAAAATAGAAAAACATTAATTACAATAGTCAAAAGAAGTGTAGTACCGCTGGTGAGATGGTGCTAAAGGTAAGGTTCTGCCTTGCAAGTGTTAGCCAAGGAAGGACCGCAGTTCATTTCCCCGGTGTCCCATATGGTCCCCCAAGCCAGGGGCAATTTCTGAGCGCTTAGCCAGGAGTAACCCCTGAGCATCAAACGGGTGTGCCCCCCACACAAAAAAAAAAAGATTCTTGTTAGGGGCCGGGAAGGTGGCACTAGAGGTAAGGTGTCTGCCTTGCAAGCGCTAGCGTAGGACGGAACACAGTTTGATCCCCCGGCATCCCATATGGTCCCCCAAGCCAGGGGTGATTTCTGAGCGCATAGCCAGGAGTAACCCCTGAACGTTAAATGGGTGTGGCCAAAAAAAAACCAAAAAAAAGAAGTTTAGTACCAAATATAAATTCAAAGGATTACAATTATAAGAAAAATACAAAAGGTGAAATTTTTACAGAGTCCAATACCAATCTGTAAATATGAGGGGACTGGAACTCTGAAAAGACCGGCAAAAGACACTTTGATGGGTCTGAAAAAGCGGGTTGAAGCCTGGTACAGAAGATAACATCAAGCTGAATAAAGAAGGAAGGCCAGTACAGTCATCCATGTGTTGGGGCATCCCCAAGCGTTACATCATTACCATCATGAGTTGGTTGGGCTTCTGCATTTCCTTTGGGAATAGTGCAATCTTGGAGTAGCCATTGTAGAAATGGTCAACAATAGCACTGTGTATGTGGATGGAAAACCAGAAATTCAGATAGCACAGTTTAACTGGGATCCAGAGACTGTGGGTCTTATCCATGGATCTTTTCTCTGGGGTTACATTGTGACACAAATTCCAGGTGGTTTCATTTCCAACAAGTTTGCAGCAAACATGGTACAAAACTTCAATGGTCACGAATTTTTTCCTCAAGCTTGTAGTTGTGGGTGAAGGAGATGAGTTGCACATGTGAAGGGAATCCTGAAAATTAAATATTAAGGACTAGGAAGAGAGAAGGAAGGATAAGGAAGACTAAATTGGGGAAGACAAAGTTAGGAAAAAGGGAACTATATACAAAATATGCAAAACAGACAGACACTAAACAAGACATACACATACAGACTTCACAAAAAATATGGCCATAACACTCACTCATACCAAAAAATATTTGTTGGAAAGGATCCAAAATTGAGCAAAAGAAAAAAGAATTCAGCTGAATCAACTAAAAGTGCTTTAATATGCAATAGCCAGCAACTCTTTAAATGAATCATTATAAATTCAAAAAAATTTTAATGGCAGAGCAGAGCAGATCTGAAAGAGAATTTTATGCATAATACAAACATGAAAAACTCTACTATAAGTGTATAACAGTATATATACAAAGTTATTGTATAACAGTAACTCTATGATAGTCAATCATAGGCGAGAAACACTGTGAAGAAAGTCTACCTAAAAAGTATCATTATGTCAACGTCTTAACCTAAATTGAGGAAAATAAAATTAAAATAAAAAGAGTGAAAGTCATTATATGAGTATACCTAGAAAGAAAAATTACATTAATATGATGAGAAATTTTTCTTTCAGGTGAACCTTGACTAAATTAAATTGTAAGATTTTATGATTAACTGAAACCTAGAGCAATAATGAAATTAAGACATAATCCACCATACAAGGAATCACATTGGGAGTCCATGATTTTCAATCCTATTCATTGATCATGCCTGTGGAAAGAATCATAGATCATTAATAGCAACACATAAAGAAATGAAATGATTATCTGGTGTTCATTGTAGATCTTTAAGAAGTATAAAAAAGGATGTATGCTGCTGTGGATTTCACCAATGTATTAGGGACTTTCTTTGATCTTCTTGTCATCGAAAATGATCCAGTGTTGTTTTGCAGCAATTTTACAGTATGAAGTACAGTGTCCATAGTGAACTTTACCATAATGGTTTTAAGTTGTATTTCTTAATCTTGCTTTTATTCTCTGAAGTGAATTCTACTAAATTGAGGTCTTCTATAGGAAAATCAACATAAGTGTGCAATTTTTTTTATTTGTTTACTATCAAAAGCAAAACGTTTCAAGTGTATTATAAGTACTGCTGGCAGTTTCCATAAGTACATTTTCTTTGAAAAATCTTTTCTAGTTTTGCAGCTGTTGCACTGAACTTTGTTGTCATCCCTTAACTCTTTTTTAAAAAATTCAGAGAGGTATTCCTATAATGTACATTTATCTGTAGATGTAACAGTCAGAGACAAGTGAACAAATGTCTCATAAACCTCAGACTTTTGGTGACATGTGAGACACTGTAGTATAGATTTGAATTGTCCTTGAAAGAGATCATAAATAATAGATTTGTGAGCCTTTTGGTGTTCTGGACTAAATTGTTCATAATTTTCATTTTCCATAAGATGTGTAGTTTTATCTGTCATTAGATTTACAGTAAGCAAATCCTGATGTAGTCCCTCTATTAGAAACATCAGTAGTTCATGTGGATCCTGCTGATTGTATCCAGCAAACTGGTCATTAAGTAAACCAATTGTTATTTTGAAGCTTTCAGGGTTAATATATCTATGAAATCCATTTCCCAAGGTTTGATGAGCCGACCAAATTCTTCAGCTAATTTACCTTCATGCCCCATTGGATTTTTCTTGTTAATATCCTTTTTATAATGATCTTGATGCTTGATGAAAATACTGAGTCAAGTCTGAAATATTATACAAGCATTGCAATATTGAGTTCATGTAGCAAGAGTTTCCTATATTTTGGAGCCCAGTTAAGTCTTTCCTTTTGCATCTTGGAGTGTAAGGGTTTATCACTACTGTTAGTCTCACTCAATGTATGGTGTGTGACAACTAAATCCTTGTTCCCTGTCCCAGAGACCTCAGCAATATTACTGTTGTTAGTGTCTTGAGTATTCTGTTTTTGATCTAAAGGGTAGTTTATAGTCTGAACCTGATCATTTGTGCTAGCCCTATTTCTAACAAAGCGTAATGGAACCCAAAATTTCTTGGGAGGGTTGTCATTTTTAGAAACATAGGCATAATCCCTTCCTCTCAGAAGAAGATATCCAGCTATCCATTTTTCATTCTCCTTGATCCAAATAGGTTTCTTGTCTCTGAATATCTTCTTTAAAAAGTCATTCCACTGCAGTGTAACTTTCCCCTTGGGGTAAGTTTAAGTAATTTAGTGTGATAAGAGTCAAAGATAGCAAATCTGTTGGTGGTAAACCTCTTTTTCTATTTTATTGCAATTGAGTTGTTAAGGTTCTGTGAGTCCTTTCTACAATGGCCTGTCCCCTACAATCGTAAGGAATTCCTTTCAGATGTCTTATCTGCCATTCTTTACAAAAAAAAGTTCAAAAGTTTTGCTAACATAGGCTGGCCCATTATGTTTTTATAGAATACGGAATACCAATCACAGAAAAACATTGTAAAAGAAAACTATAAACAGCCTTAGATTTTTGAGAAGACATAGGAATTGCCCACATAAACCGAGAATGTGTCCACCACAACATGAAGTTAAGGTTTTCTTGGAAATAAATTTGTTTGAGTTATATCCATTTGCTAAAGTTTGTTAGACTGTAAGCCTCTTGGGTTTGCTCCTGCTATGTGAGTCTTTTTTGTTAATGGTGCACATATGTTGCAGTTTTCTACAATTTCTCTAGCTTGCCTTCATGGAATTTGGTAATTCACATGTAAATGGCAAGCATTTGTGTGTAGGGCTGAATGTTCCTCTGCAGGTGATTTAAATATAGGCATTGCTAGCAAGTCAGCAGTTTTATTTCCTTGAGCCATAGTCCTGGAAGACCTGAGTGGGCTCTAATATGTGTGATGAAAATGGGCTCAGTTAGTTTTTGAAGAAGCTGCTGTAATCATTTAAGTTCTGTATGATCGAATTATTAGCATTAAGGGAGGCAGTGACTATTACATGACATAAATTTACCACAAAGAATCAGAAACTATAATCATGGCTTCCCATACATTTTCTAATAGGTAAATTAACGTTGCTAATTCAACTTTCTGTGCAGATTTATAGTTAGTATCTATGGTCATATTAATGTTGTCTCCGGTTATTCCTCCTTTTCCATTTTGGGATCCATCGATGTAAAAAACCTTGGCATTGGGAATAGGGGAATCCTGAACAATTGAAGAAATAACAAACTGAGTTTTCTTTTAAAAGTCCCAAGTTTTTCCTGCTGGATAATGGGAGGATATTTCTCCTGTGTAATCTGAGTGGGCCCTTTGTAGAGATTCATTAAGAGGCAATATTGACTCGATTTCCGTTTTTGGGATTGCCAAAACTATTATATCTGGGTCAAAACCTAGTAAAGATATAGATCTGAGTCTTGCCTTGATAGTAATCTCTGAAATCAGTTGCAAGTAGGGGACAGCTGAGCGAGGCTGTTTGTGATGTAAATACACCCATTCCAAAGGTCCTGCCTGTTGCATCAAGGACCCCGTGGGGGGTTCTATAGTAGGGAAGATTAACAGAAATATCCTTTCTCTTTGGATGAATCTTAAGAGAAACGATTTTTGTAATCTGCCCAAGAAAATGTCCAATTCATTTTTGGCAGCTGTTGTTAAGTTTCTTGGGCTATCTAAGGCAGGGTCACTTTCCTACGTTTTAAACAGATTAGACAACTCTGAATTCGGGATTCCTAGTGCAGGGTGGAGCCAATTTACATCACCTAAAAGTCTCTAAAAATCATTAAGCGTTCTGAGGTTTTCTTTTTTGATAGAAATTTTTTGTGGACGTATTGACATCTGGTTCAAAATAAAACCCAAATACTGATATTGTGGCATTATCTGTATTTTTTTCTAAAGCTATTTTTAGTCCTGATGTTTGTAAACAGTCAATAACATAAGAGTATAAGTCCTGTAAATCTGTTTCTTTGTTCATTGTGAGCAAGATATCATCTGTATAATGAAATATCATGGCTAGAGGAAATTTTTCACGAGCAGGGCTCAAAATCTTATCTACAAAAAACTGGCACATTGTTGGAAAATTCAGCATGCCTTGGGGGAGAACAGTCCATTAGAAATGTCTACAGGGATGGGTATTATTGAGAGAAGGAACTGAGAATGCAAAACGCTTTTTATCATCTGGATGGATAGAAATATGGTAGAAAAAATCCTTCAGATCAATTATATTAGTGGCCATTCCTTTGGAATAACTACAAGTAATGGTAAACCAGTCTTCAATTTGCCCCTAGGTATTATGGATAGATTTACAGCTCTAATATCCATCAAAAGTCTTCATTTTCTAGATTTCTTTTTTATAGTAAATATAGGCGAATTCCATTGAGAAAATGAAGGTTCAATATGTCCTAATTTTAGCTGTTCTTCCACTAATTCTGTCAGCACCTTTAATTTATCAGTTTTAAGGGGCCACTGACCTGTTCAAATTGGTTCGTCAGATTTCCATTTTATTTTATTGGTGCTGGTGTTTTTATGGTAGTGGCCCCTACTAAAACTTTTGGGTTTTTAATCAAAAGGAGGTTTGGGCTCTACTGCAGCTAATGGGATGTGGAATTCTGCTTTTCACTGTTTGTGTAAATCACGGCCCCACAGGGATGGTGAAAATGGGCCCATGTGAGGACTAATTGTTGCTTTTTGACTTTCCGGGCCATAAAATATCATAGTCCTCGTTCTCAACAGACAGGAGCTCAGGCTCCTATTCCTTCTAGCGAATACGGGATTTCCTGAAGAGGCCAATTTTCTGGCCATTCTTTATCAGAAATTACGGTAACCTGAGCACCCATATCTATCATGCCATCAAAGGGTTGCCCTTCCAAATGAAGATTGATCATTGGGTGTTCATCTTTAAATTTAGTAACCAGAGCCACGATTGGGTTTTGAGCAGCACTCAGATCTGTGCTTCCAAAACCTCCAATTCTAGTCTTATTTGAAGTCCCAAATTTTACATAAAGCAATATTACTATCTGGGCAATCACTTCTCATTTTTTAAAGGTCCATTTAACTGGTACTGTAATAACTACAAAGATTTTTCCCATAGAATCTGAGTCAATGACACCAGTGGTTACTGATATACTCTTTATGTTGAGGGAACCTCTGCCAAGAATCAAACCCATAGTATCTGAGGGTGGCGGGCCCACAATGCCAGTTTCTAACATGTAAGGACATGCTCCTGGGTAAATTGTAATGTCCTCTGGGCATAATATGTCTAATTCTGTGCTCCCTGATGTGGCGTGAATTAATTCCCTTATAGTGATGAATTTTCTTGGGCTGGGCTTGGAAGGATTATTTTCTGTGAACTTTGCCCCTGATTTGGAAGGGCCTGGGGGGAGGCCCTGTGGGCATTTCCATGCATCTTGTATGTGTGCCCTTGAGGAGCTGAATTTATAAGAAGATAGCAATTCCTTTTGATGTGCCCCTGTTTTCCACAATGGTAGCAGACGATTTGCCTCCTGGGGATTGTGTTGAAACCGCTTCTTAGGTTATTATCAATGACATTTCCGGATCTGCAATCTTTCGCCCAGTAGCAGTCCATTTTGCATTTTGGGCAAAGACCTGGTTTAGGGAAAGTACCCTGTCCCTGAGGGGAGTAAGGCATCATTCTCTTGGTAACTGGGAAGGTTTGTACCGAGTTTAAGTGGGGTGGGAGTTGGGGTTTCCCATAGACATTATGACAGGCATAAATGAAACCATTCACATCTGCCTTTTCATTTAATGTATTTAATACTAATCTACAGACCAAATTTGCATTATGATAAGCCAAAGATTTTACTAGGAAGTTTCTCATCTCCCTCATCTTCGACTTGTAACTTCAGAGCATCTTTAATCTTACCTACAAACTCTGCATATATATATGCATATATATATATATATGGCCTTGGGTAATTTTTAAAAAGTTTCCTCTACCAATGCTGTTAGAATCAATTTTTTCCCATGATGACAATGCAATATCCCTAATTAAATTTAAGATTTCTTTAGGTAAAGCTGCTTGTGTCTGAATATTTGCAAATAGATTTTCTGCCATCAAAAATTCATACGATAGAATAACACCTGCCACTTGTTTTTTCGTACCATTTGGGCTATATAATTTGGCTTTTATGCCTTCTGAATAGTACATTTCCCATTCAGTTCTCTGTTTAGATGACAGGCATATTTCAGCAATTTTTTTAAAATCATACAAAGTCCAAGCTGAGTTATGACTTTAAAGTTTTAGTAACTCCACACTGTATGGTGATTTTGGACCATACTCTTTACATGCTTTGTAAAACCAATCTAATTCTTCCATCTGATAGGATACATAGTTAGAAACATTTACCCTGTGTAAAGGGGATGAGACCGGATTAGCAAAATTACTCGGAATAGAGCTCTGAGGTCGTGAGTGTGATTCATCATATAAATCTGCACTGTTGTGCGATTCAATTTTGTGAATAGAATTAGGCCTCACTTCTGGAGTTAGCACCAGAGGTTGATCATTGTCTGAGTCACTACTGTCATGTGATTCACTAGAATTAAGCTTAACTTTCCGAGTTGTTTTTCTTCCAGCAAAAATTTCTATATTGTTGATGGTGGGGCTGGATTCGTCAGCCCGCGCCTTGGTCTGAATTTTTGTCGGAAAGATTTCCTTATTATCCATACTGGTTTTAGCCTCACCATTTTTACATTTTCTATTTCCTAAATACCAGTCAATACCTATGCTAACAGTAACAACATGAGCCAACACAGAAATTTCACAAACTATGACGGCTGTAGACAATGCAATTTTTATTTGAAATATAGACCACAACCATCCAACTGCAGCGATTGTCCTTAGATCAAAACCAATTAGTTTAAAACCAAATGTAATAATCCACTTGTATAATAGAGAACCAATGCATAAGCAAAAAGTGGCAGAATCCACATTACTAACCACAGAAACCATTTAAATGGTCAGCAGAAGAAATTTCCAATGAAGTATTTCACTTACAGTTATTGAGGGTCCAGGTTCAGCCTGTCTGGACACCATAATGTTGCAAGTCAGCCCCTGAAGAGGTTGAATGATGAAGGGATGGAGGATGAGGCCTTTCTCCTTCAGCTCGGACCACACATCTGTTACTCTGTTCAGTCAGAGGTTCTTAGGTGAATGCAGCAGAAAGAAAGCCAACAGTCAGTCAGGCTTTCGAAAAAAAACGGCTCTTTATTCCGTGAAGAGGCTGAAGCCAAAAGGCCTAAGAATAGGTCCAGGACAAAAAGCCTCTCACCTTCCACAGACCCTTGTTTTTGCCCCAGAATCAGGTACCACCCAATGGTGGGATTAGGTACCACCCAATGGTGGGAGCAGAATCAGGTACCACTCTAGGGTAGGAGAAGAATGCCAGGTCACACCCTGGGGTAGGGCACAATCACTGATCAGGGTAGGGTCAGTAACATAATAATCCCATTTAAATGTTTACATACACAACAACAAAACAAAAAATCAATGAGACCAGGAGTTGGTTTTTCGAAAAAAAAAATAAACAAGATAGACAAACCACTGGCAAAACTCACAAAAAAAGAGCGAAAACAACCAAATCAGTAGGATCACAAATGAAAGTGAAGAGATTACAACAAAACCCCAAGAAATACAACATATCAAGAGATCATATTATGAACAACTATACTCAGCTAGGCTAGAAAACCCAGTAGAAATTGATAGATTCCTGGAAAAATACCATCTGCTGAGACTGAAAAAGGAAGACCTAGAAAGCCTAAACAGACCAATCACTTCAGAGGAAATTGAAGATGTAATTAAGAAACTCCCTAAGAATAAGAGTCCAGGCCCAGATGGATTTACAGGAGAATTCTATCAAACATTCCGAGAAGACTTACTACCACTTTTCCATAGGCTCTTCCAAACCATCGAAAAAACAGGAATCCTCCCCAACTCCTTTTATGAGGCTAATATCACACTCATCCCCAAAGATGGCAAAGACACCACAAAGAAAGAAAACTATAGACCAATCTCACTAGTGAACATAGATGCAAAGATACTCAACAAAATCTTAGCAAACCGAATCCAGCACTTCATCAAAAAGATCATACACCATGACCAAGTGGGGTTTATCCCAGGAATGCAAGGTTGGTTCAACATATGGAAATCAACATCATACATCACATCAACAACAAGAAAGACAAAAACCACATGATCATATCAATCGATGCAGAGAAGGCATTTGACAAAATCCAACACCCTTTCATGTTGAAGACACTCAGTAAAATAGGGTTAGAAGGAACCTTCCTCAAGATAGTTACAGCTATCTATGAAAAACCCACAGCCAACATTATCCTTAATGGTGAAAAACTAGAAGCATTTCCATTAAGGTCAGGAACTAGGCAAGGCTTTCCACTCTCTCCACTCTTATTCAATATAATCTTAGATTATATTGCTATTGCAATAGCAATCTGGCAAGAGAAGGGACTCAAAAGAGGAACTGAAACTATCTCTTTTTGCAGACGATATGATGATATACATCAAAAACCCTAAAGAGTCCACAGTAAAAATCCTAGAAACAATTAACCAATACAGCGAAGTGGCTGGCTACAAAGTCAATAAACAGAAGGCAGTAGCATTTTCTATACAAATAACGAAGTTGAAGAGAGAGAGATTAAAAATGCAATTCCATTTAAAATAGTATCAAAAATATTAAGTACCTAGGAATCAACCTTACAAGGGAAGTGAAGAACCTATACCAGGTAAACTTTTAAACACTTCAGAAAGATATTGAAGAGGATCTAAGGAAATGGAAGAACATCCCATGCTCATGGGTAGGTAAAATCAACATAGTCAAAATGACTATCCTACCCAAACTACTATATAGATTTAATGCAATCCCTATCCAAATTCAGACATCATTCTTTAAAGAATTATCTCAATGTATCACAAAATTCATCTGGAGCCACAAAAGACCCAGGATAGCCAAACACATACTGAAAAACAAGAAGCTGAGTGGCATCTGTTTACCTAATCTGAAACTTTACTATAAAGCCATAGTGATCAAAACAGCATGGTACTGGAACAAAGACAGGACCTCAGACCAATGGGTCAGAACAGAATTCCCGGGCATAAACCCCCATATATACAGCCAAATAATATTTGACAAAAGAGCCAAGAACTTGAAATGGAACAAAGAAAGTCTCTTCAACAAATGGTGGTGGTACAACTGGAAAACCACATGTAAGAAATTGAAAATTGAACCATACCTCACTCCTTATACAAAAGTCAAAATGGATCAAAGACCTTGAAATCAGACCCGAATCTATAAAGTTTATTGAGAATAAAATAGGCAGAATACTTGAAGACCTATATATCAAAAAGGTCTTCAAGAATGGAGCAACAATGGCAAGAACATTAGCATCAAACATAAACAATGGGACTACATCAAATTAAAAGCTTCTGCATAGTGAAAGAAACCCTACTTAACACAAGAAGACAGTTAACTGAATGGGAAAAAAATCTTTGCACTCAACATATCAGATAAAGGACTGATATCTAGAATATACAAAGCACTCAGAAATCTGAGTGTCTAAAGCCAAATAAAGCCATAAATAATGGGGATATGAAATGAATACAAACTTCTCTGAGGAAGAACGAAGGATGGCCAAAAAACACATGAAAACATGCTCACCTTCACTCATCATCAGGGAAATCCAAATCAAGACAACAATGAGGTACCACCTTACACAGGTGAGGATGGCTCACATCAAAATTAATGGGAACAATCTCTGTTGGAGGGGATGAAGTATGAAAGGCATTCTCATCCACTGCTGGTGGGAATGCCCCCTAGTCCAACACCTTTGGAGGACAGTCTGGAGAATGCTCAAGGAACATAGAATTGAGCTGCCATTTGATCCAGCAATTGCTCTCCTAGTTATCTACCCCCAAGTCAGAAGGACATTTATCCCAAAGTATGTGTGCACACCACTATTTATCTCAGCACTCAGTATAATAGCCAAGTCTTGGAACCAACCTAGATGTCCAACAACACATGAGTGGATCATTAAGATGTGGTATCTATACACAATGGATTACTACATGGCAGTCAGAAATGATACAATCATTGGAAAAAATGGCTGACCGTGGGGAGTCCCTGCCTGGCTGTGTATCTTCTGAGGAAACTGAGGACCTGAAGGGAGCCCTGCCCTGTGCTTCTCTGTCTTTTCTGAAACCTTGGAGCTCTCCTCAGAGCCCTGGGAAGCGAACCCATAAAAACTGCATTCGGAAGCTACCCAGCGAGCGGGTGAGTGAGTAAGAGGTGGCTGACCTCGGGGACTGCCAGGTGAAGTGCTGATTGACTCACTTCCGAAGTCCCTGCCTGGCTGTGCTTCTTCTGAGGAAACTGAGGACCTGAAGAGAGCCCTGTCTGTCCTTCTCTGTCTTTTCTGACTCCTGAAACTCTCCTCAGAGCCCTGGGAAGCGAGCCCCCAAAACCTGCATTCTGAAGCTACCCAGCCAATGGGTGAGTGAGTAAGACGTGGCTGACCTCGGGGACTGCCAGGTGAAGTGCTGATTGACTCACTTGCGAAGCCCCAGCCTGGCTGTGCTTCTTCTGAAAAAACTGAGGACCTGAAGAGAGCCCTGTCTGTCCTTCTCTGTTTTTCCTAACTCCTGAAACTCTCCTCAGAGCCCTGGGAAGCAAGCCCCCAAAAACAGCAATCGGAAGCTACCCAGCGAGCGGCTCTCCTCATAGCCCTGGGAAGTGAACCCGCAAAAAACTGCATTCTGAAGCTACCCAGCGAGCAAACGAAAAAGAATACCATTGCAACAACAAGAAAAAAAATCACACTAAGAACCCTGCTGGATCACAGAAGCAAGCATCTCTCTCCGGGCTGTCTTCTCTGCTGCGTGCTCGGGCCTAAGATTTGATCCTGTGTGAGGCTTCATCCACAGAGGACTCCCCTCCCTTAGAGGCAAGTGGGCCCATCCAGAAAGGGCAGAGCCAAAGGAGAGTGGTACCTGCATTATATAGCCAATGAATTCCACCACAACACGTAGAAAAACCCACAATACAAGTGTGACAATGGGGAAACAATGCAGGCCAGCATCAGACATAGAGAATGAAGATGACAATTCTGAGGACCAGATAATGACCAACCAACTAATCAATCTCTCAGATAAGGACTTTAGACTAGCAATATGGAAAATGCTCAAAGAACTCAAAGAAACCACGGATAGAGTTGAACAGAACACTAATAAGAACCAAGAAAATATGAAGACAGAAATCACAAAACTCCAAACTGAAATAACATATCAATTAACAGGTCTGAAAAAGTCAGTAAACGAAGTGAATGACAAAATGGATAAGCTCTGGGACAGGGTATCAGAAGCTGAGAATAGACTTGGTGCTGTGGAAGATGAGATACATAATAATGCCATACAGCAGGAGAGATTGGAAATAAACTTAAAGCAAATGAACAGACAATGGAAAAATTAGTCAAAGAATGGGAACAGATGAAGATAGAAGTCTATGATAACATCAATAGAAACAACTTAAGAATCATTGGAGTCCCAGAGACCCAGGAAGAAAATTTCCAGAAAGAATCAATGGTCAAGAACATCATTAAAGAGAAACTCCCAGAGCTAAAGAATATATGTGATCAAATCCTGCATGCTCGAAGAGTACCAACCAAAAGAGACCCCAGAAAAACCACCCCAAGACACATCCTAGTCACAATGACGAATCCTACAGATAGAGACAGAATTCTGAAAACAGCAAGATCAAAAGGGAAAATTACATTCAAGCAAGCATCCTTGAGATTTACAGCAGACCTGTCACCAGAAACACTCAGCGCAGGAAATCAGTGGTGAGACATTGTGACAAGACTGAATGAAATGAATGCTTCACCTAGAATACTGTACCCAGCAAAACTCACTTTCCGGTTTGACAAAAGAATACATGGTGTCACAGAAAAAAAAAACAGCTCAAAAACTTTACAGACTCAAAACCAGTGTTAAGAGAAAAACTGAAAGACCTAATTTAAGACAAGAATAACCAAAAGACATCAAATTTCGATATAAAGATGGCATTAAATCCCAGGACAATTCTTTCTCTCAACGTCAATGGACTAAATGCACCAGTCAAGAGACACAGAGTGGCTAAATGGATCAAAAAACTCAATCCAACCTTCTGCTGCCTACAAGAAACGCACCTGAATAGCCAGAACAAACATAGACTCAAAATAAACGGCTGGAGAAAAATTATCCAAGGAAACAACACCCATAAAAAAGCTGGAGTGGCAATACTAATATCAGATAATGCAAACTTTATTCTCAGGAAGGTGGTAAGGGACAAAGATGGACATTTTATATTAATCAAGGGGTATGTAGAGCAGGAAGAAATAACTCTCCCAAACATATATGCACCGAATGAGGGGCCAGCAAAATATTTAATACAACTGTTGACAAATCTGAAAAATAATATCAATAACAACACAATAATTGTGGGGGACCTCAACACAGCTTTGTCAACGCTAGATAGGTCAACCAGACTGAAAACCAACAAGAATATACTAGACCTGAGGAGAGAAATGGAAGAAAGAGGCCTAGTGGATATATATAGGACACTCCATCCCCAGAAACCTGGGTACACATTCTTCTCCAATGTACATGGGACATTCTCCAGGATAGACTACATGCTGGCACATAAAACATACCTTCATAATATCAAGAGAATAGAAATTTTGCAGACTACCTTCGCTGACCACAAGGCTCTGAAATTATTTGTGAATTCCAAAGGGACTCAGAAGAAAAACATTAACACCTGGAAGTTAAACAGCATCATACTGAATAACCAGTGGGTCTGAGATGAAATCAAGGAGGAAATCAAAAGGTTCCTGGAAACAAATGATAATAAAGACACAAACTATCAGAATTTATGGGACACAGCAAAAGCAGTACTGAGAAGAAAATTTATAGCTTTGCAAGCACACATCAGGAAGGAAGAAGGAGTTTACCTGAGTAGCTTAATGACACAGCTAATAAAATTAGAAAGTGCTCAACAAAAGGACCCAAAAATAGGGAGACAGAAGGAAATAACAAAGCTGAGAGCAGAAATCAACGAAGTGGAAACCCAAAAAACAATCTGAAAGATCAACGAAAGCAGAAGTTGGTTCTTTGAAAAAATAAACATGATTGATAGACCACTGGCAAGCCTAACAAAGAAAGAGAGAGAGAGAAACTTGATAACTCGTATTAGGAATGAAAAAGGAGAGATCACTACTGATATGACAGAGATTCAAAGGGTAATCAGAAACTACTTTGAGAAACTCTACTCCATTAAAAATGAGAACCTGGAAGAAATGGATAAATTCTTGGACTCTTATAATCTTCCACAGTTGAAGGAAGAGGATGTAGCATATCTAAACACACCCATATCCATTGATGAAATTAAAACGGTAATCAAATGTCTGCCCAAAAACAGAAGCCCAGGCCCAGATGGATTCACTAATGAATTCTTTCAAACTTTCCAAGAGGAACTACTACCAAACATGGCAAGACTCTTTCATGAAATTGAACAAACAGAAACACTTCCAAATAGCTTTTATGAAGCCAACATCACCTTGATACCTAAACCAGACAGACATGCTACGAAAAAAGAAAATTACAGACCAATATCACTGATGAATGCAGATGCAAAGATCGTCAACAAAATCCTGGCATATAGGATTCAATGCCTCATTAAAAAGATCATCCACTACGATCAAGTAGGTTTCATCCCAGGAATGCAAGGATGGTTTAACATCCGTAAATCTATCAATATAATACACAACATAAACAACAAGAAAAATAAAAACCACATGATCATATCAATAGATGCAGAGAAAGCATTTGATAAGGTCCAACACCCATTCTTGATCAAAACTCTCAGCAAGATGGGAATGGAAGGAACCTTTCTCAATATAGTTAAGGCCATCTAGCATAAGCCAGTGGCAAACATTATCCTCAATGGAGAAAAACTAAAAGCATTCCCTCTAAATTCTGGCACAAGACAAGGCTGATCTCTCTCACCACTCCTATTCAACATAGCACATTGCTATAGCGATTAGGCAAGAAAAAGATATCAAGGGAATCCAGATAGGAAAGGAAGAAGTCAAGCTCTCACTGTTTGCAGATGACATGATACTCTACTTAGAAAACCCTAAAGACTCTACCAAAAAGCTTCTAGAAACAATAGACTCATATAGCAAGGTGGCAGGCTACAAAATTAACACACAAAAATCAATGGCCTTTCTATACACCAATATAAATAAGGAAGAAATAGACATTAAGAAAACAACCCCATTCACAATAGTGCCACACAAACTCAAATATCTTGGAATCAACTTGACTAAAAATATGAAGGACCTATACAAAGAAAACTATAAAACTCTGCTCCAAGAAATAAGAGAGGACACGCGGAAATGGAAACACATACCCTGCTCATGGATTGGCAGGATTAACATCATCAAAATGGCAATTCTCCCGAAGGCATTATACAGATTTAATGCTATCCCTCTAAAGATACTCATGATATTCTTCAAAAAAGTGGATCAGGCACTTTTTAAATTCGTTTGGAACAATAAACACCCTAGAATAGCTAAAGCAGTCATTGGGAAAAAGAGTATGGGAGGAATAACTTTCCCCAACTTTAAACTGTACTACAAAGCAATAGTTATCAAAACAGCATGGTATTGGAATAAAGACAGGCCCTCAGATCAGTGGAGTAGGCTTGAATACTCAAAGAATGTTCCCCAGACATACAATCACCTAATTTTCGATAAAGGAGCAGGAAATACTAAATGGAGCAGGGAAAGCCTCTTCAACAAGTGGTGTTGGCACAACTGGATAGCCACTTGCAAAAAATTGAATTTAGACCCCCAGCTAACATCATGTACAAAGGTAAAATCCAAATGGATTAAAGACCTCGATATTAGACCCAAAACCATAAGATATATTGAACAACACATAGGCAAAACACTCCAGGACATTGAGACTACAGGCATCTTCAAGGAGGAAACTTCACTCTCCAAGCAAGTGAAAGCAGAGATTAACAGATGGGAATATATTAAACTGAGAATCTTCTGCACCTCAAAGGAAATAGTGCCCAGGATACAAGAGCCACCCACTGAGTGGGAGAAACTATTCACCCAATACCCATCAGATAAGGGGCTAATCTCCAAAATATACAAGGCCCTGACAGAACTTTACCAGAAAAAAACATCTAATCCCAACAAAAAATGGAGAGAAGTAATGAACAGACACTTTGACAAAGAAGAAATACAAATGGCCCAAAGACACATGAAAAAATGCTCCACATCACTAATCATCAGGGAGATGCAAATCAAAACAATGATGAGATACCACCTCACACCCCGGAGAACGGCACACATCACAAAGAATGAGAATAAACAGTGTTGGCGGGGATGTGGAGAGAAAAGAACTCTTATCCACTGCTGGTGGGAATGCCGTCTAGTTCAACCTTTATGAAAAGCAATATGGAGATTCCTCCAAAAACTGGAAATCGAGCTCCCATAAGATCCAGCTATACCACTCCTAGGAATATACCCTAAGAACATAAAAATACAATACTAAAACCCCTTCATTACACCTCTATTCATTGCAGCACTATTTACCATAGCAAGACTATGGAAACAACCCAGATGCCCTTCAACAGACGAATGGCTAAAGAAACTGTGGTACATATACACAATGGAATATTATGCAGCTGTCAGGAGAGATGAAGTCATGAAATTTTCCTATACATGGATGTACACGGAATCTATTATGCTGAGTGAAATAAGTCAGAGAGAGAGAAAAACACTGAATGGTCTCACTCATCTATGGATTTTAAGAGAAATGAAAGACATTCTTTCAATAATAATTTTCAGACACAAAAGAGAAAAGAGCTGTAATTTCCAGCTCACCTCAGGAAGCTCACCACAAAGAGTGATGAGTTTAGTTAGAGAAATAACTACATTTTGAACTGTCCTAATAATGAGAATGTATGAGGGAAATGGAGAGCCTGTTTAGAGTACAGGCAGGGGTAGGGTGGGGAGGAGGGAAACTTGGGACATTGGTGATGGGAATGTTGCACTGGTGATGGGGGGGTGTTCTTTACATGACTGAAACCCAAACACAATCATGTATGTAATCAAGGTGTTTAAATAAAAAAAAAAGAAAAAGAAAAAGTAAACTGGGGAATTGAAGAATTTGGGGTCATTTTAGGTAGTATGAGAGAAAATGAATGCTATATTCCCTAAGAGAATGTCTTTTGGCTATAAATTCAAGGAATTCTAAAAAAAAAAAAAGAAAGAAAGAAATGATACAATCACAGACTTTGCAGCAACATGAATAGATCTAGAACATATTATGTTAAACAAAGCCATCTAGAAGACAAAAGATAAACAGAATGATAGCACTATTTTGAAGTACCTAGACTAGGCACCAGATACCAAAACCCCACGATTAAATAACAGGGTGTAACAGGATAGAAACCTCAAACACTGTAATAATCACCATATGCTGGCAAGTAGAGCCCAAAACAAAGGGAAGAGAAACAACACAAAGCCCAACTACACATTATATCATAAAGAAACCAGCAACAGCAGAAACAGCAGTGTAGAGAGAACAGGTTTTATTACAAAGGCCCATAATAATTTACTAGGGATCTTATACAGGATTACAGGTAAAGACTATGATGGGAAATTATTGACTCCAAAAGAAACATTTCAAAACATTATGGTTGAATGCCTTAACCTTACTACATTTAAAATAACCTCTGTCCTTAGGGGTTCCTGGATACAAAGTGTGAACATCCTACGGTGGTACCTCAGACATATCTAAAGAAAAAAAGATTTCTTTAAAAAAAAGATTAAATAAAAGACATAATTAAAGGAATAAAGTGGGGCTGGGAGAGATAGCATGGAGGCAAGGTGCCTGTCCTTCCTGCAGAAGGACGGTGGCTCACATTCCGGCATCCCACATGGTCCCCCATGCCCACCAGGGGCAACCTTTGAGCACAGAGCCAGAAGCACCCTCCGATCACCGCCAGCTGTGACCCAAAAGAAGCAAAAAACAAATCCAATCAGACAACAAAAACTAGAACAAAAAAAATAAATAAAAAATAAACAAGGGGGAAAAAAAGAGAAAAAAAAAACAAAGAAAAAGGAAGAAAGTGATACAGGAGATTACTTTACGTTTGAGGAGAAACAGTATAAGAGGTAGTGTTATATAGGTCTATACTTATGATGATAGTATAGGCTTCCCCATTGTCTTTTCAGATTTCCTCGTGAGGTGTGGACTCCAGGCAGCAAGGTCTTGGGTAGAGTTCTTGCAATGGAAGTCCTTTTTGAGCTAATCCGTTATTAAGCCACAGTCCACAATAGGGAGAGGTGAGGTGATTAGGAGGGCCACAGTGCATAACTCAGTCAGGGTGTTGGTTGTAATTTTTTTGCCAGGAACGAGGTGTGAGTTTGAGTGGGTGTCTCTTCACTTGGGTACAGGGTACTGGTTCGTTGATGCCTAATGGGTTAAGAACTGAGGGTGAAGAGCTATAACATGGTGGGGATATCGGGGATTGGATTAAGGGGTGAAGGGACAGTCAGGTTTCTTAGGGAGAAGAGGGGATAGTACATGGGAGGGGTTATATAGGGTATAGGTATGGGTTGTTTGTGGTTTAGGTTTGTCTCTTAAGGAGGATTTCTATCTCTGTGTGCTCCTGCCCACATATAAACATATAGAAGTTAGCTTAGGTATATATTAATGTAGAGAGGTGGGGAGGGCAAGAGATACATTGAGTACAGAAAGATAGGTAGGTATAGTACTTGTAAGGAAAGAAAACTAATAGATCAACTTTTGGATATGTATAGGTTTCGTGTCTCAAGTACTAACCATTGTGTTAGTGGGGTCTATCTATATAGAAGTTTACCCTTTGCAGTATTGTCCGCAGCACTCTATAATCAGCTTTCTTTCCTATAGAGGAGGTAACCGTGTGGTTTTTATTTGACATGGATTGAATTGATGAAAATGAGGAGGAGAAGGTGGAGGAAGAGGGAGACAAGAAGAGAGAAAAGGGAAAACAAAACAGAACAAAAATCCAACAATTAAACAACAACAACAAAAATATGAAGTAATGAGAAGAGAGGGTAAAAGAAAAAGGGCATGTTAGTTTGCTTGAACGTGTTCGATGCTTAGGCCCTGTAGTAAAGCTCTGTAGGTCACGGTTGTTGCTTCGGTGATCTGGCTGGTCATGTGCTTCAGGTCCTAAAAGAAGGCATAATCTAGAGATAAAGGGTATGTAAAAGAGTTTTATCTGGACATTTTTATGATGCAAGCTGAGTATGGTGCCTTGTGTGACTGTTCAATCTGTTCGTAAGGTCTGGCTGAGACAACCATAACTGAACGGGTCTTCCAGAAACATTACAAAAGATTTTATCCCAGGCTCCATCCTAGGAGCAACATAATGACAGAAGATGAATTAAAACGACACTGAAGAAGCAGAACTGCTAGAACCACAAAGAAAGCCTTCATCATAAGCTCCATTCCTTGAGCTGCACAGTCACCAAGATCTCTAGATACAGAGGTCTGATTTTACCATCCATAATGAAGCAGAAGTCTTCCATACACCACAAAAGCACCGAGGGGAGAGTAAATGATCATGCAAGGAGTCTATAGTTAATCCCATAACAGTATACTTCAGGGATGGAGAAACCCTGTATCTCCTACACCAAGGGAATTCCCTCTACAATATCCCCAATAGTTACTGTGACTATGCAAGGGGAAAAAAACGGGGGGGGCATAAAATAATCATTTTCCACATATATATGTATTGATTGATTATTTTTTGACATTCTTATTTTGGTGTAGATATTGAATTTGATGCCCCCATTTTATTTTATATTATTTTATCTTATCTTTCTCTTTCTTTTTTCACTCCTGCATGATTTGATTTCAGAACTGAGACTATTGTGTGGTGCTTCTCTTTATTGCTGTAGAGTTCACTGGATATTTAATTTGACATTTATTTTTGTATTCTTATGGTGTTTCAATTACCTTTTTCATTTCCTCTTTCAAACTGAGTTTGATAGCCATTAGAAGGACTCTGTCCATTTTCAGCATATTTTAATATTTTTTTTCTTATTCTTTACCCGATTCTATTGCTTTTCTTTCCCTCAAACAAAACCACATAACTCGATTTATCTAGCTTAGCCTCTCAAATAGAGGGAGAAACAAGGGAGGGCACCAGGACCAATCAGATGTATGATCACTGATAGTAAACTAGACAAAGAGGGGACCACCTACTCTAGCAGCCTGGGAGGTGATGGTGGGAAATATGGGTTGCAGAAAGGGAACAGGGAAGGAGGGAGGACAAATTTGGTGGTGGGTTTTCCCCTGATTCAATGTTAATATGTACTTAAAATATTAATGTGAAAGATATGTAAGCCACTATAATCAAAATTAAAAAAAAAGAAAAAGAAAAATGGAGTTGTGCCAGATCAGCATTCACTTGTTGGGAGAGTTGTCAAGGTTGCATGTATCCCTTGACAGGGGAAGCCTCTCCCACCCCAGTAGAGCTGACAATACCAGGTGCTATGAGGGCTGGAATAAGAAGGGGGAAATGACCCTCTTCTGGAGAGAATGATGACTTTACTCAATTTGTTTTTACCCACCTTCTCTACCAGGTATGACACCTGGGGTAGGAGAATGACCATGATGCAAAACTCATCTGGGTTTGCAAAAGCAGTGGAAAACAAACAGGGAGTTAGTCCCTTGGCACACACAAATCATATCCCATTTGGTTCCAGATTAGGATTACTCCCTATGCAACTATACTGGCTTTTATGGTCTCATTGCAGTATTCCAGGTAAGGGAATCTGGTAGACCTTCCAGGGTTGGGTAAAAGGCACGCGCCATGCCTGAAAAGTGATGTTCCCCTCAGTTCAAGGGCATTCAGAGTCTTTTTTCTGGGCCAAGACCCCCACTTCTCCCACTCCCATGCAATATGGGGGTCCAAGGTTAACCAAGCTAGAGTCCAAGCATAACCAGCGGTCTTTGACTAGCCTGGGTTGAGTGCCATTGAGAGACAGGAAGGTTGTTTTTATGGTCCTGAGTGCCTCTTCCCCTTAAGTTATTGGGCCAGGAAAACATATAGGATTGTGAGGCTCAGATGTTGTTCCTGGGGAAGTTAGTACTGCTGGGTTCAGTGGGGGTGTGGGCAGACTGTTGGGGTACCAGGGTATCTGGTAAGTGAAGACATTTTTGCCAGGACCTATTGCTGGCCCCATCCTAGATCTGACAACCTTTTAAATGAAAAATTTCATTCCAGAGTCATATCCTCTCTAGTAAGCCTAGAGACCCCAGATCCTACCCCATTCCCATCTGGTGTACTTTTCTGGTTCCCACTGCTGGGGAATCAGAGTATGCTGTTACACTTACCCCATAGTGCAACTTTAGCCACCACCCCTTCTTCAGAACCCTATAACTTTCAAGTTCCTATTACCATCAGGCTTCCAGGAGGCTAGGGCTCACAGCCCCAGGAAGCATACTGGAAATCCTGGCTTCCCCCCACATTATCCCTCTTCTGACCCTAGACAAATATAGGAGTCTACACTGTGGAAATTGTGCTCTATCCCCTATGTTCTGCACCCAGCCAAGCGGGTACAGAGTACCCAGTGCCAATGTCCAGGATCCGTGAAGTAGTGGAGTAGTGGTGTCCTTCTTCTTATCCCTCAGTACTGTGTCTATATCCCTTATAGAGCTAGCACAGGTCCAGGTAGAATTTTGGTGGTTCTAAGGTGGTGTTCACCTGGGTCACCACTTGCCCATACCTTGCCTTTCTCGGGTTTGAAAGAATCCAGTCACTGGGGTGAGGAGGTAAGGCTGGTGTCCTGCCATCCACAATCCTACCAGTCTAGAGAACCAAGCCACAATCACTAACTGTAGCAGTTATTTTCTGAACAATGATTTTCTGATCAGTGATTTTCTAACCAATCTGAGTTTCAGTCCCTGTTCCTTACCCTGTGGTGGCTCCACTTTCAGGTGTCCTCTTCAGCTGGTGCCTTCTTGATGTGGAAGAGGTGAACCCATGATTTAATCCTGTCCAACTTGGCCACGGTGGTAGTGGTCAGAATCACTGTGTAGGTCCCCTTCTACAGCGTTTAAGAGTGCTGTGGTGGGCCTGGAGAGGTGATACAAGTAGTAAGGCTTGCACGCCCTAACCTAGGACACACAGGGTTCAAGTCCCATATGGTCCCGTAAGCCAGGAGCAATTTCTGAGTGCATAGTCAGGAGTCCCTTGAGAGTCACTGGGTGTGGTCCAAAAAGCAAAAATAAAGTGCTGTGGTGATGTCTTCTCAGCAGGACTGCATCACCAGGCTGGAAATTGTTCTCAGTTGTCACGTTGAGTGCTGTCTCAGCTTCAAGCTCCCCTTTTTGGACAGTTCTGATGTTCTGCTGCAATGCTTTGAAAACTTGTTGGAGAGCCTCCAATAACCTACTACACAGTGGGGGCTTTCACTCAAAAAGAATCTCATATGGATGGCAGAACATATGGAGAGACTGAGCCTGAAGGAGAGAAGAGATCTACCCAACTACAGCAGCCTCCTCAATTAATTTTGCTAATGTTTTCTTTAAGGTCCAATTTATTATCTCTACTTATCCTGAACTCTAAGGCCTAAGCTTTCAGTTAGCCCCTAGAACTTTAGCCATCTACTGGGAGCTGGAACTGGCAAAGGCAAAGGCTAGACCATTGTTAGATCTGATAGTTACTGGCAATTCAAACTGGGACACAATCTCCTCTAGGATTTTCTTTGCTACCTGACTGGCAGTTTTCCTTTTTCCAATAAAGGCCCTACTCAGCCTAAAACAAGCTAACCATTACCAACAAATATCTGTACACATACTTCCCTGGCACCAGTTCTGTAAGTCAAACTCTCATAACATTCTTGGTTCTTCCCCCCACAAGCATTTTCCTGGTTTGACCTTCTTTCCTCCCGAACTCACTTTCCTACATTCAAGGCATTTAGCAACCTCCCTTTTCACAAGATTTTAGGCCCTCTCTATGACATACTGTTTCCTAGGGAGTTCTGTCATCTTTCTACTCCCCAGGTGGGTGTAGCTATGCACCTACCTGATTAACTGTTCCCCTGCCTTTGGGGAAAAATGATCCTCTCTTCGTCCCATGCCCAACTTTCCTTTTTGTTAATATAGTACTGATCCTCAACGGTATAGTCAGGTTTTTTTTTTTCTGGCAATGTGGCCATCAGCAAAGCCAAAGGACCTTGATGGTCTTTGGCAGCTTCTTGGGTAGCCAAATTAATATGCTAATTTTTCTTTTTTTTTTAAATAATATCTTTAGTTAAGCATCATGACTACAAACATGGCTGTAGGTGGGTTTGTTATAAAAAAAAAGAAACCCCCCCACTTCACCATGCCACCTTCCTATCACAAATGTCCCTCATCTCTCTCCTCTCCCATCCCCTGCCTGTATTCAAGACAGGCATTCTATTTTTCTCTTTTCACTACCACTCTCATGATAGTTGCCATGATAGTTGTGTAGTTATTTCTCTAACTACACTCACCATTGTTTCTGAACTCATAGACAGGAGCAACCCCCGAGTGTCACCGGGTGTGGCCCCAAAATAAAAACAAACAAACAAACAAGCAAAAACCTCTCTATCTTCAGAAGTTTCCTCTGGATGTGGGGGACAGCCTGAACTGCAAAGTCTAGGTTTGCCACCTGCTGATTTTCTGGGGCTGTGGGCTTCATGGGTATATACATCTAGGTCTCTAGGAGTCTCTACAAAAATGCAGTCATTTTTTCCCTGTATAACTGTTGTAATTTTTCATGACTTAATGGGCTTCCAGGCAGCAACTCAGAGAGAGGCCTCCCAAGAGACACTTTGGTAGAGGCATAGATGCTCCCTACCTTCATCAGCGTTATAGTCCCAACTGGTAACTCCAAGGAGAAAATGTCATCTAGGTCTTGCTCAGTCACTCAACAGCCAAGTCGCTAGGCCCTCGGGGCCTTCCACTGGATGTGATCCCTCTCCTATACAGTGAAGATGGCCATTAGTAACTGCTGAATGTCAAACAAAGTGGGTTGATGAGTCATGAAAACTGACTCAAGATGCCTAATCAGGTCAGATGTATTTTCTGTAAAAGTTTCATGCTGCTGCTTCCAGTTATAGATGTCTGAAGAGGAAAAATGGGTATACATATAGGCCCTTCCTCCAGACATGGGGACTTTCTGAATTGCCATCAGGATAGTAGATTTACTTTCCTTACATTTGTTTTCCTTTTTGCATTTGCGCTCCTTACTATGCCCCCCTCCCTTTCCAACCTTGCTTTTTTCTACTCTCTTCCTCCCTCTCCCATTTACTAGCCCCAGCAGGGTGGCATTCTTCTTAGAATTTTTCTGGCCCATGTTCTAATCAAACGAGACAAAGACACAGAGAAGAAAATGCAATATGACGGACACAAAGATAGGAAGACACAGATAAGTATGGTGGAAAAGCAGTTGAAATTGGTCAAGAAGGAGAGGATATCTCTAGGACGAATTAAGTTCTTGTTGGCTGATTGAGACTATTCGGTATTTTCTGACCTTACCCTGTTGCTATAAACACAGACACAAGGCCCAACCACAAGCACATAAAACTACACACAATTTTTGCCCTGGAATTCACTTTTTCTATGTTTTGACCAGGCAAGACAGTGACAAGAGAAGAGAACACAACACGACAGAATGACTCAAACCCATGTATCACCTCCTGGTGGAAGTTCTAGCACACCTCCAAGTGGAACTCAAACCCATGAGGCACTTAGTGGGACTTGAATCAATGTCAATGTTGCCCTTTACACAAAGACAATGACTAAGACCTCCAGTGGGACTCAAACCCATGAGGTCCTGGGATGGGACTCAGACACATGATTCACTCCCAGTGGCAATTCTAGTTTACCTTCAAGTGGGACTAAAACCCATAAGGCACCTAGTGGGACTCGAACCCACATCGGTGTCAATCCCTAGTGGAGACAGAGGTCAAACCTGCCTTCCTAAGTGAGAGGAGTTCAGCATTCCAGTACAACTTCCGGCTCTGGAGAGTGACACTGCATCCAGTTTCTCTCCTGAGGGTCCCCACAGAGCTTTCTTCCCTTAGGCTTTCTCAGACCTCAAGAGGGTCCCGGTGCATGTCCACGAGACCTAGGCAGCTATGTTGGTAATGGAGTCATTGTTGTTCAATCCTGAACCTGACCCCAAATGTTAGGATTCTGAGTCAAAGGACTAGCCCACACAATTGAAGTAAATCAAAACAAAACTTTAATCCATCTACCAACAACTCCAAAATGACTGGTCAGGGTTATTATATCTCAAAATAGAGAAACCTCACCCGAGGTCACAAGCCAGTTTACATAGGAAGGGCATAAGGAGTTTCTAGGTCCTGATGATCTTTAAGACAATTGACTGTTGTCTAGGGTACCTTCTGACCACTCCCTTGTGTCCTTTTCAAATAGGCTGCCTTGTATGGCCAGGTGGCTTGAAGCAGTGTTAATGGAAACTTAGGCTAGAGAAAGAGAAACCTAAAATGTGGTCCTTTTCAAGAAAGAGACGCCTAACATATGGTCCTTTATAAAATGGCATCTCTCCTTGTTCAGAACCTAGAGCCCAACATTAACAAAAATGACTAAGTTTTATGGCTTATTGTAAGCAGGCTGAGAAAAGAGATATTTCTAGGAAAATTGGACCTGTGTATTTCTTTTCCCTACTTTTATTTTATTAAATATTTTTTATTAATTGAGATTTTGTGGTTTACAGTACTATTAATGTTTTCTCAACACCATAACATTACCAGTATGTTTCTTAGCCAACAAAATATCAGAGTATTTCCATTGGTTTCCCAGAGCTGTCTTGATAATTTAGAGCCCATTTATGTTACTAAGATAAGATGAACATCTTGCATTCCTGCTTGGGCTGTCTGTCTTATTTAAAACTTTCTAAGTTTCATTTGACGACTGGATTAGAAAAAGCCAGTTATCTCAGGCCAAAGGCCTAGGATATAATTCACAGCTCTGAGAAAACTGTGGGTTCACAGTCTTAAAAAGAGTTTTGGGTGATTGCAGAAATGTTTAGAATGCACGATAGTGACAGCCAAAATGAAGCCTCCTCAACAACTGGCTAGAAGAAATTGAAGCTTCTTCTTTCAGCAGCCAGGCCCAGGAATGTGCTCATAACTTATATTCCAGCCTAGCATAGATCCACCCACCTTAGGAGGCCCAAGAATGACTGAGGACTGTCACCTGGGGCAGAGATGGGGATGGTGGCATAAGGCCCTGGTCTTCAACCAGATGTCCATGGTATAAAAAACAATCCACAGGAAGAAAAAAGTCAAACAGAAGCAGAGTGATAGGACGGAAGGTAGGGACGCAGGCAGCCAACCCAAGTTCAATCTGTGGCACCTTATATGGTGGTGTGCTCTATAAGGTGTGCTCTGTGAGATGTGCTCTATAAAATGTATTCTGTTAGGTGTGTTCTTTGAGATGTGCTCCATATTATTTACTCTTTAAGATATTTAATGTGAGATGTGCTCTGTGAGTTTGTCTGTGTGACGTATGTTCCATAGGTCTTTATGTAAGATGTGCTTTGTGTAGTATGGCCTGTGAGGTGTGTTCTGTGAGATATATTATCTGAGACATGTTCTGTTAGGTGTTCTCTGTAATGTGTATTCTATGAAGTGTGTTCTGTGAGGTATGTTCTGTAAGGTATATTCTGTGAAGTGTGCTATTTAAGGCATGTTCTCTGAGATATGCTCTGTAATATGTGTTCTTTGCTGTGTGCTATGTGAGGTATGTTCTAGCAGTGCTGTCTCTAAGGTGGGCTCTCTGTAGTATGTTCTTTGAGGTGTTCCCTTTGAGGAGTGTTCTGTGAGTTGTGTTCTCTGAGGTCCACCATGCGAGGTGTTTTCTCTGAGGTGTATTCTGTGAGGTGTGCTCTGTGAAATGTGTTCTATAAGGTGTGCTGTTTCTAAACTCTGCAGCAGGGAGCAGCTCTCAAGAAAGGTCTTGAGAGGATGAAAGAAGCAACCAGAGAGGCTGCCAAGAGGAAACAGAAACTTATTGGTGGCATTACACAGCAGTGGGAGTTGGGCTAGGTGCCCAGTGAGAAATCTAAAAATTGCAGCAATTGAAGCATTTCAACCAATCTTTCCACTTTCCTGAGCTTCTCTATTTCATGTCAACTTCAGGTATTCAATGATACACCAACTTTAAGGACAAAGTAAGAAAAATTTTGGTCCACCCCACCATACAGGGTCCTGGTTTTCACATGGTATCATTTTTTTAATTAAATAAGTTTTATTTTGACTGAAGTAAATCACAAATCTTTCATAGTAATGTTTTAGGTACATAATGACATTGAATCAGGGGTATTCCCACCACCAGTATTGTCCTCCCTACACCTCTGTTCCCAGGATGCATCCCATACACCCCTCCCTTGACTCCAAGGCTGCTAGAATAAGTGGTCCCAACCTTTGTGTCTAGCTTGTTGTAGATTGGGTTTTGATTCTGTTTTTGTTGGCTTTGGATTTGGTGTTTAAGTATGATCATTTTTTATTTCTACTCAATGTTCATACACCTGTTTGTCTTGGTACCCTCCATTATTTTCCCTCAAATTGTAAGGCAGAGCAAGATGGTTCAAGTATATGCGGTTCTGTTTGAAGAGGAAGAAAAAAGAAAGAGAAAAAAGGGGGCTAAAATCAAATAAGAAAGAAACAGGAGTCCTTTTAGAGGCTATAAATAGTCATTTAAGAAAATAGGGAAAAAGGAAGAAGAACATAAAAACTATACAAAAAATCAAACAAAAGAGCCCAAAAAGCACCACAGCAATAAAAACAGCAACCAAACAATAACCACGGTCTTGAAATGAAAAAAAAAAACAAAGCACACAAACTAAAAGAACAACAACAACAACAAATTAATTTATGTTTTTTTTTTTTTGCATAGGCACAGTAAATATTGGGGACATTCGAAAGGGAATTCCCTTGGCCTAAAAGATAAAGGGTCTCTTTGCCCTTGAAGCATACTGTCATTGGAATAACTATAGGCTCCGTACATGCTGCTTTTCTCTTCCCTAGGTAATTTTGTGCTGTCTGGAAACTTTCTACTCAGTAGTGAATTATAAAATCAGGCCTCAGTAACTAGAAATCTAGGTATTTCAACAGGTCATAGGATGGCAAGTAGAGTGAAGTCTTTCTGAATGTTTCCAGAAGTTCTGTTTCAACACTGTAATTTTAATCAGTCTTGGGTTTTGTACCAATCCTGGTATAAAGCCTAGGACAGAGTCTTTCATTATGTTTCCAGAAGTTCTGCTCAGTTGCAGTTGTCTCAGCCAGACCTCTGGGAATAGAGATCTTGGTTGTTGTACAGGTCATAGGCCAAAGCCTACACTATTATCTTTTTTATTGATCCCATGATAAATTCTGCTCAGTCATGTTTGTCAAAGTCTTTTGTAGTCAGTTTTCTGTAGTCATCTTGGCTTTTGCACAGATCAAAGAATGACATGTCTTCTGATTTCATCTTATTGTAAGGTAGTGAGGTAAGACAACCTCCTCTTAGACCTAGTTGTTGACTTTTCCTCATAGTCTGGATATCATATCAAAACAGGTGCATATTGGTGTTCAAAAAGTATTAAGAATGTCCCAGAGGGAGTTTGGTTTTTGGAGCTGTTACAGAGAACCATGTCAGATCTATGTCTGATGATCACTGTCTATCACATGGAGGCTAAGTTAGGAAAACATGACATATGTTCAAGTTGGGAGGCGCCCCTATATTGTAAAATGTATGAGTTCTTATCCCTTGCCATAGACCAAACCCTAATATAGAATTCAGCAGGACAAACTAATCTTGTGTGGCTGGAGTACATAACCTAAGGCATTGGCTAGCCCCAGAGCCCAAAGAAATACCACAGTGTCCTATCAGTCATACATTCCAGGAAGCTGTGACATCCTTAAAACTTCACTAACCTTGAGATGTTCCTGTGCTCGTTATGTAAAGATAGCATGTAAAGATTACCCAGAAGATGACCTCTGTAATGCAGGCTGTTCCATCCTGCTTTCTCTCCACCCCCTGTATAATCGTGCTTAAAAAGAGCCTGTAATGATCAATAAACCGGGACTTTACTTGGTCTCCTTCTCTTCTTTCCCCCATTCTCTTTTAAGGCTGGTACCCCTCTACACCCTCTAATAACCTGTCCTGTGGGCCAGGACAATCCCTAGTAGATAAGAGCTTGTTTCTATATATAAATTTTCCCTCTTTTTTACTATGTCTTTGCAAAAAAAATGGTGCTATATTATATTGCTAGTGCATTTCGGGGTGAGAGTGTCAGGATCCATCATCTGTGTGCCCTGATTTTAAACTGAGCTTTTATCCCAGGCAAGACTTTTTCTTGTAGGTTTTTGTACCTAGCAGTACCAAACAGGTGAAGGAAAAGAAGAAAACAAAAACAAGATATATATAATCACATATATAAAGAAAAAATATATATAAATGAATTTAAAAAGTAATTAAGGGAACAAAGTGATGCAGGAGACTACCTTACATTTGGGGATAAACAGGTTAAGAGGTAATATTGTAGAGGTCTTCAAGTTATAAAGGAAATATAGGCTTCAGCATTGTCTTTTGAGATATTCCTGTGAGGCGTGGGATCCAGGGCACATTTTCATCACACACCCTGGTCTTGTTGAGTTTGAGAAATGATTTGTGGCTGAAAAGGTTTGGGTAGAGTTCTTGTATTCGGGGCCCTTCCAGAGCTGAATCTGGTATCAAATAACAGTCCACAGTTGGGGGGGTGAGAGGGAGAGCCACAGAGCTTGAGTCAGCAGGAGTGTTGGTTGGGGTTTCTTGCTAGTGGAAAAAATGTGGAAATGAGTGGGTGTCCCTTTGCTTTAGACTGGTGATGACTTATTGGGGTAGGAGATCGATATTGATACCTAATGGGTTAAGAACTGAGGGTAAAGAACGATAATAAGTCAGGATATCAAATTGGGATTCAGGGGTGAAGGGATAGTAGGATTTCTGGAGGGGGGAAGAAGGCTTGTTCACAGGAGAGGTTATATACTATTGGCATGGTTTGTTTACAATTTAGGTTTGTATCTCATAGAGGAGTCCTCTCTCTATGTACTCATACCCACATAAAGACAAACATTAGAGATTTCTTCTTAAGGTGTTCTTAGAGAGGTCTGACCCGAATAGGATGGGTCTGAGTTCTTAAATTGAATTAAGATAAATAATTAGCTTAGGTTGAATTAAGATAAATAATTAGCTTAGGTATAGCTTAAGAAAGTGAAGAAGGGAGAGCAAAAGATAAGAGGAGGAGAACAGAAAATAGGTAAATATAGTAAAATAAATTTAAGAAAATGTAATACATCAAATTAAAGATTTGGGTTGGTGGGTCAGAGTTGGAAGGTTTTACCATTTTCTTTTTTTTTATAATTATCTTTATTTAAACACCGTGATTACAAACATGATTATAGTTATATGATTACAGTCATGTAAAGAACACCCCCCTTCACCAGTGCAACATTCCCACCACCAATTTCCCAAATCTACCTCCTCCCCACCCCCTACACCTGTACTCGAGACAAGCTTTCAACTTCCCTCATTTATTCACATTGTTATGATAGTTTTCAGTGTAGTCATCTCTCCAACTGCACTCATCACTCTATGTGATGAGCTTCATGTCATGAGCTGCCCATACCAGCCCTCATCTCTCTTGTGTCTGAGATACTGTTAAAAATGTCTTTCATTTTTCTTATGGCCCATAGATGAGTGAAACCATTCTGCGTCTTTCTCTCTCCCTCTGACTTATTTCACTCAGCATAATAGATTCCATGTACATCCATGTATAGGAAAATTTCATGACTTGATCTCTCCTGATGGGTGCATAGTATTCCATTGTTTATATGTACCACAGTTTCTTTAGCCACTCATCTGTTGAAGAGCATCTTGGTTGTTTCCAGAGTCTGGCTATTGTAAATAGCGCTGCAATGAATATAGAAGTAAGGAAGGGATTTTTGTATTGTATTTTTGTGTTCCTCGGGTATATTCCTAGGAGTGGTATAGCTGGATCATATGGAAGCTCAATTTCCAGTTTGTGAAGGAATCTCCATATTGCTTTCCATAAAGGTTGTACTAGACGGCATTCCCACCAGCAGTGAAAAAGAGTTCCTTTCTCTCCACATCCCCGCCAGCACTGCTTGTTTTCCTTTTTTGTGATGTGTGCCAATCTCAGTGGCATGAGGTGGTACCTCATAGTAGTTTTGATTTGCATCTCCCTGACGATTAGTGATGTTCAGCATCTTTTCATGTGCCTTTTGGCCATTTACCTTTCTTCTTTTTCAAAGTGTCTGTTCATTTCTTCTCCCCATTTTCTGATGGGATTAGTTGTTTTATTCTTGTATAGTTCTGTCAGTACCTTGTAAATTTTGGATATTAGCCCTTTATCTGATGAGTATTGGGTGAATAATTTCTCCCACTCAGTGGGTGGCCTTTGTATTCTGGGCACTATTTCCTTTGAGATGCAGAAGCTTCTCAGCTTAATATAGTCCCATCTGTTTATCTCTGCTTCCACTTGTTTGGAAAGTGCTCTCTCCTCCTTAAAGATGCCTTTAGTCTCAATGTCCTGGAGTGTTTCACCTACATGTTGTTCTATATACCTTATAGTTTCAGTTCTGATATCAAGGTCTTTAATCCATTTGGATTTTACCTTTGTACATGGTGTTAGCTGTGGGTCTGAGTTCGCTTTTTTGCAAGTGGCTAACCAGTTGTGCCAGCACCACTTGTTGAATAGGCTTTCCTTGCTCCATTTAGGATTTCTTGCTCCTTTATCAAAAACTAGGTGGTTATATGTCTGAGGAACCTTCTCTGAGTACTCAAGCCTATTCCACTGATCTGAGGGTCTGTCTTTCTTCCAATACCATGCTGTATCTATAACTATTGCTTTGTAATACAGCTTAAAATTGGGGAAAGTAATGCCTCCCATATTCCTTTTCCAAGGAGTGCTTTAGCTATTCGAGGTTGTTTATTGTTCCAGATGAATTTCAGAAGTATTTGATCCACTTCTTTGAAGAATGTCATGGGTATCTTCAGAGGAATCACGTTAAATCTGTACAATGCTTTTGGAAGTATTGCCATTTTAATGATGTTGATCCTGCCAATCCATGAGCAAGGTTTGTGTTTCCATTTCCGCATGTCCTCTCTTATTTCTTGGAGCAGTGTTTTGTAGTTTTCTTTGTATAGATCCTTCACATCCTGAGTCAGGTTGACTCCAAGATATTTGAGTTTGTGTGGAACTAATGTGAATGGGATTGTTCTCTTAATGTCCATTTCTTCCCTATCATTATTAGTGTATAAAAAGGCCATTGATTTTTGTGTGTTAATTTTGTAGCCTGCCACTTTGCTATATAAATCTATTATTTCTAGAAGCTTTTTGGTAGAGTTTTTAGGGTTTTCTAAGTAGAGTATCATGTCATCTGCAAACAGTGAGAGCTTGACTTCTTCATTTCCTATCTGGATTCCCTTGATATCATTTTCTTGCCTGATCGCTATAGCAATTACTTCCAGTACTATGTTGAATTGGAGTGGTGAGAGCGGACAGCCTTGTCTTGTACCAGAATTTAGAGGAAAGGCTTTTAGTTTTTCTCCATTGAGGATAATATTTGCCATTGGCTTGTGGTAGATGGCTTTAACTAGATTGAGAAAAGTTCCTTTTATTCCTATTTTGCTGAGAGTTTTCATCAAGAATGGGTGTTGAACCTTATCAAATGCTTTTTCTGAGTCTATTGATATGACCATGTGATTTTTATTTTGTTGTTGTTGTTTATGTTGTATATTATATTGATAGATTTATGGATGTTAAACCAGCCTTGCATTCCTGGGATGAAATCTACTTGATCAAAGTGAATGATCTTCTTGATGAGGCACTGGATCCTGTTCGCCAGGATTTTGTTGAGGATCTTTGCATCTGTGTTCATCAGGGATATTGGTCTGTAATTTTCTTTTTTGGCAGCATCTCTATCAGGTTTTGGTATTAAGGTGATGTTGGCTTCATAAAAGCTATTTGGAAGTGTTCCTGTTTTTTTCGATTTCATAAAAGAGCCTGGCCAGGATTGGTAGCAGTTCCTCTTGAAAGGTTTGAAAGAATTCATTTGTGAATTTATCAGGGCCGGGGCTTTTGTTTTTGGGAAAATTTTTGATTACAGTTTTAATTTCCTCAATAGTGATGGGGGTGTTTAGATATGGTACATCTTCTTTATTCAACCGTGGAAGGTTATATGAGTTCAGAAATTTATCCATTTCGTCCAGGTTCTCATATTTAGTGGCATAGAGTTTCTCAAAGTATTCTCTGAATACCTTTTGAATCTCTGCAGTATCTGTAGTGATCTCCCCCTTTTCATTTCTAATACACATTATAAAGTCTCTCTCTCTCTTTTGCTTTGTGAATTTTGCCAATGGTCTATCAATCTTGTTTACTTTTTCAAAGAACCAACTTCTGCTTTCATTGATTTTTCGGATTGTTTTTTGGGTTTCCACTTCATTGATTTCTGCTCTCAGCTTTGTTATTTTCTTCTGTCTCCCTATTTTTGGGTCCTTTTGTTGAGCACTTTCTAGTTCTATTAGCTGTGTCATTAAGCTACTCAGGTAAGCGCCTTCTTCCTTCCTGATGTGTGCTTGCAAAGCTATAAATTTTCCTCTCAGTAGTGCTTTTGCTGTGTCCCATAAGTTCTGACAGTTTGTGTCTTTATTATCATTTGTTTCCAGGAACCTTTTGATTTTCTCCTTGATTTCATCTCGGACCCACTGGTTATTCAGTATGAGGCTGTTTAACTTTAAGGTGCTAAATTTTTTCTTCTGTGTCCCTTTGTAGTTCACATCTAACTTCAGAGCCTTGTGGTCAGCAAAGGTAGCCTGTAAATGTCTATCTTTTTTATTTTATGGAGGTATGTTTTATGTGCCAGCAAGTGGTCTATCCTGGAGAATGACCCATGTACATTGGAAAAGAATGTGTATCCAGGTTTCTGAGGATGGAGTGCCCTATATATATCTACTAGGCCTCTTTCTTCCATTTCTCTTTTCAGGTCTAGAATATTTTTCTTGGGTTTCCATTTGGTTGACCTATCAAGTGTTGACAAGCCTGTGTTGAGGTCTCCCACAATTATTGTGTTATTATTGATATCCTTCTTCAGATTTGTCAACAATTGTATTAAATACTTTACTGGTCCCTCATTGGGTGCATAAATGTTTAGGAGAGTGATTTCTTCTTTCTGTACAAATCCCTTGATTAGTACATAATATCCATCTTTGTCCCTTACAACTTTTCTGAGTATAAAGTTTGTGTCATCTGATATTAGTATGGCCACCCCCGCTTTTTTAAGGGTGTTGTTTGCTTGAATGATTTTCCTCTAGCCTTTGATTTTGAGTCTATGTTTATTCTGACTATTCAGGTGTGTTTCTTGTAGACAGCAGAAGGTTGGCTTCAGTTTTTGATCCATTTCGCCACTCTGTGCCTCTTAACGGGTGCATTTTGTCCATTGACATTGAGAAAAATAATTGTCATGGGATTTATTGCCATCTTTGTGTAGAAGTTTGGTGTGTTTTTTGTTCTGTCTTGTTTTTAGAGTAGATCTTTCAGTTTTTCTTTTAAGGCTGGTTTTGAGTCTGTAAAGTTTTTGAGCTGTTATTTATCTGTGAAGCCATGTATACATCCTTCAAACCTGAAAGTGAGTTTTCCTGGGTGCAGTACTCTTGGCAAAGCATTTATTTTATTGAGTTTTGCTACTATATCCCACCACTGCCTTCTGGCCTTGAGGGTTTCTGGTGACAGGTCTGCAGTAAATTTCAAGGATGCTACCTGGAATGTAATTTCCCTTTTCGATCTTGCTGCTTGCAGTATTCTATCTCTATCTGTGTGTTTCATCATGGTAACTAGGATGTGTCTTGGGGTGTTTCTCCTGGGGTCTTTTTTAGCTGGTACTCTTCGGGCATGCAGGATTTGGTCACATGTTTTCTTTAGTTCTGGTAGTTTGTCTGTGATGATGTTCTTGACCATTGATTCTTCCTGGAGATTTTCTTCTTGGGTCTCTGGGACTCCAATGATTCTAAAGTTGTTTCTGTTGAGCTGATCAAAGACTTCTATTTTCATCTGCTCATATTCTTTGAGTAACTTTTCCATTGTCTGATCCTTTGATTTAAGGCTTTTTTCCAATCTCTTCTGCTGTGTAACGTTGTTATGCATCTCGTCTTCTAAAGCACTAATTCTATCCTCAGCTGCTGTTAACCTGTTGGAATGCTCATCCATTATGTTCTTCAATTCGTCTACTGAGTTTTTCAGACCTGTTATTTGACCTGATATTTCAGTTTGGAGTTTTCTGATTTCTATCTTCATATTCTCTTGATTTTTATTAGTGTTCTGATTTATGCTTTCTTTGATTTCTGTGAGCAACCTCCATATTTCTTCTCTAAACTCCATTTCTGAAAGACTGGTTAAGTAGTTGACCATTGTTGGGTCATCAGAGTTTCCATCTTCATTCTCTATGGTTGAAGTTGGTCTGCGTAGTCTCCCCATTGTCACACTTACACTGTGGGTTTTTCTACGTGTTGTGGTGGTACTCATTGGCTAGGTGGAATGCGCAGCCACGAAGCAAAGCGGAGCGACCACGCTCCTCTGCTTCTACCCCTTAGAGATGGGTTTAAGGGGGCCAGCAGAGTCAGCTTTATCTGCAACTCCGGCCCCCAAACACTCACCTCAGCCTAGGCAAGCCTTCAGGGAATGAATGCCAGAGAAGATCAAAGTTTCCAGGTTGAAGCAAACCCAGGAAAGCCCCAAAATGTCTGCCAAGCTTAAAGGGCCCAGCAGAATCTCTTATCCACAACTCCAGCCAAAAAGACACACCTCAGCATAGGCACGCCTTGAAGGAATTAATGCCGGAGAAGAACAAAGTTCCTAGGTTGATGTAGGCTGGGGGAGGCCCCAAAATGTCTGCCGCGCCTAGGGGGCCCAGCAGTCAGCTTTATCTGCAACTCCGGCCCCCAAACACTCACCTCAGCCGAGGCAAGCTGTCAGGGGATGAATGCCAGAGAAGATCAAAGTTCCCAGGTTGGAGCAAGCCCGGGAAAGCCCCAAAATGTCTTCCAAGCTTAAAGGGCCCAGAAGAGTCTCTTCAGTTTTACCATTTTCTAGGCATTTTATCAGTGATGGAGTTGGGCCTTGCTAAATGAAGATTATAGAGTTAGGTAATGGCTGGAGCAGTTTAGGAAAACCATAGATTTAGCATCTTGAGTACTAAACAATGTGATAATGAGGCCTACCTATGTATATGTCTATCCTGTCTGCTACATCTTATGTATTGAAGTTCCTTTCCTAAAGAGAAACTATTGGTGTGGGCTTTATTTGACATAGATTAAATTGATGAGGAGGAGGAAGAAGAGAAAGAAGAAGAAAGGGGAGAAGGAAAGAGGTAGGGGGAAAAGAGAGAGAAAGAGAGAGAAAGGAAATGTTAATTTGCTCAAACGTGTTCAATGAGTAGGTCCTGTAATATAAGTCTGTGGTTCGCAGTTGATTTTTTCAGTAGTCTGAATGATCAAATGCTTAAGGTCTAATAGCAGACATAAACTATATAAAAAGGGGTATATCGGAGTGTCTTATCAAGACATTTTCATAATGCAAACCGAATATTGTAACTAGCATGTCTGAGTACCGAGGTGTCAAATTAGGGTGTCCACCCTTTGTACTCAAGAATCTCTGTAGACAGAGAAGCTGAGAGGTTATTTTTTACCTAGTAAGTTTAAGGCACTAAAACATATTGTTAGGAAACGCTGCCACTGGAGTCTCTGGCTTCCAATCTTATTCACCTGTATCTATGTATAAACTCCCTAAGACATTATTATGGGCCTTTGTAGTAAAAGGCTGATTACATACCTGTTCACTAAACAGTTGTTTTTGTTGCTGCTGGTTTCTTTATGATATAATAGAGAGTCTAGGTTTTGTGTTGATCCTCTTCCACTTCTGAACCCTTTTCCCCAGTAAATGCTGACAACTACAGTGCTTGGAGTTTCTACCCTATTAGACCATTTTGTGTGTGTGTGTGTGTGTATGTGTGTGTGTGTGTCTGTGTGTGTGTATGGTGTATATTCTAGATATGTCAGAAAAGTGCTCTCATTCTGTATCCATCTTTTGGCTTTCTTCATTTAACATAATATCTTGTAGATCCATTCACGTTGCTGAAAAATTCATGATTGTATCATTTCTAACTTCTATGTAGTATTCCATTGTGTATAAATACCACATCTTCGTGATCCACTCATCTGTTGTTGGACATCGAGGTCTCACATGGTATCTTTATTGAATGTTTTATCGACAAGAATACAGAAATTCCACAAGAAAATATAGAAGTTCACCAATGTCAGGATCACCAGGGGAGTTGTGAAAAATGCTCTCCTCAGAGACTGGTGTACATCACAAAGAACAATAACAAGTACTGGTGCAGATTCAAGGAGAAAGGATCTCTCATTCACTACTGATAGGAATGCAGACTAGTCCAGAGTTTTTGGAAAGCAATACATTATTCTTTAAATAACTAGAAATTGAGTTCTTATATGATTCAACAATACTACTCCTAGGGATATACACTAGGTACTGAAAATCACTATGCAAAAAAAACTCTCTGCATTCTTAGGTTTTTAGCAGCACTATTTAATATAGCCAGGGTCTGGAAATAACCCTAGTGCTGAGAACAAACAAGTGCCTAACGAAATTGTGGTGGAGTTACATAATACAACTATTAGGGAAAAAAATGAAGTCATGAAACTTGCTTATACATGCATGGATATGGAGAGTATTATGCTAAGTAAAATGAATCAGAAAGAAAGGGATAGACATAGAATAATCTTACTCATTTGTTGAATACAATAAAAATAAAAGATAATATAATAATAATATCCAGAGAAAATAGAGATGAGGTCCAGGAGGACTAGTTCATAGTACAAAGCTTGCCACAAATAACAGTGGGTATAGTTAGGATAGGAAAGGTCAACTATGGCAATGATAGTTGGAATTAATTAGTTTGGACAATAAGTAGGTGCTGAAAGGGGATAAGGTGTTATGCATGATACCGCTTCATTAACAATAGTGCAAACCACTATGTCAAAATTGGGAAAAGGAAGAGACAGAGAGGTAAAATACTTGCCCCAGAGACAGGTCTAGGGTGAGTGGGAGGAAAATTGATGACATTGGTGGCAAGAATGTATGCACCTGTGAAGGTTGATGTACATTGTGTGACTGAAACTCAATAATAAACTATTTTTAACCACAGTGCTAAAAATAATTATTTAAAAAAAATGGGGCAGGTGAGGTGGCGCTAGAGGTAAGGTGTCTGCCTTGCAAGCGCTAGCCAAGGAAGGACCATGGCATGGTTCGATCCCCCTGGTGTCCCATATGGTCCCCCCAAGCCAGGGGCAATTTCTGAGTGCTTAGCCAGGAGTAACCCTTGAGCATCAATCAGGTGTGGCCCCCAAAAAAAAACAAAACAAAACAAAAAAAAAAAGAAATAGAAGATTTTAGGAGATAACAGTTTTTCAAAGTAGTTATAAATATATATAGTATTAGCACAGAATACAGTTCTAGTGCCATTCTTCCAGAATTTGGTATATTGACTCCTTAATTTTAATCTAGTTATAGCGTTACTCTAGTTATAGTGTAACTTTGCTTTTGTTCAAACTGGTTCTATGGAAGTTACAAACACTGCTTTCCCACTGTAATATTATGTGATCTAATCCCAATTTCAGTCCTAGCACATTTGCATTTTGCCATCAAAACCCACATCCAGTGAAGGTGCAAGGATATTATCAAGAAGATATCATCACAGAATAAAAATTATTTTTAAAAAAGAAGATATCCTCACCCTCATTTTAATTCAGCATAGTTCAGCTTTGATCCTAATAACTTATCTTCTAAAACAGATTTTTTTTTGGTTTCTTTAATAATCCCATTTTTCTTTTTTTTAATTTTTATTGAGACCAATGTGAATTACAAGTCTTTCACAGTTATCTTTAGTAAGTTTTTTGATAGGTGTATTACACTGAAGAAAATGTTTCCTAATGGACCTGGGCACTCTTTATGTCAAGGTAATAAGATTATCACCTAGTATCTCCCCTGTGACTGGAATCACCAAAAAGAAGCTCACAGCTATAAGAAAGGTCCAAAGAAAACCTTTTAAGTTGAAAAGAATATAGATGATGACCAATTGGCTTTATCATCAGACAGGAGAAATCATGATGACTTGTCATCATCTCAGAGTCCAAAGCACTTAGGCTCATAGCCTGTCTCCTCCATTATTATCTAGTTGACCTTGAGCCAGTTAGCATTTCTGATCCAGAAGCTCTTTATTAAAAGGAAAGAACCCTATGTCCTGAGCATGTGGTAAGGATGAAATAACTAGGGGAACAAAATCCAAAATGCAATCTTTCATTAAAATTCCTCTTACTATTAATAAAAAGTAAGACCCAGATGATCAAAATTATTTTGACTCTAAGTTCAGATCCGTCACTCAGTCATGATTACAAATGCACAACCTAGACACAATATCAGTGACAACAACTGAACTTGATGGAGAGTTCCTCTCCTATAGTACAAATTTAATAATAAGATAATAAGGAAGGAAAGTAAGGAAATTGAACAGCCTTGGAAAAAGTAATAAGCATTTACAGTAAAATAGTTATGCATGGTATCACGTCCTCAGTTCCTTCCATTTCAGTTGCAGATTTTCCTCTCATTGCCCTTGTGAAACAGAGACCTGGAAGAGAATAAAAACAAAAGAAAATTTGAACAGATCATCTGTGTGAGATCAACTGTCAGGGAGTTGGGAGATTTAGGTTTTCATGTTGCATTTAACACATCCACAGATACAGGTCAGATCCTTTATCCCTCTCGTGTGGCACATTTTTTTTCCTAAGAATTTTTTTTTAGGTCCATCACCATGTAATGTGGTCCCTACTTAGCCTTTGTTATTGATTTTATAAAGGTTGCAGCTAAGAGGAGGAGATTGGAAATATCATCCCAATCACTCATCTCCTCTCCTTGTCATTGACAAGGCTGATAGGGAGATGATGTGGGTTGAAAAATGACCACCCAAACAGATCAGGATCCAGGATTTAGACGTATTTTTAAGAGATAGCCCTTTGTATATTTGACTGAATGAATACTTGGGGATCTAGGAATATTATCCTGAACAATAATAAGTGTCCTGATAAGGGAACTGGTGGGAAATCATTCACTGAGAACAGAGAGCAGCACTGTTACCAGAAAAGCAATCAAACAAGCATTGCGGGGTGTTTCCACAGCTGGAAGGCACAAAAACAAATTCCTTCCCAATGTCCCAGAGAGACTGTAGCACTACAAACACTTTGAATTTGTCTTAGAGATGATGATTTAAGAAAGTATTCAGAGCTTGAGAACAAATTTCTGTTGTTT
The DNA here is from genome assembly GCF_024139225.1 of Suncus etruscus. Classification (NCBI taxonomy): domain Eukaryota; kingdom Metazoa; phylum Chordata; class Mammalia; order Eulipotyphla; family Soricidae; genus Suncus; species Suncus etruscus. The sequence goes on along the minus strand of NC_064857.1, from coordinate 112,516,350 downwards.
AAGCAAGTAAGCTTATGGGAATATGTTATGGCACCTTTGGGAAGTAAATACAGATGATAGAAGATGCACTCTACTAATAAGAGGAAAACTCTGCAGTAAACATGTGTCTCCTGATAAACACTAATTACTGCAAGAATAAGAAGCTATCTGGTGATGCCCCACATGCATCTCTCCAATAAAAATGAAACCTTTAAGTGAGCTGGATCTGTCTTTGACTGAGAGGGAAGTTGGGACTGAAAGAATCCAACATGTCATGTGATCACCTCATTTTTCAGATATGGAAAATGCAATCCAGAAATATCATCAAACTTGTCAAGGATCAATCCACTAGTTTCTCTTTGAATATAGAAATTCCCAGAGATAACACATAAACTAATCAAGAGTTCAGTTTCATACCAGCTAAGTTTCAGATGCTTATCATACAATTAAGTGGCAATACTTTATAGAAATATATATAATAGGGCCCGGAGAGATAGCACAGCGGTGTTTGCCTTGCAAGCAGCCGATCCAGGACCAAAGGTGGTTGGTTCGAATCCCGATGTCCCATATGGTCCCCCGTGCCTGCCAGGAGCTATTTCTGAGCAGACAGCCAGGAGTAACTCCTGAGCAACGCCGGGTGTGGGCCGACTTACCCCTAATGGACTTGGGGGATTATATATAATATTGAAATTGAACTCGAGTCAGCCACATGCAAGGCAAACACACTACCCTATCTCTTTGATCCAAGACTTCTTGTATTTTAAAAATGAATTCAACTTATTCTATATAAAATATTCAGATGGAATAGATGCCTAATTGTTCAAAGTATTTTTTTCTTTTTTGCTTTTTTTTGGGGGGAGGGGCACACCCAGTCATACTCAAGGATTACTCCACACTATGCTCTCAGAAATTGCTCCTGGCTTGGGGCACCATATGGGACACCAGAAAATCAAACCAAGTTTTGTCCTAGGTCAGCCACAAGCAAGGCAAATGCCCTACCACTGCACTACTGCTCCGGCCCCTGTTCAAAATATCCTAAGGAAATACAACTCAACCCCAGTTTTTAAAAGTGTTATCAACTGCAGATCTTCATATAACTGAAGCAGGGCTTCAATTTGGATACATGCCAAGTTCTAAAAGGCATGACAACTAAGGCTAGATACCACTTTGAAAAGTGCTTGCATGTCATTTTAAGTATGTTGAGCTAGATGAGGTGGTGAATATTTACCAGTTTGTATTTGAAGACAGAAAGTTTGGTTCTCTCATCTTTTCTTGCATTGGCCAGTCACTTCACCTCACTCAGCTTCCATGTCCCCATCTCCAAAACTGGAAATAGTAGGTAGCTTTATCACAAAATTCCTGTGAGAACTGAGATATTGCTTGTGGAAGCTTCTAAAGTTACAATTGTCTTGTAAGAGCACTGAGGATACATTGGATTTGTCATAACTTTGGCAATAGGTTCTCTCAGAGAAAGTTGCATTCTAGAAGTTTTTGGCAAGCAGTTATATGTCTTCTAGAATTAATATCAAGTGCATTAATAAGACCACTTGCATTGAAGCTAAATTTTTAAAGTTTAAAGAAAAGGAGGCAGCAAAACTACTTATTCTAAGAAAAAGGGACAAGGGTGGACCTGCTTCTGTAGGAATGCACTTCCCAGATTCTCTCAAGGTGGGAAGAAAGCTGGCTGTATAACTGTGTGTGCTGAGGATAGAAATCTTTAACTTGATTTCTCAATCTTAGAACCACATGGCCAGCCCATAGTGGCAGAGAGAGCCTCTAGTCATGGAGTCAGACTGGAACTATGATTAGGGAGGGATTCTCTGGATGCTCTGGGCTAGACAGGGAGTATGTATGCAGTAAACATACCATCTGAGGGTAGCACAGCTTATATTTCTTCCCAAACATTTCACCAAAACTTTTCTGAGAGTGGCTGCTCTAGTCAAGGATTCTTGACATGAAATCTTTTTTTTTTTTTTTTTTTTTTTTTTTTTTTTTTTGGTTTTTGGGTCACACCCGGCAGTGCTCAGGGGTTACTTCTGACACCATGCTCAGAAATCGCTCCTGGCAGGCACGGGGGACCATATGGGACACCGGGATTCGAACCAACCACCTTTGGTCCTGGATTGGCTGCTTGCAAGGCAAATGCCGCTGTGCTATCTCTCCGGGCCCGACATGAATTCTTAAAGTTTCTACTGTTGCCTGGACTGTAAGGGCCAGCAGCACAAGGAAAATTCAACTGAGATGTAGTAGCCAGGATGTCGAGAGGATTTTATAGAAGCACTGACAGCCATTAATCAAAAGCACTCACTATAGGATAAATGTAAGCTACCTTCCACTGGCATACCACCACTATGTTGAGGTTAATAATCACCTCTTTCAATCTTTCAATTTTCTAGCAGAATCAATGGCATGTGCTTATCTTATAAAGAGATCTATTAAAATACATATGATTAAAATAATCTAAAACACAGGTGTATATTAAAATAATACAGGGTGAATTGTTCCCTTGAAATAAAGTGAAAACACAAATGAAACAAATGCACAACATTAAACATAAAGATAGTAGGGTCAGGAAAGGGTCAGGGAGAGACACAAGGAAGGTCTTGGGTTCTGCCATCTGACTTCTAGTCTATATCCTGGCCTAGATGCTGGAAGCACAGGTTCTTTTAGTTTAAAAGAATTCATTGTGCTTTATCTTTATATAACATGGACTTTTCTGTTTATATTAATATTTATATACTATATTATCTTTAGTAAAGATTTTTTACAAATATAATATAGGAGAAGGTAGGCAGTATCTAAACTCAAATCAACAGTGTACATATTGCTGCAGCAGAGTGAGGGCACATGAAAACTCTTAAGGATTAATTTTTTATTAATTTTTTTGTTTTTATTTATGAGAACAAAGATGCAAAGAAAGAGGACAAGGTAAAGTTACAGTGGAAGAACAATCACCCATAAACAGCATTCTCAGTACTCCCATTGCTGATATCTTAACTTTGAACTTTCAGCCAAAGAACATTAAGAAAATTAAAACAAAACCCATGTACAATTACTTTGTCCCTCAAGCCCCCAGATTGTAGTACATAATATTTCTTAGCAGCACACAAAGCAATCCAAAGCCATGAAACTTATGTAACTCCTTAAACATTGAAGGCAAAGTACTTTTTTACATTTCTATGCACATTCATATTAGTTTAAGTTAATCTCAAAAGTTTAAGTGGGTTGTTTTTCTTAAGGACTAGAGTCAAAGGAGCACAGTAAAAACGGTGTTAGAGTGGCAATTATTGTTTGCATAGGCTTACCAAAATATGAGGGACATGGAAAGGAAAAGCCTTGGCCTAAATACAAGGAGACCCTACCCCTGAAGTTTCCTGGCATAATTTTTTAAAGAAAAAAAACGAGGACTCAAATCAATATCTACCAATTATTTAATATGCCAAGGAAGAGAAAATTCATTTACATGCAAGTCAGTACACTCTGAACTTTCTAACCCATTGTGGCCACTTCAAATCAGTGAATCTTCCTTGAAAAGAATATACCAGATTATCCTGTAACTACATTTATATTTTAGTGCTAATTTTTTTTACTATTTCTAGAATTTATACCTATACTGTAAACCAAAATATAATGGACATGCAAAGTCTATCAAAAGGCAGGAATAAAACTTTAACATGACCCAATGATTCATTCCCCTTCTTTGCATCAATCCTCAAAATGCATAAACATTACTTAGAAAAGATTTATCCACAACTATTTCAGGGATCTTTAGCCAGTATATGAAAACAACCCAAACATTCATGCAGTCTGCTAAAAAGTGAATAGTACTAAAGGGTCGCAAGTTAAGCAAAATAAGCCACAGGGAGAAGGGCAAGAACTATATGACCTCTGGAATATATAGGTACAAAACGAAGGAATAAATAGCATCAAACAATAACAAACTCTTATTCCTGGATTATAAAAAACAATTCCAATAAGTGTATGGAAGGGAGGAGATCAGATTGGAGGTGACACAGGGGCTATAGTGGAGGGGCATGAGTACCTGGGTGGAGGTGTGGTGCGACAACTATACAATCAATACCATACACTTAAACAATATTACAACAACCTATGTAAACAAAAATAGAAACATTTAATGAGTTGTCAAAGGAAAAGATAACATATTAAAATAAATATACTAATGGTCTCTTTTTGAATACTCATGGATATTTCTTGGGTGCCCCAAGACACCTATGACTTGGGAAAAGTAGGTTTTAATTACACAAGGCATATACTTAAATTCCTTACTAGATATCTTTGGTCAGACAAAGAATTTCACCCTGGGCATATTGAAGTCTTGGTCAACTAGAAGTCTAATGGGGGAGAAAACAAGAATGAGTTAAATTTAGAATGCAAGTATTACGAATATGAAAATAGCCTAGGACAGTTAGGAATTTTCTGTTAGAAAAAACCCTGTGAAGAGACCAGAATTTAGATACAGAGGAAGAATAGCCTCAACAGAAATTCTCTCTCTCTCTCTCTCTCTCTCTCTCTCTCTCTCTCTCTCTCTCTCTCTCTCTCTCTCTCTCTCTCACACACACACACACACACACACACACACACACACACAGTTATGTTGGAATCCTAACATTAGAACCTGAGAATGTAACATTAGTTGGAAGAAGGAGACCTATAGATGCTTGATGAAGCTGTGATGTATGTATGTGATGTTGTATGTAACAGAAGAGAGAAGACCAGATACTGCACAGAGAACGAATGTGGAATCAGAAACACAGCGGGACCAAAACTGTACATAGAATTGCCTGGATCAGCAAACATAGGAGCCATGTGAGATAACATGGCCCTGATTGTGTCTGGTTTTGAACATCAGTTATGAGAGCACACAATCTATTTTTGGAAGCCACAGGCTGAGACATTTTGTTATAGCAGCTTTAATTTTACACAAACTGAAGCATGTACTGTAAGGCAAGTACAGGTGCCCTAGAAGTAGTCAAATTTCCTTCCATCCAAAGATTAATTGCAGGAGGCTGCAGCTCAGCAGGGCATGATGAACAGATTCCAGAAACATATACAGGACAACAGATAGCAACACTTGATTGAGTGCATGTGATTGCAAGAGGCAAAAGGGACCAAAGTGGAGAAGCAGTCTGGGGAGAGTAAGTTCTAAGCCTAAGGCCAAAAAAAAAAAAAGAATACTAAGAGCTGACAAGGACAGAAAAGTCCCTGTTATGTGCAAATTTAGGGAGGTTCATGGAATAGACGAAAGGATAAGGAGACAACTGAAAATGAAAATCTAAAGTTCAGAGAAGGAACTTCAGAACTCCAGTCTCCACACACTTGGTTCTCAGCTCTCCAGGGCAAGGGGAGAGATGATATGTCAAAGAGTGTGTTTCAAGCACTGATTAGGATAGAAGAGTAAAGGAAGAGGGAAGGCCATAAGGATGGGGATTTTGTGAATTGAGAATTTTCCTCTAAAGTCACAGAAAGAGGACATGGTCACAGAATAAGAACAGAAGCCCCTGAAGATAAGATATGAAGGTCATAGATCAAGATGGTACAAGGGTGGGGACTGCAGGAGAATATGGGGCCAAACCTCTCAAAGAAACCAAGAAGGCACTGAGGGAGAAAGGGGGACCCCTCAAAGGGCTGTGGAAGGGCAGGGCAGAGGACATGTCACAGGTTAATAGCTGGAGAAACTAGAAAGGTTGATGCAAAAGTCAAGGAGTTGGAAGGAGGCAGGGAGAGATGCCGGGATCAAACCTGGGTCAGCCATATGCAAGGAAAGCACCCTACTTGCTATGCTGTTTCTCTGGCCCCAGAATAATCTTTTCCTCTCCTGGTTCAAGAATCAGGGTGCTCTTTAATTTGTTTTATGTTCCTCAAGATCCCATCCATCCTCTCTCCATTCTCCCTCCCCCCATCTCCTCGACTTTTGCAAATACCTTTCTGAAGTTTCTCCAGCTATTAACTTGTGACGTGTCCTTTTGGTGAGTTCATTATTGTTTTGGGGTCACACCTGGCCATGCTCCTGGCTCTGCACTCAGCCTGGTGGTGTTGTGCTAGGGTTTGAGGGAGGGGAGGAGACTATTTCCAAACCTTTTCTTTATAAGGCACCATGATTTACAAAATTGTTAATAGGATGTTAGGCATTACAATGATCCAGCACCAATTTCACTACCAGTGTCTACTTTCTTCACCAGTGTTCCTAAGTTCCCTCTCTCTTTCCTACCCTACACCTTCTTGATAGGAACCTTTTTAAGTCTGGTGGTTGTTTGGATCTCCTACTTTTGGTTTTCTTGGCTCTGTTGGAGCTACACACCATCTGTGTACCCAAGGCCCCTGTCCCTTGTCCCTATTACTTCCCATTGTCCTATTCTTACTAGCCCCTTGATTTCTTTCCTCTCCTGCCCTAATTTCTATGATATAGGATCAAGAGAAATCTAGACATTCCCACTTTATACCTTGTGTCCCCTCATAGTATTCTACATACTAACTATAAGTGAGGTTCTTTGGTATTTGCAAAATTACAGCTTTTTTGAAACTATATTTATGTCATCCAATGACCTCTGTGCAGACCTCAGGTATTCTGTGCCCACTTTCCTCAGTCTCTCCATGTCTCTGTACTTCCTAGAGCCTAGTAACTTCTCCACAAGACTCTGGGCTCTGTTGCTTCTTGTTGGTACCACTACTTTTTCTTTCTTTCACCTTTTGGATTCTTTAATTACACTCTTTCTATATTGAAAGAACCACTGGTTTTCCTGTCTACCACCTGAGTACTGTCATCAAGCCTTCTGACCTGTCTCCCTTTTAATTATCTCCTTCCATAAGTCATTCCCATCATCCCTCTTACTGGTTTTACCTACGATAGGCAAGATTTGAAACATCAAATATAACAGGATCACCTTTCTATCATCTCCTAAATAATCCTCATCAGGGGGCCATGGTGACCTTTTGGGGGAAAGACCGCAAGCATGGTAAGTAGAGCAGAAATGCAAGCTCAAGGAGAAACACACCGAAGAAGCTTCTCTAGTAATGCAGGTGCATGGCCCTAGATCAGTGTCTCCAGGGCTAGAGGTGGCCATTTCTCCTGGAATCTTGTCACCACACTTATGGGCATTACCAGCTCCATGGGCCACCATTTGCTTGTACTCTCTCAACCCAACACCACTGGATCACAGCCCCCAAGATCTGTACCTCTTTTGGGAGGCCTTTGACCTCCTGTGTAAAGGGGACTTTGTAGACATCAGTAATTTCATTTACCCTCTCAGGATGGGGAGAGAAGTTTGGGTTATCAAGGAAGTCCAGACTCCAGGATATCTCAGAAGGGCCAGGAGAGTTAGAGGAAGAGAGCAGTGGATACTATGCAGGCAACTGCTGGCTTTTGTAAACGACAAGGTAAAAGGTCTTCCTAATTGCTCCAGAAGAAATATCTAGCATCTTGCTTTAAGATTGTTGACTTTCAACAATTGAGGAACATGCACTGTTGTTGGTCTCTGATATTTGGGAGCAAGAACAAAAGTAAATTTTTGGGAGCAAACCAAATATTCACCGGAGGGGCACTGATATCCTCTAGCACTTCAGGAGAGCAGATATACTGCATAGCTCAGCCTGAGCCTCTCCTGGGATTCCCTTGCACTGGCCTATGGACCATTTGTCCACTTAGCAAGATGCTTTTTCTTTTCTTTTCTTTTTTTTCTTTATTAAAGCACCATGATTACAAGCGTGATTGTAGTTGGGTTTCAGTCATAAACAGAACACCCCCTTCAGTGAGGCTTCCCACCATCACTGATCACTCCCACCTTCCCCACCCCTGCCTGTATTTTTTTTACAGTTGCTTTATTAGATGTGAGTATGCATAAGTATATCACATATTTTATACCTACAGATATATTGAAATCATACAATTTGTGAGAATAATAGAGCATGGCCGTGAGATCAGTTGGGATCAAATCTAGTCATTGAGATATATAGGTCATTTGCTCTACAAATGGATCCACATCGTTAGCCTCCTCCTTTTGCTTTCAAAGATGGTGATTTGATTTTATTCATCATGAATTCAAAAGTAATCTTTTGAAGAAATGTGTGATGTAATGTTGCATGGACCCAGCTGTGCTGGAGGTCATCAGGTCTACACTTGCTTTGGGGGCCCAAGGACCATACTTAGGGACCAGTGGCCAATTGTATATGGAAGGCCTGTACTCCAGATATTTGTATTTTCTCCCTGGCCCCTGAGTCTATTATAAAAAAATTCTTTAATCAAGTCACAATGTAATACAGAGTTAGAAAGTTGTTCATAGAACAGAAAAACCGGCAGCGTTTGCAGCAGCCCGGCTCCCTGTTTGTTGACATCAGGCGGGGAAAATCAACGAAAATACGCTTTGCCCAGTGGGGCCCAACTGTGAAAACCTGTGAGTTCTACCTGTGTATGTCTGTCTACTGTCCTCTTGCATGAAACTCTTGGGAGTGGGGCGAAAGACGCTCCAGCAGAGCACGGCCGCGTAGCGAAGCTACGCGGCCGTGCACTCTTTCTAAGAAAAGAACACCATCGCAAGAAGAAAAAGTCACACTAAGAACTGTGCTATATCACAGAAGCAAGCATTTCTCTCCGGAATGTCTTCTCTGTTGCATGCTCGGGCCTAAGATTTGATCCTGTGTGAGGCTTCATCCACGGAGGACTCCCCTCCCTTAGAGGCAAGTCGGCCCATCCAGAAAGGGTGGAGCCAGAGGAGAGTGCTGCCTGCATTATATAGCCAATGAATACCACGACAACACGTAGAAAAACACACAATACAAGTGTGACAATGGGGAAACAACGCAGGCCAGCATCGACATAGAGAATGAAGATGACAATTCTGATGACCAGATAACGGCTAACCAACTAATCAACCTCTCAGATAAGGACTTTAGACTAGCAATATGAAAGATGTTAAAAGACCTCAAAGAAACCATGGATCGAGTTGAACAGAACACGAATAAGAACCAAGAAAATGTGAAGACAGAAATCACAAAACTCCAAACTGAAATAACATGTCAACTAACAGGCCTGAGAAAGTCAGTAAACGAAGTGAATGACAAAATGGATAAGCTCTGGGACAGGGTATCAGAAGCTGAGAATAGACTTGGTGCTGTGGAAGATGAGATACATAACAATTCCATACAGCAGGAGAGATTGGAAAAAAAACTTAAAGCAAATGAGCAGACAATGGAAAAATTAGTCAAAGAATGGGAACAGATGAAAATAGAAGTCTATGATAAGATCAACAGAAATAATTTAAGAATCATTGGAGTCCCAGAGACCCAGGAAGAAAATTTCCAGGAAGAATCAACGGTCAAGAACATCATTAAAGAGAAACTTCCAGAGCTAAAGAATATATGTGATCAAATCCTGCATCCTCGAAGAGTACCAACCAAAAGAGACCCCAGAAAAAACACCCCAAGACACATCCTAGTCACAATGACAAATCCCACAGACAGAGACAGAATTCTGAAAACAGCAAGATCAAAAGGGGAAATTATGTTCAAGCAAGCATCATTGAGATTTACAGCAGACCTGGCACCAGAAACACTCAATGCCAGAAAGCAGTGGTGGGACATTGTGACAAGACTGAATGAAATGAATGCTTCACCCAGAATACTATACCCAGCAAAACTCACTTTCCGGTTTGATGGAAGAATACATGGTTTCACAGACAAAAAAACAGCTCAGAAACTTTACAGACACAAAACCAGTCTTTTTTTTTTTTTTTTACATTCTTATCAAATTTATTTTTTTGCCTGTGAAAGATCTATGGAAAGCTACATTTAAAAAAACAATCCAAATTTTAGAGAGTATTTTCCATCTGGGACCAGTTGGGTAGAGTATGTTCTTTTTTTTTATCTTTATTTAAACACCGTGATTACAAACATGATTATAGTTGTATGATTACAGTCATGTAAAGAGCACCCCCCTTCACCGGTGCAACATTCCCACCACCAATTTTCCAGATCTCCCTCCTCCCCACTCCCCTACACCTGTACTCGAGACAGGCTTTCTACTTCCCTCATTCATTCACATTTTATGATAGTTTTCAGTGTAGTCATCTCTGCAACTGCACTCATCACTCTATGTGATGAGCTGCATGTCCTGAGCTGCACCTACCAGCCCTCATCTCTCTTGTCTCTGAGATACTGTTAAAAATGTCCTTCATTTTTCTTGAAGCACATAGATGAGTGAAACCATTCTGCGTCTTTCTCTCTCCCTCTGACTTACTTCACTCAGCATAATAGATTCCATGTACATCCATGTATTGGAAGATTTCATGACTTCATCTCTCCTGATGGCTGCATAGTAAACTCAGTAGACGAATTGAAGAACATAATGGATGAGCTTTCCAACAGGTTAACAGCAGCTGAGGATAGAATTAGTGCTTTAGAAGACGAGATGCATAACAACGTTACACAGCAGAAGAGATTGGAAAAAAGCCTCAAATCAAATGATCAGACAATGGAAAATTTACTCAAAGAATATGAGCAGATGAAAATAGAAGTCTTTGATAAGCTCAACAGAAACAACTTTAGAATCATTGGAGTTCCAGAGACCCAAGAAGAAAATCTCCAGGAAGAATCAATGGTTAAGAACATCATCACAGAGAAACTACCAGAGCTAAAGAAAACATGTGACCAAATCCTGCATGCCTGAAGAGTACCAGCTAAAAAAGACCCCAGTAGAAACACCCCAAGACACATCCTAGTCACCATGATGAAACCACCAATAGAGATAGAATACTGCAAGCAGCAAGATCGAAAAGGGAAATTACATTCCAGGGAGCATCCTTGAAATTTACAGCAGACTGTCATCAGAAATACTCAAGGCCAGAAGGCAGTGGTGGGACGTAGTGGCAAAACTCAATGAAATAAATGCTTCGCCAAGAATACTGCACCCAGCAAAACTAAGTTTCAGGTTTGACGGATGTATACACGGCTTCACGGATAAACAACAGCTCAAAATCTTTGCAGACTCAAAACCAGTCTTAAAAGAAAAACTGAAAGATCTACTCTAAAAACAAGACAGAACAAAAAACACACCAAACTTCTACACAAAGATGGCAATAAATCCCATGACAATTATTTCTCTCAATGTCAATGGACTAAATGCACCAGTTAAGAGGCACAGAGTGGCGAAATGGATCAAAAAACTGAAGCCAACCTTCTGCTGTCTACAAGAAACACACCTGAATAGTCAGAATAAACATAGACTCAAAATCAAAGGCTGGAGGAAAACCATTCAAGCAAACAACACCCTTAAAAAAGCAGGGGTGGCCATACTAATATCAGATGACACAAACTTTATACTCAGAAAAGTTGTAAGGGACAAAGATGGATATTATGTACTAATCAAGGGATTTGTACAGCAAGAAGAAATCACTCTCCTAAACATATAGGCACCGAATGAGGGTCCAGCAAAGTATTTAATACAATTGTTGACAAATCTGAAAAAGGATATCAATAATAACACAATAATTGTGGGAGACCTCAACACAGGCTTGTCAACACTTGATAGGTCAACCAAATGGAAACCCAACAAAAATATACTAGACCTGCAAAGAGAAATGGATGAAAGAGACCTAGTAGATATATATAGGGCACTCTATCCTCAGAAACCTGGATACACATTCTTTTCCAATGTACATGGATAATTCTCCAGGATAGATCACGTGCTGGCACATAAAACATACCTCCATAAAACAAAAAAGATAGACATTTTGCAGGCTGCCTTTGCTGACCACAAGGCTCTGAAGTTAGATGTGAACTGCAAAGGGACACAGAAGAAAAAATTTAACACCTGGAAGTTAAACAGCCTCATACTCAATAACCAGTGGGTCCGAGATGAAATCAAGGAGAAAATCAAAAGGTTCCTGGAAACAAATGATAATAAAGACACAAACTATCAGAACTTATGGGACACAGCAAAAGCAGTACTGAGAGGAAAATTTATAGCTTTGCAAGCACACATCAGGAAGGAAGAAGGAGCTTACCTGAGTAGCTTAATGACACAGCTAATAGAACTAGAAAGTGCTCAACAAAAGGACCCAAAAATAGGGAGACAGAAGGAAATAACAAAGCTGAGAGCAGAAATCAACGAAGTGGAAACCCAAAAAACAATCCGAAAGATCAATGAAAGCAGAAGTTGGTTCTTTGAAAAAATAAACAAGATTGATAGACCATTGGCAAAACTCACAAAGCAAAAGAAAGAGAGAAACTTGATAACGCATATTAGAAATGAAAAGGGGGAGATCACTACAGATACTGCAGAGATTCAAAGGGTATTCAGAGAATACTTTGAGAAACTCTATGCCACTAAATATGAGAACCTGGAAGAAATGGATAAATTTCTGAACTCATATAACCTTCCACGGTTGAATAAAGAAGAGGTAGCATATCTAAACACCCCCATCACTATTGAGGAAATTAAAACTGTAATCAAAAATTTGCCCAAAAACAAAAGCCCAGGCCCTGATGGATTCACGAATGAATTCTTTCAAACCTTTCAAAAGGAACTACTACCAATTATGGACAGGCTCTTTTATGAAATCGAAAAAACAGGAACACTTCCAAATAGCTTTTATGAAGCCAACATCACCTTAATACCAAAACCTGATAGAGATGCTGCCAAAAAAGAAAATTACAGACCAATATCCCTGATGAACACAGATGCAAAGATCCTCAACAAAATCCTGGCGAACAGGATCCAGTGCCTCATCAAGAAGATCATTCACTTTGATCAAGTAGGTTTCATCCCTGGAATGCAAGGATGGTTTAACATCCGTAAATCTATCAATATAATACACAACATAAACAACAACAAAAATAAAAATCACATGGTCATATCAATAGATGCAGAAATAGCATTTGATAAGGTTCAACACCCATTCTTGATGAAAACTCTCAGCAAGATAGGAATAAAAGGAACCTTTCTCAATATAGTCAAAGCCATCTACCAGAAGCCAGTGGCAAATATCCTCAATGGAGAAAAACTAAAATCCTTTCCTCTAAATTCTGGTACAAGACAAGGCTGTCCTCTCTCACTACTCCTATTCAACATAGCACTGGAAGTACTTGCTATAGCAATTAGGCAAGAAAAAGATATCAAGGGAATCCAGATAGAAAAGGAAGAAGTCAAGCTCTCACTGTTTGCAGATGACATGATACTCTACTTAGAAAACCCTAAAGACTCTACCAAAAAGCTTCTAGAAATAATAGATTTGTATAGCAAAGTGGCAGGATACAAAATTAACACACAAAAATCAATGGCCTTTTTATAGACTAATAATGATAGGGAAGAAATGGACATTAAGAGAACAATCCCATTCACATTAGTTCCACACAAACTCAAATATCTTGGAGTCAACCTGACTAAAGATGTGAAGGATCTATACAAAGAAAACTACAAAACACTGCTCCAAGAAATAAGAGAGGACACGCGGAAATGGAAACACATACCATGCTCATGGATTGGCAGGATCAACATCATTAAAATGGCAATACTTCCAAAAGCATTGTACAGATTTAACGTGATTCCTCTAAAGATACCCATGACATTTTTCCAAGAATTGGATCAAATACTTCTGAAATTCATCTGGAACAACAAACAACCTCGAATAGCTAAAGCACTCCTTGGGAAAAGGAATATGGGAGGCATTACTTTCCCCAATTTTAAGTTGTATTACAAAGCAACAGTTATAAAAACAGCATGGTATTGAAATAAAAACAGACCCTCAGATCAGTGGAATAGGCTTGAGTACTCAGAGAAGGTTCCTCAGACATATAACCACCTTGTTTTTGATAAAGGAGCAAGAAATCCTAAATGGAGCAGGGAAAGCCTATTCAACAATTGGTGTTGGCACAACTGGTTAGCCACTTGCAAAAAAGCGAACTCAGACCCACAGCTAACACCATGTACAAAGGTAAAATCCAAATGGACTAAAGACCTTGATATCAGAACTGAAACTATAAGGTATATAGAACAACATGTAGGTGAAACACTCCAAGACATTGAGACTAAAGGCATCTTTAAGGAGGAGACAGCACTTTCCAAGCAAGTGGAAGCAGAGATAAACAGATGGGACTATATTAAGCTGAAAAGCTTCTGCATCTCAAAGGAAATAGTGCCCAGAATACAAAGGCCACCCACTGAGTGGGAGAAATTATTCACCCAATACACATCAGATAAAGGGCTAATATCCAAAATTTACAAGGTACTGACAGAATTATACAAGAAAAAAACAACTAACCCCATCAAAAAATGGGGAGAAGAAATGAACAGACACTTTGAAAAAGAAGAAAGGCAAATGGCCAAAAGGCACATGAAAAGATGTGACATCACTAATCGTCAGGGAGATGCAAATCAAAACTACTATGAGGTACCACCTCACGCCACTGAGATTGGCACACATCACAAAAAAGGAAAACAAGCAGTGCTGGCGGGGATGTGGAGAGAAAGGAACTCTTTTTCACTGCTGGTGGGAATGCCGTCTAGTACAACCTTTATGGAAAGCGATATGGAGATTCCTTCACAAACTGGAAATTGAGCTTCCATACGATCCAGCTATACCACTCCTAGGAATATACCCAAGAAACACAAAAATACAATACAAAAATCCCTTCCTTACTCCTATATTCATTGCAGCGCTATTTACAATAGCCTGACTCTGGAAACAACCAAGATGCCCTTCAACAGAAGAGTGGCTGAAGAAACTGTGGTATAAAACCAGTCTTAAGAGAAAAACTGAAAGACCTAATTTAAAACAAGACTAACCAAAAGACACACCAAATTTCGATATAAAGATGGCATTAAATCCCAGGACAATTCTTTCTCTCAATGTCAATGGACTAAATGCACCTGTCAAGAGACACAGAGTGGCCAAATGGATCAAAAACCTCAATCCAACCTTCTGCTGCCAGCAAGAAACGCACCTGAATAGTCAGAACAAACATAGACTCAAAATAAAAGGCTGGAGAAAAATTATCCAAGCAAACAACACCCATAAAAAAGCTGGAGTGGCCATACTAATATCAGATAATGCAAACTTTATACTCAGGAAGGTTGTAAGGGATAAAAATGGACATTTTATATTAATCAAGGGGTATGTAGAGCAGGAAGAAATCACTCTCCTAAACATATATGCACCAAATGAGGGGCCAGCAAAATATTTAATACAACTGTTGACAAATCTGAATAATAATATCAATAACAACACAATAATTGTGGGGGACCTCAACACAGCTTTGTCAACTCTGGATAGGTCAACCAAAATGAAACCCAACAAGAATATACTAGACCTGAGGAGAGAAATGGAAGAAAGAGGCCTAGTGGATATATATAGGACACTCCATCCCCAGAAACCTGGATACACATTCTTCTCCAATGTACATGGGACACTCTCCAGGATAGACTACATGCTGGCACATAAGACATACCTCCATAATATCAAGAGGATAGAAATTTTGCAGACTACCTTCGCTGACCACAAGGCTCTGAAATTATTTTTGAATTCCAAAGGGACTCAGAAGAAAAACTTTAACACCTGGAAGTTAAATAGCCTCATACTCAATAACCAGTGGGTCCGAGATGAAATCAAGGAGAAAATCAAAAGGTTCCTGGAAACAAATGACAATAAAGACATAAACTGTCAGAACTTATGGGACACAGCAAAATCAGTACTGAGAGGAAAATTTATAGCTTTGCAAGCACACATCAGGAAGGAAGAAGGAGCTTACCTGAGTAGCTTAATGACACAGCTAATAGAACTAGAAAGTGCTCAACAAAAGAACCCAAAAATAGGAAGACAGAAGGAAATAACAAAGCTGAGAGCAGAAATCAATGAAGTGGAAACCCAAAAAACAATCCAAAAGATCAACGAAAGCAGAAGTTGGTTCTTTGAAAAAATAAACAAGATTGATAGACCACTGGCAAACCTAACAAAGTAAGAGAGAGAGAGAAACTTGATAACTCATATTAGGAATGAAAAAGGAGAGATCACTACTGATATGACAGAGATTCAAAGGGTAATCAGAAACTACTTTGAGAAACTCTACGCCACCAAAAATGAGAACCTGGAAGAAATGGATAAATTCTTGGACTCTTATAATCTTCCACGATTGAAGGAAGAGGATGTAGCATATCTAAACACCCCCGTTAACATCGATGAAATTAAAATGGTAATCAAGTGTCTGCCCAAAAACAAAAGCCCAGGCCCAGATGGATTCACTAATGAATTCTTTCAAACTTTCCAAGAGGAACTACTACCAATCCTGGCAAGACTCTTTCATGAAATTGAACAGAAACACTTCCAAATAGCGTTTATGAAGCCAACATCACCTTGATACCTAAACCAGACAGAGATGCTACAAAAAAAGAAAATTACAGACCAATATCGCTGATGAATGCAGATGCAAAGATCCTCAACAAAATCCTGGCAAATAGGATTCAATGTCTCAATAAGAAGATCATCCACTACGATCAAGTAGGTTTCATCCAAGGAATGCAAGGATGGTTTAACATCCTTAACAAGGATGGTAAATCTATCAACATAATACACAACATCAATAACAAGAAAAATAAAAACCACATGATCATATCAATAGATGCAGAGAAAGCATTTGATAAGGTCCAACACCCATTCTTGATCAAAACTCTCAGCAAGATGGGAATGGAAGGAACCTTTCTCAATATACTTAAGGCCATCTACCACAAGCCAGTGGCAAATATTATCCTCAATGGAAAAAAACTAAAAGCATTCCCTCTAAATTCTGGCACAAGACAAGGCTGTCCTCTCTCACCACTCCTATTCAACATAGCACTAGAAGTACTTGCTATAGCGATTAGGGAAGAAAAAGATATCAAGGGAATCCAGATAGGAAAGGAAGAAGTCAAGCTCTCACTGTTTGCAGATGACATGATACTCTACTTAGAAAACCCTAAAGACTCTATCAAAAAGCCTCTAGAAACAATAGACTCATATAGCAAGGTGGCAAGCTACAAAATTAACACACAAAAATCAATGGCCTTCCTATACACCAATAGTAATAAGGACAAAATGGACATTAAGAAAACAATTCCATTCACAATAGTGCCACACAAACTCAAATATCTTGGAATCAACTTGACTAAAAATGTGAAGGACCTATACAAAGAAAACTATAAAACTCTGCTCCAAGAAATAAGAGAGGACAAGGACACGCGGAAATGGAAACGCATACCCTGCTCATGGATTGGCAGGATTAACATCATCAAAATGGCAATACTCCCGAAGGCATTATACAGATTTAATGCTATCCCTCTAAAGATACCATGACATTCTTCAAAAAAGTGGATCAGGCACTTTTTAAATTCGTTTGGAACAATAAACACCCTAGAATAGCTAAAGCAATCATTGGGAAAAAGAATATGGGAGGAATAACTTTCCCCAACTTTAAACTGTACTACAAAGCAATAGTTATCAAAACAACATGGTATTGGAATAAGGACAGGCCCTCAAATCAGTGGAATAGGCTTGAATACTCAGAAAATATTTCCCAGACATACAAACACCTAATTTTTGATAAAGGAGCAGGAAATCCTAAAGGGAGCAGGAAAAGCCTCTTCAACAAGTGGTGTTGGCACAATTGGATAGCCACTTGCAAAAAATTGAACTTAGACCCCCAGCTAACATCATGTACGAAGGTAAAATCCAAATGGATTAAAGACCTCGACATCAGACCCAAAACCATTAGATATATAGAACAGCACATAGGCAAAACACTCCAGGACATTACAGGCATCTTCAAGGAGGAAACTGCACTCTCCAAGCAAGTGAAAGCAGAGATTAACAGATGGGAATATATTAAGCTGAGAAGCTTCTGCAGCTCAAAGGAAATAGTGCCCAGGATACAAGAGCCACCCACTGAGTGGGAGAAACTATTCACCCAATACCCATCAGATAAGGGGCTATTCTCCAAAATATACAAGGCACTGACAGAACTTTACAAGAAAAAAACATCTAATCCCATCAAAAAATGGGGAGAAGAAATGAACAGACACTTTGACAAAGAAGAAATACAAATGGCCCAAAGACACATGAAAAAGTGCTCCACATCACTAATCATCAGGGAGATGCAAATCAAAACAACGATGAGATACCACCTCACACCACAGAGAATGGCACACATCACAAAGAATGAGAATATACAGTTTTGGCGGGGATGTGGAGAGAAAGGAACTCTTATCCACTGCTGGTGGGAATGCCGTCTAGTTCAACCTTTATGGAAAGCAATATGGAGATTCCTCCAAAAACTGGAAATTGAGCTCCCATATGACCCAGCTATACCACTCTTAGGAATATACCCTAGGAACACAAAAATAGAATACAAAAACCCCTTCCTTACACCTATATTCATTGCAGCACTATTTACCATAGCAAGACTCTGGAAACAACCAAGATGCCCTTCAACAGACGAATGGCTAAAGAAACTGTGGTACATATACACAATGGAATATTATGCAGCTGTCAGGAGAGATGAAGTCATGAAATTTTCCTATACATGATGTACATGGAATCTATTATGCTGAGTGAAGTAAGTCAGAGAGAGAGAGAGAAAAACGCAGAATGATCTCACTTATCTATGGGTTCTAAAAAAAATGAAAGACATTCTTGCAATAATAATTTTCAGACACAAAAGAGAAAAGAGCTGGAAGTTCCAGCTCACCTCAGGAAGCTCACCACAAAAAGTGATGAGTTTAGTTAGAGAAATAACTACATTTTGAACTGTCCTAATAATGAGAATGTATGAGGGAAATGGAGAGCCTGTTTAGAGTACAGGCGGGGGTCAGGTGGGGAGGAGGGAGACTTGGGGCATTGGTGATGGGAATGTTGCACTGGTGATGGGGGGTGTTCTTTACATGACTGAAACCCAAACACAATCATGTATGTAATCAAGGTGTTTAAATAAAAAGAAAAAAAGAGAAAGTTGTTCATGACTGAGTTTGTCATACAATGTACAACACCATTCACCAATGCACATTTCCTACCACCATTGTCCCCAGTTTACCCCCTCCCCTCCCTTGTGGCAGACAGTTTTCTTCTGGCTTTACTCCTGACTCTGCAGTCAGAGCCTGAAATATCCTTAAGTCAATTAGAGTATTTGCCCATAAAATCTGAATTTTTCAGTTACTCTAAGGCTTCTAGAAACTGAGAGAAAACCAATCTCTCCCTTTTAGACACAGTGGTTTGCAATATAGTTACGAAAGGTGTATCATGCAGATCACGTTACCTCCTTTCAGTTCAGAGTGATCATTTCCAACTGTCATTGTCATGGTGGTCCCTTCTCTGCCCTAACTGCACTTCCCCCTGATTATGGCAAGCTTCCCACCATGGACTGATCCTAAATGAGTTGATAAAGAGACTATAGTTAATCTGAGATATTTCAATGTCTGGGCCCTCCTTGGTGCTCACATACATGTTTTGAAGGAATGTGTGTGAGTGGAATGTACCCACAGAATGAGGTTAGAGCTTCTTTCATTTAATACTGTCCTTCCATAAAGTCCTGCTGGGCCAGGCTTTCCTATGTGCTGAAATGACTGGATTTTTATTTTACTTCTCTTGGATGTGTGACCTTTTCAAGTTCTTTTTTTAAAATATATTTTTTTATTTAAGTAACATGATCATATTTGGGTTACAGTCATAACCAGAACACCTCCCTTCACCCGTGCAACATTACCCCCCCTTCCCATCCCCTGCTTGTATTCGAGACAGGCATTCTACTACAGTAATTTGTTTTTAAGTTCAGTAAGTTGTATTTTTTTCCTTAAAGAATAAGAGTAAAAAAATATAGTAAAGGTGTGATAGTGGCAATCGCCAATGTTTGCATAGGTCCAGAAAAATGGAGAAAATGGAAAAAAAATCCTTGACCTGATTACAAAAAGGCCTCACCCCAGAAGTTTATTGGCATAAGACTGACTCTGGGTTCCAGGCATACCAGTCTATCCAACTTCAGTCATTCTCAAGGTCCCGGTGAAACTTTTTCACACTTTAGCTATTGTTGGTATCAGACTCTTATATTTAAAGACTCTGGATTCTGTGCATTTCTTTCATCGATGTCAGGCTGATGTGGAGCATCCTCTAGTTTCAGCATACCATTAAATGCGGAGCGATCTGCCCTGCATGCAGACTGTTGCTGAGTCGCCTGAGTGTTGGAAGCACTCTTTGGAGTAAGTCAATGCCAAAGCAGTGGTAGGTCTTCTCTGGTAGAGGCTTGGATCCTGGTAATGTTAAAGACAATTGTGGTTGTTTCCATAGATGGTATCCATTGTTCAAGTGTGTGTGTGGGTGATGCCCATTCTCTGAGGCCTGAGCCAAATCATTATGCCAATGTTCAGGGTAAAAGGCCTAATTACATTACCAAATTTTTGTTCCCATCTCTATTAGATAAGAACTTGTTTGCATATGTATTATTTTCCCATTTTAATGTGCCTATGCAAAAGAGAAGCAATGCCACAAGATATTGTTGGTTCATCTGGGAGCCGAAGAATAAAGTCCAACATTTCCTGTAACTTGGTATAAACGTGAAATCTATACAGAGTTACTCTTATACCAGTATTGCTTATAAAACAGATCTCACAGGGGGAAAATCAAACAATCAAATAACTAATCTAGTGGCAAAATTGTCACTATATGAGGATATCCGAAAAGAGTTATAGATGTTAAGGGAATACATCTGAGATATACAAAAGAGATACATGTGACCCTTTTATGTTTTAAAAAGAAAAAAAGAAACAAAACAAGGGTATTTGAAGACAACAGGTGATATTGAGTTTGAGACATGTTTTGCGGCATTATGGAACCCTATATTGTCCTTGAACTAGGGGTTTTGCTGAAGCTGATTCTGGTATCATGCAATAGTCCATAGTTTGATGGGGGCATGAGGGGCCACCAAGCATGGGTCAACAGGCGTGTTGGTTGTAGTTATTTGTGGAGGCATGAGCTGGGGACCGAGAGGGTGTCTTTCAATGAGGAGCTGGGATGGTGGTGTTGGGGCAGAAGGTCAGTTTTGGTGTCTACCCAATTAGGAACTGAGGATAAGGAGGGTTGAATAAGGGGAAGATAATGGTTCAGGGTTTGGGTATGAGGAGGTAGGAGAGATACAGGGGTGAGGGGAGAGGCAATACATAAAAGACTAGACAAGAAAGGTCAATTTGAGTGTTTTATCAAAATCTTGGGCATCCTGATTCTATTCCTAGGAACAATCTAGGATCAGGAATGTTTTTGGATAATGCTTTAAAAAGTATATTTGCACCCGCGCGGTTTTGAAAAATAGTATTACTAGCAAACAAAACAGGGGGTCTAGTTTGAAAATTGAAAGGGCCCCCCAGGGCCCGAGTAGCCAGGGCCGGCCATGAAGACTCGCCTGGCGTGGGGGGAGGGTCCCAGTCTCCTGGACCAAGTGTTCAGTCCAGAATATCTGTGGCCCGCTGTCTGACCAGCGACCCTGACATACCAGAAAAAAAGAGGGACGGCTTTCCTGGCATGTGCGCTCTGCTGGGTCCAACTGCGAGCTCCCTCTCCAGTTTGAAAATTGAAAGGGGAGGGGTTTCCCTCGTCTGCCCGCCCCCCAGGGCCCGAGTTGCCAGGGCCGGCCATGTAGACCCGCCTGGCGTGGGGGGTCCCAGTCTCCTGGACCAAGTGTTCAGTCCAGGAGGCAAGATGCTTTTTCTAATAATTTTAACATTGTGGTCAAAGCTGCATGCTCAGGGTTTAGCTATGCCCTTGCAGACAACCACAAGGTTAATTTCTGTCAGGGGAGACACTACCCTTTTAATGGTCCCAAATCACTAAACTATCATTTCCCAAAGTGGCCAATACCAACATCCAGGCAAGGATTGGAGGTGAGTGGAAGGATCCAGGGATCACTATTCAGGAGGAAGAATCAAAGAGGTAGAGTCCAGTGTCCAGGAAGAAGAATCCATGGATGCAATTGGGAACACTCTGTTTTGTTCAACTTGGAGAAAGCACTTTCAATGGGGGTGCTGAGTAATCTTTGATCTAAAAGGGAGACAGCAGACTAAATTTGACCATCTCTACCTGCCCTTTCTGCTTCAGGGGAGCCTGGTGTTTCCCTTTCTCTAAACTCAAACTTAGAGCTCTCAAAGAGAGTCAGAGAAAAAGAGTGTAGGGAAACCTAAACTTTGTTTACAGAAGCAAGAACAGCACCTCTCCAGGCTCAGAAAGCAGCAGGGTCTTGCCAAGCACAACTGTACCCCAAATGTATGCAAATTAAATATGAAGATATAGCAAAGTTCTAGCTGCCAGCAGGCTCCACTCCTCCACTTTGTTCCCACTCGATCTGTAAAGCCATTTGTATGCTACCTCCCTCAGCAGATCAGCCTAAAAGACTGGGATCTGGCAGAACCATCTTAGTTTTTTTTTTTTTTTTTTTTTTTTCAGTTGAAGCACATGCTCATTATAGACTGCTGCAAATAAATCATAGCACTGGCTCATAAAGAGAATATTTCTGTGGGTCATATGACAACCCAAGAGAGACAACAGCACTATCATCTTTGGGACATACTAAGCAATAGGGTCATAGAGCACAGAATTTAAGGGTCTTCCTTACATGCCCCTATCAAAGCTTTTATCCTACTGACCTTCTCACATAATAAACACCAATGAGCAAATATAATAATTTATGGGAAAGTTAGTCTACAACACACCTACTCTGCTTGAAGTGGGCTAGAATAACTCAAGGTTGTAGAACACTAGAGCTGGTGGCCCAAGCAGAGGAGGGTCAGCACCAACCAGAATGCTCAGATCCTATCACACAATATGCTGATTCTAGTACCATTCATGACCTTTACTCAGTGCAGGGGTGGAACCCAGACAGTCCACAAGGGCATGGCATTACTCTACTTCTCTACTCATTCATACTTCCATCACCTACTTTATGCAGAGATGAGCAGTCCCCATGCTTCACCAAAAGCTCCAAATTCTACTATGTCTTCTTTCAAAAAATCTGCACTTAACAACTGCACACTTAAGCTCTAGTATACTCTTATTTTTTTTCAACCTGAAAAATGTCCATTTGTTTTCTTTGGGGTCACATCTGATGATGCTCAGGGATTGTTCCTTATTGTACTGTAGGGAACAGGTGCTATAGAAAGTAAACCTCCTTTACTTACATTTTCTGTCTCTGTATTGGAAGTTGCTACATCTGATGCTAAGTGATTTATGGCCCATTGATTCCCTATGGTTATTAGTCTTCTGAAAGAACTTCCACTTCTAGGGACCACACTTGGGGACAGAGGTGCTTGTCCTGATAAACCACCATCACCCCCAGCTTAGGGGGGAAGTTCATCAGATATGATATTGCAGGCCTCGGTTAATAAGTAATTATAATCAAAGGTGATGAAATGAATGGCATAGCTTGACAAACATTCTTTTTTTTTCTTTTTTGTGCATTTATATATTTTTTATTTTTTCTTTATTTAAACATCTTGATTACAAATATGATTGTGATTAGGTTTCAGTCATGTAAAGAACACCCCCCTTCACCAGTGCAACATTCTCACCACCAATGTCCCAAATCTCCCTCCATCACACCCCACCCCCACCTTGCTGTAGACAGGCTTTCCAGTTCCCTCATTCATTCATAAGATTATGGTAGTTCACAGTGAAGTTATTTCTATAACTGCACTCACCACTGTTTGTGGTGAGCTTCATGAAGTGAGCTGGAAGTTCCAGCCCTCCTTTCATTGTCTCTGAGAATTGTTGCAAAAATAACTTATTTTTCTTAAAACCCATAGATAAATGTGACTATTCTGCGTCTCTCTCTCTCTCTCTCTCTCTTTCTCTCTCTGACTTATTTCACTCAGCATGATAGATTCCATGTACATCCATGTATAGGAAAATTTTATGACTTTACCTCTCCTGACGTCTGCATAATGTTCCATTGTGTATATGTACCACAGTTTTGTTAGTCATTCAACATTTGAAGGGCATATTGGTTGTTTCCAGAACCTGGCTATTGTGAATACTGCTGCAATAAATATAGGTGAAAGGAAGGGATTTTTGTATTATATTCTTGTGTTTTTAGGGTATATCCCTAGGAGTGGAATAGCTGGGTCAAATGGGAGCTCAATTTCCAGTTTTGGGAGGAATCTCAATATCACTTTTCATAGAGGTTGGGCTAGATGGCATTTCCACCAGCAGTGGATAAGAGTTCCTTTCTCTCCACATCCCCGTCAGCACTGATTGTTCTCATTCTTTGTGATGTTTGCCAATCTCTGTGGTGTGAGATGGTAACTCATCATTGCTTTGATTTGCATCTCCGTGATGATTAGTGAAGAGGAACATTTTTTCATGTGCCTTTTGGCCATTTTTTATTTCTTTTTTATCAAAGTGTCTATTCATTTCTTCTCCCCATTTTTTGATGGGATTAGATGTTATTTTTCTTCTAAAGTTCTGTCAGTGCCTTGTATATTTTGGATATTAGCCCCTTATCTGATGGGTATTGGGTGAATAGTTTCTCCCACACGGTGGGTGGCTCTTGTATCCTGGGTACTATTGCAGAAGCTTCTCAGCTTAATGTACTCCCATCTGTTTATCTCTGCTTCCACTTGTTTGGAAAGTGCAGTTTCCTCCTTGAAGATGATTTTAGTTTCAATGTTATGGACTCTTTTACCTACATCTTCTTCTATATATCTTATGGTATCAGGTCTGGTATCAAGGTCTTTAATCCATTTGGATTGTACCTTCGTACATGATGTTAATTGGGGGTCTATGTTTGCTTTTTTCAAGTGACTAACCAGTTCTGCCAGCACAACATGTTGAAGAGGTTTTCCCTGCTCCAATTATAATTTCTTGCTCCTTTGTCAAAAATTAGGTGATTGTATGTCTGGGGAATATTGTCTGAGTATTCAAGCCTATTCCACTAACCTGAGGGTCTGTCTTTATTCCAATACCATACTGTTTTGATAACTATTGCGTTGTAGTACAGTTTAAAGTTAGGAAAAGTAATGCCTTCCATTTTCCTTTTTCCTAGGAGTGCTTTAGCTATTCGAGGTGTTTATTGTTTCAGATGAATTTCATAAGTGTTTGATCCACTTTTTTTGTAGAATATCATGGCTATCTTTAGAGGGATTGCATTAAATCTGTATAATGCTTTGGGGAGTATTGCCATTTTAATGATGTTAATCCTGCCAATCCATGAGAAGAGTATGTGCTTCCATTTCCGCGTGTCCTCTCTTATTTCTTGGAGCAGAGTTTTATAATTTTCTTTGTATAGGTCCTTCACATTTTTAGTCAAGTTGACTTCAATATATTTGAGTTTGTGTGGCACTAATGTGAATGGGGTTGTTTTCTTAATGTCCATTTCTTCCATATACTATTGATGTATAGAAAGTCATTGATTTTTGTGTGTTAATTTTGTAGCCTGCCACCTTGTTATATGAGTCTATTGTTTCTAGAAGCTTTTTGGTAGAGTCTTTAGGGTTTTCTAAGTAAAGTATCATGTCATCTGAAAACAGTGAGAGCTTGACTTCTTCCTTTCCTATCTGGATTCCCTTGATATCTTTTTATTGCCTGATCGCTATAGCAAGTACTTCCAGTACTATGTTGAATTGGAGTGGTGAGAGCAGACAGCCTTGTCTTGTACCAGAATTTAGAGGAAAGGCTTTTAGTTTTTCTCCATTGAGGATAATTGCCATTGTCTTGTGGTAGATGGCTTTAACTAGATTGAGAAATGTTCCTTTCATTCCCATCTTGCTGAGAGTTTTGATCAAGAATGGGTGTTGGACCTTATCAAAAGTTTTCTCTGCATCTAATTATATGATCATGTAATTTTTTGTTGTTGTTGTTGATGTTGTGTATGATATTGATAGATTTATGGATGTTAAACCATCCATGCATTCCTGGGATGAAACTTTCTTGGTCGTAGTGTATGATCTTCTTGATGATGCACTGGATCCTATTTGCCAGGATTTTGTTGAAGATTTTTGCATCTGAATTCATCAGGGATATTGGTCTGTAATTTTCTTTTTTGGCAGCGTCTCTGTCTCGTTTTGGTATCAAGGTGATTTTGGGTTCATAAACTGTTTGGGAGTATTCCCGTTTTTTCCATTTCATGGAAGAGCCTGGCTAGAATTGGTAGTATCTCCTCTTGAAAGGTTTGGAAGAATTCATTAGTAAATCCATCTGGGCCTGGGCTTTTCTTTTTGGGCAGATGTTTGGTTACATTTTCAATTTCCTCAATAGTGATGGGGGTGTTTAGATATGCTACATCCTCCTTACTTAACTGTGGGAGGTTTTAAGTGCCCAAGAATTTGTCCATTTCTTCTAGATTCTCATGTTTAGTAGCATAAAGTTTCTCAAAGTAGTCTAATTACCTTTGGATCTCTGCAATATATGTCTTGATCTCCTCCTTCTTATTTCTAATATGGGTTATCAGGTTTCTCTCTCTCTTTCTTTGTGAGTTTTGCCAATGGTCTATCAATCTTGTTTATTTTTTCAAAGAACCAACTTCTGCTTTCGTTGATCTTTCAGATTCATTTTTGGTTTTCCACTTCATTGATTTCTGCCTTCAGCTTCGTTATTTCCTTCTGTCTCCCTATTTTGAGTTCCTTTTATTGGTCATTTTCTAATTTTATGAGCTGCATCATTAAGTTATTCAGGTATGCCCCTTCTTCCTTCCTGATGTGTGCTTGTAAAGCTATATGTTTTCCACTCAGGACCGCTTTTGCTGTGTCCCATAGATTCTAGCAGTTTGTGTCTTCATTATCATTTGTTTCCAGGAAAGTTTTGATTTCCTCTTTGATTTCATCTTGGACCCACTGGTTGTTCAGTAGCAGGCTGTTTAATTTCCCATTGTTAAAGTTTTTCTTTTGTGTGCCTTTGTAGTTCACATCTAATTTCAGAGCCTGAGCCTTGTGATCAGCAAATGTAGCCTGCAAGATTTATGTCCTCTTGATTTTATGAAGGCATGTTTTATGTGTCAGCATGTAGTCTACCCTGGAGAATGACCCATGTACATTGGAAAAGAATGAGTATCCAGGTTTTCTAGAGTGGAGTGTCCTATATATATCTACTAGTCCTCTTTCTTCCATTTCTCTTTTCAGAGCTAGTATGTTTTTGTTGGGTTTCAGTCTGGTTGACCTATCAAGTGTTGACAGGGTCATGTTGAGGTCTCCCACAATTATTGTGTTTTATTGACGTCTTCTTTCAGATTTGTCAGTAACTGTATTAGATAATTTGCTAGTCTTTCATTGGGTGCATATATGTTTAATAGTTTGATTTCTTCCTGTTGCACATATCCCTTGATTAGTACATAGTGTCCATCTTTGTCCCTTACCACTGTTCTGAGTATAAAGTTGGTGTCATCAGATATTAATATGTCCACCCCAGCTTTTTAGGGTGTTGTTTGTTTGGATATTTTCCCCAGCCTTTGATTTTGAGTCTATGTTTTTTCTGACTCTTCAGTTGTGTTTCTCGTAGGCAGCAGAAGATTGGACTTATCTATTTGACCCATTTTATCACTCTGTGTCTTTTAGTTGGTGAATTTAGTCCATTGCCATTGAGGGAGATGATTGTTATAGGATTTAATATCATCTTTGTAGATAAGTTTGCTGTGTTTGTTGGTCTCTCTTGTCTTAAAGTAGACCTTTCTGTTTTTTGTTTAAGACTGGTTTTTCATCTTTAAAATTTCTGAGCTGTTGTTTATCCATAAAGCTATGTATCCTTCCTTCAAACCTGAACGTGAGTCAGGCTGGGTGCTGTATTCTCGGTGAGGCACCCATTTCATTCAGTCTTGTCACAATATCCCACCACTGTCTTCTGGCCTTGAAAGTTTCTTGTGACATGTCTGCTGTAAGTCTTAGGGATGCTCCTTTTAATGTAATTTCCCTTTTTGATCTTGCTTCTTTCAATATTCTATCTATGGGATTTGTCACTGTAACAAGGATGTGTCTTGGGGTGTTTTTCTTTGGGTCTCTTTTAGCTGGTACTCTGTAGGCATGCAGGATTTGATTGCATGTAGTCTTTAACTCTGGAAGTATCTCTTTGATGATGTCTTTGACAGTTGATTCTTCCTGGAGATCTCCTACCTGGACCTCTGGGACTCTGATGATTCTTATGTTGTTTTTGTTGAGTTTATCAAAGACTTCTATTTTCATCTGTTCACATTCCTTGAATACTTTTTCCATTGCCTGATCTTTTGTCTTAAGGTTCTTTTCTAATTTTTTCTGCTGGGTTGAGTTTTTCTGCATCTCATCTTTCAGCATGCCGATTCTGTTCTCAGCTGCTGGAGAAGCCATCCACTGAGTTTTTCAGTTGAGCTACCGTGTTTTTCAGATCTGTTATTTCAGTTTGGAGTTTTCTGATTTCGGTCTTTGTGTCCTGTTCAGATCGATCTATGCTTTCTTTGAGTTCTACAAACATCTTCCATATTTCTATTCTAAACTCCTTATCCGAGAGGTTAATCAGATGGTTGGAATGTTTAGGTCATCCAAGCTATTGTCTTCATTCTCTGTTCATAGTGTTTGCCTGCGAGTTTTTTTCTATTGTCACGCTTGTAGTGTGATTTTTTTCTGCATGTTGTGGTGGAGTTCATTGGTTAGAAAGAGTGCGTGGCCACGAAGTGAAGCTTCTCTGTGGTCTCTAGTTGATAGTTTTTAGGGGGTGCGCTCCCTAAGCCTCTGAGGAGAGCTTCAATTATTCAGGAAAGACAGACAGGCACAGCTAAGATTTCCCTTGAAGTCCTCAGAGTCATCAAAGGCACAGTAGGGCAGAGCCTCCACAGGCCAGAGTGCTCAGCTCTCTGCTGGCGACCCCCCACTGCCAGACTTTACTTACTCTTCAGGCTGCAGTTTCTTGGGGGTGTGCTCCCTAGGCTGTAGGGAGCCAGATTCTCCCTCACAGTCTTAGCATAAGCCTGGCCACCTTGTAGCAAACTGCCCTTTTCTAACAGGCTTGTCCTTTAATTGAGCTATACATTGTGTACGTGCCAACTGGCCATGAGTTGACACAGATCAAAAGAACCATAAGGTCACACTCTTCTGCCTCAGGAAACTCAGATCTATAGAGAGAGCATTTGGTGTAATAATAGGATGTTTCTCAAGAAACTTGTATCAAATTAACAGGCACATGCCAAACCTTTTGAACTGCATGCTGACAAATGCATGCTTGACAAATGTTTACATTGTCTCCTCCCCTCTTTGTGTAAAAACTATATAAGTCATGGAATTTCAAAAATAAATTGATGCCATAATCTATTTCTAATATTGGTGGTCCCCTTTTTTCCACCCATTTCTTTTATAGGTATATACACCCTTTCCACGACCACAAATAAACTGAAGCTGCAGGCCGGCACACTAGGCCTCTGAGGAGAGCTTCAAGTATTCAGGAAAAACAGACAGGCACAGCAAAGATTTCCCTTGAAGTCCTCAGAGTCATCAAGGCACAGCAGGGTGGAGACTCCGCAGGCCAGAGGGCTCAGCTCTCTGCCTGGCGACCCCCACAGCCAGACTTTACTCACTCACTTGTTGGGCAGCTTCAGGGTGCAGCTTTTTTTTGGGGGGGGGCATTCTCTAGGCCTCTGAAGAGAGCTTCAAGTATTCAGGAAAGACAGACAGGCACAGCAAAGATTTCCCTTGAAGTCCTCAGAGTAATCAAAGGCACAGCAGGGTGGCTTGACAAACATTCTTAATTCTTTTAAAATCAAATCAAAGTGTCTGGGCATTCTTTAAATTAACTTCTTAAACTGTGGGTCATGATTAGGGGTTCTAATCTGAATGCATGTGGGGGAGTATTTTTAATTTATTTTATTTAAAAAGTTTGTATCACAAATTTGATTATAATATATTTGTTTCCTGGTCAGTGGAAGTGAAATATTTTTTAAAAAAAGAAAGTGAAAAAGAGTACAGCAACGAGAAAATTTGTGAAAAATCATTGTATATCCAGTGTGGTCTTTAAGTCATTATCAGGAGGATTAGTAAGCTCTTGTTGCTAGTTGACTATTATGTTATTTCATTTGTTTCTAAATACTAGGTACACATTGGCATCTAAATTGATGTGTTCCGGAAGGACTACGAATCCTGACAACCAGCATGCAACACCAGGGCATAAGAGAAGGATCTCAGAGCAGTCTGGTCCAGCAGAACCAGTGAGTTTATTAAACACATTCAACAAACAAATAAAATGATCACAAAAGTGTTTTGTGAGAGAAAAGGCTGCTGCCTCTCTCCCTGCCTGCTTTCTTGCTTTGCTCTGTGGCCATGTGCATCTTCTAGCCCATAAACCTCATCACAATATGTAAAAACTACACTAAAAGAGTGTCAATGTGGAAACAATACAGGGCAACAGCATGCATAAAGAATGAAGATGGCAGCTCTGATGACCCAAAAAGTACAAACCACCTTGTTAGCCCTTTACTTTTTTTTTTTTTTTGGTTTTTTGGCCACACCCATTTTATGCTCAGAGGTTACTCCTGGCTAAGCACTCAGAAATTGCCCCTGGCTTGGGGGGACCATATGGAACACTGGGGGGATCAAACTGTGGTCCTTCCTTGGCTAGCTCTTGCAAGGCAAGACACCTTACCTCTTGCGCCACCTCATCGCCCCCCTAGATAGCCCTTTAATAAGGAGTTTAGAGTAGAAATATAGAGGATGTTCAGAGTATTTAAAGAAAGCATTGATCAAGCTGAACAGACCATAAAGATAGAACTCAGAAAACTCCAAACTGAAATAAGAGGACTGAAAAACACAGTAGATGAAATGAAAACCTCAATGGAAAGCCACTCCAACAGAGTAACAGCATTTGAGGACAGACAGTGAGCCGGAAGATGAGATGCAGAACAACTTCATACAGCAAAAGAGATTGGAAAAGAACCTTAAAGCAAATGATCAGACAATGGAAAAAATATTCAAAGAATATGAACAGATGAAAATAGAGGAAACAACATAAGAATCATTAGAGTCCCAGAGACCCAAGAAGAAAATCCCAGGAAGAATCAACAGTCAAGGACATCATTACAGAGAAACTCCCAGAGCTAAAGACTACACGCAACAAAATCCTGCATGCCCAAAGAATAACAACTAAAAGAGACACAAAGTAAAGCATCCCATGACACATCCTAGTCACAATGATGAATCCCACGGATATGGATAGAATACTGAAAGAAGTAGGATCAAAAAGGGAAATTACATTCAAAGGAGTGTCCTTAAAATTTACTGCAGACCTGTCACAAGAAACCCTCTAGGCCAGAAAGCTGATGGGATATACTGACAAAACTCAATGAAATGAATGCTTCACCTAAAATACTGCACCCAGCCAGACTCACTTTCAGGTTTGAAGAAAGTATACATAGCTTCATGGATAAATAGCAGCTCAGAAATTTTACAGACACAAAACTAGTCTTTTAAAAGATAAACAGAAAGGTCTAATTTAAGACAAGACAAATCTAAAGACACATAAAACTTCCACATAAAATATGGTTTTAAATCTCATGATAATTATCTCTCTCAAAGTCAGTGGGCCAGATGCAACCAGTTAAGAGACACAGAGTGGCAAAATGGATCAAAAAAGCTGAATCCAACATTATCCTGCCTACAAGAAACACATCTGAATAGTCAGAACAAACACAGACCCAAAGTCAAAGTTTCAAGCACACATCAGGAAGAAAGGGCCTACATAAATATCTTAATGACACAGCCTATAAAATTAGAAAATGGTCAACAAAACCCCAAAAAAGTAGGCAGAAGGAAATAACAAAACGTAGAGCAGAAATTAGTGAAGTAGAAACCCAAAAACATTCAGAAAGATCAATAAAAGCAAAAGTTGGTTCTTTAAAAAAAAATAAACAAGATTTACCACTAAACTCGTAAAGAAGAGTATGAGAAAATTAATAAACCAAATTAGAAATGAAAGGGAGAGATCACTACTGATAATACAGCAATCCAAAGGGTAATCAAAGACTACTTTGAGAAACTCTATGCCATGAAACATGAGATCCTGGCGGAAATGGGGGAAAAGTAATTATTGTAATAATGCCCAGAGACAATAGAAATGAGGGCTGGAAAGACTGGGTCACTATATGAAGCTCACCAAAAAGAGTGGTGAATGCATTTAGAGAAATGACTACACTAAAACTACCATGACAATGTTAAGGAATGAGAAAAGTTGAGTGTCTTCGTCAAATACAGGTAGAGTGTGGGGGATGAGGAAGAAGTGGGCCATAGGTGTTGGAATTTGCACTGGTTAAGAGGGGTGTTGTTACTATGACTGAGGCCCAACTGCAAACAGGTTTGTAATCATGATGCTTAAAGATATTTAAAAAAGTAAAAAAACAACAACAACAACAACAAAAAACAACAAATTGATGTGTTCCTACAGGGATGACAATAATGAACAATAATACTTTGTTACAATTATGGGTTTTGTGGTGTGTTTCCAACTGTCAGGGCTTCTGGAAGTACAAGAAAGCAGGGGTAGGGTGCCCACACTCACTCTTACTCCAAAATAAAGTCCTGATGATATTAACCGAAATACCGGCTTACCTGGAGTTTTGGTCAGATTGGTGAGCACCATAAAGAAGGTGAAGCAGGGCCATTGGCAAAGCAATGATGTGAGTGATGGGTACAGCAGGTTTGGCTTTGGCAGGAAAAGAATTTAGCCTGCTCTCCTCCCAAGATTGCCGGCTTTCAGCTGCATGGCCAATGTATCCATACATTTTCATGGCATGGTTTACATCTCTTTTGAGAAAAGAGTGAGTCTATGGAGGTGGCATATATGACAACTGAACTTGTAGGAATCTTTAAGTAAATTTATTTATGGTTTATTATCAATAAACAATGTATGTATATGCATGTATGTGTACACAGGGTCATGTAGACATTTCTCAGAAAAAATGGGGTTACAAGAATAAAAGTTTAAGAAATCCCTATTTAAATGACTTGAATGTCTTGAGAAAGCCAATAAGGGGTCAGAAAGATAATACCAACGATAAGACACATGTCTTGCATATAGCCAAGCCTGGTTTGATTCCTGACACCACATAAAGTCCTGAGCACCACTCGGAGTGACAGAGTCAGGTGTAAACCCTGATTGATAACTGTCATGGGTGGTTCCCCAAAACCAAACAAAACAAAAATGAGGAGAAGAAAATTCTATTGTATTTCAGCTTGGCTTACAGGTAATATATGTAGGTTCAAGGGCTAGGGCCCCTATGGGAGGCAGATTTACGTCTACCATTAGATATTCATATTTTGCTCCCTAAAACTAAGAGTGCGAGTGCGTTGAGTTCCATGGTGATGGTGATGTAAAGGCGACAGTAAAGTGAAGGTTCCTAGTGATCTGAATAGACAAGATGATCTGGGTTACCTAGTAGCCCAAACACAATCAAAGGGTCCTCAGGAGACATAAGAAATAGGAGCAGACCAAATAACTATCAGGACACAGGCATCTGCAGATCATACCCACATCTTGGCAGTTGGGGGTCTATTTCCATTCTGGGGCCCCCTTCAGAGGATCCTGAGGCAGTTCACATCGGTCCCTCTTCAGCACAGTCTCTACAACTTTCCAGAGAGCACTTATACACTGAAGGGAAAGGTTGGACCTACAGGGGACCAAGGGAAGGGCAACATCACCCTCATTGCCCTTGGAGAATATTCTATTGCATTGTTAAAGACAGTATTTTGTGAATACTTCTCATATGTGGTGAAGTAGCTAATTTTTCTGAGCCAGATTAAGCCCACATACCACTCTTGTGTAGTCTCAGTTAAAGTCTTATGAAATAACCCCCCTTACCATGTCCTTGGAAGGGAAAGAATTCTAGCAAAGAGTGTGGACTCTCCTTGCAAGATTCTGAGAAGCCTCTAGGGAAAGATTATTTCTGGCTTTACTCTGGAAGAATCTATATATTGATTAAAATAGTGTTGCTGCCTTAACACTTTACCTCAGCTGGCAACACACCAACCTCTTCAAGGCCAGGGAGCTGGGAATCCTTGGCTGCCTCTTTCTCTTTTTCAATGCAGCCCCCTTATGCTTAAGTCCTAGGAAACCAATCATTTTAATCTCATGTAGATCCACTACTGTTATTCTAGGCTATGCTATCTTTCTATTAATATTCTGCTGTTGCTCCCTAATAGGTCCTCATGTTTCTCCTTGGCCAGATTCTACATATGCTCTAGTCCACAGAGTTTGCCTCCAGAGCAACCATTGCATAAGATTCCAAGTCTCTGAAAGACTCTTTGAGGGGCTGTGGGTAAAAAGGAACT
Source organism: Suncus etruscus (assembly GCF_024139225.1). NCBI lineage: Eukaryota > Metazoa > Chordata > Mammalia > Eulipotyphla > Soricidae > Suncus > Suncus etruscus. Next base: position 112,482,098 of record NC_064857.1, on the reverse strand, counting down.
CTCACTGCTGGTGGGATTTTCATCTGGTTCAGCATAGTCCTGGAAGTCAACCATTTGGTCAGCCAGCTGCCTCTCCAAAGCCTGACACAGAGGAACCAATGTCTAAAGCAGTACAGGTTGGCTGGCATCTGTATAAAGATAAATTGGATGTGAATGGCTGAGGCATAAATTTAGAAGTGGCCTGTGAAAGTCTATCCACTGGTAACAGTTTGCTGTGAATATACTAAGCCATGGGGAAGATGATCTGAATAGGTGCAAAGTGGTCAAGGCTCAGCTAAAGTGGAATTGTTTGGTTCTAATCAACACAAACCTTGACTTTTGTTTTGTTTTCACACACTTGCTAGTTTAAAATAAACTTGAACTCCTTTCACAACAACAAAAGTTTTTTCTTCTACAGGGAATTTATTGCAGATAAGGTACAATTGTGGAAGGCAGGAATCAGCAGTAATTACAGGCGCCTGAGAAGGTTTGCAGGACAAAGAGCCAGAGGCAGAGCATATAAAGCTCTAAACAAAGAGTGGGGGATATAGAGAAAACTGGCAGAAAACTGACAGCAGCCTTTCAAAAGGTTAGAAACAGAGTGTCCAGGTAGTATCTTTCCAAGTTCTGAAACTGCAGGTGGCTGGTTCACCTGGAAGAATCTGTTTGGTCAAGAGGTGCCACTGGGGAAAAAAAAAAAAAAAGAGGTGCACTGGAGAACAGTCTGGATACTTCTCAAAAAAACTGGACAAGGAAATACCACGTAGTAAAGGGCAGATGTCTAAGTCACTCTTGACCCCACAATACAGGAAGAAGACAGAGAAGAAAATACATCAAGTAGGGGAAGCTTAAAGACAAGGAAGAGAGGAAATGGGGGAACAAAATTCAAAAGCCTGGCATCAAACAGTAATGTGGGCAAGTGGTCAAGATGTATATGCAACTAGAGTCAGCAACCAGAAATCATGACTCTAAACTACAACAGTCAGACTTTATCATGTGACTTTCTTTTCTCAGTTTTTATATTTAAGCATCATGGTTACAAGGGTATTTATACAAAGTTTTCTTTTCCCCACAGATATAGTTGTTATTCATGATTGAGTTATAGTCATACAATGTACAACAAATTTCACCAGTGTGAAGTTCTTGTCACCAATGTCAACAGTTTCCCTCTCATCCCCCCTGATGTCCTCTTTCCTTCCACCCATCTTCCCCCACCTGCTCCTCGGGCAGCCATTTCACTTCACACTCTCTTTCTCTCAGTCTTTTACTCTCTTTTCATTTTGACACTGTGGTTTGCACGACTGTTAATGAAGGGCTGCCAGACATGTCCCTTTTATAGTAGGTATTTCTCTATTCAAACTGTACTCTCTGATCTTTGTGGCAAGTTTCCTACCATGGACTAGCCTCCTAATCTCCATCTCTATTGTCTCTGGATACCATCCCCACACTGTCTTTATTTTCCATATAGTCCACAGGTGAATGAAATTATTCTATGTTTATCCCTCTCCTTTTGACTCATTTCATTCAGCATAATACTCTCCATGTCCATCCATCTATAAGTAAATTTCATGACTTTATTTTTCCATATGGCTGCATAATATTTCTTTGTGTAGATATACCACATTTTCTTTAGCCATTCATTTGTTGTCGGGTACCTAGGTTGCTTCCAGATTCTGGCTATTGTAAAAAGTGCTACGATGAACGTAGGCATGCAAAGGGCATTTTTGTATTGTGTTTTTGTGTTTTTAGGGTATATCCCTAAGAGTGGCATTGCTGGATCATAAGGAAGCTCAATTTCCAGTTTCTTGAGGAATGTCCATACTGATTTCCAGAAAGTTAGACTAAAAGACATTTCCACCAGCAAAGAATCAGAGTCCCTTTCTCCCCACATCCCTGTCAGTACTGGTTGTTCTTGGTTTTTGTGATGTGTGCCAGTCTCTGTGGTGTGAGATGGTATCTCATTGTTGTTTTTATTTGCATCTCCCTGATAATTAGTGATGTGGAGCATTTTCCATGTGCCTTTTGGCCATTTGTATTTCTTCTTTGAAAAATCATCTATTCATTTTTTTCTCCCCATTTTTGATGGGTTTAGATGTCTTTTTCTTGTTAAGTTCTGCCAGTAACATGTTTATTTTCAATATTAGCACCTTATCTGATAGGTATTGGGTGAATAGTTTCTCCCATTCTGTAGGTAGCTTTTGTATCCTAATCACTATTTCTTTTGAGATGCAGAAGCTTCTCAATTTAATGTAGTCCCATTTGTTTATCTGTTTTCACTTGCTTGAACAATTGTGTTTCCTCTTTGAAGATACTTTTAGTCTCAATATCATGGAAATTTTTTTGCCTATGTCCCTAAGGTTTTAGGTCTGATATTAAGGTCCTTAATCAATTTTTATTTGAATTTTGTTCATAGTGTTAAAAAGAGATATGAGTTCATTTTTTTAATGTAGACCAGTTTTCTCAACACCACTTGTTGGAAAGACTTTCCTTGCTCCACTTTGCATTTCTTGCCCCTTTATAAAATATTAAAATGTTGTATACATGGGGGTTAGTCTCAGAAAACTCAAGTATATTCCACTGATCTGAAGGTTTGTCTTTATTCCAATACCATGCTATTTTAATAACTATTAATTTATAGCACAATTTAAAGTTGGGACAAATGATGACTCCCATCTTTTTTCACCAAGGGTTCCTTTAGTTATTTGTGGGATTTTATTGCTCCAAATGAATTTCAGTAGTGTTTTATTCACTTTTTTAAAATATGTTTTGGTTATCATTAAAGAGATTGCCATAATGTGCCTTTCAAGATGGCAGGCTGGATATCTGAGGAACCTTGGGAACATTGGAGGATGAAGTTGACACTGGTGGTAAGATTGGTGCTTAAACATTCTATGTCTAAAACTCAACTATCACTATCAAACATTTTTTAAATAACAGTCCTATGATAAAGAAACAAAATTAGAAAAAATAAAAAATAATGCTTCCTTTTTTTGGTAGTTTTACCAAATTTTTTTCTCCCTTTTTTCTTATCCTTTTTATTTCCAATGACGGTGGAATAGATGCTCAATCTACAAGCTGTAAAGTGGAGACCAGTTGCACTAGCATTCTAGGGGGTAAAAGAGGGAGATATGGGATGCATACCGGGAACAGGGGCAGAGGGAGGACAGCACTGGTGGTGGGAATGCCCCTCATTCATTGTCACTATGTACCATAAATGATGCAGTGAAAGATTTGTGATGCACTTTGGTCACAACAAAAATTAAAAAAAAATAAAATAAAACAACATAAATAAACTAAAATTCCCATAAGATTGAAAAAAAATTAATGCTTCCATATAACAATGATTCTACTTCTTGGCATCTTCCTCAAGAATGGAAAAATATCAAATCTAAACAATATACAGTCATGTGTTCATGCAGCACTGTTCTAAGAAAAAATGAAATCCTAAAGTTTGCTGCAGCCTGGATGTAACTTGTTAAACAAAGTAAGTGAAGAAAAGAGAGGGTGCAGAAAGACAGTACAGGGGGTAGAAAGCTTATCTTGCATGTAGTGAACCTGGGTTCAATTCCCAGAACTTCATATGGTCCTCAAGCCCTACTAAGAATGATTTCTGAAAGTACTTGAGTATTTCTGGGTGTGACTCAAAAATGAATAAACAAAAAAGGAGAAATAGTGGGTAATATCACTGATATATGTATGTAGAGACTTATTTTACAAACCTATGATTACTAAGCAGTTGTGAGAGGTAAAAGAGGTGTACCAGAATTGGAGGTTTGGGGGCACTTAGGTAGTGATAATGGTATAATAATGTTTTACACCAAAATCATAAAATTTAGCACTATTGTAACTTTGTTTCCTATATAAAAATTTTAAGTTTAAAATAATGAAGCTATTATCTTCCAAAACAATTGATTTTCTGACTCTAGCAAGTCCAAGTCTGACTTCTTTGCATCACAGTTGAGCCTTGTACTCCATGAGTTTGAATTTTGTGGTTCCTCTTGCAGAGATTTCTTTGCAAATTTTTGATTTTGACAAAGTTTAAAATTCTAAGCTCAGGCATCACCCCCAAGGAACGCAGAGATCATATGAAATACCACAAAGATTGAAACTGGGTTCAATCACATGTACAGCCACATGTAAAGCAAACACCTATCCATGGTACTATCACTCCAGACCCTCTAATGTTCTCAATGTTTTCTTTTTCCTAGCTACTTTTCAGAAGAATAAAGTATATAAATATACGTATAAATAAAAAATAGAGTTTGTGTTAATGATTTAGGATAGCAATAGACTTTCAGTCAGAAGCACTTTATTTGTAGTAAAGTTATTGGGAAATCTAGATTTGAAGTATTGACTATATGAGAGTCAGTGCCTCTGACCCACATGTTGATGAAGGTCCAGCTGAATACTGTGCCCAATCCATGGTAAACATTTTTTTGCCTTTTTGGGCCACACCCTGTGATGCTCAGGGGTTATTCCTGGTTATGCCCTCAGAAATCGCTCCTGGCTTGGGGGACCCTATGGGATGCTGGGGATTGAACCAAGGTCCATCCTGAATTGGCCATGTGCAAGGCAAAAACCCTACCACTGTGCTATCACTCTGGCTCCAGTGGTGAACTTTGAATGTGTGCATGGAGTACTGGCACAGTGAAACCAAATGTCAGCCACGGCCCACATAACTGCCAGGCAGAGGATCTGGACTGCTTTGGGTAGTCTGTAGAGTCCTGGAAGGTTTAAAGCAGAGAGAACCTAGTTATGTCTATATTATGTAAATCTCATTACACTTAGGTTAGCTTGCAACTACTTTCTTATCTTACTTGTTTCTTCATATCTCACTTGTTTCTCCATATCTCACATTCAACTTCAAGCTAGGAAAATGAATCATACATGTTTTTTATGTGTACATCTCAATTTCCTTTTTATAAGAAAGTAGAGAAATATGAGAGTCTAGAACAGAGTAGGAATTCAAGAAGTTGTTGTTGCATAAATAAAATAAACAAGTGATAGGTGTAGGAATTGATGAGTAGAATCACAAAATTAACTATGGCTTCCACTCAATCCACACTACACCATTCCCATTTTCAGAAGAGTGATCCTTCTAAAACATGTCAAAATAAAAAATGTGTTGCAGTGAATCCTAGAAGCAGCGAGGTGCAGCAGCAGGGACTGGACGCTAATGATGAAAATTTTATTGAATAAAGCAAAATTTATTGCAAAACAGCTACCAGTAAGTAATTAGAGATATGAGGACTTCAAAAGTGCATTCATGCCATTATTAATTGAAAAATTTGCTCACTGTTACTGGAAGCATAAATGCCAAGATTTGGTATTCAGCTTAGTTATAAGCATGAGAGTTCAAGAAAATTAGAAATAGCCTTTGTTCAGAGAAGCCTTTTCATTCAAATCAATGAAGGTCTTTGTCAATTTGGCATACACTGAAATATTATCTGTGGTCATTGTGGGGTAGTGATGTTTTAGAAAAACAATAAAATTTTAATAAATGATTGTGAGGAAGAGAATCAATTATTTAGTATCTGAAGCCCTATAATTGTTATTTTTCTAATCTTTACATTCCATTTTTGCTCCTAGAATGGTGACTGTTTCAGAGAAAGTGGAAAACATGTAAGATGATTTCCTAGAGCTTTTTAGATGTCACAGATAAATTTTATCCTTTGCAGGGCCCTTCTCCCATTGTATGCAACTCTAGTATGAGTAAGGGGAAGGAGTGGAGTTTGGAGAAGCTAAAAAATAATATAAAAAATAAACACTAGTTTAAATGATTTTCTTTGAAATGTTCATCAAATGACTCAAATAAGGCTGATCACATCATTCTGAAGAGGGTTTATGTTAGAGGAAGTTATAGGCATCCAGTGGTCAGACCTCGAGTGATGTATGAGACTGGCCCTATGCCTTGACTTCCCAGCAAAATATTAAGCAATGAATCATCCTTGTTGTGGGAGGATTGAATTAGTTTTCTATCACATCAGAAGGAATTCTGAAATAGTCATCCACAACTGTCCTTAATTGCCTCCTATGCTAAAGTCTTCAAGCATGAGGACCTAAAGTGCCACTGGATCTCCTTTAATACTTTTGGTTTTTCTAATGACAGAGAAAAAAAATAGACACACTCTTTCTTATGTTCAGTTTAAACTTTCTGCTATAACTTCCAGTTAAAGTCCTTTGCTTACATTGGAGGTAGAAAGAATGACTTTACCTCCTACTTAAATCGCACAGACACCAGACAATAAATATAAATAAACATGTTCAAGACTTTCTTGATTAGGCAACTGGAGGACAGCGATCCTGAGACAGTTGGTGAGGTAAGCCCTACAATTGCCCCAAAATTCTGTCTTAAGAGTTTACAATATGTCGGGCCGGAGAGATAGCACAGCGGTGTTTGCCTTGCAAGCAGCTGATCCAGGACCTAAGGTGGTTGGTTCAAATCCCTTTGTCCCATATGGTCCCCCGTGCCTGCCAGGAGCTATTTCTGAGCAGACAGCCAGGAGTAACTCCTGAGCACCGCTGGGTGTGCCCCCCCCCCAAAAAAAAAAACAAAAAAAACAAAGAGTTTACAATATGTCACAGAAGAGAAGCAGGGGCAAGTTGCATGCTGCCAACTCTGGTTCAATGTCCTACTGAGTCCCTCAGCACTGCCAGCAATGAACTCTGAACACAGAGCCAGGCATAATCTCTAAGTACTACTAGGTGTGACACAAACGCCTCACAAAAACTAATAAAGAAAAGCTATATAGAGCCAAATGGACTCCAAGAAATGAAGAGATATAATAGAGCTTACATCAAATGCCAAAAAAAAAAAATCTACAAAGAGACTCTGCAGAAGTTCCCTCTTATGGCACTGCACAGAAGGTGCAAAAGAAACTACCCAGACTGAGGGCTGGGTATTGCCGAGTACAACCTAGGACATTAGAGAACATAGCCTAGAGCTCATCGAACACTGGAAATTATGCCTGCCCTCTGAGCTAGAGAGAAAGCAAATGGTGAGTATCTCCACTCCTATGAATATACCCTAGGGACACAAAAACACAATACAAAAATCCCTTCCTCACACCTATGTTCATTACAGTTCTGTTTACAACAGCAAGACTTTGGATACAACCAAGATGCTCTTCAACAGATGAATGGCTAAAGAAACTGTGGTACATGTACACAATGGAATATTATGCAGCCATCAGGAGAGATGAAGTCATGAAAGTTTCCTATACATGGATGCACATGGAACCTGTTATGCTGAGTGAAGTAAGACAAAGGGAGAGAGACACAAAATAATCTCACTGATTTATGGGTTTTAAGAAAAAAAAAACATTATTGTTATAATGTCCAGAGATGAGGGCTGGAAGGACCAGCTCACGATATGAAGCTCACCATGAAGAGTGGTGAGTGAGGTTATAAAAATAAGTACACTAATAACAACCATGACAATGTTAATGAGAGAGAAGTATAATGTCTGTCTTGAATACAGGCAGGGGGTGGGGGAAGAGGGAGAGCAGGGGCATTGGTGGTAGGAATATTGCACTGGAAAAGGGGGATGTTCTTTGTATGACTGAAACCCAACTACAGTCATGTTTGTAATCATTATGTTTAAATGAAGACATTAAAAAATGGAGGATATCTAACCTAGGGCCTCATGCATGCAAAGCAAATGCTCCACCACTAAGCTACATCTCCAGCCAGAAAGCATAAAATTTATAATGAGTACACTACCCACAATAGTCATGCCACAGTCGTAGGAAATACATGATCTTAGATCAAGCATTTCTTAGGCCATCTAAAAAAATTATAAAGGCAAAAACTACAACAAGCTATACACAAAAGGGACTTCTTACACTAGCAGTCGAGGGGACTAAGAGAGGAGGTATGGGAGGCATGCTGGGAACTATGGGGAAGAGAGGTCAACACTGATGGTGGGAATGGCCCTAATTCACTGTAACTATGTACTTTAAATACAACTGTGAAAGATTTGAAATTCCCATTGGTTTCATAAAAATTATAAAGGCGAGAGTCTAAAGGATAGGTTTCTGAGTTATCACTGGATCCCTGGACCAAGTTCAAGGACATTTATAGAAATATATAAATTGTAAGCACCAAACAGGGTAAAAATCCATTGTGGTTGACATGTAATCAAAGATTATTAAATATGCAATGATGCTGGAAAATTATAAGTAACAAATAGAATTAATCAAAAGTGACCCATCTCTGATATGACTATTAAATAAGCAAAGCTGATTAGTTAAACATTTATTAGAACTGACATGTTAAAAAGCTATGAACAGGCATCAAAAATCTTTGGGGGAGCCTCCCTAGCAGTGCTCAGGCTACTTCTGGTAGCCAACTAGACCACAGGATTTAATGTTCTGGCCAGCAATTAGGCACTGCTCAGAGACAGCCATGCTGGAGGCACTGGGGGGTTACTGTGCCAGGGGTAGAACTTGGGTCCCTGCCCACAGACATGAACTGCTCCACTAAGCTTCTTCTTCATCTCTGAGAAATGTATTTTAAAAAACTCTAATGGACCTTCAAGGGATAAAATTTTTCTTGAGATCAAAAGTATTCTAAATGGTATCTGCAGAAGACTCGACACATTGGGAGAAAAGAAGAACCAAATTAAAGGCACAGCAGTAGACAAGAACCTGTGAGCTCAAGCCTGCAATTCATGGAGTTGATTCTCTTTACAACTGAAGTAGGAGGGAGGTTATCTTTGTAATCAGTGTTTCTTTCTTTAAATTTTATTTGAGGCACCTTTTTATAGTTCTGTTCATGATAGGGTTCCATGCATATAATCCAAAATTACACCCTCTACCAGAGTATCTGCTTTCCTTCACCATAACCAAGCCCTCCCCCTCCACTTGGGAGCTTTTAGAGTCATTCACTAGTTTCGCCTCACTGGAAAGTAATATGGCTACTCTGAATTTCCATTACATCTATATCTCCTGAGACTCATGTGTACCCTCAGGCCTTGTGTTGCTCTTCTCTTCACTCTTCTAGCTCCGTACATACCCTCTTGAACTGTATATCTATCTATATGTTCAGTTCACAGGTCACTGATACTAATAAACATCAGAGTTCTGCCTTCTTTTCCACAAAAAGGATCTGATTTGTTCATGAAAACTTGCACAAGATCCATATTGTGGGATGTCAAGGTTCAAATGACTCCCCAAAGTTCAGTGAAGTTCGCTGCCAAGATATTCTAAGTCATTCAATTCTTACAGACATTTCCATAGCATATACACTGTAAAATCCAGCATACACTTGGTAGTTATTGATTCCATTCAATAACCCTCACTCTATAGCCAACTAAAGTCCAGAGCAGGAACTCCTTTGCCAAGACGACAGTGGGTGCTAGAGTGAGCACAGAGACTGATAACAAAGACTGTGGACTAAATTTGAAATGCCTTTCCCACAGTCACCTGAAATCTTGATTTCCTCTCCCTTCAACTGTAAGTGTCAGCATTCACAGTTTTGCCTTTTATTCTTGGCATTTTTTCCCTACATAGCCCCCTATAGTTGGTGAATTGGAGGCTGCCTGGGCATGTGGACAGGAATGTGTCTTTCAGACCTTGAGCCTGGCAGGGAGAACAAATTCTTTGTGGCAAAATATTGTGAAAAGACAATGTCAAGCATATGCAGAGGCGGCAATGCTCTTTGGAAATGGCAGCCAATTCCCTGCCATCACTTGGTCCTTTTTCTGTTCAGCTCTGAAGAAAGCCTTGGCTCTGTCAGAGTGACGGATGCTCTGTAAGTGGAGCTGACTTCCCAGCCTGCTTGACTGAGTAAGCCGTGCCTGGGCTGAGTAAGCTGGACAGCAGTGCAGCCAGATACTGACAAGGGGGTTCATTTTCTCTCATCCAGAGTCTCTAAAGTCTTTTTTTTTTTTCTTATGCTTAAATGCATTACTTTTTTTCTGAAGAGAAGCAAAGAGAAATATACCCAAGGAAATTATCCCAGAGGGAGGAAGAGCAAAAGAAAACATCAAAGGTCTGCAAAGATCAGGAAATCCACTCTGATGGGTGCGTTTGTGCTGGTCTCCAGCATTATGAAGGCAAAAGGGAAGGAAATGGGTTCATGGCTAGGTGGAAGTTACATTGTTTGCTATCTAAGCTCGATAATTTAATTCAAAGAGAACCTTGATCTTCTGGTTGGGAATGAGTAAGCCATGCACTGTATTTTGATTATGAGAAGTTTCCAGGAGAAGAGATCGCCTGGATAAGCTGAAGCAGAACAATGGAAATTAGTGTCTCAAAGGACGTAAACAGACCCAGGTCTGTGACATTTTCAGAGATGAGGAAGTTCTCTAAGTGTCTAACAAATGAGTCGATTTGAGATATTGTGGTTTTTCAGAAAAACTCAGTTCTAAGGAGGAAATGCTGCCTTAACCTGAGCACACAATAGTACGAGAGCACGAAAAAGCAAGGCTCCCTTCCAGTAAGGGTCCTAAAACTGCTTCACCCCCCAAAACCAAGAATGAAATAGTGGGCCAGTGATGGCTCTGCAGGTAACTCATTCACCCTAGCTTAATCCTGGACACCACATATTGTACCCTAAGCACAGTTAAGAATGATCCCTGAGCACAGAGTCAGGAGTCACCCCTGAACCTCAAGCCTGCCATTTTCAGTGTCATTCACATCACATTAGGGGAGAGAAGAGGGGAAATCTCATGAAAAATGCTCCTAATCACAATTTATTCAAAACAGGTCAGATAAAGCTAAGGTACATTACTCTTACAAGGAAGAACTTAGACTTCGAGGAATTTACTCATATCTAGAAGTGGAGGCCAGTGGCCAGAAGAAGAATGACTGTGAGAGAGCAGAGATAGCCTAGGGGAAAGAAATTGTGGTGGGGAGGATCTGAGGCAGCTGAGCACCAGGAGGACCAGCAGGGCCTTCATTGCACCCCATAGAAGCCAACTTTGTGTTGATCTTTGAGGATTGAAAGGAAAGCTGCCTGACCAGCTCAGGGTGAGGAAAGAACCATCTTAGGAAAGATGAAAGCCATCGAAGTGCAGAAACAGCATCTTCTGAGACAGCATCCCCCTGGGCCATCTGAATTCTCAGAGTAAATGGCAGATTAAACCAAGAGAACAGATCAGACTAGGTGACACTGAGTAAAATCTCATAGAAACCTTCCACTCGACAATGAATAATCATTACTACTGTTCCTCAGGGAGGACAGCAGACATGGAGAAAAGTCACCTGAGATATTTTACAGAGTGGATCTAGCCTGACCATTTGCTTGAGAAGCAATGAAGTCTCCAGATTTAACTCTGATCTCCTTGGTCATAGAGAATAGGACTGGTTTGTCCTACAATACGTGTCTGATGCTTGGCAGGCAGCAGGTTCTCATATATGAGTGCTAAATAAAATTATAAATAAAACAAAAAAACAAAACCGTAATACAATCACGTGAATAGCCTTCAGGTAGATTCAAAGTGAATTGGAGTGTGACCTCGATATGCTTCAGTGGAGCATTTACTGAGTGCCCTCAGTTAACCTGGCAGTGGTCTTGTGTGGGAGGGCACTCTCCCCACACCTCTTTATTCAGACAAGGTAAAAGGTATTCCTCCAGCGCAATTAATGCCTTCCAATTCATTTCCACGTGGGGCAAAAATCCCCAAGTTAGGGTAAAATTACAGGCATTTTCAGACTTAGAGAAATCAATAAAGTCAACTATTCTTTAAAAAAAAAAAAAGCCTTTTAACACAGATTGAATGCTTATGCCTACTAACTTTAAGAGATTGTGGCAAAAAAATCTCTGTTCAGCTTGATTCTCTGGGCTCCCATAGGAACCTCTTGGTGATGAGAAAACCTTTGTCCAAGGTCAATCGGGAATAGCAGTGATTATTTGTACACATGCAAAATGAATGCCTGACTTTAACATTCTCCCACAGGACCATCACAATGTGTGATTTACACACTGACTAGACAATGTCTGCCACAGTAGGGCAGCAGCTGAATTGCCTCTACATGTTGGCTTTCCAGACAAGAGTGTGCTGAGAGGCTCCTGGAGTTGATGTTGAGTCCTTCCTCCAGGTGGTATGTGCTAAATTATGTTCTGGCCAGACATGGCAATGCACAAAGGGGTTTGTTACTCAGATCTCTTCATTCTAGAGATCTCTATGGAGGTGAACCCTTTCTTCCCTTCCTGTACAGGAGACATTGGCTTTATCTGTATCAGCACACACCTGAATGACTTCTGGTTCATCATCTGAACTCTACTCTGGCTTCTAAAACAAGACCCCATCTTGCTACGACCTTCCCAGGAAACAAATGACTTCCTAGGGAACAGGTGACTTCAAGCACTCAGGAGCACTATTTTACTGGCAGACTGGAAAGGCCCAGAAGTCACAGGCCACTTGCAGATGCCTGCTACAAGTTGTATGCACTGGCCCACTTCATGTCATTTTACAATGGAATATTTGGGGCAAATTTACCAAATATGGCAGAGAAATCATCCTAAAATCTCATCCACACACCCACCACCAATTTCAAAGGACCCAGCTGTGAGCTTCTCCCAATCCCCCCTCTCTCACAAGTGATGATCAATCAAACCTATACTTGCACTCGCCAGCTTTCTTTTCCCATATTTTGTCTAGAATTTGTTCCCTACTATATTTTGACCTTTTATTGGCTTCTCTCTCACAGCACTTTTTTGTGTGTGTGTGCAAATTTTATTTCTGGGCCTCTTACAGGCTTTCTGAGGCCCATGTATTTTTGCCTCCAACTGTTTGTACAGATTTACATATACAGCAGGCCCCTGCCTCAGTGTCTTTTCCATTTGACTATTTCAGACACATATTAAAGCCATTTTCCTGCTGTAATTGCTGCTGGACTGAACACTTGGCAGGAAACTTACGCATCGCTTCTAATACACATTCAGGACTAATTTTCTGGGATATATACCTGAAGAATGGATAAGGTACATGTCTAGTCTCAGATTTGCCAGATACTGACCTCTCCAAAATGATTACTCTCCATAAAAGGTGAAAAGGCTGGTTTCTATCTGCTTGCTAATACTTGCACAATTTTTAAAAAATTTTTTTGTTTTTTGGGTCACATCCGGCAGTGCTCAGGGTTTACTCCTGGCTCTGTGCTCAGAAATAGCCCCTGACAGGCCCAGAGGACCATATGGGATGCCAGGATTAGAACCACTGTCCTCCTGCATGCTAGGCCTTACTTCCATGCACTCTCCGGCCCCTATACTTGCACAATTTTATCAATGTTCTAAGTTATAACAGCATCACTGCAGTTGTTTCTCCAATTGTAAATAAGTTGACTTTAATGATTGCAGGTCCTTTGTTTATTTTTCTGTAAATGTCATGATTTTGGTCAAATTTGCTTAGAGGGCTCTCCGTTTAAACAAAAATTGTTTATACAATTCCTTATCTTCATGGTAATGTTTGGTCACCCCCTCAAATTGAAATAGCACCTAATATCATGGCTTGCTCCACTCTCTTCAAAACATCTTTTGGTGAACAGAAGTTAACTATGACAGAGAATTTACCAACCTTTTTCTTTAATATCAGTTTTTTTGGGGGGTAGGGGGAGTGGAAGAGATTGCCTTCTATAAGGAAAACCTCCTTGGGGAAATAAGTGTATTTTGCCTTCTAATTTGTTTTGGAAGAGTTTCTCAAACTTTGGTATTTTATCTCTCTGGAATTTTATTTATAGATATGACTGGTAATATAATACATTCTTATCCATATTAATAACCAATTGTCAGCCTTAAACAAGCGTTGTTTTTTTATAGTGCTTTGTATATACCTGTGTCAACAACCACGTAGAGGTTGTCACTTTGTAGGGAAAAAAGTGTCCTATTTCAGGCTCAGACATACCCTAATTATTCTCTAACTATAAAATTTTTACCTTCAAGCTCCACAAAAAGGCCAATATGGTCATTATAGGTCACTTTGAGAAATGTTATTTTTATATCTTACTTTCCATTTATTCCTAACTTCCTGTTTACATCTTTGTTCATGAATGTAAGACTCACAGCTTTTCTCATATTTTTAACACCACCAGCTCCTGTCACAGTTGGTTTAAAGAATGGTACTGTCTTATTACCTATTCCCAAGATGTCTACATTTGATTATAATTAGCATCTTGTTAGTAGCACAAATTTCTAAGACTGTCTAGATATATAGTTTTGAGGGCTGGGATGTCTTTTCTTTGCCAGCAACTAATACTGTTCCTGCTGTTTACTTCTTAAATCAATTTAACTTGTACTTTTTAAAAAAATTTTTTTATTTAAACAACTTTATTACATACACGATTGTGTTGGATTTCAGCCATGTAAAGAACGCCACCCATCACCAGTGCAACATTCCCATCACCAGTGTCCCAAATCTCCCTCCTCCCCACCCAACCCCCGCCTGTACTCTAGACAGGCTTTATTTATTTTTTTGACTTTTTTAATATAATTTTTATTTTGAACATAGTGTCTTACATATTGTTGACAATATTTTAGGTACATATTTACATAAAATTATGGGGGATTCCCATCACTGATTTGTCCTCCCTACACCTCCGTTTTTGTCCTACCTCCATATCCTCTTCCCTCACCCCGGGGCTGCTAGAAAATGTGGTCCCCTCTGTACCTAGTTCATTACTTAGTAGTCTTGCACCTGCTTGGTCTTGGTGCCTCCCTTATTTCCCCCTCTAACTGGGAGGCAGGACTAGATAGTTCAAGTAATGTGGTTTTGTTTGAAGGAAAAAAAGTAATAAACTGGGGTAAAAGTCTAATACGCCAAAAATGGGCGGAATCCTTCTAGAAGCTCTCATCATCGGTTTGAGAGACGAAGGAGAAAGATAAGGTGAAACACCCCAACAGTACAAAAAGAAGTGTAAAATATCCAGTGAGCACTTCAACAATAACAACAATAAGTAATTAAAGGAACAAAGTGATGCCAGAGACTACTTTACTTTTGGGGAAAAGCAGGTAAGGAGGTGGTGTAATACAGGTCTTATACTTATGTTGGAAGTTTAGGTTTCCCCATTGTCTTTTGGGATTTTCTTGTGGTATGTGGGTTCCCAGGCACTTTTCCATCACACCCACTGACCTTCTTGAGATTGGTAAAAGATTTGTGGCAGGGAGGTCTTGGAAGAGCTCTTGCATTGGGGATACTTTTAGAGCTAAGTCCGGTTTCAAATAACAGTTCACGTTAGTGGGAGTTGGTAGGGAGGGCCACGCAGCATGAGTCCACAGGGAAGTTGGTTGCCTTTTCTTGCAGGGGACGAGGTGTGGGTTTGACTGGGTGTCCCTTTGCTTGGGTGCTGGGTACTGGTTCGTTGGGGTAGGAGGTCAGTCTTGATGACTAATGGATTAAGAACTGAGGGTGAAGAGTTTTAATACGGTGGGAGGTCTGGATGGGATTGAGGGGTGAAGGGATAGTTGGATTTCCAAAGGGGGGAAAGGTGGAAGTTTATGGAAGGGGTAGGAAGGAAGAAAAGAGAAAATACACTAGAAAGAAAGGGAAAGAGGAAAGAAAAAGGAAAAGAGAAGAAAAGTAAGGAAAGAAAAAATAAGAAATAAAGTAGTGAGAAGAGAGGAGAAAATAGCAAGGGAATGCTAGTTTGCTTGAATGTGTTCGATGAGTAGGGCCTGTAGTATAAGTCTGTACATCACAGTTGCTGCTTTGATGGTATGACTGGTCACGTACTTCAAATCCTAAAAGAAGGTATAACCTAGAGATAAAGTGTATGTTAAAGAGTTTTCTCGGGACATTCTCGTAGTGCAATGCCATCTTAGTTTGTCCACCCTTTGTATCCAAGAACGTCTGTGGATAGAAAAGCTGAGAGGTTATTTTAAATATAGTGAGATTAAGGTATTAAAACATAGTGTTATGAGATGTTTCCATTGAAGTCAGTGATTTCTCGTGGTATTCTTTACCTGTGATCCTGTATAAGATCCCTAAGGGATTATTATGGGCCTTTGCAGTAGAAGGCTGATTACATACCTGTTCTCTCTATGCTGCTGTTTCTGCTGTTGCTGGTTTCTTTGTGATATAATGTGTAGTCAAGAGTTTGTGTTGCTACTTTTTCATGTATTTTGGACACCGCTCCCGAGTATATGTTGACTATTACAGTGTTTGGAGTTTCTACCCTGTTAAACCCTGTTATTTGGTTGTTGAGTATTAGTTGTCTATAAGGTGCTTCAGAATAGTGCTATCATTCTGTGTTTATCTTTCGTCTTCTGACTTACTTCGTTTAACATAATATGTTCTAGGTCCATCCACGTTGCTGAAAAGTCTGTGATTGTATCATTTCTGACTGCCATGTAGTATTCCGTTGTGTATAGATACCACATCTTAATGATTCATTCATCTGTTGTTAAAAATCGAGGTTGGTTCCAGGACTTGGCTATTATACTGAGTACTGCTATAAATAGTGAAGTGCACACATACTTTGGGATGAATGTCCTTCCAACGTGGGGGTATATGCCTAGGAGAGCAATTGCTGGGTCAAATGGCAGCTCAATTCTGAGTTCTTTGAGCACTCTCCAGACTGTTCTCCATAGGTGTTGGACTAGGGGGCATTCCCACCAGCAGTGGATGAGAGTGCCTTTCATACCGCATCCCCGCCAACACAGATTGTTCCCATTATTTTTGATGTGAGCCATCCTCACTGGTGTAAGGTGGTATCTCATTGTTGTCTTGATTTGGATCTCCCTGATGATGCGTGAAGGTGAGCATGATTTCATGTGTTTGTTGGCCACCCTTCTGTCTTCCTCAGAGAAGTGTCTATTCATTTCATCTCCCCATTTTTATGGCTTTATTTGATTTTGGGGGGCTCAGCTTTCTGAGTGCTTTGTATGTTCTAGATATTAGCTCTTTATCTGATATGTCAAGTGAAAAGAAAAGATTTTTTCCCATTCTATTAACTGTCTTCTTGCGTTAAGTAAGGTTTCTTTCACCAAGCAGAAGCTTTTTCGTTTGATGTAGTCCCATTTGTTTATGTTTGATGCTAAAGTTCTTGCCATTGGTGCTCCATTCTCGAAGATCTTTTTGATATATAGGTCTTCGAGTATTCTGCCTATTTTATTCTCCATAAACTTTATAGATTCGGGTATGATTTCAAGGTCTTTGATCCATTTTGAGTTGACTTTTGTATAAGGAGTGAGGTATGGGTCAATTTTCACTTTCGTACATGTGGTTTTCCAGTTGTACCTACACCATTTGTTGAATAGACTTTCTTTGTTCCATTTTAAGTTCTTGCATCTTTTATTAAATATTAGTTGGCTGTATATCTGGGGGTTTATGTCTGGGAATTCTGTTCTGACCCACTGGTCTGAGGTCCTGTCTCTGTTCCAGTACCATGCTGTTTTGATCACTATGGCTTTATAGTATAGTTTCAAGTTAGGTAAGGAGATGCCACCCAGCTTCTTGTTTTTCAGTATGTGTTTGGTTATCCTGGGCCTTTTGTGATTTCATATGAATTTTGTAATTGATTGTTCTAATTCTTTAAAGAATGATGTCTGAATTTGGATAGGGATTGCATTAAATCTATATAGTAGTTTGGGTAGGATAGTCATTTTGACTACGATAATTCTACCTACCCATGAGCATAGGATGTTCTTCCATTTCTTTAGATCCTCTTCAATTTCTTTCTGGAGTGTTTTAAAGTTTCCCTGGTATAGGTCTTTCACTTCCCTTGTAAGGTTGATTCCTAGGTACCTAATATTTTTTGATACTATTTTAAATGGAATTGTATTTTTAATCTCTCTCCTCGACTTCGTTGTTTGTATATAGAAACACTACTGTCTTCTGTGTATTGACTTTGTATCCAGCCACTTTGCTGTATTGGTTAATTGTTTCTAGGAGTTTTACTGTGGACTCTTTAGGGTTTTCGATGTATAGCATCATATTGTCTGCAAATAGAGATAGTTTGAATTCCTCTTTCCCAATTTGGATTCCTTTGATTCCCTTCTCTTGTTGGATTGCTATTGCTAGGACTTCTGAGGTTATATTAAATAAGAGTGGAGAGAGTGGACAGCCTTGCCTAGTTAGTGGGGATGCTTCCAGTTCCTCACCATTAAGTATAATGTTGGCTGTAGGCTTTTTAGATAGCTGTAACTATCTTGAGGAAGGTTCCTTCTAAGCCTATTTTACTGAGTGTCTTTAACATGAAAGGGTGTTGGATTTTGTCAAACACCTCTGCATCGATTGATATGATCATGTGGTTTTTGTCTTTCTTGTTGTTGATGTGATGTATGATGTTGATTTCCATATGTTGAACCAACCTTGCATTCCTGGGATAAACCCCACTTGGTCATGGTGTATGATCTTTTTGATGAAGTGCTGGATTCGGTTTGCTAAGATTTTGTTGAGTATCTTTGCATCTATGTTCACTAGTGAGATTGGTCTATAGTTTTCTTTCTTTGTGGTGTCTTTGCCATCTTTGGGGATGAGTGTGATATTAGCCTCATAAAAGGAGTTGGGGAGGATTCCTGTTTTTTCGATGGTTTGGAAGAGCCTATGAGAAAGTGGTAGTAAGTCTTCTTGGAATGTTTGATAGAATTCACCTGTAAATCCATCTGGGCCTGGACTTTTGTTCTTAGGGAGTTTCTTAATTACATTTTAAATTTTCTCTGAGGTGACTGGTCTGTTTAGGCTTTCTAGTTCTTCCTTTTCCAATCGTGGAAGATGGTATTTTTCCAAGAATCTGTCGATTTCTACTGGGTTTTCTAGCCTAGCTGAGTATAGTTGTTCATAATATGATCTCATGATATGTTGTATTTCTTGGAGTTCTGTTGTAATCTCTTCACTTTTGTTTGTGATCCTACTGATTTGGGTGTTTTCCCTCTTTTTTGGGGGGTGAGTTTTGCCAGTGGTTTGTCTATCTTGTTTATTTTTTCGAAAAACCAACTCCTGGTCTCATTGATTTTTTGTATTGTTTTCTTAGTTTCTATGTTGTTTATTTATGCTCAGGTTTTTATTATTACTTGCCTTCTGGTTGTGGTTGGATTTCTCTGCTGCTGGTGTTCCAATTCCTTTAGTTGATCCTTTAAACTGTTGATTTTGTCATTTCCCTGTTTCTTGATATAGGCCTGTATTGCTATGAGTTTCCCCCTAATTACTGCTTTTGCTGTGTCCCACAAATTTTGACAAGTTGTCTCTTCATTATCATTTGTTTCAAAGAATATATTTATTTCTTCCTTGAGTTGCTCTTTGATCCAGCTGTTGTTGAGCAGCATGTTGTTTAATCTCCAGGTATTAGTTTTTCTCCATTGCTTCTTCTTGAAGTCAATTCTGACCTCTGTTGCACAGTGATCAGATAGGGTGCTTCTAATGATCCTTATATTTGTGGTCTTATATAGGTTGGCTTTGTATCCTAAGACATGGTCTATTCTGGAGAAGGTTCCGTGTGGGCTTAAGAAGAATGTGTATTCTGCTTTCTGGGGATGAAGGGCCCTATATAAGTCTCTTAGCCCTAGATCTTCTAATTTTTCATTTAGAGCTCTTATTTCTTTGCTATTTTTGTTTGGTGGATCTGTCCAGTGGTGATAGTGGAGTATAGAGGTCCCCTACTATTATCACGTTTCCCTTCATGTGTTTCTCCAGGTTTGTGAGCAGTTGCCTCACATATTTTGCTGGCTCTACATTAGGTGCATAGATATTGACCAGGGTTAGTACTTCTTGATCTAATGTTCCCCTGGTCAGTAAATAGTGACCCTCCTTGTCTCTGATCACTTTCTTGAAGTTGAATGCAATTTGGTCTGATATAAGAATGGCTGTCCCTGCTCTTTTTTGTTTTCCATTGGCCTGAATAATTATTTTCCATCCTTTTATTCTAAGCTTGTGTTTATCCTGTAGTTGTACGTGTGTTTTTTGCAGACAGCAGAATCCGGTTTATTTTTCCTAATCCAGTTCTATACTATGTGTCTTTTCATTGGAGAGTTTATCCGTTAACATTTAGGGAGATTATTGACAGAGATGACTATTGTGCAGTTGTGTTGTGTAGGGTGGTTTTTGTTACAATCGGGGGTTTGGATTGTGTAATTCATCTCTGACTAGGTCATTTAGGATTGGCTTTGTTTGCACAAATAGTTCAAATTCGTTCTTGTTTGAGAATGTTTTTAGTCTGCCCTCCCATATGAATGATAGTTTTGCTGGGTATTGGACCCTAGGTTGGAAATTTCTTTCATTCAGTCGTTTAAATATGTCATTCCACTGTCTTCTTGCTTGAATTATTTCAAATGGGAGATCTGGTTTGATTCTTATATCCCTTCCTTTGTACTTGAGGGTTTTTTTCCTCCCTTATTGCTTTTAAGGAGTTCGTCTTTCTCTTTTTTTTTTTTTTTTTTTTTTTTGCCATTTGGATTACTATATGTCTTGGTGTTGGTTTATTAGATTCTATTTTATTAGGGACTCTCTTCACTTCCTGGATTTGCACTGAAGTTTCTTTCCAGAGGGTGGGAAAGTTCTCTGCTATTATTTCTCTACTTGTTCTTCCCCTTTCCCTATTTCCTCCCCTTCTGGTATACCCACAATTCTTAGATTGTTTCTTTTGTCCTTGTTCATTAGATACTGGACTTTTCCTTCCAGTACTTTGCCTTTTATTTCTTTTTGGTTTCTTGGTCATTTTTTATTTGCAGTTTTCCTTCGAGTTTCTCAATGTGCTTCTCCAACTCTGTGTTTCTGCTCATAAGGCTTGTTACTTTGTCTTTTAATTCCTTCAATTCTTTTTGTATGGAATCTCTCATGTTCTTTAACATTTCATCTTTAATTTGGCTGATTTGTTCATCCATAGATTTCTTATACTCGGTAGCTAGCGTTTCTTTCATTTTTTTTTATCAATTCTTGCATTTCCTTCTTCATGGTTGCTTTTAGATCTCCTTCCCATGGATCTGTGCGTTTTGGTGAACTTGGAAACTTGCTAGGGTTTGTCTCTGTATCTCCAGATATTAGGGTTCTCCTTGATTTACCCATATTTCTTTGCATTTATTGGTGTGGTTTGGAGTGCTGTGCCTTCTAAATTCAGCCTGCTATGGTCCCCTGTGGCGTGAGGATGGGTCCCCTCCCTGACCGTGGTTCTAGAGGGGGTTGTTGGGTGAGCTCATTGAGGTTTGGCTCCTCCTGTGCTCTTTATGTGGCCTGATCCATTGCTTTTCCCTTTTGTCAGCTGGGCACAATGGTGGAGCTGTGGAGCTGTTGAGCCTAGCTCCTTCGCCCCCACTCCCCTATCTGGAAGTCAGCCTTCCTTCAGTGGGTCTGGTCAATTTCCTTCTCCTTATACCTGCCAGCCGGTGCAGTTCTGCTCCTGGCCACAATGGTTGAGAGTGCTATTGAGCCTAGCTCTCTATTCTCCCTCCCCTCTCTGGAAGTCAATGGAGCTCCGCCCCCTCTAAGCCTCAGCAGAAATTTCCATAGTCAAACCCACCCAGTAACTGCTCCTAGCCCTTGGGGAGTCTCAAGTCCACTCTGGGGCTCAGGGGGGTAGGCTGCTCTAGGTTAGCCAATGGTCCAGGTGGCAGACTCAAGCTCACCCAGTCTATTGGGCCTACCCCATCCCAGCAGCGCAGAGTGGGTCAGGTGCAGGGTTCTCCTCACCCGGTCTGCACTCAGCTCAGGCTTGGGTCCCTGAGAGGGGCAAGCGGTGCGGTGCCGAGAAGACTGTCTCAGGCTCCCATGTGGAGAGTATGGAGTTGCCAGAAAAAGGCACTCACCCGTGTGCTCTCTGCTTGGGGTCCCTAGGAGGGGCATGGGGTGCGGTGGCAAGAGGCCTGTCTCAGGCTCCCACGTGGAGAGTACGGGAGTCCTGGGGAAAGGCACTCACCAGTGTGCTCTCTGCTCGGGCTTGGGGTCCCTAGGAGGGGCGTGGGGTGCGGCAGCGAGAAGCCTGTCTCAGGCTCCACGTGGAGTGTGTGGAGGTGCCAGGGAAAGGCACTCACCAGTGTCTAACTTGTACTTTTTGAAAAACTTAACTATTTTATTGTTCAAAGTTATTGGCAACATAGCTTCTACTACCTTCTAGCTACTTAATTTCTGTAGCTTCGTTTTAATTCCTTCACTATTATCTCTGAATTTGAACAATTTTAAAGAACCAGCTATGGCTTTGTTGATCTATTTGCTTCTGATCTCATCAATCTGCAAAGGGTCTATTGTTAGGATCACAACAGTATTATGGTGGTGAAAATGGCAAAGAGGGAATTTTCTCTGGCCTTTTTGGAAGGACATTAACCCATCCATAAAGTTGGCACCCTCATTGCATAATAAAAACTGCATCTCTCAACTGCCTCCTGATAAAAACACCTTGGGGTGTAGAATTTTAACCATAGCTCCGCCTTGGCCAATTAAATGAAAAATTGTCTGCTGGAGTACCTCAATAAGGTGTTTCAACAAGTGTTCAATTTGCATACTGAATCTGAGAACCACTGCACTGGACACTTCGTTCCCCCAGATGTCATAAAATGAAGGCATCACTGTGTTCAGGAATTAATTATACAAGCATGAACAAAACTGTCTTTCCTTAGGCAGGCACACAGAAATAAATTAAGCTTTATGCTTCTATCAAGCAAAAACATGAAGCTATAATTTAGAAAATGTCAAGAGACCAAACTGTCTGTGGCTTAATGTATGAGAGAAAAAGCTTTCAGCTACTCTGGAATTGTCCCCAAGCTATGATTTTAGAACAATGGTGTCTCTTAAAACAATGAAGTAATCTAAGTGGCAATACCATAAATACAAGAAGATGATGCATAATCTCAATACCTATACAACTAAATATGTAGTTAAAAGGGAGTTCTGTGAAGGGAACAAAGCAGATTCATACCTCCACACATCATAATTCTAATTCTTTTACATTATTCAGAGCTGCAAGTTGACATAGAGCTGTGTGTGGTTATTTCTAAAGAACAAGGTCAGATGAGTTCAGTGTCACAATGAGAAATGTAACCACAGCCAAAAATCCACTTTGTCATCTTTTTTATTTAACATAGTACATGTAAACAACTGTCATAAAATTCATAAAAATACAATATTCCTATGCAATATCCCTCTATTCCCGATACATCCTTCAATTTTCTCCTTGACGATGCAGTTTCCCGCCATGTGTTTTTAGAGGTTTAATTTTTGGAACACAACTGTCCTGACTTTATTACTCAAATTTCATAAGTGATTATTTTCATCAGCTCATGGTCCATCTAGCTTTCTTCATGTTAAAGCAAAAATATTTCAAAAGCTAAAAATGTGTAAAATACTGAGCTTTAATACTGCTTTGTCGTGGATACAGAATCTATTACTACTCTATGTTGCCATAAAAGATCTTTATAATCTATAGCACCGGCTGCTACCAGATAGGACCAAGGCAGCAAGTGCAGAGAGCCTGAGGCCTCCGTTCTAAACTGGCTGAAATACAGCTTGCTGGTGGGGTTACATTAATACATACTGTTACTAAAGGCTTCTTCTGGAACAAAAATCAAATCCAACGACTTTGGAGGCTTTCCAGCACAGGTAACAGGATTCTAATGTTTTACTGTATAGAATTGCTAAACATTACATGTGAACTTGTTAAGAAAAAACTTACTGGAAGGCAGACAGAATACAGCGTAATTAAAAAAAATAAGACTTGAAAAACAAAACAAAACAACTAAGTTGCAACTGTACTGAATCAGCCAGATGTGAGTGCAATGCTCCACTACTGCCTGGCTGCAGCTGCCTGAGAAAGAAGTCACCCAGCAACTGAGCAGGGAGGTCAGGGGTGATCTAGAGGAGCTGAGTTGCCAGCAGAACCTCCAGGCTACTTCTGAGTGGGGAGCTCCCCTAGATGCACCTCACGGCCTGGGGTTGTGCACTCAAGCAGGGTGATGCTGTTTTGCAGCTTCTGCTCCAAGCAAGTGAGTGTCCCACCAGAGCAGGCCTGTCCTTGGGCACTGGGGAGAGGCAGAAAGAGAACAGCTCTTCGGCAGCTCCCAGGAGTGGGCACCGGAAAGCATCCCTGAGGTGTCGGGTCTCAAGGACAATCCACACTGAGGGACTCTGCCTGCAGTTGATAAAGAGAACACTGATTAAGTGGGTAGTTCACTGGAGTTGTAGTTGGTTTCGAATTTAAACTATTTCTCACAGCTCCAAGGAGTCAATGATTTGAAGAATCTCATTTCACACAAATTACTTCTAAGAAACAAAAATTCATACTAGGAATTCAAAGGAGGCTTGAAAAGTTTTCAAAATAAAAATAAGCAAGAAGAGAAAGGTAAGAAGCAAGACTGAATAAACTCAGTCTTCATATATTTATTCAGTCTTCATACAGAAATATTGTTTTGGAAACCAAAATTATAGAAGGCTTAAGGTCTTGTCTTATTAAAGATAGACAACTTTAAAAACTAAATATAAAAACTCCATTAATAATTATCTATTTACTCTTTTGACAGAAAATTAGTTATGTTTTATTTTAAAAGAGAAATTAAATCCACATACTACAGTTTCTACTGTTTCATCATAAATGATCTGTATTCAAATATACATTAGTTTCTAGATACACTATATTGGAGTTGTTCAATATAGTTTTTCTTAAAACCATACTTAAACATGAAAAACTTTATAGTGGTATTAAATGTGTTAAAATGTAATCATGAATTACACTAAAAATGAGAAAAAATACAACTGCAATGAAATTTTTTAAAATAAGTTTACATACTGGATAAGCAAAGAAATGAGTGAGCAACATGTATTGACAAAGCCTCTGGGAGGGGAGGGAAAGAGAGAAAGAAGCAATAATGTCACATGCTTGGTAGTGAAAGGATTCTGTCTTAATCATCAGGTCTAAGAGTCTGGATTAAAAATGGACAGATGTCTCATTAAAAGAGAACAAAGAAAACAGGAAGACGTTGAATAAATGGAATTCCACATAAAAAATTCTTGTCTGCTCTCCCTGTTCTTGCTGCAGGTGGCAAGAAGCCAACAGATGGCATAAAGGACAGGATCAAGGGCACTTCCAGGGACAAGAAAAGAGGCAGAAAGACCAACAAGGGGGTGCCTGCAGCCCCACAAGACTTAGAAGTGACTGTGTTCTTGGATCATCCTTGTCATCAAACCAACCAGGTTTCTTATACAAGTAGTTTTGCTCATTTTCACACAAATATTTAATGCAAGCATATACCCATTTGCATAGCAAATTTTTCAGGGTGCACTGAAACACTAATTGGTTCAAAAAGGTATTTTTTAATCAACATGACATTCATATTGACAAAAGTTGTTTTATATTTGGAAAAGGGTACTTATAAAAGTTTTATTCAAATGAAAAATTTTGCATAACTTATTAGCAAAACCTGAAAAGCATTACTGATGCAGTCTCCGCAGGCTGGGTCACTCTCTTAGTACTTCCAAGACTTTGTAAACACTGTTCTGAAAGACTGTGGTGAAGTGAGGCTTTGACTCCTTCACCAGGATGTTACATAAGGGTGGCTTCCCAGCATTTGCTGGGTCTTCTACATCCCAAATTTCAGGCATACTGCAACCAGGTCTAGAAAAATTAAGCACAGAGTAAGTAACTATGGCATACAATATACATCACTGAGATATTACTAAAGTCAAGTGTTGCCATCAATGACACATATGCCATGCTAAATAATGACAGACAAGCCAGAAAACCCTTTTTATATTCACCCTCTGATTTTTTAAAGAACCCTATCATAATATATTTTTGTAAGCTATCTTTATTCCTCTTCAGAACAGGCAGATTAATGCTACAAATGTGACTATAATCAAAGAAACAAATCAACAAAATCCATGATTTCAGGTGGTGAGGTAAGAGAGCTAGGTTAAATTCTGTCTTTGCTACTGACCAAGAATGATCCTGGACAGTTTACTAAGACTTTCTCTTAGATTAGTGACATGGGAACAGTCTTGACAGAGCTATTTTGAGAAAACTATGAGGAATACATTTATTTAGCTCTGAGTCCAGCACAGAGACATTACATTTTCACACTGTAATTGGTATACATGTTGTGCTCACACTGATCAACTTCAAATCAACTGTATTTTTTTTTTTTTGGTTTTGTTTTTGGGCCGCAGCCAGAACCATCAGGGGTTACTCCTGGCTCTGTGCTCAGAAATCACTCTTGGCAGGTTCAAGGGACCAAATGGGATTGCTGGGGTTCAAACCCGGGTATGTTTGGGTAGGCTGCATGCTATCTCTCTGGCCCTTCAACTGTGATTTTTTAAATTTAAGTTCACATTCTACACAGATAGTCACATTTTTTGTTTTGGGGTCACACCTGGAGGCATTCAGGAGTTTCTTCTGGCTCTGCAATTAGAAATTACTCCTGGCAAGCTCCGGGGACCATATGAGCTGCCAGGATTCGAACCACCATCCATCCTGGATTGACTTTATGAAAGGCATATACCCTACCACTGTGCTATATCTACGACCCCTAGAGAGTTACATCTTAAAAGCAACGCATTATTATAAAGAATGATGTAAGAGAAGACAGTCAGTATAAAGTGAAACTTGCTCAGGTAAATTCTTCAAATTAATTAGCATTTAGATTTAAAAAATGGTTTTATGGGTCTGGAGTGAGAGTTCAGCAGGTAGGAAGCTTGTCTTCCATGCGGCTGACCCAGGTTTGACCCCTGACACCCCATGAGTGTGCAAGGAATGATCCCTAAGCACAGACACAGGAATAAGCCCAGATTGAGTATGTTCCCTTCTTCCAAAAAAAAAAAAACCTGTTTCATAGATATTACTATTCATGCTGGCTAGGGATTTTGATTGTTTTTATTAAAATAAATCCAAGAGAAATTTATAGAAAATTGAACTGATACTAAATTATTAATTATTAATTAATTAATTATGTTTACTAGCTTCTCATCCTGAGATGATCAAGGCTCTGAGCTCAGGAATCACTGCTGGCAAGGCTCAAGGGGGAACCTTGAGCCACAGGTTTTCGAAATAGGAGTGTCCGGCACAACTTCCCTGTTAATGTCCTCTTTAAATTAGAGCTCAGCAACCAGTCTAAAAGCCTGGATACACAGGCCTATCCACAGCTATTTCTCAGAACTTGCTCTGTAACAATACTGTGCACATTCTGCGGAACCCTCTTCATCCGAGTTCAGACTCACACACATGCAAACACGGGCTTCTGCCTATGTTTTCCCTAGACAGATGTTCCTCAGATGCTTCTCCAAGAAAGAAAATTATTCTGGAATTCATTGGCCACACACACACACATACACACACAAAATTATTCTGAAATTCACTGGCCACACATATACACACACACAAAGTGGCCTCTTCCCATATAGCACATAAACATACCCTTCATTTGTTTTGATAGTTGCTACTGGTCCTGTGATTTTATTTAATTGATCTTTTTAATTAATTAAAAACTGTTACAAAGTTGCTCATATTAGTTGTTTATTTTCCCCCACAACTGCAAATGATTGAGTTTCAGTCATACAATGTATGACACCCTTAACCAGTAGACATTTCCCACCATCAATTCCCCGGTCTCCCATCCACCCTCCCCCTGCCTGCCTCTGGGACTGAAATTTTCCTTCTCTGTCCCTCTCTAACTCACTATCTTTCTCTCCTTTTTTTCTTTTAGACACTGTGATTTGCAATACTGGGAGTGGTGGCGCAGTGGTAGAGCGTTCGCCTTGCACACAGCTGACCTAGGATGGACTGTGTTTCTCCGATTCCTGGGCATCCCATATGGTCCCCCAAGCCAGGAGCGATTTCTGAGCGCATAGCCAGGAGTAATCCCTAGCGTCAGTGGATGTGGTCCAAAAACCCCCAAAAGAAAAATGTTGCTAAAGGGGTATAATGCATATCACTTCAATCTCCTTTCAGAACCCAGTTCTTGTCCAGAGTGATCATTTCCAACTATTATTGCCATAGTGATTTCTTCTCTACCCTAAATACACTCCTCTGCTATTTGTGGCAAGCTTCCTAACATGGACTGGTCTTCCTAGCATGTGTCTCTATTGTCTCTGGGTACTATTACCATATAACTTACCTTTTTATACCTACAAATGAGTGAGAACATTCTATCACTCTCCCTCAAACTCATTTCACTCAGCATAATATACACCATATCCATCCATGCAAATGTCATGACTTCATTTTTTCTAATAGCTGTGTAGCATTCCATTGTGTAGAGGTACCACAGTTTCTTTATTGATTTATCTGTTCTTGGGCAAACTAGGTTATCCAGAGTATGGCTATTGTGAACAGTGCTGAGATGAACATATGAATGCAAAGGGCTTTTTACCATGATTTTGGCTCCTAACACATATTTCTAGGAGAGTTATTGCTGGATCATATGAAAGCTCAATTTCTAGTTTTTTGATAAATATCCATATTGTTTTCCAAAAAGTCTGGACCAGTCTACATTCCCAACAGCAAGGAATAAAAGTTCCTTTTCCTCCACATTCATACCAGCACTGTTGGTTGCTCTTGTTATTTGTGATGTGTGCCAGTTACTGTTGTCTGAGATGCTACCTCATTGTTTTGGTTTGCAACTCCCTGATCATTAATGATGTGGAAATTTTTTTCATATACCATTTGACCGTCTAAATTTCTTGAGGAAAGGTCTGTTCATTTTTCTCCCCATTTTAGGACAGGATTAGAGGTTTTGTTCTTGTGAAACTCTACTAAGGTCTTGTATATCATAGATATGTACCCCTTATCAGAGAGATACTGGGTAAATAGTTTCTCCCATTCCCTGGGGAATCTTTGTAGTCTAGTCACCATTTCCTTTGAAGTGCAGAAGCTTTTTAGTTTTAGGTTTTTTTTGTTTTTGTTTTTGTTTTTAATCTTTGCCTCCACTTGCTTAGCCAGTTTCAATCTTGAAGATACCTTTACCTTTAATATCATGGAGTATTTTGCCTACATTTTCCTCTATGTACCTCTATGTTTCAGGTTTGATATCAAGGTTGTTAATCTGATTTGCCTTTTGTGCATGGCATTAAAGAGAGTTCCGAATTGACGTTTTTTGCATTTAGCTGATCAGTTTTTCCAACGCCAATTAAAGAGGTTTTCCTTGCTCCACTTCCTATTTCTTGCCCCTTTATCCAAGATTAATTGAGTGTATAACCTGGGAAATCAGACTCAGAATATTCAAGTCTTTCCAGTGATCTGAGAGTCTGTCTTTATTCCAAATACCAGGATGTTTTAATGACTACTATTTTAGAGTACAATTTGAAGTCGGTGCAAAGTGATGCCTCTCATCTTTTTCCCCAAGAATTGCTTTAGCTTTTTATGGAGGCTGTGAAGTTGAGAGCAGAAGGGACTCCATTTTGTCAAACCAATGTTAAGTTTCCATTAAAGGCTAACAAGGCTAAGATTACATTTAAGGGTTAAGTTTCTCTCCCAACAATAATGACAGAGACCCCTAAGGTCCTATAAACCACAATATACCACTTTAGATATAAAAGGACATAATGAAACATCCTAGACAACAGCCTATCAACTTAAAGGTCAAGACTTTATGCTTCAAGCTCTATATTCCTGGTGTTTGACCCCCTGGATGGAGTCACCTCTTGTGGAAGGTAGCCCTGGCTGGCCACTTTGTAGCTTGTTGGTTGACAGAATAAATTTTGTTTTGCTTTGTTTTGTTTGTGCTGTCTCATCCTTTGATTCTGGATCCTGATAAGGGTTATTGTTTCATATGAATTTCAGGAGTGTTTGATCTATTTCTTTAAAAAATATAATGGGTATTATTTATAGGGATTGAATTTCAATGTTTTGAAAATATTGCCAATTGTAAATGAGATTGTTTTTTAAATATCTCTCATCTTTATTTATATTTAGAAAAGCCATGGATTTTTGCATATTAATTTTGAGGCATGTCACTACATGTCGCTACAAACTATTGTTTCTAAAAGCTTTTTAATACAGTTTCTAGGGTTTTCTAGATATAGTACCATGCCATCCGCAAATAGTGAGAGCTTGACTTCTTCCTTTCCTATCTGGAGGCCTTTGATATATTTTTATTGCCTAAGTGCTATGGCAAGTAGTTCCAGTACTATACTGAATATATATTATATATGTTGAATATATTGAATAATATTGACTATGAATATGAATATATGAATTGAATAAGATATACTGAATAGGATGCAAGAGACAGCAATCTTGTCTGGTGTCATATTTTAGAGGAAAGACTCATAATTTTTCCCCACTAAGTATAATATTTACCATAGATTTGTGGTAAATGACCTCGACTATATTGAGAAAAGTTCTTTCAAATCCCATCTTATTGAGTTTTTATCATGAGTGGGTGTTGGACCTTGTCAAATAATTTCTCTGTACCTATTGCTATGATAATATGATTTCTATGTTTTCCTTTATTGATATGGCATCTTTTATTTATTTATTATTTTTGGTTTTGGGTCACACCCGGTGGTGCTCAGGGGTTAATCCTGCTACACACTCAGATCGCTCCTGGCAGGCTCAGGGGACCATATGGGATGCCGGAATGAACCACCGTCCTGCATGCAAGGCAAATGCCTTACCTCCATGCTATCTCTCCGGCCCCTTATATGGCGTCTTATATTGATTGACTTGTATATGTTTAACTATCCTTGCGTCTCTGGGATGAATCCTATTCAGTCATGGAGTATGATCTTTTTAATGAACTGTTGAATTCTATTTGTTGAATTTTGTTGAGGATCTTTGTATTTGTGTTCATCGAGGATTTGGGCCTATAATTCTTGATTTTGTGTGTGTGTGGTTTCTGTTTCTTCAATTTCCAAGAAAAGCATGGAAGAATTGGCTATAGTGAATCCAGGTGTACCTGGGCTTCTGTTTTGGGGGAAGTCTTTGGATTATCATTTCAATTTCCTCAACAGTGATAGGTCTGCTCAAGTATTCCAAATCATCTTGGTTCAAACTTGTGAGGTTATAGGAGTCCAAGAATCTATTTCTTCCAGGTTCTCTTGTTTTGTGGCAGATTCTCAAAGTAATGATTACCCTTTGAATTTCTGTAGTATATGTTGTGACATTCCTCCTTTCATATCTAATTTGGTTTATTAAGTTTCTTTCTCTTTGTGAGTCTTGTTAATGGTTTATCAATCTTGCTTATTTTTTCAAAGAACCAAATCTTACTCTCATTGATCTTTGGATTGTTTTTTTGGGTGTCATTAATTTCTGCTCTAAGTTTATTATTTCCTTCTGCCTGCCTGCTTTTGGTTTATTTTGTAGGGCACTTTCCAATTTTTTAAGCTGTTCATTACATAGTTTATGTAGGCCCTTCTTTCTTCCTGATAATGCTTACAAAGGTATAAGTTTTCCTTTTAATACCACTTTTGCTGTGTCTCACTATTTCTATTAATTTGTCTTCATTCTTCTTTATTTCCAGGAATCTTTTGATTTCCTTCTGACTCATTTCCAGGAATTAAAATTATTTCTCTATTTCTGTTTGTAATTCATTTCTATTTTAAGTGCATCATTGTCTGAGAAGTTAGTTGTTACAATTTCTATACTTTTGAATTTTATGGAAGTATGTTTTGTGGCTCACCATGTGAGCTATCTTGGATAATATCCCATGTGTTTTGGAGAAGAAAGAATGTGTTTTCAATTTTTGGGATAATAAAAGCCCTATAGAACCATATCTTCGTAGATGGGTATTTTAAATGTTCTTCATTTTTCTATTAAAAAATCACAATGCAGTTGTCTTTTTACAAGCCAAACTTTCCAAAACTGTAGTACTTTTGCTCTGCCAAAGGGCTACATCAACTTCAAGTATTCTCCACAAAAGGTCCCATGAGGAATGCCAGGCATATCCATGCTGACACTGGTACTACTAAAATGCATATGGTGAGATGTAAGGGCTTGGGCTTCCTACCAGTTACTTTCCTCACACATGTTAAGTTCAATATAGGCATTTCATAGGGATGAGGTAGCAAAGACTGAACCATTTGCAAATCAGAAACTACTGAGCTTCAGAGGACAATTACTTTTAAGATAAAGTGGGCAAAGAGTTACCTAGAAGGTCCATAAAGTATAACATCCTTCACTCCTTACCTGAGATTCCTAAAGCTTCTCCAGGCTAGCCAGCTAAAGCTTTAAATAGCATTAGTAAAAATTTGAAGAATTCTCTGAATTTATTTATTTTAGTTTTAGGTCAACTCATCATTGATATTAATGAGGAAATATAGATAGAAGTGAGAATGATAGAGTAACTAAAATTCACTTACAATGAGCATTTGAATACATTTTATTTTGAACACAGGATACTAACCATTTCAAACCTCAAGTATTGCCAGGAGTGATTGCTGAGTGCAGAGCCAGAAGCAAATCCTGAGGATTGCTGCTGGGTATGCCCCCAAATGAAAAACATTAAAAGAAAAAAATCTGACTATCAAGGAGGCAGGCTGGAGAATGGGAAGAAATCTGGGAGCATTGGAGGAAGAGCTGACATTTATGGTGACATCGGTGATGAAACATTGTATGCCTGAAGTTCTAAACAATCTTGTAAATCATGATATTTTAATAAAAATAATTATTTACTTTCAATAACTATATCATTTGTATAGGTTGCTTAAAATTTTCTTGAGCAAGGGGGCCAGAGAGATAGCATGGAGGTAGGGCATTTGTCTTACATGCAGAAGGACAGTGGTTTGAATCCTGGCATCCCATATGGTCCCCCAAGCCTGCCAGGAGCAGTTTCTGAGCATAAAGACAAGAGTAACCCCTGAGCGCTGCTGGGTGTGACCCAAAAAACAAAAAAAATTTCTTGGGCAAAAAGGGCACAAAAGAA
The DNA here is from genome assembly GCF_024139225.1 of Suncus etruscus. Taxonomy (NCBI): domain Eukaryota; kingdom Metazoa; phylum Chordata; class Mammalia; order Eulipotyphla; family Soricidae; genus Suncus; species Suncus etruscus. The sequence goes on along the minus strand of NC_064857.1, from coordinate 112,449,410 downwards.
AAATAATTAAGCCCAGTGTACTGCCCAAGATCAATAGTTTTGCTTCCCAAACTGGTTTTTCGTCCCTTCTTGAGAGAGAGAGAGAGAGAGAGAGAGAGAGAGAGAGAGAGAGAGAGAGAGAGAGAGAGAGAGAGAGGAAGAGAGGAAGAGAGAGAGAGAGAGAGAAGAGAGAGAGAAGAATATTCTTTCAATAAGAACATGAGACTACTGCAGTTAGGCAAACCCAGGAAATGCCACCAGTATCTCACAGATATTGTACAGAGTGCCCCACTTAACCAACATCTCAGAACACAGAATGACCCACTTGTACAATTCTCCCAGTCATAATACCAGGGTCTTAAAACAAAAGAAGGAACTACCTTATATAGAGGTTCCTTTTTAATCTGAGTGAAAAGGTTAGAAAATGTTGTTTCTTCCTGGTGCCCTACAAGTATCTCAGGATGACCACACTGAAGTGTGAAGACCATTAAAGAGGACTGAGAGGCTGGCCAAATGCTCTGTCCAAAGGCCATGAGAAAGCATAACGGGCTCAAGCACATGCTTAAATGTGGAGGTCCTGAGCTTGTTACATGGCATCATAAAGTTCCTGACACCACCAAGTCCAGGCATCAAACCTTTACACCCCTCCCATGCCCTGGAGCACTGCTTAGGAGAACACTGACCCAAACAAATCTCAAATCTCAAATTCAGCAGAAGCTGAATTCTTCTAGGTACAAATATCAGTCCACCATTCTATTGTCTTCGTAAAATTACTAGGAAAGATGTTTATGGCTTTTTGACAAAATATAAATAGCCAAGTTAAAGGCAAGTATAGAAATCTATATTCTGAATATTTATAAAGATTCTTACACTTAAGAATTTCCTAAATTATAAGGGGAATTTCTATAGATCATAATTAAATTCAAGTCATTCAACACATACTCAGAGAAAAATCATTCAGAAATCAATCACCATTTGAGCTCTCTTATGCGCAAAGCTCTGTAGATGCTGTAATTACAAATCTATTTTCATTCCTGAAGCAGTAAGGATTCCAATACTTTATCTCACACCTTGGCATATTGTTGAAATAGGTGGCATAGAATATGGCTAAGTATCACAATACAATCCCTGAAGGCTTCTCTTGAAACACTGAGTATTTGAACAGTGGTAAATATTATTCCACAAAGTACCTTAATTCTAACAAAACTGATCTTGTTTGAGCTCCTTAGAGAACAAAGATACCATCACCCACTGCTGCTTCCAAAAGACTGCTGCAGCATCTCACTTTAAAGTTGATAACTCACCATGGCTTCTAAGCTCTACTAATTTCTAGAGTTGTTGCCTTAGTGAACTTCTCTGCAGCAACACTAACCTACAACCCCCAGAAAATGGATCACACCAATTGTTTCCCTACTTGATGAAAGCATGCGTTGGTCAGAGATGTTTATAACTTCTAGACAGACTACTCCAGTTTTTTGTTTGTTTGTTTTCTTTTTTTTCATTCTTCTCATTTTTTTAAACAGAACCACATAACTTGAATCATCTTGTTCTGCCTCATAAATTGAGGAAAGAAAGAACGGACCCAACAGTCTTATGAACATTTAGTAGAAATAAAAAATGATCAGACTTAAACACCAAACCAAAGTCAATAACAACAGAAATGATACCTAATCTACAACAAGCTATAGACAGAGTGGACCAATTATAGTAGCAGTCTGGGGAGAGGGGGGCAAAAGAGGGGGATGCTGGAAACAGGGGTGGAGGGAGGACAACACTGGTGGTGGAATATCCCTGATTCAATGTCACTATGTACCTTAAATATTACTGTGAAAGATTTGTAATTCATGTTGGTCACAATAAAAATTATTTAAAAAAAAGAAAAGAAAGGTATTTCGAGGATGTGGTGGTAAAGGAGAACTGTCACAGGTCGTGAGGTATAGTAGGGGACCCTAACCATGGCATTTATTAGCCACATTTCTCTTACTTGGAAATCTTTGAAAAAAATATGTTCAAGTCTTAATATTAGGAGGTAAAGAGAAAGCATATGGGATACTATTAATAGGGGTCAGTTTGAAATCTTTAAGGAAATATACAAAATCCTTTTTTGTTTTACTTGTTTTTGTTGTGGGTTCAGGGATTAAGCTTGGCTCCCTGCTCAGGAATCACTTTAGGTGGGGCCAAAAAGCATGTGTGTTGCTGCATATCAAACTTGGGCCAGCACTCTACTTGTTGTACTATCTCTCTAGCCCATTCTTTTAAGAGAAATATATTTAATGCATGCAGGAAAGAAGAAACTCCGGTTCAAACTATTATAATATAATTTTTCTCCAAACTAGTACAGAACTTGCCATGAAACTGAACTTAGTTTTCAAGTTTTACAAACATAAAACTTTAACTGATACTCACTTGGATCTTCTTATACACCAAGATTCCTCTAGAATGTAATAATTCACTCGTAATTTTACTAGTTCTCTCTTGACTTCTTCAGCTGTTTTCCGACTATACATTGAATAAACTATTTTCGTTCTGGCTCTTTAAAGAAAAATAATTAAACTATTAGAAAAAAAGCAATGATGCAAACTAGAAGAAAATATAAAAATAATCGGGTCAAGAAAGTATTATTCACAGGAATTCCTGCATAGGGACATTAGGAAAAAGACACACACAAAAACACCACCTTTCAGCTGCCTGCATAGGGACATTGAGAAACACACACACACACACACACACACACACACACACACACACACACACAGGGAAAGACACACACAAACACACCACCTCTCAGCTGCCTGCATAGGGACATTGAGAAACACACACACACACACACACACACAGGGAAAGACACACACAAACACACCACCTCTCAGCTGCCTGCATAGGGACATTGAGAAACACACACACACACACACACACACACACACACACACACACACACACACACACACACACACCACCTCTCAGCTGCCGTCCCATACCACCCTCCCAGCTGATCCAACTCTCATGTCAAAAGAATAGCATTGAATACCTCTCCACTTTATTTCTAGAGTTGAAAACAAAAACAACCTAAATAAATAAATAAATAAACTCCAAACCCCTAAACTACTGAGCACAATTCTCTGGAAACCAGCTTGCTGAAGTTGATTTTATTTTTTTTTTTTGGCCCAAAAGGAAATTTAAGTATGAAATGTATGTTCTATTGTTCCACAAAAGAATATATTAATCATTCACATTCACGTAGGCAATGAATGGCTGGACCAATTCCAAAAATTGCATCAAAAAGAAATCTATTCAGTTTTCCCAGAGAATGCAAGAATCTAACAAGAAAAGTAACAAAGCAAAAAACAGAATCATTTTAGTATGCTATACTTGTAAAAAAATAAAGTAAAATAAGAACAACAACAAAAAAATGCACTCTCTTTAAATGGGATTCCATTTCAACGGAGTCCTCAGAAACTAAGAAAAACAGCTCCTAAGAAAAGGGAAGTAAAAATTATAGGCTAAGAAACTGTCAAGGGAGCTTTAGAACAACCATGGGCCTGGTCAACCTTTCAGAAAACTATGATGGCAGATTCCCTATTGTTCCTTAGTAGAGGATCATCCCTGAGGCTATAGGTTTTACTGCCTTCTAGAGCTTCTAGTTTGCTCTCATTTGGCAGCCTTTGCTCTGCATTCTTCTCTTCCCTAACACTATAAAATCTGAATTCAACAAGTCCTTTCAAATATGTCTCATTATTTTGCTGCCTTTCTCATTACTGGTAAGAAAATTTTGTTTTCAAAATGAGCCAAGCATATACTAACCTCAAACCTGCATCCTCATAATGTGGATGGTTCACAATGGGCCGAAGGGCAGAGAGTTTCACACTGGCCATTGTAGGCATAGCACCTGCAAACACTGCATCTGCAAAGCAGGAATGCAGTTCTAAGTAAGATCCTCAGGGAACCAGTTTCGGCGAGTCGACACAACTATACTATGGGAGGACAGAATGAGGCCCAGAGGTTCATGGCCAAGCACTCTGTTACAGGCACTACAACTGTGTTTCTTGCCATCTGGTGGTCATGTGAACAATGCTCCTTTTTGTCAGACAGTACTTTGCTGCTGAAGCGTAATATTAAATTTTGGTGAAAATAACAAATTTCTCTTGATAGTCTGTCCAATGAGAAAGCAAGTGTGAACCAATGGTCATATGCACCAGTATTAACTTGTTCATGTTTCAAGGTCAGGACCAGAATAGAGCCAGGGGACTGCTATAGTGGCAATTAAAAATGAGGACTGGGTAAGCTCTTCTCCCTGGAAGACTGGTTTCAATCATTAGACAAAATTTGTGTTGATTATGTGTAGAGTTATGTACACCAGGGCCTGAACCCAGTCACCTACATATAAGCTGCTGCTGGGCTAGGGAAATAACATTGAGATGCCTGTTCATGGGCCCTAGAACACAGGGTGTGATGTTGTGTAGGGTCTGGACAGTACAGCTTCCTTGGTGGACCCTGGTATTGAGCTGTCAGGTCCAGTGACTGAGTGTAGCAAGAAGGGGTTCCAGATTTTCTAAACAATATTTGGGAAGCTCCGACAGAGGGTTCCCACAGAGGGAATTTCCCTGATTTGAGGAAAAAAGTAACTGAGTAGGAAAATTTCATAGAAACAAGCAAGAATGAACTGATTTGGTACTCATACATATGAAAATGAAAAATCTCCTTCTGTGCATATGGGGAAGAAACCATATTCCACAAGTCTGTTCAAGAAAGCTTCCAAAAGATAAAGATAAAACTTTCACTAGGAAAGTAAGTAAAACAAACGTATTTTAAATTGTGGCACATAAGACAGAATGAATATCTAAAAAGAATATATTATGGAAAATAGCAAAACAAATAACTATATAAAATGAGCAACATTTTCTTTGTTTTCTTTTCTTTTTTCTTCTTTTTTTATTTTTTAGGGGGCTACACAGAGATGCTCATGGGGCTCTCCTGGATCTGTGCTCAAAAATCACTCCTAGCAGGCTCAGGAACTGTATGAACTGTCTAGGATCAAACCTGGATCAGGCACGTGCAAGGCAAACGCCCTACCTGCTGCGCTATCACTCCAGCCCACCGAGCAATGTTTTCTTTGTAAAATGTAAGTAACTATGATGGACCCTCCTTTACTGGTTGGTGACTATAGAAGTAGCTATGCTTAGACAGAGAACAGCTACTAGAGAGTAAATGAAGTTTAGGATTTTTTAATGGATATATTATATCATGTAAAAAGTCCTAGCTACAAACAGGACTTTCTTTTCTTTACCTGGTTTTGTACTATATTTGATCCATTCTATAAGTTCTTCTTGTGGCAAATTGCTGAATTCTCCTACAATATTCCATTGAGTTTGCAGATTTGCTGAACCTTGGATTGACATTGCTGCTAATACAGCAAAAACAACAGCACCAGGATGTACTTTGCAAAAGAGCCAGCCAAATAGCTGAAATGAAATAAAGAACACACTAATGACTGTTAGCACAAAGCACTGTGCAGCTAATCAGATAAAATTCTTCCCAAGAAGAGCTAGGTTCTGCTAGATTCCCAGGTATAGGAAGAATTATCCTAAGACAGTGTTCCAGAAACAATGACACCAGGGACCAGACAATGCCACTACTAAATTAGGCAGGTGAACATAGCTTAAAAAAGGTCTTTGAACTTTTTAACACTATTTATTACCTTTGGTAAGACAAGGACCACGCACATAATTTCCCAGACTTGGCTCAAAGTGAAAATGCAAATTATTCAAGTCATTAAGAATTTCAAGGCAGTAGTGTTGAAAATTCAAATAGGTAAGGGTCATTATCAGTGTGGGTTCCAGAACCCACTTATGAGGCCAGCCTAGAGTGGCAATCCCTCAGGGCAGCCTCAGGAAAGCAGGAGCTCTGGTTTTCCAACAAGAGCTTCCGGTGTCTCCCTTCTAAGAGATAATTCCACCCCACCCCACCCCCGCCCCCCATTCTTTCTGACAATGATTTCTCCTCTTATCTGCAAAGCTGGACTCCTTAAGAGTCTATCTAACCTGTATACTTCTTCTTTTTGACTTTTTCTATCTACTACTCTGCCCTCCTCCCTCCAGCAGGGTGTCATGCTCAGCAGACTTGCTGAACACCATGGCTGAGTGCAGGATGGAAAGGTGTCACACTGGAAGAATACACATCTATGAACACAGAATTGAGGCCAGTTACCTGGACAATAGGCAGAAAGCCACCCACATACTTCAACAAGATTTTAAGAAATGAAAATCAAGACCATGCATATAAATGTGTATACTCAAGTGAATTTTTTAGAAATTATGCTTTATACTGAAAAAGAACTAGTAACTTAAAATTATTAGAATTCTTTGTGATAGAAATGTCAAAACAAAAATTATTTCAATAATTAACCTGTGCTTTCTATCAATACCATTTCTATCATCATCATTCATCAATCCTGCCTACACTGAATGTTTGTTGCATACTAATGACTAACTTAGAACGTGGAAGAATAGGACCTAAGGAGTTATTTGGATCTTATCCTTTAGGAAACGTCAGTACACAAACACATATTCACTACCACTTTTAAAGCACTTTCAATATTTCAATTCAATATTATGTTAGGGCTACTCCATAACAAGAGTGGAGGCCACACGATCACAGCATTTGTAATGCACACCAAGGCTGGAGCCTCCATCTTACCTGTCGTGAGCAGATCAGGGATGCCATAATACACATATGTGGTGTCAGGAAGAGTTTTAGTCTCATAATTAAAATACCAAGGGCTGTATATGCTAATAGCTGTAGTGCATGATAAACGAGCTGAAAGAAAGAGGACATCATTTTCATCTTTACTATTTATAAATTCAAGAATAGAACCCTAACCTAAGGAATAATTAGGAAAGAGTACTTTAAAATAACACCCTGATTTCTCAAACAAGACTTGGCACTCACTTACCTGCCTCTCTAGTTGATGAAGGCTAAAGTTCCCTGAGAAGCTACTTTGTAATGCTGTTGGTAAGCCCATCATTCACAGAGCCCACAACTCTGGAGTGACCAAGGAAAATGGTTCTTGGGAGCTACAATCGCTGCTGGCAGCACAGCACCACATGGAACAGCCATCAGAGTCACCAGATGGCCTGAGGAGAGGCCCTCTCCAGGACTCCCAGGACAAGGCAACCTAGGCAGCTAGTCACATGTACTTCTTCCCTGGCTCCAGAAACACACAGTGATGCTGTGAGGCTGGGCTGAGTAGACCACGTGGGCTCCTCTGAACTAAGACCAAGACAACCATGCCCCTCCTAAACAGCCACACATGTGGCATACTCAGCTTACTACTCTGAAGATGATTAGCAGGATTCACCAACCAGAGGGGCTAGAAAGATAGTATAGAAGGTAGAGTGCTTGCTTTGCAAACATGGCTAACCCGAATTCAATCCCCAGTCTCCCCCATGGTCCCCCAAGCCTACCAGGAGTAATCCCTGAGCACTGCCAGGTATATTCTCCATCCTCACCCCCAAAAAAGCAGAACAATCAAACTCTTAGAACTAAAAGTCCAAAAATGGGCAAACATTAAAATAAAATGAGAGTAAAAATTTTTAATGTTAGTAATATGATATCTTTACCTCGCCATGATCAAACTGAGGTTTCCTGAAATGAAGAATAATACTATTAAATCTTATTCAGGTACTTCAACCACATAATTTCCTTCCAAATAAGGAGATTTATAGCTTCTATAATATTTCTTCGGAACATAAGTAAATATATATGTGTATAGATATATAAACTAAAACTGATAAACACTGATATACTGCAGCACAATGTATTTCTAAGGGATAGTGACCACTGTTACACATCAAGCTGACAAAAACAGTGAGTGGTGATACCTTTGAAAAGGAGAGAAGGATCGAGAAGCTTCCCCAATCCCACACCTGCTTCCTAAGCCTACAGCTTCATCATAGACGGAAGATGCTAGAGCTTGGAAGCTACTGAGGAAACTGTTCTCAGCAGCACCTCTGGAATACATGGATAAACACAGGATTCCACCTGCATCTCTGCAGCTTTGCCTCGTGGCTTTAATCTCAAGAAAGGAAAGACCCATTGAGACCCAGGGGTTTCCCCAACATCTCTATTGTGATTCCCTCCTATACCTATTACCCTGTCTGGTTCATTCTCATCACATGTAAATAGAAAGTCAATCATTGCACAGTCTTAGACTAAATTAGAATTTCATATTTCACAATTAGACCCATCTGCCCTTGCCACAGCACACATGCTCTCCTTGGACTGATCCCCTTCTCCTCCAGGTAACTCCTACTAGTACCACTCTCAGAATGACATTCCTTCCCACAGCAGAGGTACATGTAACTCCAAGTAATCTGTTCTGCTTCTTGATCACACTTACCCTCTAGTCCCTCCCTCAGAGCAAAGTTTTTAATATGTCTGTTTAGTTGGTTACAATCTGTCCCTCCCTACTTAAATAAAAAGAATCAAGAAGAGCAGAGGACATAATCTACCTTCCACCTAGTCATGCCTTTTCATTGAGCACTGAAGATACAAACTGATGACACTGAAGATACAAACAAGAAGGACAATAATCTGTGGTCTCACTGAGCAAACTATAGGAGAGAAGCAAAAGCAAATAAACAAGCATCCAAGTTCTGTGGCAAGATGCAAATCTGGGATAGAGTGGCGCAAAGTGGCCACAGTGGTGAATGTCATTAAGTGATCAATGAATGAAGTGAGTTTTTTGTGAGGCCTGAGGGGCTAGTCTGGCCTGGTAATCTTCCAAGGAGGACTGGGGGAGATACCTGGGACATTTCCAACCAAGAGAAGAGAAATGCCAAGCCCTATGGGAGGACTGTCCTTGGTGGGAGCATAATCAGGTTAGAATGATCATAAGGAAAAAGGAAGTGCCCAGAAGATTGAGAGGGTCAGCAGAGGCAGATGGCAGAGAAGCAAACTCAGGGTTTTGTACATACCCTCAAAGTACAAGGCTCTCACTAGAAATTCAAATGGATATGATATGGATATGATAAACAGGGAGCTCATGGAAAAATCTGGACTTTGGGGAGGATGCCGAGGTGTAAAACAAAAATGCCTTAGATGAGAACACACACTTCTATCAGAGCGAGCTGGATTTCCATTTCTGAACAAGACTTGGGCAAAGAGAATTCTAATTCTACTTTTGAATGAGTGAAAGGTCTAATAATTCAATAAACTACTCAGAACCCAGAAAGTATGTACTTTGATTTGAGAATATAGTGTTAAGAAAACTGATGCATTAATATATCAGTAAATTATGGGAGACCACTTTGTTGATTTTTTCCTTAATGCCAAGTAAAAATTAACAATTACCTTTTACTGAACACCATTACATTAAAATGCTCAGTACATCCAATTAATTCTGATAATCCTGATCTAAAGTCAACTGTTTATCACAATTTACTGTGGAGGAAAGTGAGTCATTCAGCTAAGTGGCAAAGCCAAGAGTATCTTTTGGCTCATTTCAGAACCAATGTATTTTTTCTGCAACATGCTGCCTCTTCTCTCCTTTACATCCTGCATCCCTGGACAATAGGAAATCAGTAACTCATGTCTCAAATGACTTTCTACCTTCAGGGGGTCTTCAAACTACGGCCCACGGGCCACATATTGTATTTATTCCCATTTTGTTTCTTCACTTCTAAATAAGATATATGCAATGTGCATAGAAACTTGTTCATAATTTTTGTTTTTACTATAATCTGGCCCTCCAACAGTCTGAAGGACAGTGAACTGGCCCCCTGTTTAAAAAGTTTGAGGACTCCTGCCTGGCATACAACCTGGGAGCTTATGCAAAATGAAATGTAAACATTTCCTTCTTTCAGAAATGTTCTGATCCCACTTCAATGGAAAAATCAGTGTTTTTGATATAATTATACTAATAGCTTATTTACTATTGAAAGGAATGCTTTGTTTCAATGAAAAGGTACATCTTTCCATTCCAGTACTACACGCTAGAGCTAGAACTTGCAGCTCCTTCCCAAGCTCTTAGATACAATTTCAATTCAACTGCCTATCTCAAATGAACAGAAATTTTACATTACACGTACCAGAAACTTTATTTTTGTTTGTTTGTTTTTGGGCCACACCCGGCGGTGCTCAGGTGTTACTCCTGGCTGTCTGCTCAGAAATAGCTCCTGGCAGGCACAGGGGACCATATGGGACACCGGGATTCGAACCAACCACCTTTGGTCCTGGATCAGTTGCTTGCAAGGCAAACGCCACTGTGCTGTCTCTCCGGGCCCCGTATCAGAAACTTTTGCCTCTTCCCAAGCCCTCAAAGGATTCAGATATCAGCAAGAAATGCTTCTAAGAACAAGGATTGTCTCAAGAGAACATGCAATAATTTATCACCGCTTTATAGAAACTTAGAAGAGAATAAACTATAAGGCTCCTTTATATTTTTAATAAAAGAAAATAAAATAGAAATACATAAATTCAACAATTTCTACTTCCCCCAAAAAAATCTCACAAAGGGATGAACCTAGAATTAACATTCTTTTATTCCTATTTCCAATACGACATTGTGGGCATAACCATAGCAGAACAGCAGGGGCAGATGACAACTTGCCATGGTTAGAGAATAGAAAGAAAACAAATGGACCATGAATATTGTCAGAAAAGAAAAACCTTCTTCATTCCTTTTTAACTAATGCTTTTTTAGATTCTTATTACTTCTTATTAATCAAAAATGTTTACATAAGATGACTAGTAGTAGGACTTTGTCATATGTTACAAATTTTTCCCCAACGCCCTTTTCTGCAAATATTTCCCCAATACCCCTTTACTTGAATAATGTTTATAATACCTTTACCAAAAAATTCTTAATCTTTCATGTGAGCTTATAGATATTATGTCATGATTAACAAGGCCTCTTTCATCATAAAATTATCAATAATAACAATCACCTCTTGGTTTATTGAGGGCTTCATTTTCCCCCCATATTTAAACCTTTGTGTCATATGAAATGTATTTTGTGTACAGGGTGAGGTATAGATCTAGTTTTATATTTTCCTACCCTTTGCTCAAATAAAGTCTACTGGCCCTAAAGCCAATGATAGAAAAATTATAGGTCCCTGCTAACCCAAAGCACAATCTCAGAGGTCCTCAAACTACGGCTCAGATGCCCCATGCACCCCACCAAGGACACTGATCTGGCCCACTGGATATGTTTGCCACTGCTGCCTGTCCTGCTTAGCTTTTGACTCAGCCTGGGTTGCAGTGAACATGTGTGGGATATGTGTGTGTTACACTCTCTAACTCCCCTCCTTCTGTCTCTTAAGACCTCCTCTCAGTCTCAGGCAGGAATCCTCAAATTATAGCTTGCCACAAGCAGGCCAATAGTTTCCAGTGAAATACTGACTGGTAAGTTTGCTGGTTTAACTTTATTTGTTCTTCATTTTAAATATTATATTTGTTCCTGCTTTATGTTTTTACTCAAAATAAGATATGCATGCACATTGTGCATGGAATTTGTTCATAGTAATTTAAAAAACAAAAAACTATAGTCTGGCCCTCCAATGGTCTGAGGGACAGTGAACTGGTCTCCTGTTTAAAGAAGTTTGAGGACTCCTGCACAAGATACAGTACAGACTGAGATAAAGCTTCAGTCAGATTGCTTAGTGTGTGGATTAGGGTGGAATAAGTCATGTGCTGAACTCTGTGCAAGTAGAAAAGGAAGCAAAAGAAGGGCATGACAATAATATACTCATCTCACTAATTCTCATATGCTGAGTTATTACATAATAAATAGAAAATATTTTTTAAAATGTATATGGAGAGAGAAAGGTTGAAATTAAACATATTTACCTAACAGTTGTCTGCTGTTGGGCTAAGAAACCCCACATGTCACCAACAATCTGCAAATAGATTTTTAAATACTTTAGAATAGCTATTTCAGGGAGAAAGGGGATTAAGATGCTAACTAAAGCATCTTCAAATTCTTCAATGCGTATTAAAAATATATGAAGTAAAAGGTAAGAGATAAAAATGTAACTGCAACAATAGAAGCTTAGATTTGCACAGTACCCAAAAACAACAAGTCTGTTTGTCTCTTTTTTGTGAATGAGCAATAGGCTTGTTGTTCAAATGTTCAAATGTTACCCTTGAAAATAAAAAATGGCAAAGGACTACTGCTTGTTCTTCAGACTTAACCTGCTTTCTGATTAACCTTCAGTAAAAGTTGCTGTCTGGGTTGTCAGTAATGCTCCTTAATTATCAGCACACAGAACTAGGCTGGCTCTGAGACGAACACAAAGATCAGCATTGCTCACTGACTTTTCCCATTTAATCAGAGTGGAACAGGAGGTAACTGAAGCAGAACCCTGTCCCAATATACACTACGAAGAGTTATGACCAGCTCCTAGAAGAGCCATCTGATGCTTTTCTGGTCAGTTCTACCTCCAAAAGTCACCCATAAAAACCATTAGGAGAATGGTCCTATTTTAGAGTGTAGAGGGGACAACTAGGCTGTGAGGTAGATGGGGGCAGGGTCTACCTATGGTGATTACTAAGTTGCACGTGGGTTGTTTGGCTTGCTACTGAGGCTGGGTTTGGGCCTAGTGGGCCTAGGAATCACCAGGGCAGCGGTGCTCAGGGGACCATGCAGTGGTGGGGACTTAACCCAGGACCACTGTACACCTAAGCTCCAGCCCTTTTGAGCTATTTCCTGGCACTAAAACCTGATTTTTAAGTGTCAGGGCTTCTAAATGTTTAGAAATAAATAACTTTATGTTTCTTCTTTAAACCAAACATTTTGGCTTTTTTGCCTGATCTTATGTTTTCATTACCTTCAGCCAACCAAGTGACAATCTTTTTCAATGCTACTAGATTGCCAACATCAAGTATTTTCTTATTTTCTGATAGTTGCATTCCTATGCAGAGTATGCAAAAGTGAAAAAGAAGCACAGAGTCTGGCATAAAGCAGAAACTAGTAAAAGTCAGGTAAGACATCACTAGGAAGAAAGCTGACTGCCACACAGAGACCAGAGAGGGCCAGAGTTCCATCACTGCTCTCCCTCACTTTCCAATGGATATGATGTGCTCTCTGATCTTCCAATCCTGCATCTGTCAGGATGGGGCACCAACATCCAGGAATCCCACTGTACTGTCAAACAATCAATTGAAATAATAGGTACAACATTTTGGGAGAGTTCAAAGCCAAGAAAGACTAGAAAATATAAACAATAATTATAATTCAGAATATCCTAACAGTACATAATATTGTGCTAATATAGAAAATACTTGTTACAAACTAGATAAGTTTTATGTATATTAAGTTTTTAGTCAAAGATTAATATAATGCATCCTTTAAACACTTGCAATTAGTCACCCAAGTCTTAAAAAAAAGAATATTACACCACTTCTTTTTTTCCCCAAAGTCTGTAACTCCCTTAGTGACAATACTAGGTTTGAAAGACCACTTACTATCAATGAAAAAATTATTTTTATCAAGTTTAGAAATACATTGTTAGTATTTTACTTTTTTTTTTTGACCAACAGACATAATCCCAGAGTAGAAATGTAGTTAAATAAAACTTAAGTTAAATAAAAAGTATTTTAGAGAAGACATACATATAAATCAAAAATTACTCAAAAATAATTTTCATGAACCAAATAATTCTTAGGTCATATCTCCAAGATATATAACTATATATGTATATGTACACATATATATATATACATAACTATAAAGTATGAATCACTCTTTTACCATGTTTATTTTATAATGGTTGACAGAATATTTTTAACTGATGCTTGACAGTGCAATGGAGTTACAGATACTACTGCCCACCTTGTAAAAGTTATCAAAGCTGATCACCAACAGAACACACCAAAATAGTTCAATTAAACCATGCTGCCACACTAACATGTAAGGCCAGAATACCCAGCTACTATGTGAAAACAAAAATACATTTTATGTAAGAAAACTCACGAGTCATGGACATACCTTTCTAACAATTGCAATGAACACAGCAAGGACAACTGGAAGCAACAATGTCTTTGTGTACCGCAGTGGAGTCTGAAATTCAGAAACATTTTGATAGAGGAAAAGCTATTTCAAATAGATACGATGTCCCTTCCAATAATATCCCATTTATTTTTTTCATATCGATGTTTTTAATACTTATCGTAGATAAGCAATATGACTGCCAAAATGACTTGTTTGAATACTAAAATACTTGAAGATGTTTTAAATTCTGGACTAATCAGTATCTTAAAAATAAGATGAGATTGTTAAACTAAAAACCTGCAGGTTTACTCATTTAATTTTTAAAAGAATATGTGAAAGAAAAATATTAATTTCTTCAGAGTTCAATTTAAATCATAAGCATTAAAGATGTGCTTCCACAGAAACAAAATTGCTCAAAATACTGAGCTGAAAACACTAACAAATACAGCTCTCAGGTACAAGTATGAAACGTGACCAGAGATTACTGGTCACTTCTGCTAGTTTCTAACTAGAGAGTTCAATTCTAAAAGTGAATACTACTTCCAATGCAATGAGCTTCCTTGTTAAAGTGTGTGGAGAACAAAAGTCTTAACCTACTTACACATGACTAATATTTACAAAAGGGATAAAATTTATTTATCTATACAATTTCTATAGCTTCGAATAATGTGCGTAACGTAATGATCTGAATCATCACCTTAATAACTCTAAGTTTGTAATGTTAAAATTACAGTTAATTTGCTTACCTAACATATCCCCTAAAAAAAAGGCCTACTCATGTTTTTCACATATGATTATAAAGAAGAACTTTGCTTCAAACATATTAAAAATGCATCTTATTTCCCCGGAGAGACAGCACAACGGCGTTTGCCTTGCAAGCAGCCAATCCAGGACCTAAGGTTCGAATCCCAGTGTCCCATATGGTCCCCCGTGCCTGCCAGGAGCTATTTCGGAGCAGACAGCCAGGAGTAACCCCTGAGCACCGCCGGGTGTGGCCCCAAAACCAAAAAAAAAAATAAAAAAAATTAAATACATCTTAATTCTAAAAATGTGTATAGGAGTTGTATTTTTTATTGTCCCACTTTTAGACAACTAATTTAATAAACTAAATACAAATATATTCAAGAATTTTTGTTAGTTTTACTATCTGCCTTTATAAATATTTATAGTACTTCATTATTTTAAAAACTACTTCTCTTTTGTAAATTTTAAAGCAAAAAAATTTTAAGCAAAAATAATACAGACTAAACTTAAATTTACTGTTTTAGTTGGGATTTGCTGATAATAGCTAGCCACAAATATAAAGGGTAGGTGTAAGATAGAGCTGTTACCTTAAAAAAGCATTATGTTAAACTGTATTCAGTACTCTTAAAAAATATAAGTTAAAACAATTTTAAAATGATGTCCCAATTTTTTTAAATCAATCATCAGACTCTGGCTGATAATACTTTCTGGAGAAATTTATTTGTTTTTCAAGGAAACATACAGGAGCAAAACATTTTCTGACTGAGAAGCTATTTTGAACAAAGACTAAAGAATCACTGTTTTCATGAACTTTTCCACAGGTATCTTCCATTTCTTTATCTCTGATGCTTTGTCTGTTACATATTAAGATATGCACATACTTGAGTCATATACTCAGATCTATCCAGCACTGCCTATTCCCACTTCATAAGATGTTTTCCACAGATGTAACACTATCATTCATATCCACTCTCCTGTCATATAGAAAAGCCTTTTGTTACAACACAGGAAATGAAGACTAAACAAACAGTACTAGAATGAACATTCCTTTTTCTGGACATGTACAGTTCAGGAGGCCTGACTGTAAGAATATGTAGTGCAGTGCTTCTCAATTATTTCCTGTCATGGCCCCCTAGGAAGAAGAAAACATTTTTCATGCCCCCCCCCGCATGACTGTAAATAGTATCTTTATTAAAAAAAACTTTAACCTGCAAAACAAAAATATATAAAATAACTTGAGCTGATTTTTTTAATCAGAGGTGATGTCTGGATTAATGGCTACAATGAGCGTGTTTTGCAATGCATAGCTTTTGCAAGCAGGGTTTGAAGCAGGACACAGCAACTCTCAGCTCCAGGGACATAAACACGGGGCTTAGCTTGTCATGACAGTGTTTGCTGAGGTCAAATGCGCCCCCCTTTACGGAGCCTCTCGCCTCCTCTGGGGGGTGCGTCCTGCTATTTGAGAACCACTGGTGTAGTGTGAGGCACTAGAAGCCACTGGGTGTGTTCAGGACAGAGGTCAACTGAATGTGAGGATATGTGTGGACATGAATTACAAAGAACACTTGAAAGTTTAGTTCGTACACACAGCTGTGAGGGAATGTGTTTCAAGTAATAAAATGTAAAAAATCTAAATTCCATAAGAGCTGTCATCATATGCTCATTAGCTGGATCAGACCAATTCAAATAATACTGTACATATATCTCTGTTTCATCAAAATATCAATACTTGACTGGCTAATTTTGTATTTACAATGTTTGTAGCATACTCTTAGGAATTAGTAAGCTATAAGTCAAAGAATGAGTCACTTGTTTAAGAACATAAAAATATATCACAGACTTTGGTTCTTACAATCCACTAAACTGTTAGCTGATTTTCTCCCATACGTCTAAATAGTTTTAGAATAAAAAGTGTTCTTGGAATTAAAAAATAAAATACACTCTAATACGTGCATTCTTATTTCAGATCAATAAGATCATTCAGACAATCACAAAGTGAATAGAAATGGAAAAGCTTGAGTGCTCCACTGAATTAATGTTTTGATTGAAAAAGAAGAAACTTGACATGACTCTGCTTATTCATCCCCAAAACCATTGCTTGTTTGAATGCCTGGGTCTAAAATATCACCCTGAAAGAAGCCCATCTATTTTAGGGAGATGAACTAATTCAGGTAGATGAACTAAATGGGAACGTCTTCCTCTAAATTCTTCTAAACTGTCTGATTTTCATTTTTCCTGCAACAAAGAAACAGCAGCAGAGAGCATAGATTGTCAAAATAGGAGCAATGTTTTATAAAAAGGAAGAAAAACTGGAAATCGCATCTTACCTCCTTTTCCATAAAGTCAAACTCTGCTGCACAGGTATACAATAAAGTATCAAAATCCTTGTAACTGAAGAATTTTGATGTTAATAAGTTGCCAATGTGAGCCTAATGAGGAATAGAATGAGCTGACATTAGTTTATAGCCTGTATTATAAAGACTCCTTTTACTCTAACAGAGCTGCCCCACATAAGGCTGGTCTCTGTCAAAGAGGAAAGCACTGTGTCCTAGGAACTCCCAACTTCCCAGCTCCCATGATCACTTATAGACAAACCAATTGCCTTGACCCTGAAATATGGTCTCTCAGGTGTGGTGGGCTTGCAAATGGACAGATGCTAATCATAAAGGAATAAAGCACAGTGAGACAAAAAATCATACACTTTGATTACTGGAAAATACTCTTTGAATGAAGTAGACCTGGTAACTGGTGATAAACATAAATGTACTTCTTTACATGTTCTCACTAGTGTCCCTCATCTACTCTTCAACAAAAATCATAAAAGTGGGGCCAGAGAGATAGCATGAATGCAAGGGCCTTGCATTCAGAAGAACAGTGGTTTGAATCCCAGCATCCCATATGGTCCCCCATGCCTGCCAGGAACGATTTCTGAGCTTATTTTCTGAGGATAAAGCCAGGAATAACCCCTGTGAACTGCTGGGTGTTACCCAAAAACAAAAACATAAAAGAAAGGTTAACAATCTAGAAGAAATGTGAACCTATTTCCCAAACTTTCAACTGTACCTGATAAAGCAAAACCCAAGAAGGAAGAGAAAGACTATATGTTGGGGACTGTGACTTGTTTGAGGCCATTTTGCTGTTCTTTCTGCCATAGTCCAGCTTCTCACCTAAAAGCTATTTGCAGTGTTGCTGTAAGTTTTTGAGCTAAAGAGAAAGGAATGTGCAGCTGCAGGATATAATTAACTCTAGCCCGGAGGAGAGCAAAGCTGCCTGGTACCGTTATCAGAAACTAGGCCTCACTCCTTAAGACCATATTCCGGAGTGAACTAGGCTGTTATCAATAAGTGTATGCTACATTGTCTGTTCAAGATCACTGAGGCAAGCACATCTTGCACCAGCTCCTGATAGTCAAGCAATTAGGAATGCAGCTAGAAGGTCACTAGAAATTTCCATAGAAACAGCACGTTCATCATAACTTGAAGGTCATCCAGCCCCCTAGGTCATGAATTTATCCAGCCCCCTAGCCCACTGCCCACTTCCTTATTTAGAGCATGATTTACTTTCTTTGTTCCTTGAAACCTGAAATATATCCTTGCCTTGTATGGGCCTTCGCGCCAAAAGTATGACTGACATCACCTTTGTACTGCCCCCTTCTCCTTCACTATATAAGAAGGAGCTGTAGTCAAATAAAATTGCCTTTGAGCAGTGAGATATTGCCTTAGGTCTTTATTATTAACCTCTCTCAGATTTTTACAGGTGTGGTTGTTCTTCTACCCAGCAAAATAGGAGTGCGGTTGTCTGAGAAGTCTTCCCAGCTAATTCCTGCTGGCCGGGCCCCCCTGGGGGGCTTCCGGACCCCGCAACTATATCTAAGATAAAGTTACCAAATTATTGTATATGATTAATTGTATAAGATGGGAGAATTGAGTGGAACTGCTGCACCATTTTAAAATAGTTTGTCTCTTTTGGGAAGAAATACATACTGAAAATTTTAAGGAACCAATAAGGAGATGATATAATATAATGATAAAATTGCTTTAAAAAAATCAATCAAATTTCTCTTGGAAAAAAAATCAATCAAATGAAAACGGAGTTTTTAGGGGCTAGAGAGTACAGTAGGTAAGATTGTTTTCTTTTATGTTGCCAACCGACATTTGATCCTGGTATTCCAGATAGTTCCTCGAGCCAGCCCACACTAGGAGTACTCTCTGAGTGCAAACCAGGAGTAAGTCCTGGACACAGCCAAAAGTGGCCCCCAAACCAAAGAAATATCAAAGAATATCTCAAATAACATGGAGGAAATAGGTCTTAATATAAAAGAACTATCACATTAAGTAAAGAGGTTTATTTCACTAATTAAAGGATAGACCATTATACTGAACACATGGGAAAAATTCAAAACCAGTTGTCTACAAAAGGAATACTTAAAAGTCACCAGAATATTAAAACTAGAAGAAGATATATCAAATACAATGAACCAAAGAAATTTAGCCTTAGCAACTGCATGTCTCACGAAATTGAATTCAAGTAATAATTACATATACAGGATATGACAAATGACATTAAATGCTGGCAAAATGAAGCACTAAGCAAGACAATAAAAATCATGGACATATTTTCAGTGAACAATATAGATTCAAATTATAAACAGAAGCTGACAAAACCACAGAAGAAACTGACAAGTTGACAGCATTCACTGAAAACATTTGTTTTCAGTTCTCGATTAGAACAAAAAACAGACAAAAACTAACATTATAGCTGAATATGCTCAAAAGGAACAAACATTTCATACAGAAAGAGTACACCTAACCCTTACGATTTTAAAATGCATTTAAAGGACTGAAATTCAGGCACAGGAGGCAGGCACCACCTCTGAGTCACATACCTAGCCTCTTACACAGGGTCCTCGAATATAAGTAATTTCCCTTCTTCCTGTCTTTTCTTCTTTGGGCCCCAGGCAGCACGAAGAGTCTGTAGGCCCTGCCAGGATACTCAGCCCAGCTGCACAGACCTGCCAGTTCAGTGCATGGGTCACCGGATTCTGCAGCTTTGGGCACCAAACTTGGGCCCTCAAACAAGCTTAGAAATGTACCCTAACCTGGGGCCGGGGAGACAGCACGGAGGTAGAGCATTTGCCTTGCATGCAGAAGGATGGTGGTTCGAATATCGTCATCCCATGATCCCCTGAGCCTGCCAGGAGCAATTTCTGAGCATAGAGCCAGGACTAACCACTGAGTGCTGCAGGGTGTGACCCAAAAACAAAACAAAACAAAAAAATGTTCCCTAACCCTTCAAGCTCTCTCATCTGCCCACCCCCCAAAAGTCCTTTTCCATGTGTTCACATTTCATAATACATTAAAGAAGTAATGATAAAAATAACTTTTACTCTAATGAGAAGGCAGAAAAATTAGAAATGGCAACTAGCAATTTTTAAAAATCCTTTGGACTAAAGAACATATTTTCATTTTATTTTGTTTTGATTTGAGGGCAATAACCCACTTTGTTTGGGGTCACTCATGGTGGGGCTCAGAGAACCGTATGTTCTGAACATACTGAACCTTGGTCAGTTTCCAACTTCAAGTAATAAAAGCTACCTGTTTCAGCTCCAAGTGATAAAAAGAGTAACTTTTTTGTAAAAAAAAAAAAAATCACAAAATTATTCATTTCTGAGGCATACAAGAAAGTACTATTTATGGGGCAATCTATAGTTTTAATTGCACTTCTTGGAAAAAGGGAGGTTGAAAACAAGAGCAAAGTAATTTTGTTTAAGCATCAGAAAAATGCTACAGACTCAGACCAAGAAAAGGAAAAAAAAATGAGGATAACAGCAAAGGATGATAAAAAGAAATACATCAAACAAACTCAGCAGGACAGAATAAAAAGTGGGTCTATGAGCAGGTAGCAAAATGAACAGAGCAAGGAAAACAGAGCAAGAAAATACAAAGGGAACCTAGCTATGGAAGCTGATTTGATCTAGATTAAAAAGTCAAATAAGGAAACTAAAAGAACAAAGAATTAAGTAACTGATCAACTCAAATTCTGGACTGTGAAACTAGTTTGGAAATTTCAAAAGTAGGACCACTGTCAAGTAAAATCTATCACTCCCCACTAACCCATCTCTTTGACATAAAATTTTTTAAAGAAAGGCTCTAAATGCTGGATAAACCTATCAGTGTGAGACATTTTAATATATGAAAGAAAACCTTCCCTGCTAAAACAAATTAATTACAAAAACTGGGATTACTTTACACATAAATAAAAAATCTCAGTAAGAATTTTCACTAACTGAATCCTACAAAAATAAGAAATGTGATCCACTTAATACAGATGAGATGTTTCCCTATAAATATGAAAACATCAAAAACAAAAATCAATGAACTTCCTAAAGGATATGATTTATAATAGAAAATATTCTATGAAGTAAATCCAAAATATGAAGGCATCTGACTCTGAAGATTCTAACAAAGATTTAAGAAAGGAGTAACTGTGCACTATATCCTTGTGAATACAGACAAAAGTCCTTGGAAATATTTGTCAACCAAATCCAGCAATACAAAGAA
Organism: Suncus etruscus; assembly: GCF_024139225.1. Taxonomy (NCBI): domain Eukaryota; kingdom Metazoa; phylum Chordata; class Mammalia; order Eulipotyphla; family Soricidae; genus Suncus; species Suncus etruscus. The sequence continues at coordinate 112,428,140 of NC_064857.1, read as the reverse complement.
AATAACAACACACTAAGAGTGAATGAAGCTATCTAAGAAATCAAGGCTGAATCAATATAGGAATTAGTTAGTACTGGAACTTGTAGATGTGGCAGAGAAAGATATGGAACTGACAAATTCAATTCCTTACAACTTTAAATTTCAACAATCAAAAGCAATCCTATAGAAGTTCTAAAAATCGTCCAAAAGGAAAGCAGTTTGAGGAGAATATAGTCATTGAAAAAATTCCTGTAACAGGGTTAACTTGGATTAAATTATCTATGAAGGTTTATAAATAAATCTTTCACAAGTATTGATTTTTATAAGTCTTGACAGAGAACTAAGAGAAATAAAATGAAACTTTACTATGATCTTTCATTTAAGAAATTCTGAAAGATGAAGTCTTTATTATAAGAGGATTATGGAAGAAACAGCTATATAGATTCTAAAATTTATATTTAAACTTCTAGAGCTTTATAAATTATTTCTTAGACTTTTGTGATACATGGATATATTTACCTAGAGAAGTGAATTATGCCAAGGAATTATTTTGGAAAATAGGGACCATACACATAGTTGTGCTTATTTCTATTATAGTATAAATTTAAAGAGAGAGATGACAGACTTCAATTTAGAATTTAATAGTAATGCTTCAAAAACTCATGTAATTCATTAATATTTTACAGTCTTCCAAGAATAAGAAAAATGCACTTACATCATCTGCAATGCCAAAGATTTTAGATGTCAAATACTTGAGGATAACAGTTCCAAACAACCAAAAACATCCCTGGATAATCTAAAATAAATAAAAATAAATTGATGCTTCACATAACCATTCTGTAGATAGTTTAAGATGGAAAAATTAATGCCTTAAAACATCTATAATGATAGGGGCTGGAGTGATAGCACAGCAGGTAAGGCGTTTGCCTTACATGAGGCCAACACAGGATTGACCCCGGTTTGAATCCCAGCCCCGAGCCTGCCAGGAGCAACTGCTGAGTGCAGAGCCAGGAGTAACTCCTGAGCGCCGAAGGGTGTGACCCAAAAACCCAAGCCCATCCCCCAAAAGAACCAAAAAAAAAAAAAAAACAAAATCTATGACGAAAATTTATATCTCCATTTTCAAGGGAAAAAGTGCTAAAAACTGAACCTGAAATTAAAATCACACGTACTACTAAAAAAAAATTAAGGGGGCACCACTGAATACCTAAAAATATATATAATCTTACCATAAAATTATTTTTATAGTAACATAACATATAATATAATAATACATGTAAGTCAAAGAAAGTTTCTGATTAAAACACAATTTTTTTTCATAATGGCTTAGATATCTTTCACAGTAGTATTTTAGGTACATATTAACATTGAATCAGGGGAATACCCATCACCAAATATGTCCTCCCCCCATCCCAGTTCCCTTTCTATAACCCATATACCCCACCTTCACCCCCCGGGCTGCTAGAGTAGGTGGATCCCTCTTTGTCTGGCTTACTATTAGTGATCATATATCTGTTTGGTCCTGGAACCCTCCTTTGTTTCCCCCTCTATTTAAGAGGCAGAGCTAGATAAATCGAGGTATGTGGTTTTGTTTGAAGGAAAGGAAAGCAATAGATTGGGGTACAAAATAAGAAAAAAAAAAGTCAAATACGCTGAAAATGGGCGGAGTCCCTGAGTCTGGAGGCTTCCAACCTCAGTTTGAGAGAGGATGTGAAAAAGTTAATTAAAACACCACAACAATACAGAAAGAAATATCAAATTAATAACCAGTGAGCACTACAGCAATAAAGACAAGCACCACACAATAGTCTCGGGTTCTGAAATCAAATCATACTCGAGTGCAAAAAGAAACAGAAAGGTAAAATAAAGTAAAATAAAATAATATTGGAGACATCAACTTCAATTTCTACACCAAAATAAAGACTTAAAAAAATCGATCAATCGATAAATAAATATGTGGAAAAATGATTGTTTTGTGTTTTTTTTCCCCCCTTTTTTTTCCCCCCTGCATAGGCACAGTAACTATTGGGGGATATTATAGAGGGAATTCCCTTGGCCTAGGAGATATAGGGTTTCTCTACCCCTGAAGTATACTGTCATGGGATTAACTATAGACTCCTTGCATGATCATTTACTCTCCCCTTGTTGCTTTCGTGGTGTATGGAAGACTTCTGCTTTGTCTTGGATGGTAAAATCAGACCTCTGTATCTAGAGATCTTGGTGGCTGTGCAGCTCAAGAAATGGAGCTTATGAAATCTTTCTTTGTGGTTCTAGGAGTTATGCTTCTTCAGTGTCGTTTTAATCCATCTTCTGTAGTTGGTGGTCTTGATCATTATGTTGCTCCTAGGATGGAGCCTGGGATAAAGTCTTTCATTATGTTTCCGGAAGACCCGTTCAGTTGTGGTTGTCTTAATCAGACCTCTGGAATTGGAGATCTTGTTTGTTGAACAGATCATAGATCAAAAGCTAGGCTAGAGCTTTTTGTTGCTGTTGTTGTTGTTGGTGGTGGTGGTGGTCCCTGGATGGGTACTGTCCAGTCTTCGTTGCAACAACCAGTCATCTGTATATAGCGATCTTGGCTTTTGCACAGATCAAAGGGTGACATGTTTTCTGATTTTGTCTTATCAATAGCTGATGAGGAAGGACAACTTGCTCTTAGATCAAGTTTTTCCCTTTTTCTCATTGTCAGGTTATCAATTTAGAACTGGCACATGTTGGTGTCAGAGCAGCATTGTAAATGCCGTGGAGGGGATTTGGTTCCTGGAGCTGTTGTGGAGAACTCTGTCGTTTCTATGTCTGGGATCCAGGAGTCAAGGCTGGTCAGTGTCTAGTTTCCTGGAGCCTAAGTTGTTTCCACACGACATACATTCAGGGTAGGAGATGTCCCTATGTTGTAAACAAGTATGATTTTTTTTTTTTTTTTTTTGGTTTTTGGGCCACACCCAGTAACGCTCAGGGGTTACTCCTGGCTATGCACTCAGAAGTTGCTCCGGCTTGGGGGACCATATGGGACACCGGGGGATCGAACCGCGGTCCGTCCAAGGCTAGCGCAGGCAAGGCAGGCACACCTTACCTTTAGTGCCACCGCCCGGCCCCAAGTATGATTTCTTATCCCTAGTAGATAAGAGCTTGTTTTTATATGTACAATTTCCACTTTGTTTAATATGTCTTTGCAGGAGGAAGTGGTGCTACATTATATTGCTGGTGGATTTGGGGGGTGGAGAGAAAAGAAAACAGACTCCCAACAAAAACTAAGAATATATATGCTCACACATATCTAAAGAAAAAAAAGTTTCTTTAAAAAAAAAAAAAAGATTAAATAAAAGATGCAATTAAAGGGATAAAGTGGGGCCGGGAGAGATAGCATGGAGACCAGGTATCTATCCTTCCTGTAGCAGGGTATTGGCTCAGAACATATTATGTTAAACGAAGTAAGCCAGAAGAGGAAAGATAAACACAGAATGATAGCACTATTCTGAAGTACCTAGAATATACACCAGATATACAACCAATACCCCGTGATTAAATAACAGGGTGTAACAGGACAGAAACCTCAAACACAGTAATAATCACCATATACTGGGGAGTAGAGCCCAAAACAAAGGGGAGAGAAATAACACAAAGCCCAACTAAACATTATAGCATAAAGAAATGAGCAACAACAGAAACAGCAGCATAGAGAGAACAGGTACGTTATTATCGTTTTACTACAAAGGCCCATAATAATTTACTAGGGATCTTATACAGGACTACAGGTAAAGATTAAGACGGGAACTTACTGAGTCCAACAGAAACACTTCAAAACATTATATTTGAATGCCTTAACCTTACCACATTTAAAATAGCCAAAAAATTATTTTTTATTTTTATTTTTTGTGGTGTTTGGGCCACACCCGGAGGTGCTCAGGGGTTACTCCTGGTTATCTGCTCAGAAATAGCTCCTGGCAGGCATGGGGATCATATGGGACACCGGGATTCAAACCAACCACCTTAGGTCCTGGATTGGTTGCTTGCAAGGCAAACGCTGCTGTGCTATCTCTCCGGTCCTGCCATAAAATTATTTTTATACATTTATTCAGCAATTCACTTTTGTTAAGAGATCCTTCACATACACTACTTCCCAGGGGTAAAAATATGAGTTAATAAAATAAACAATATTGACATTCTTTATCTACTTATCAATACTAATATTAACTTACTGCATAAAAACAATAATTTCTCACATTAAAATGAACTCTTAAAATATTATAAAAATTTTAAGAACATTTGTGTTTCATAGATCATTTCCTTAAAAGCAAAACATAAAACCAATGATATATATTTAGAGTAGGAAATCTATGCATTCAAATAGACTGATTCTTACCCATAAACTAAGTTCAGATACATTCATTTTCAAGAAATGTGGTTTTATTGCCAGTGCACCCTGCATGAAGAAAATAAAACAGCACAGTTAATACCCCAAAATATGAATTCAAATTTCAAAAATCACATCTAAATGATCAGACCCAAGAATCTAGACTGATGCTTACCACAAAATATCATCATAAGCACATTGACAAACAGAACTATTTTACCAAAAGAGATGAGGAAATGATTCTTTTAAAGTTAAAAAACAGATTAGCATATAGAAATTTCCATGACTTACCTAAGAAGCAAGATGGATATAAAAATGTCAGCATGTTAAACAAGTTTTGTAAATTATGTATTTATTAAACTATGAGTGACTGAGAAAAAAGCATAACAGCATTTCTAAACTATCCACTATTTACTTCCTATCAAATCATACATTTCCCCTCAGATACATTTTGAGAGATAACACCTATCATAAAAAAAAATCTACTGCAAATTTGGCAAAAATATGTTTAGAGGTCAAAACATAAAAAAGTGAACTCAAATTACTCAAGAAATTTTTGAATATCTAAGAATATTATGAAATTGAGAGGCACATGTTTAGTTAAATACGTACAAACACTATATTCTGTTAACGGTTGATGCTATTTGTTTTTATATTTCAAATATATAAAATGTACATAAAAAGCTTAATTTCTACCTAAAACATCCAGTGTCAGGCACTGTAAGCAACCTAAAAAACTGTAGGTGCTCAACTACACTGACATTTCCTACAAAATGTATTTTGATCAGTTTTTATTGATCTTTTGACTTCCAAGTCCACAGAAGCAAGATTTATTATTTTAACATGACATAACTTGTCCATCTACACATGTTAAAGTATAGTAACACATTCATCACATTTCCTAATTAGAACCAGAGTCAAATCCACTGCCGGCAGACACTATTCTTAAATGCTCTCATAGCACAGCATCTCAGGGAATGATTTTTTGTCACTTGAAAACATCACTGCTCATTTCTGTAATTAACTTTAGTTGAGTCACATACTGAATAAAGTTGAGCCCAGCCTGGGAAGGGCACATACTTGCAGAATGAATTCTTCAATAACTATTATTTACAAAATGGGACAAAGAAATGAGCAGTTCATTAGTAGGCTCTAGAAATTAACTATGTCAAAATAAGTAGCTTAAAGGATTATTCAAGAACCAGCACATTTCCAGTTAAGCCAAAGCAAAATGCTCTTATACTCAGGAAACCAGCTATACTCAAACACATGCATTATAACTATAGAAAAGAATTTCTTTGCTCTTCCAGTAACTATGAAGTAGGGACTTGCAAGACAAGGTCCAGCATTAACTTTGTGATGCTTCTTTTTTGTTTGAAAATGAGTCCACTATCACACTCAGATGTATTTAGCTAGTTTTTAGGTAGTCCTGGTAGAAAGGCCTTCATCAACTCAAAACAGTGACAAACTTAGCTTCCCATTCATACTCAGAGAAAACTTACCCAAATAATTACCAAAGAGGATGCATAATAAGATGTTAATAACATTGAGTTTCCAAACATCAAGACAAAACAAACTGCAAGAGAAATCTGGAAGAAAAAAAAAAAACAAGAAAAATATAATGGTCCAAATAAACAGTTTTCCTTATCAATCCACCTGACTGATTTGATTAGTTGGTTGAATAAGTTAAAAAAAGTTTGCTTCTTAAAATATGTACAAATAATTAATTTGACCAGTTCTGAGCATGCTAGACATAGAGTTTACTAGCTTGTTTTTGCTGTGATGCACTTTCTCCTTTGAAAAGTACTGCTATAAGGGCTAGAGCAATAGTCTAATGCTTCAGTCATTTGCCTTGCATGCAGATGACCTGAATTCAATCCCCAGCACCCCATTGGACCCCTGATTCCAGAGTACAAAGCCAGCAGTAAATTTGGAGTACCTCAGCTTGTGACACACAAATCAAAAATTAAAATAAATAAAATGCTGCTAAAACAAGCATCCTTTTATATATACAGAATCTTTCTTTTTTATTATTTTATACTCAGGAACAGGAAATGTTTGTTTTCAAATAAACATCAATGAACTTAACTTTTAAAAAGATATTAAACAAAGAAAAATGAGGAATTTCTATGGTACAGAAAAAATAAAAAATTATTTGAGAATCAAAATCTTTAATATATTTTAGCAGATTTAAAAGATAATACTATGGGGGCAAAAGCAATAGCATAGCAGTAGGGCATTTGCCTTGCATGTGGCTGACCCGGACAGACCTAGGTTCTATCCCAGGAGTCCCATATGGACCCCCAAGCCAGAAGCAATTTTCTAAGTGCATAGCCAGGAGTAACCCCTGAGTGTCATGGGGGTGTGGCTCCCCCCCCCAAAAAAAAACAAAAAGAAAAGAAAAGATAATACTATGGCCAATATTACACTTATTTATTCTTTAAAGATTTTATTAATGGGCTTGGAGAGATAGCACAGCCTGCATTTGCCTTTCACGCAGCAGGTCCAGGATGGATGGTGGTTCAAATCCCGGCATCCCATATGATCCCCTGAGTCTGCCAGGAGTGATGTCTGAGCACAGAGCCAGGAGTGATCCCTGAGCGCCACCAGGTGTGACCCAAAAACAAAAACCAAACAAACAAAAAGAGATTTTATTAAAATTCAATCCTAGTGAAACCTCTGCAGTCACCCCAGATCACTGAAGAATCTTTACTCTTTCTTTGCCACTATCAGAAGTACACTGAGTAATTTTGTTTAAAAAGAAAAAAAAATGAGGAAATCCCTAGCAACAAATACTTTTTTATAAACGGTCCTATTATTATCACTAAACTAACAATTTAAAATGTCTACAAATAAGTAACAATTGATGATACAGTTTAATGGGTATATTCTAGCAAACTTTTTAGGAATAGTCTTCAAACTTACCAAAAAAAAACCTACTACAGAAAAAAATTTGTTAAATTGTTTTAAATTTATATCAGAAGGCAAGGGGCCAGAGAGGTGGCGAGAGAGGTAAGGCATCTGCCTTGCAAGGGCTAGCCTAGGATGGACCGCAGTTTGATCCCCCGGCCTTCCATATGGTCCCCCCCAAGCCAGGAGCGATTTCTGAGCGCATAGCCAGGAGTAACCCCTGAGTGTCAATGGGTGTGGCCCAAAAACAAAAACAGAGGCATATCAGGAAACAGGAAGAGATGAGACACTCAGAGTAAAACATAAAGCAACCATAAGTGTCCCAGAGAAAATCAGATAGTACACTTGGAAAGATTTTGAAAGAACTAAAGAGGAAAGTCAAGGATAAAAAAGCAAAAGTGTTTCAGCCCTATTATTTCAGTTTGAAATTTTCTTATTTCTACGTTCAGATATTCTTGATTCTTAAATGTAGCACATTCAGTTAGTTCCATGCTTTCTTTGAGTTCTATGAACATCCTCCATATTTCTTCTCTAAAGTCCTTATCTGAAAGGCCAAATAGGTGGTTGGTACTTTTTGGGTCATCAGAGCTACCATTTTCGTCCTCTAAGCATGGTGGAGGTCTGCATGCCTCCATTGTCACAGTTGTACTGGGATGTTTTCTAAGTCCCATTCTAATGTTCCTTGACTAGGAGGAGTGTACAGCCATGGAGCAGACAGAGTGGAGCAACCACACTTCACTGGCTCTTTGTCTTGGGTTCTGTCCATTGTCTGGGTGTCTCTGACATGGCTTCTGAGCCCCAAAGCTACAGACTCTGCTGCCACAATTTCAAATAAACAGTATATTTTCATAAAGATGAACATCTTAAATTCTACTAGGCAAATGCCCTTGAGAAACTCTTAACATTCCCTCGCAATACAGATAAGAATGCACATATAATTCATTAAGAATAGAAAAAGAATCTTAAATATCTTTCAACAAGAAGATAGGAAATGTGTTTTCTTTCTACAATGGAAAATACAAAGCAATAAAATTTTCAGAACTACCCTAACATATGTATCTCAGGAACCTAAGAGAATTTTAAGTTTCATAAAAGGATACCATTTTTATAAACCTTGAGAACAACACTAATATTTAATAATCAACATACTAGATATAAAGAAAAAATGATGAACTGTAATTTTAAAAGTTAGAAAAGAACTATCTTTAGGAGATAATGAGGGAAGATGTGATTTAAGTCTCATAAGGTTTCAAAGTAATAGCAAGTTCTGGTTTGCAATTGAAGAATCATGGTGTTCATTTTAGAACTATGTTCATAATCTCCCTTGCATAAATATGTATCACTTATTAAAGAACAATTAATGATAGCATATCATGGTGAACAGCAAAACGAAAAGAAAATGTTAAAGGCCAAATTATAAAACCTAATGAAAGATCAATGCTTTTTAAACATTCATCAAATGAACCTGCCAGCCTTAGGACCTGTCTCGGGAGTGAAAGGGGTAGGCACACTCCCAGTAGTGCCTAGGGCTTACTCCAGTTCTGCACTCAGGGATCACTTCACAGACTGTTCCACCAACCTAAAATACTTCAATACTTACTTAGCCAGTTTCCTCTTTCCCTTCAAATCTGTGTTCTATTTCCCACTTCTTAAGAAAACCTGCCCTGATCACCATATTCAATTCCTCAGTCTCCTAAATTTGGCACTGGCTTTACTAATCCACCTTGCTCTTTTCTTGTGTATGTGACCCTTTACACCTTCTAGCACACTATGATTCACTCATTTACTGCGCTCATTACTCTACTTAGATCTTCCCTCCTTCCCTTTCATGAGAATGGAAGAGACATGTAAACTGAATATTTGAATTTCACCCTACTCGTGTGTACACATTAGAACAGCAGTCCTCAAACTAGGGTACATAGGTCATATGTGGACGCCGAGGACATTTATCCAGCAAGCTGGGTGGTTTATTTTTCTTTTTTTTTTTTAACACCCCGGCCTGTCCTGCTTAGTAGCCAAATCATCCACAATGTGCATGTGTGGGATGTGCGCCACGCTCTCCTCCTCCTCTGTCTCAGGCAGGGGCTCTCAAACTACAACCCGCCAAAAGCAGACCCATAGTTTCTGTTGAAATATTGGTAAGTTTGTTGATTTAACTTTACTTTTTCTTCATTTTAAATATTTTATTTGTTTCCATTTTGCTTTTTTACTTCAAAACAAGATATGTGCAGTGTGCATAGGAATTTTTTTTCTCCCTTGGGCCACACCCATTTGATGCTCAGGGGTTACTCCTGGCTAAGCGCTCAGAAATTGCCCCTGGCTTAGGGGGACCATATGGGACACCTGGGGATCTAACTGTGATCCTTCCTTGGCTAGCGCTTGCAAGGCAGACACCTTACCTCTAGCGCCACCACTCCGGCCCCAGGAATTTTTTCTAAACTACAGTTTAGGCCTCCAATGGTCTAAGGGACAGTGAACTGGCCCCATTTAAAAAAATTTTAGGACTCCTGAACTAAAAACTTTGCTAAGCAAATAACATTCCACTATACTACTCTTGAATAAAAGAGCATTTCATGTTTTCTTTCCTGAATTCTCTATTACTGGTAATACAGGTCAGCGACAACCTCAAATCAGTTATCTCCCAAATTAAAGTAAAATTTAATTAATAAATGTAGCTTAAATAAGTTATAAATTAATAATTTGTTTACTAATTCAAATAAATTTAATGTGATCTATTTAATCATACATTAATTCTGTTTTTGAATGAAACTTTAAAAAATAATCTTACCTAATTTTAATTTTTCTATTTTAGCAGTGTCAGTGATCAAATTCAGACCTCATGTAAGCAAAGCATGCACTTTTCTGTTGAGTCATATCCCTAGCTCTTGAAAGACACCAGTATTGATACTGGAACCAAAATGAAGCAAATACATTACCATGTGACTATAAATGATCTTCCGCAGTTTGCATATATCAATGTATCCCACAACATATACTGCAAATAATGATGCAATCTGAAATTTAAAGGATAAGTTAAAAATATATATATAAATTAGTAGTTAGAATAATAAACTAAAGTTAGCCTTTATGATTTTTTTAATCATTGATTTATATTTTCCTTCTTATTTTTATTTAGGTAATGTGATTTGAAATATTCTTAATAATTAAGCTTCAGGCAGAAAATGTTTCAACATCATAGCTAATACCAGAGTGTTTGTACCTTTTCACTAATGTCTCAGGGTTCCTTCTAATGCACCACTGTAGTGTTATTCATGATAGTCAAAATCTGGAAGCACTCCAAGCATACAAGAGGATAAAGAAAATGGCCTATATGCATGGAATATTACTCAGCTATCAGAAAAGATGAAAGTATGGAACTCGGGGCCCGGAGAGATAGCACAGCGGCGTTTGCTTTGCAAGCAGCCAATCCAGGACCAAAAGTGGTTGGTTCGAATCCCGGTGTCCCATATGGTCCCCCATGCCTGCCAGGAGCTATTTCTGAGCAGACAGCCAGGAGTAACCCCTGAGCAACGCCGGGTGTGACCCAAGAACCAAAAAAAAAGAAAGTATGGAACTCATCACACTATGTGTGGGCATCACACTAACTTATATTTCTTTTTTTTTTTTTTTTGGTTTTGGGCCACACCCGGCATTGCTCAGGGGTTACTCTGGCTGTCTGCTCAGAAATAGCTCCTGGCAGGCACGGGGGACCATATGGGGCACCGGGATTCGAACCAACCACCTTTGGTCCTGGATCGGCTGCTTGCAAGGCAAACACCGCTGTGCTATCTCTCTGGGCCCACTAACTTATATTTCTATTGAAGGCATCAGAATATTCCACTGAATTACTGATTTATTGTGGAATACAATCAATACATTAATACAGCAAATGCTACTTCTACTAGCTCTTACTCTCAATAATCAATTCTTTGGACACTCAAAACAGGGATTATTTTAATGTCATGACCGTCAACACAATTACAAAGTACTTACCTTATAAAAATATGAAAATTTAATAATATGAGAAGACATAATCAAGGAAGGCACATAAAACTTAACGATCATGTAACAGTGTTCGAAACTAAACTGTTCTTTTACAAGTTTCTCCATTAGTGAATTTTTATTAGCAGAAATATTCAAGTACTAGTTATAGTTAAGTTAATCAAACTTCATATAAAAAGAAATACAAAGAATATGGGTGTGGGTGGCAGTTCTTGAACCACATCTGGAGAAATATACCGTATTTGCCGGCATATAAGACGACTGGGCATATAAGATGACCCCCTAATTTTGCAGTTAAAACATAGGTTTAGGCCTATATTCGCTGTATCAGACAGAACGTTCCTGTGCTGCAACTGTATGTACCACAGTGAGCCAATCACAACAAGAAAAGGTTCAAAAGTTATACTGTAATAGAGTTCCTCTCTGACTCTGGCCAATCTGAGCAGGCTTTTTACAGTGTAGATTCGGGTCCAGAACACTGTTTAATTTGCATGCATAAAAAGCCTGCTTGGATTGGCTGAGTTAGAGAGGTGATCTGAGCAGCCTTGCAGTGATTGGTGCAGGATCGAGTTGGAAAATTTGTTTTGTGGCAATATTCAGACAATTTTCGTTTAACAGCATATTGAAACATTTTTCGGTATATACTCGGCGTTTAAGATGGCCCTTGATTTTCGGTTGACTTTTCTTGTTTCAAAAGTCATCTTATATGCCAGAAAATACTGTATGTAGTCTTGGGGATTTGTCCAGAATGGTTGCCGTAGTCAGATGGAAGGCAATAAGTGCCTCACCTCTGACAAAGAAGCTTCTGGGAAAGCCTCTTAAGACCTGTCAGTTTCAACCATTTCAGCTAGAAACTGACTTAAAATACCATATGCATCAACCTAAAGAGTCTAAAAGACCAAAGCAAAAATAAAATACAAATTAAGTCTCTCTTTAAAAAAAACAAGTAATGTGTTCAGGATCACATTTTCCTTGTTTTATCTGATCCTAACTACAACCAAGAGTCAATCCTTTTATTTTCTCTATTTAATAAATGAGAGAACAAAGAGAAATTAATTGTCTGTATAAGTCAAGAGTCAAAGGATTAGCCTTAGTGCTCAAACATAGGCCTTCCTTTGTCAAGCACAGCATTTTATTTTATTTTATTTTATTACCCTTTTTGTAACATGTTCTAGAAAAAGATATTCCCTTTGAGTAGATTTTTGTTTTATTAACTACTTTATTTAAACACTATTTAAAGATTGGCTATAAGGTTGGTGATAATGTAATAGTTTTTCTTTTTAACAGATACAAAGTTATTAATGATTGAGTTTCATTCATGCAATGTACTACAACCTTCACCAATGCACATTTCTCAAGAGAAATGTCTCTAATTTCCCACTCACGTTCCCTGCTGTCGACATCTATACAATCTGTCTGTCTCTATCACTTCCTTTCTTTTTTCCTCCTTTTTAGACACCGTGGTTTGCAATACTGGTGCTAAAGGGGTATCAGCACTCAATTCCTGTCCAGAGTAATAATTTCCAATTATCATTGTCATAGCAAACACAGCATTTCAAGAAATATTAAAATACAACTATTAAACTGCTTCACAATATTCACCTTCCACACAACACCCTATCTCACAAGCTACTTCATAGACACACTGAATCTCACATGGTACACACACACACACCCTATCTCACAATGAAGAGTACGTACACACACACACACACCCTATCTCACAATGAAGAGTACGGGAAATTTTTCTAATAAAAAATCCCAGACACACACACACACACACACACACACACACACACACAATTTTTCTAATAAAAAATCCCAGACACACACACACACAATTTTTCTAATAAAAAATCCCAGACACACACACACACACACATTTTTCTAATAAAAAATCCCAGACACACACACACACACACACACACACACACACACACACACACACACACACCCTATCTCACAATAAAGAGTATGGGAAATTTTTCTACACACACACACTACACACACGTGCGCGCGCACACACACACAATTTTTCTAATAAAAAATCCCAGACACACACACACACAATTTTTCTAATAAAAAAATCCCAGACACACACACACACACACACACACACACACACACACACACACACCCTATCTCACAATGAAGAGTATGGGAAATGTTTCTAATAAAAAATCCCAGACACACACACACACACACCCTATCTCAAAATGAAGAGTATGGGAAATTTTTCTAATAAAAAATCCCAGAGGTGGAATATGTATGTCCCAAGGTAAAATAGTTAAGGGATTAGATTGCAAAGGATTTGCAAAAGAGCACCCAGGAAAGAATAAAATATCAAAAAAGAATAGAAAAGATAACAAATATCTGCCTGCTGAAAAAATGTGCCAGAATAGCATAGAACAAGCCTGTTTAGAGTCTTCTGGATGTAGGAATAGATGGGCAGAATTAGAATAGGACACTGTCAGGACTTTGTATTTAGGTCCCTATGGATAGCCGTAACAATAATCCAGCCTCTGCTCACATGTCCCTAATGAGTTGTATGCTCATTGACTTTCCTGAATGTCTTACCAATTGGGAGCTCTGGAGAGGACTGGAGGGAGCAATATTGGACTGAATAAATGGCAGCATGTGAGAACACTGATGGCTGATCAAGTGACTCTAATGCTGGACAGTCCATGTGTGCCAAAGTCTCCTCATGTATTTGCCTGTCTCATTCTCAGCAACTGTTCGAAGATGCCAATCCAACTAGCTTTATAGAAAGAGGTAAGAACATGTGGAAAGACAGAGACTGCACAGCAATGAGGGGCTATAAAGAGCAAGAGCTGCCTACCTACTTATCCTTTCAGAAAGAAACCCACTCAGAAATAGTAGCTGATCGTAATACTGAGCCATTATCATAAATAAATTATACACCCTAAATCCTCAGTAATAAGTAGATTTTAACTATTTCCTTACCCTAATCTTTCTTTAAAAGTACTAACAGAAAATTTTATGCTTTGAATTCAAAGTATCTTAGTCTTGTAACTTTATACAAATGAGTCACATAATCAAACAGATGAAGTTCTTTAAATGGGTTTTAAATATAAGCACCTTACCTGAGTAAGAAGCACAAACTGTGCAAATTGCCAGGGAAGCATGAAAAATACATTGGAAATGCAAAGTGCAATCAAGCTCCCCCTGTAAAGTTTTGTAGCCCTGAAAGATAAAAAATAAACATCAGTAAAATGCACTAGGATGGCTCTAGAACATTACAAATTAGATCCTCTAAACATGATCATACTTTTTTTTTTTTTTTTTTTGGTTTTTGGGCCACACCCTGTGACGCTCAGGGGTTACTCCTGGCTATGCGCTCAGAAGTTGCTCCTGGCTTGGGGGACCATATGGGACACCGGGGGATATGATCATACTTCTAACACAGACCAGACAGAAAATAAACCAGACTTAAAGATCATACCTCCTGACACTCAACTACTATTTTCTGTGAAAAGTAAATATCTGTTATTACTGAAAAAACAAAGCCTGCCAGAAAGGCATGGGAGAAAGAGGGGAAAGTGGTCAGTGTACATACTGAACTGTTCCCAAGGCCCAAAGTGATGAACATAAACATGTCTAACACTGCATTCGCTGGATTGTTTAGGGAACACACACACACACACACACACACACACACACACACACACACACACACACACACACGAAAGTCACATAATCTAAGGGTTAAGAAAGCCTAAGCTGTCCCTAAGAAGTCCCTGAGCAGCATCTCAATCAATACTGGCTATGAACCCCAAACAAGCACCAGACAAAACTAAAAGCTGGGTCCTGCCTAAGTGGCCTACAGTTTAAAAAGCAAAGAGGAGGCAAAGCTGTGGCCCTGGGAGTTTAAAAAGCTAAGAGGAGGCAAAGCTGTGGCCCTGGGAGTACCTTTAGAGGCTTCTCTTTTGATGATTATTTAGGGGAATATATTTGGAGAGTATATATTTGGAGAATACATACAATTCTGTGACTGTTTAGGAGAATAAGATGATCCTGCCTTTCCTACTCCTTTATCAAGTTTTTTGTTCATTCAGCAAGTTGATGCTGAGGTCTCTGTTACCACTCTTACAAGAAGAGACTGGAGAGGGGGCACATGGAGGCACAAACTAGGTGTCTGTAACAAAGCAGCCAGCTCTCCCATGGCAAACTCAGCTGACCAACAAGCACCAAGAGGCTATATAGTGCCCACCATGCCCACCTCTCATCCCTCTAAACTGCAGGTCCCACTGCTATTCTGGTCCTGCATTTCTCATCATGCCCAGGACAAGATACTCTTAGATTCCAGGTGACTTTATTAGTCAGCTACAAGATTCACTGGCTTATTATGTAAAAAAAAAAAATAATGTTTTTAATGGACCAAAGAAAGTGAGATAAACATGCTTACACAGATAGAAAAAGGGTCTCCTTCTGGAGAGCTTTCTGTTGTGGTTCATGCCCACATATGTATGTGTGCTAAAATAGGCAAGAATTTATTTCTTGTAGATCAGAGTTGTCAAGTCAGTTGTAAGTCAGAGTTGTAAAGCCACTATCTAAAATAAAACGTTACCCTACTGCTATTGAATACTGACAATATTTTCATTTTATGGACAATGAAAAACACTAAAGATTCAGACAGAGAACCACAGTCCCAGAAACTGAGGCAGAGACAAGTCAGCAACAAAATCCTCTTTGTGACTTTGAAGGGCCATTTATACCCAAGGTCAATAGGTCCTGATAAGAGTGTGACCACTCTGCTTTGCACCATGGAGGTGGATTTCTTCTTGTCAATAAGCCTCACCGTAACACATAAAAAAAAAGCACACCACTACACTGCGAAAGTCACAATGGGAAAGCAACATAGAAACCCACCATACTTATTGAATGAAGATTATAGTTCCGGAAATCCAAATAGTATCAGCTACCTATATAGCCTCTCGATAAGACAAAAATGTTAAGGATGTTTAAAGAACTAAAAGAAATCACAGAACAGCTAACAAGACTCAAGAGGACATGAGAATAGTAATAAGAAAACATCAAAAAGAAAAAACAACTAAAAAAATTGGAAGGCGAAATGAAAAACTCACTGGAAGGCCTCATCATCAAAGGAACGGTTGTGGAGGACAGAATCAGTGAACTAGAAGATGAGATGAATAACACCTCTACACAATAGCAGAAGACAGAAAAGAATCTTTTTATTTGTTTGTTTGTTTTTTGGTTTTTGGGCCACACCTGGCGGTGCTCAGGAGTTACTCCTGACTGTCTGCTCAGAAACAGCAGCTCCTGGCAGGCACGGGGGACCATATGGGACACCGGGATTCAAACCAACCACCTTTGGTCCTGGATCGGCTGCTTGCAAGGCAAACGCCGCTGTGCTATCTCTCCGGGCCCAGAAAAGAATCTTAAAATAAATAAAGATGGAAAAAATCCTCAAAATACGCAAACAGATAACAATAGTTTTGAGATAAATTCAACAACTATACAACAAAAAACATTAAGAATCATTGGTGTCCCAGAGAGCCAAAAAAAAAAAAATCAATGAAGAAGTAAAAGTCAAAAACATCATTATACAGTAAACAACTGAAGGACCAAGAATAGCATTTTAAAAGGGAATATGATGTAGCTGTAAGAGTTGTAAGAAAAGGGCCCGGAGAGATAGCACAGCGGTGTTTGCCTTGCAAGCAGCCAATCCAGGACCTAAGGTGGTTGGTTCAAATCCCGGTGTCCCATATGGTCCCCCGTGCCTGCCAGGAGCTATTTCTGAGCAGACAGCCAGGAGTAACCCCTGAGTATCACCGGGTGTGGCCCAAAAACCAAAAAAAGAGTTGTAAGAAAAGATGAAGCCATGCAGTTTACTGCAACTTGGCTAGAACTGAAGGGTATAATGTCATATAAAATGTATTAGAGAAAAAAAAGTCACACACTGGATGCTCTCACTCATCTTATACATAAAGAGGAAAAAAAAATTGGAAGAGACAGTATCTAACCATGACTAACCCTTGCTCTTGGATTATGAGATCACTGAGCAGGCAGATGGGGTGGGGATGTAAACATAGAGTGAAGTAACATAAGAACATAATGGAGGGTATTGGGCACTTTGGAGCATCTGCTGCTAACCTATTACCTATCTTAACTACAAACCACAATTAGGAAAAAAACAAAGGAGAAAAAACAAGTTGACTAGAAGTATCCCATTCCACTCTTACATACAGACTCAGAAGGCAAGCAACCTGGTTTATCCTGAAACATCGAGAGGAACAGGAAACACAGGATTACTGGTCGAAAGAGCTACAAAATGTAAGACAGTCAACTAAATCCATTAGGGGAAGTGTAGCATGTCCCTCAAAAGCTTCTGGGAAGCTCTGCTCAGAAGGCAGAGCTCATAGCATGTGAAATCAGTGACTGAGAGAACCTAAAGTTTGCAGTATCAGATTGAACATAGGATAGAGATGGAAGAAAACAAATTGAAGTTTGGTGGAAAGTTCACTGCCTGAACGGTACTGTGAGATCAAAAGGGCAAAGGTGAGAAGACAGTACCTTCAGTCGTGGACACAAGTTGTGGACTTGTGTGCAGACAGGTTCACACCTGTTCAGTGCCTGAGAGAGAAATGTTTAACAAAAGGCCAAAACCAAAGAGCACAAGTTCAGATTTCATTTCATTTGAAGATGCTAGAACACCTTTAACTCCCATAACAAAAAACTCATTTTGGGGAAAGCCATCAGGATACAGTGGACAGGTCTTCAAAAGCCAGTACAAAAGTTGTCACCCATTCTGCATTCTCAAAGTGCCTGTGTGAAAGGATGTTACTCGGGAAGCCCCTATTTTCCTGAACTCATCACCCCTGAGAGTCCTCCAGAGGACTGGGTGCAGATTCCGACCAGGGTCTCCTGAATGCTGATGATCAATGCAGACAGAAGCTCTTAATTCTACATCATCTTCGGGTTTTCACTGTACTTTGTTCAATCTTTTCATAGATTTCAATGTGTTTTCACTTTTATCCTCTAAACCCAGGAAAGCACATGTTGAAACTCAGCACTCACCAAAGGAGAGAACTTTTTCTGGCCCTACTCTTAGTGTCCTAGGCACTTCACTCTCCTTGGAGCTTGCAGCTTACAAGTGAGAGCCCAGCCCAGCGCAGCTTCTCTCTAGAAGTCACCCTTGCCCATATCTGATCAACAATAATAGTTGCTTTCCTCTAACCCCTACTTTCTGACTCTCAGGGCTGCTAAACAAATGTGGAGAAAACTGTATGTTCTCTTACAATTACTAGATGAAATATTCTTGGTGCTGAAGCATAGTAGCTATCCTCCTAGCCCCAGCTTTCCATTTCTTCTTTGCCAAGTTCTGACCCCTACTGTATAGGAGACAGCAGATGCCTGGGAAGGCAGGGAGGGGAGGGAAGAGAGAACAGAAGCAAAATTGCTGCTCCAAGACTTATCCATGGACTAGGAGATGAGAAAAGTACTTAAAGAATGTGCTAATGAAGACTCTGGAAACAACCAAGATGCCCTTCAACAGACGAATGGCTAAAGAAACTGTGGTACATATACACAATGGAATATTATGCAGCTGTCAGGAGAGATGAAGTCATGAAATTTTCCTATACATGGATGTACATGGAATCTATTATGCTGAGTAAAATAAGTCAGAGAGAGAGAGAGAAAAACGCAGAATGGTCTCACTCATCTATGGGTTTTAAGAAAAATGAAAGACATTCTTGCAATAATAATTTTCAGACACAAAAGAGAAAAGAGCTGGAAGTTCCAGCTCACCTCAGGAAGCTCACCACAAAGAGTGATGAGTTTAGTTAGAGAAATAACTACATTTTGAACTGTCCTAATAATGAGAATGTATGAGGGAAATGGAAAGCCTGCCTAGAGTACAGGCGGGGGTGGGGTGGGGAGGAGGGAGATTTGGGACATTGGTGATGGGAATGTTGCGCTGGTGATGGGTGGTGTTCTTTACATGACTTAGTACCATTAGCACATTCTTTTTTTTATATATATATATATTTTATTTAAACACCTTGATTACATACATGATTGTGTTCATGTATGTAACATGATTGTGTTCACAATCATGTATGTAATCAAGGTGTTTAAATAAAATATGTATATAAAAAAAAAAGAATGTGCTAATGGTACTAAGTATGTTGAAGTGATTCTCTTAGCATTCCTTTCATCTGCATCATTTTTATTGCATGGACTCTTTCACTATGGAAGGAAAAGTTACTCCAGCAAGGGTAAGTCCCAGTTACCTGAGAATGTGAGTCACAAGTAACATCTGGAGTACGAGGAAGGGATAAGAGAAGCTTTCTCGGAGAGGCGGTGTCCACATCACCCGGGTACACTGAGAACAAAGCAAAGAATAAGGATACTCATTTACTTTGAGGGCTCACCTGTCCAGTGAAGGTTGTCTGTCACTCATGTTCACACACCTTCACTTAGCCTCTCACACAGAGGATCTCTGGTCAAAAGGAAACATGTGATGTCTATAAGCACCACTGCACTTCCCTCCCATAACCTATGAGGATGAGGATACAACTTAGAGGGAGACATGCTCATGGCATGAGACTCCACGAAGCATGAACAATGCCCCAAGATCTACCCCAAACTCCACCTGGAGACTAAAGAGAAAGTGGGGGAATACCGGTGAGGAAATGGGCTATCAGAGCAAACATGTTTCATTTGTGCCACATGTCACAGACTGTGCAAATCTTACTCTAGCTGGCTTCTTTCATGTGATTTTAAGCCCCAAATGCCAAAACCAATGCTTAAGAAGATTCTTTGCAGTCATCACCGTGAACAATTTTATTCACAATGCTGCTATAAAAGAGAAAAACATTTTTATTTTTACTTCTTTACCTTAGCTACCCTAGACTACAAAATATTTAGAGTGGTGGCAAATAAAGAGAAAAACCTTAAAATGCGAAGTACTAGCTTACTAGAAAGTTAACTTCAGATATAATTAAAGTGTTGTCCCAATTTTAGTTCTTAATCATTTATTCTGCATATATGGTGAATAAACTGGATTATTCCACTAGTGAATAAACTGAATTAGTTAGTGAATTAGTGAACAGACTGAATTAATGAATAAATCAGATTAAATGTAAATACTCTACTATTATTACTATTAAGCTAGTTTTACTAGAAGAAAGCATTCCAATCAAGCAATGCTACTTTAAATACCACCTATGTTTTTTTTTGTTGTTGTTGTTTATTTTGTTTTGGGACAAACCCATCAGCACTCAGGGATTACTCCTGGCTCTGTTCTCAGAAATCACTCCTGGCAGGCTCGGGGAGCCATATAGGATGCCAGGAATCAAACCTGGGTCAGTCCATGCCCTACCGCTGTGCTTTCACTCTGGCCCCAGTACTACTTACTGTCAATAAAGACCATAGTGCAGTGAACCTTTCTTTTATTTTAGCTCTATGTGAGATTATGTTAAAGTTCTATTACAGCTAAGAACAACTGAGCCGGGTTGGAGTGATAGCACAGAGATTGGGTAGGGCATCTGCCTTACAAGCGATATACCCAGGTTTGATCCCAGGCACCCCAAATGGTCCCTGAGCCTGCCAGGAGTGATTTTGAGTGCAGAACCAGGAGTAACCCCAAAAGCACCACTAAGTGTGACCCCCCCTCCCTCAAAAAAGAATGATTTAGCTATTTTTTCTACCAACACTCAGAATCATTTGTGAAATGTATATAGGTATCTATTTATAGTAGAGAATCCTAAAATGATTGAAAGGTCTTTTATTGTCACTATAATACATTTCTAAAAATCTTAGTTTATTATATTAGAATTCAGCATGACTATAGTAGATATACAGTCAAGATTTATGAAGCTATCAATCTCTTATGCAAAATCAATAGAATACACTGTATAATGCACAACTTAATTATTTTCTCCATATAGACTTTATACACACATATTTATTTCATTATTCAAATTCAACTTGTCATTGCTCAAAAATTCATTTCTCAATAGTCAGTTCTCTAGAATTCAATAATATTGTCTATACAGTTAGAATAAGAAAAACCAATTATAAAATCCCAAAAATTCTTCCTCTCAAAAATAGTAGGAGTATATTCAAAGATACATGAAAATACTTACAATGTCTCCACTGTGTTTTGAAAGATCTGGTATAGACATACTCTTACACATAAGTCCCCAAATTTGAAAACAAGTAGACATATTTACCTTAATCATATCTTAAATCTCAGCAAATAACTTCCCTTTATCATTTTAGCTGGACAACATACAAGCATTCAAGCACCCTACCTGGACTATTTATTGTTCTTTCCTTTTAAAATTCTCTAGAAAACCTTTATTGATTGAAATACTGTGAATTATAATAATGATGGCTTCATTTCTACATAATTTCAACACCCTACTTCTCACTATGTTATCCTACACCTATAAAATCACTTTTTCCTTTTTTCACCTTTTCTGAGTTAATTAGCAGAAGTACCTTTAATTATGTCAACCCTGACCCTCAGGTGATTTAAGTTAAACTCTGGCTAATGAAAATGACAAGGAAAGGAGCAGAGAGCTAGAAGCGTGGTAAGATCCAAGAGGCTGCTCAACAACCCCTAATGAAAATGCACTTTTTCCCATGACTCTGTCTGGTTTACTGTGTACCACTCCTTGCTGCTGACCCATCCATTCCAGAGCAGGCACAAACATGGCAAATAATGTGAACTACAGGTGGTTGGAAGCAAGCTGCATGATGCAGCTGTCAACTTCTGGGAAACCATCCACACTAGTGAGCCCCAGAATTACCCCCACATTACCAAAGTACACACCTCCCTTTCTGAAGGTCCCAAGGCCACTTCTTTTTAGCTTCCCTCTTCAACCCCCTCTCCCCCAACACACTCAGTTGTGTCCTCCTTTTTGTTGTTCTTTTTTGAGTCCACACCTAGTGGTGCTCAGAATTCTCCAGACTCTGCTCAGGGGAACAGATGGGGATCCCAGGGAATCAACCCTGGTCAGCTTGGTAGAAAGTAAAAAACCTGGGGGCCAGAGAGATAGCATGGAGGTAAGGCGTTTGCCTTGCATGCAAAAGGACGGTGGTTTGAATCCCGGCATCCCATATTGTCCCCCACGTCTGCCGGGGCCAGCCAGGAGTAACCCCTGAGCGCTGCTGGGTGTGACCCAAAAACCAAAAAAAAAGAAGGTAAACAGTCTATCTATTGTTATCACCCTAGCCCAGTGCTTCTCAATTATTTTCTGTCATGCCCCCCTAGGAAGAAGAAAACATTTTTGCACCCCCCACATGCGATTGTAGATAGTATCTTTATTAAAAAAAAAACTTTAACCTGCAAAACAAAAATATATAAAATAATTTGAGCTGATTTTTTAATCAGAGGTGATGTCTGAATTAATGGCTACAATGAGCACGTTTTGCAATGCATAGCTTTTTCAAGCAGGGTTTGAAGCAGGACACAGCAACTCTCAGCTCCAGAGACATACAGAGATATAAACACGGGGCTTAGTTGTTATGACAGTGTTTGCCGAGGTCAAACGAGTCTCCCTTTACAGAGCCTTGCACCGCCCCCAGGGGGTGCACCCCACTATTTGAGAACCACTGCCCTAGCTTAACCCACTGAACAGAATGATAGGTCATTCTGTATCTAACCCTACCCCTTTCTCACTGACTTCACAAAGCATGATAGTGTCCAGTTCTAACCACGTCATGGCAAAATGCATGATTTTTGTCCTTTCTTAGAACTGCATAATACACCACATTATGAATGAACTACACACATGCCACAATTTCTTGATTTTTTTTTGGGGGGGGGGGGTGGGCCACACCCGGCGGTGCTCAGGGGTTACTCCTGGCTGTCTGCTCAGAAATAGCTCCTGGCAGGCACGGGGGACCATATGGGACACCGGGATTCGAACCAACCACCTTTGGTCCTGGATCAGCTGCTTGCAAGGCAAACACCGCTGTGCTATCTCTCCGGGCCCAATTTCTTGATCTTTTGATCCACTGTTGGGTATTTGCTTTGCTTCTGTTTAGTGTGGCAATGAATATGGAGAAACATATATCCTTTTGAATGAATGTTTCTATGTTATGGGAGTAGCCGCCAAGAAATGGTTTATAATAGATCTCCATACTGCTTTTCACAGAGGCTGAACTAGACAACATTCCTACCAACAGTGGAGGAGGACTCCTTTCTCACCACAATCCCACCAACACTAGTTGTTTTCAGAATTTTGGATAGATGCCATTCACAGCAGTGTTTTTTCCCTAATCAAGAGTAACCACAATCATGTTTCATATACCTATAAAGTGTTCACCTTCTCTTTCTATTTTTCGATGGTTGTTGGATATTTTTGTTGGCAACTCTTTATAGGTTTCGGATATTAGCCTTTAATCTGATATATCGGTGCAAATATTTTCTCCCATTCACTGAGATATTTTTCTCCTTTTGCATGAGTTTCTTTAGCTGTGTAGGAGCATTTTAATTTAATGTATTCCCATTCTTATTTTTGGTCTTTGATTTTGTGCTCTGCTTCTTAAAGATAACTCTGATTCCATTCCCTAGAGAGCTCTGTCTATTTGTCTATAATGTGCTTATAAATTCTGGTCTAATCTCAAGGTCTTTAATCCACTTTTAGCTCATTTTATGAATGGTGTGAGATATAGTTCTAATTTCACTTTTCACACATGAATATGTAGTTTTTCCAGTACCAACTGTTGAGTTTTTCTTTGTTCTACTTCTTGTACTTAGTTCCTTTGTCATAATCAACAGTCCATAAATCTGAAGTTTAAGTCCAGACTCTCAATTCTGATCCAGTGGTCTGGGAGTCTATTTTTATACCAGTACACACAGTTTTGTTTATTTAAGCTTGTAGTATAATTCATATTAGGGACTTTCCATCTCTCTATATTTTCTTATTCCTTAGATTGCTTTTGCTACTTGGAGAGTTTTAGAGTTCAATAAAAATCTTAGCAGTCTATCCCAAATCTTTAAAAGATATCACTGAAATTTTAATAATTATTACATTAAGACTTCCACTCAGAATGCCAGTACCTTTTAATGGCATTATCTTTAGGGCAGTATAGATCACAGGGCTGGGCGCTCATGGATTACTCTTTGTATTGCTCAGAAATTATTGCCAGTAGTGCTACAGGGACTATATATATATATATATATATATATATATATATATATATATACACACACACACAATGGCAAAGACTAAATAAAAATTGGCTGTGTGTAAGGAAGTACCCTGTAATATCTTTCCAGACTAAGGCATTATCCTGAAATTTAAGAAACTCAGATAGAAATCCAGCATAACCAAACTGATTTATCTTCATAAATAGAATCATAAATTATAATACACAAAGACTTATTTGTCCTCAGGTTTATTTATTTATTTTATTTATTTATTTATTGCTTTTTGGGGCCACACCCAGTGACAGTGATGCTCAGGGGTTATTCCTGGCTATGTGCTCAGAAATTTCTCCTGCTTCGGGGACCATATGGGACACTGGAAGATCAAACCGCGGTTTGTCCTAGGTTAGCATGAAAAAAAAGAAAGCAAGGCAAATGCCCTACCACTTGAACCACCACTCTGGCCCATGTCCTCAGATTCTGACTAGTGTTAATATCTGTAGGATCAATCATAAATAAAAATTAGATGCCAACTCCATAGTGAGGAGTTACATGTGACGGTTGGGATGATTTTAGAGTATGCTGGTTTAGAGGGAATTTGCTGATTATCATGAAATGTGGAACAATCTGAGAGAAACTCAGCTTTCCAGTCCTTTTTTATGACTACTGTCATACTGTTATTACTTACATAACCATATAAGACTATAGGGTGCAGAAAAGATTAAAACTGGGTGAGAACTTAAACTATATAATCGACATAACTGTAATAAAAAATAGAAACATGCACACATCATGGAAAAAACATACACAGACCTTTTCATATATGTCTTTTTGACCCACTCCAAAACTTAAAACATTGTAGATTTTTTTTGTTTTGTTTTAAATATTCTTGTATGAGTCAGCTGCGTACAAGGCAAACTCACCACCTCTGTGCTATCACTCCGGACCTAAGCCTATCATTCCTTTATTTGGGGAGGGGGGGTGTTTGGACCACACCTGGTGGCACTCGGGGACGTCCCCCTGGGACGCTGGGGATCAAACTGTGGTCCGTCCTAGGTCACCTGCGTGCAAGGCAAACACCCTACCACTGCACACTGCTCCAGACCCAAGCCTATCATTCTTACACCCAAAAGCACCAGCAATATGACACCATTCCCTTTTGCATAGGCATATTAAAGAAGGGGAAATCTTATGTGTAGTAACAAGCTCTTATCTACTAGGGATAAGAACCCATAAATTTTATAATATAGGGTCATCTTCCACCCTGAACACTTGTGAAAGGAACTCAACTTAGAATCCATGTGATTAGACAGAGACCGTCCAATCCCAAACCCCAGATCATAACTGTAGAACTGACATAGTTCCCTGCAACAGCACCAGGAATCAAAGTCGCCCTGAGGAGTTCCTAATACTACACTGACACCAACTTGCACCAGGTTGATACGACATTTGATGATGAGGAAAAACAGCAACAACTTGATCTAATAGCAGGTTGCCTTACAGTTGCCTTACTGTTCTCCTAACAGTAGCATGAAATCAGAAGACACTCCATCCTTTTATCTGTGCAAAAACCAAGATCACTAATTACAGAAAACTGACTTTGATAACCTCAACTGAGCAGAACTCTTCCTGGGACCAATAAGTAAGACCCTAGTCTAGGCTGCGACCTAGGATTTGTACAAAAACCAAGATCTCTAATTCCAGAGGTCTGACTTTGACAATCGTGACTCAAAAGAACTTCTAGAACCATAAGGAAAGATTCTATTCATTCTAGGATCTGTGCAAAAACCAAGATCACTAATTACAGAAGACTGATTACAACAATCGTGATGGAGCAGAACTTCTAGAACCATAAAGACAAGACTCTATCCTAAACGTCGTTCTATGATCTATGCAAATACCAAGATCTCTAGCTACAGAGGACTGATTTTTGTCATCTACAACTGAGCTAATGTTTCCTGGCACCATAAAAAGACCATAAAGTTTGATAATGAGCGTGTACAGAGCCTGTAGTTTTTCCTATGACAGTATGCTTTGAGTTTGGGAAATGGTTTGCCACAGTAAGGGATCAGGTAGTGTCCTTGATTTTTTTCCATGAGGGGGCTAGAGCAATAGCACAGCGGGGGGGGGGGGGGGGGGATTTGCCTTGTATACAGCCAACCCAGGTTTGATCCCCAGC
Source organism: Suncus etruscus (assembly GCF_024139225.1). Taxonomy (NCBI): domain Eukaryota; kingdom Metazoa; phylum Chordata; class Mammalia; order Eulipotyphla; family Soricidae; genus Suncus; species Suncus etruscus. Next base: position 112,401,569 of record NC_064857.1, on the reverse strand, counting down.
ATCCAAATGATTCCCCAAGTCTGCCAGGAGTAAATTCTGAGAGCAGGGCTGAAGCGACAGCACAAGAGGTAAGGCTTCTGCCTTGACCGCGCTAGCCTAGGACAGACTGTGGTTCGATCTCCCGGCATCCTATATGGTCCCCAAAGCTGAGTGCATAGCCAGGAGTAACCTCTGAGTATCATCGGATGTGGCCCAAAAAACAAAAAAACAAACAAACAAAAAAAAATTCTGAGAGCAGTACAAGGAATAACAACCCCTGAGCATCACAGGGTGTAGTCCCAAAACAAAACAAATCACTTTCCATGAAAGTAAATGCACAGAAAAGTATTATTAGAAATGCATTCACGGGCCCAGAGAGATAGCACAGCAGCGTTTGCCTTGCAAGCAGCCAATCCAGGACCAAAGGTGGTTGGTTCGAATCCCGGTGTCAGACATGGTCCCCCGTGCCTGCCAGGAGCTATTTCTGAGACAGCCAGGAGTAACCCCTGAGCACTGCCGGGTGTGACCCAAAAACAAAAAACAAAACAAAACAAAAAAAAAGAAATGCATTCACAACTATGATTAATTCTGTACAAGAAATTCACTGGTAGGTTAAATTTCTATTAGAAGATTAAACTAATTGTAACATTAAGACCAAGTTCAATTATATAGTAGCTACCATGTACCAAAAAACACTGTTCTTATAGACAATGACTTGGATTGGACTAACTAGTTTGCCTGGAGCCTTGAGTAGGTCTTAATGCCAAGAAACTTCAGGGGTAGGGTCTCCTTGTATTTAGGCCAAGGCTTTTCCTTTCCATGTCCCTCATATTTTGGTGAGCCTATGCAAACAATAATTGCCACTCTAACACCGTTTTTACTGTGCTCCTTTGACTCTAATTCATTTTTTTGTGTGTGTGTGGTTTTTGGGTCACACCCGGCAGTGCTCAGGGATTATTCCTGGCTCCAGGCTCAGAAATTGCTCCTGGCAGGCACGGGGGACCATATGGGACGCCAGGACTCGAACCGATGACCTCCTGCATGAAAGGCAAACGCCTTACCTCCATGCTATCTCTCCGGCCCCTTGACTCTAAATCTTTTTTTTGTGTGTGTGTGTGTGTGTGGTTTTTGGGTCACACCTGGCAGTGCTCAGGGTTTACTCCTGGCTTCATGCTCAGAAATTGCTCCTGGCAGGCACGGGGGACCATATGGGACGCCGGGATTCGAACCGATGACCTTCTCCATGAAAGGCAAACGCCTTACCTCCATGCTATCTCTCCAGCCCCTTGACTCTAATTCTTAAGGAAAACAACCCACTTAAACTTTTGAGGTTAACTTAAACTAATATGCATGTGCATGGAAATGTAAAAAAGTACTTTGCCTTCAATGTTTAAGGAGTTACATAAGTTTTATGGCTTTAGATTGCTTTGTGTGCTGCTAAGATATATTATGTATTACAATCTGGGGACGTGAGGGACAAAGTAATTGTACATGGGTTCTGTTTTATTTTTCTTAATGTTCTTTGGCTGAAAGTTCAATGTTAAGATAACAGCAAGGGGACTTCTGAGAATTCTGTTTATGGGTGATTGTCCTTCCACTGTAACTTTACCTTGTCCTTTTTCTTTGCATCTATGTTCTCATAATTAAAAAAAAAACTGTTCTAAAAAAATAAAAAAATAACTGTTCTGAGCACTTTACATTTACTAATTCTTTTCATTTGTGCAATAATCCCACTCAAGGTTTACTTATGAAGCTCCTTCACAGAGATAAAAGAGACAGGCAGTTTCAATGGGCCCATGTTAAAGACAGACTCATAGAATGGCTGAGTCACGATATGAACCTGACTAAGCCAGATCTAGTCTACATCTTACAGTATTCCTTAAATGAGAAAGAAAGTCTTTAGACATAATAAAATATTCCACAATAGATATAGAAAAGTATACTGAGTGCACCATAAATGGAATAAAGCAGAAACATAATAATAATAATAATAATAATAATAAAGCAGAAGCAAATGGATAGTCACTGCCTACTAGCAGAGTTAAATGGGATTCTAGTAGAGTTCGATTCTAGTAGAGTTAAATTGGGAACATTTAGAAGTTTTACAGTACACTCTTGGGAGGGTGGGTTCAAGCCACACTGGGTTATGGTTCTCAGTGGTGAATGGAGGACCAGGTGTTGTTTGAGATCAAACCAGGAATCAAATCGTTTCATGCAAAGCAAGCACTGTAAGTTCTGTACTCTTTCTCCAGCCCATGGAGTTTTAAATCATAAAAAGAATACAAGAACATGGTTCAGTATGTGAGGCCCTGGGGGAGAGACAGAGAGACAAAGGGGGGGGGAGAGGGGGAGAAGAAAGAGAGAGAGAGAGAGGGAGAGAGAGAGAAAGAAGGAGAGAGAGAGAGAGAGAGAGAGAGAGAGAGAGAGAGAGAGAGAGAGAGAGAGAGAGAGAGAATAGAGGAGGCAGAAAAAGAAATACAGGGAGACAGCTCAATGCAGAGCACCATATGTCTGGCATGTGTGAGGTGCTGAGTCTGGTGCCAAATGTGGCACATGACACTGGTGATCTGAATGGCTGGAAATTCCTGACCAAGCAGTTCCCTAACCTCACAGGCCCAAACACGCACGTAAAGTCCACACCAATGTGCTAAGAGGTCCCAAGTGTGGCCCTGTCCTCACCCAGGGTTGCTGGATATAATTCATTTATTCACTCTTACAAACGAATACATCATTCAATCAAAATATTTGAACTAAAAACAGAAGTGTTACAGAGATACTTCTTCAAAGCACTGAGAGAGTACATGGATAGTAGAATGAATTATCATTAAATTAAAAAATGCTAATGTTTTAAACTGGAAACAAAGGAAGAGAAACAGGTAGATGCTACTGTAGATTTAAAATGTTGAAATAACCCTGTATTTCTATACATAAAGTCTACATTCTTTTAAGAATGTTTGATTGACTATTTAGAGAGGAAATAAATGTGTTTTTTCCAGGTGTTAGTCCCATAGTGAGTATAGGACAGGTGGACCACCTACCTCTCCATGATTGAAAAAGAAGCAGAGCACAGTCACCAGCCCTCCCAGGCGGCTGCCGCTGAAAAACAAAACAGGAAAATTGGCTGCAGTTAGCCACACAACTGGATAATACCTACAAATTCACAACTGCCTTTAAAGCCTGCCAGTAACAAAGCTTCAGCAATACTAGAATTCTACTAGGCCTATTAAAAAAAGAAAAACAGATAAAAACCCACTTATAATTTACAAAATCTCTTTAAAGTACTATTGGTCAAAATAAACTAAGTTTTAAAAATAATCTTCTGGGGCCGGAGAGATAGCATGGAGGTAAGGCGTTTGCCTTTCATGCAGGAGGTCATCAGTTCGAATACCGGCATCCCATATGGTCCCCGTGCCTGCCAGGAGCAATTTCTGAGCCTGGAGCCAGGAATAACCCCTGAGCACTGCTGGGTGTGACCCAAAAACCACAACAAAAATAAAAAAATAAAAAAATAATCTTCTACTTCCAAAGTACAGAAAAAAACACAACAGGAAGGAAAATTTTAAATTCATCACAGTCCTATTTATTGCTGGGTTTCACATGAGCAACCTGGTCATCATTTTTGCTTCCTTTTTGTCTTTCTTGTGGCCATTTATATACCTGCCTTCAGCATTTTTCCAGCTATTTTTCTTGGGACACATCATAGTCAATCAATAATATTTGGATATGTCTGTCCTCATAAATATTTATTTTCCACATAAATGCATATATCGATGTGACTAGACTATTATAATCCTTTGCAATGTAAAATTAGTCTATCATGAAGATCACTGCAATTGACATTTGTCACGGTGGCCTGACACTGGACAGCATCAAGATACTGCCGTGTGTCAGTCACCAAACATAGGCTACCTGGTGCCAGCATAGCTGCTTTCTGATTGTGGAACCTGCCCCCATCTAGCCTCCAGATATAATCATGTTGGGACCAAAACGAAACCAACTAGTTCAGTGTTCTAGCTCGGCATTTCAACATGACCTAGAGACGTTCTTTCACTGCAGCAGATAACTCTATAAATATATTACTCTGATTCTGATTCAAATCTCAGAAATCCAAAAACTGAAGGCAGACTTTTGGAATACAACATTAAATTCATTTTAGAAATGCCTTGGAATAAAGGAGCCAAACTGAAATGTCATAATCTTCATTTGTATTTGTTTTGTTATGAATGAGAGTAAAGAAAGAACAAGGGAATAACTAGTCTCCATACATGCTCCTTTTCACACCCCAAGAAATTTTTTTGGTGCCAAGAAATTATCCACTCAGTTGTGGCTGACAGTATCAGGACTCTAACTACAGCTATTGGTATTTTCACAAGTCAATGGATGAAACCTAGGATAGTGTGTCTTTCTTTATGGTTCTAGTAAGCAGTTCTGTTCTATCACTGTTGTAATCAGTCTTCTGTAATTAGTGGTCTTGTTTTTTCCACAGATCCTAGTATGAGCCTAGGATAGAGAGAATCCTTCCTTGTGTTTTCAGAAGATCTGCTCTGTTGCAGTTGTCAAAATCTTATTCCCATGACAGTATGCTTCAAGGGTGAAGAAACTCTGTATCTTTTAGGTCAACGGACTTCCCTTTCTAATTTCTTCAATATTTACTATGCCTATGCAAAAAACAAAACAAAAACAACAACAAACCTTGCCACACCAGCCCTCCTCCCCTTTTCTTTTCTTTTTTTTCCTCCGTCTTTTGGTCTCGTGGTTATTATTTGGTGGTTGTATTTGTTGCTGTGTTGCCTTTTTGTAGTTGCTGGTTTTGGTCTTTTGTTTGATTTTTGCTTCTTTTGGTGCTTTATCAATTTGGTTGTTGTTGTTGATTTTTGTGTTTTGTGTTTTTTGGGGGGGTTTTTGTTATGATTTTCTTTTTTTCCCTTTCTTCATTTTAAATGGATATTTATAACTCCCAGACAGACTCCTCATGGTTTTTTGTCTGTTGGTTTTGTTTCCTATATTTTGGTTTTTGGTTTTTTCATCTTCTTCTTTTACTTTTTTTTTCTTTTCAAACAGAACTACATAATTTGAATCATCTTGTTCTACCTCATAAAATGAGGGGGAAAAATGGATGGTACCAGAATCAAACAGTCATATGAACATTGAGTAGAAATAAAAAATGATCAGACTTAAACACCAATCCCAAAGTCAACGACAACAGAATCGATACCCTATCTTCAACAAGCTATTATACACAGAGGCGACCAAATATACTAACAGCCTGGGGGGCATAAGAAGGGGATGCTGTGAACAGGGTTGGAGGGAGGACAACACTGGTGGTAGAAATACTCTTTATTCAATGTCACTATGTACTTTAAATATTACTGTGAAAGACTTGTAATTCACGCTGATCACAATAAAAATTATTAAGAAAAAAAAAGAAGCGACAAGTGATCAAGGCAGGTTAAGGACGGAGGAGCACAATCCAATTTCCTAACCCAGTCTTGGGCCTATGTATGCCAAAGCCTATGCCCCTTATGCACAAACACTCTATCTGCCTGGCCCCTCTGAGCCAAGCTCTTCCCAGGGGCAGATGTAATTCAGTGCCCTCCCCCCCAACTCACCCCCACTTTCACATACTGGCAGGTAAGGTCCAGAGTGGGCTAGAATCAAGAGTGTGAACTGAAGGGGAACAGCTTTCCCAGGCAGGAGGGAGAACAGACTATTCCTAAAAGACTAATAATTCCTTGTGATATTCTATAAAAAATACATTGAGCTGCAATCACTATAATGTGAACTGTGCTAGAAGAAATCCAAGATGTCTGAGCAATTATCCTGAGCTCCCAACCAGGAAACATCACCTAGACTACTTCACTGTGGTGCTCAGGAAAGACACAATCTTCACAATACTTAATTATTTTTACCAGTTTACCAGTTGATATTTCAACATATCCTACTAATTAAAAAAATGTTGCTTCTGCAATCTTACAAACTGTCAGAAAATATGGAAGTTCCTCATGTACTAGCTTTGAAATGTCTGGAGTTTTCTAAATATTTTCCACAGATACTCATTCATATATTTCTGAGATTCAGTTTCCTTAGAAGAGAGTAAAGATGTGAAGAATCTTAAAAATACATAATACATTCAGTTCCGATGTTTTCTAATTCTGTTTTTTCCCATGTCTGTAATGTAAGGGATCTAGACTACCACTAATCTGACAGTTTGAGAAGCATCACTAGTCCTAGAAATCTTTTTACCACTACTTACCGAAAAAAGCTGAAAAAGCCAAGATCAGCATTGAAAGAACCTTTTTAAGACAATATTAAATAACTCCTGAGTCAGTCTTATATAAATTCTTAAAGAAAAGAATATGCAGAAGTTGGTCTAAGTGTGAGATGTGAGACTTTAGGTCCTGGAAGTAAGATAAAGACAGCCCAGCTAAGTATGCTCCTTCTTAACTCCAGGTCTCACCAGAGCACGAGGGAGCCAGCTAGAAAGTGAAGGCACGAAGACTGAGATGCAGAAGTGCTGAGAAGATGCTGCAGGCATACCCTCCACAGGCTGCAGGAGACTCAAGCTGCGCTCTTCATTTCTCAGCATCCAAGCAAGTATTTCTTCACTATGACTAGATTGTGGGTCACACCCAGGGCAGAGACTGAAATGCATCTGAGGAACTGGCAATGAAGATGGTCAGGCACTGGGCCTAGAGTACTGACCTAGAGTACCCAGTAATAGTGTTTCTCAATACTATTCCAGCCACATGAAATAGCAGTAGCCCAAGGAGTGTGACTGGGGTGTGTGCTCACTAAAAGAAGCTTTCAAAAGTCCTCAGTGACCTTCTAATCTTTCTTTTCGAGATTGGAAGCCAAATAAGGCAGGGAAGCTCTGTTAAAGGAAGAGAAGCATCTCTGGTCTGCATGCAAAGTATGTTCCCAGGTACTCCTCTATACTTCCCCAGCTCACCTCATGATCTTGGACCTTGGTCCATGCAGAGCCAACACTGCTGCCCCTCCATGCCCTCATCCAGGGTAGAAGGATCTGCACCCACTATTTGATGTGTCTGCAAGAGTGATCCCTGTATTTTATGCTGGACCTTCCATGGTCCTCTCCAAGTCCCACAGGCTCACTCCATATTCCCCTGGCCCAGGCCCCCAGACTGATCTGCACTGCAGCTTTCTGCCCCAAAGTCCCAGACTGATTCACACCACAGCTTCCTCCTATAGTTTGCAGATGTGGGAGGCAGACACAGGGCAGGTCAAGTGCTCCAAGGAGAATCTGACTGTCCAGGAATAAAACAAAAACAAAAACTAGTGTACTATATAGAAAGGAAATTTAGGGATGCAAAGAGAAGCTTTAGCAGAGACAACAGGAACTCTGGAGAAAACCTGTCATTTCCTCTGACTACTAGGAGACCAGATGTGGTGACTGCCTAGATTTCCTCACTAGTGGAAGGGCACAGAGATCACCAGAAATGGAAAGCAAGGTTTTTGAGGTTTTGACCAATAATACACCCATTTATTCTCTTCTCTTAAATATATATTAATAGATATATCATATATATATATATATAGTGAGAGAGAGATCATAAAGAAATGTCTTGAGTGTATATATATATATATATCTTTGAAAAGAGACTCAGAACTGAGAGATAAGTTACAGATATTCACACAAAACATCTTGCTGTCACTTGGAGTAAAGTGTACAAAGCCTACTGAAGATACATTTTTTTAGCTAAAATTCCAGTCTGGATAAAAAGAAAACCTTTAATGTTTTTAGTAAAGAGAAATAAAATACCAAATGACACCATGGAAGCAAAATTGATGTAAGAGGAAAAAAATTTACATTTCCTCAAGACAGGGGAGGGGTACATAAGAAGAATGAGTATGTAGAAAATGGGTATGTGAATTATGCCACAGTCTATAACTCAGAACTTCTCAGGAGAAGAAAGGAGGGAACACGGCTAGAGTAGGAGAAACACTCACTTCAAGGTGGAAAGGGGGATGCTGAGTAAATGAGAGAGCTCTGGCATGCAGCCTGGCTCTGGGTCCTCAGAAACACATCTAAAAATAAAGCAGCTAACACAAAATCCTCCAGGATCAAATAAAACACTAAAATTTCAACAAGCCAAAAAGGTAGCACAGAAAGATTGACAATCAGGAGGTGAAGGATCCTTACTCGATCACTGGCAAGTTCATCCTTCAGGAAAAAGGCACTTTAATGACTAGAATAATTAGAGCAAAGATCAGCAAAGCCCAGATTTGACCTCCCTTTCCTTTTGCAGGGAAAATGCACTCATCAACCCCTCTGAAAATCAACTAAAACTAAACAATTGCAGTGCCCCAGATTATCCTGGACACTCTGTGGGCATCACCCACTTTGGAAAAGGCTAGATCAGAAAGATAAGAAGTTTTTCTCATAAAGGTCAAAAACTGAGTGGAAGCAGAAAGAGGTAAATATTCAAGGAAGAAATTAGGGACATGAATAGGAGATAGTGGAAGAGAGCATGTAGTCTCCTCCAAAGCTACTTCAGTGCCCCAAGGGGTGAGGGGAATGAAGTCATCTGAGAGCCAGACAATACATTTCAAAGATATTATAAGTAAAAGTATCAACAAATGTAATTCAATAAACATATTTGGATGCTACTGATACTGGGCAGATAATATCTATGAGGTAAATAAAGTCATAAATTTTTTTCAAATCACATTCAAACAGATGTTCTAATGAACCAAACAACACAGTGTGATGTATTAACTTTTGCTTGAAAAACTCTGGAAGAAAAACTTGACAAAGACTAGGCTGAGGGAGGGTCCAAAAAGGAGAAAGAAACAGTGGTTAGGGTACATGCCTAGCATGCATCTGACTGAGCACTACCAGGAGTAATTTCTGAGTGTAGAACCAGGAGTAACACCTGAGTATCATTGGGTGTGTCCCAAAGACCAAAAAATAGTCTTGCAACTGCATGGTCCCTGAGCAGGGGACCAGGAGACTGAAAAGCACAGCAGGGTGGCTCAGAAGCTCCCTGAACCACTGTATGACCTGAGTATCCTAAGCACCACAGGGTTGCAGCAGCATAGCAGCCTTGTATGCCAGCTTTGAACAGCAGCTCATTTGGCCAAGAACTGTTAGTGGAGTCTAGAGCCTCCTGAGGACTATTTCAGAACCTGAACTCCACTCTTTCTAGCCACTCCCAATATCAGAGTGAAATAACACTAACCACTGATCCATCCCAAACAACTGCTTATTTATTTATTTATTTATTTATTTATTTATTTATTTATTTATTTATTTATTTGGTTTTTGGCCCACACCCAGCAGTGCTCAGGGGTCACTCCTGGCTGTCTGCTCAGAAATAGCTCCTGGCAGGCACAGGGGACCACATGGGACTCCGGGATTCCAACCAACCACCTTAGGTCCTGGGTCAGCTGCTTGCAAGGCAAACACCACTGTGCTATCACTCCGGCCCCCAGACAACTGATTTTTAAAAAGCCAGTTCCATAGAGAATGATGACTATGGGTAACTTGTGCAATAAACAACAATCAAACCTTCATGGAAAAAAAATACACTTACTTTGCTGCCTTCCATTACAATAAAATGTCTTAAAAATGTCACTGATGAAGAAATTATTAGCATACTTATGAAATCACAAGTGCACATACTAAAAACAGAGCAAAACAGGAAAACAATTATAGAAGAGTGTGGCATCCAGATTCTTCCAAGTAATGTTTTTTTTCCCTTGGAATTTTAGATGAGACTCTATGACATAAAAATATCATTTGTGGGCCTGAGTGAAGATCCAAGGGTTAACCCTGTGCACTGTTGAGTATGAACCCATACAAACCAATCAAAATAAAAAAAAATACTGTTCTTTCTGGACATGGAACAAAGAGCTGTGTCCACTTGCATAGGGTATTAATGTAGAAACAGTTAGCTAGATAAATGCACTTCATGGGACAGAATACTTCAAATGGACTCCTAAAACATCAGAATGCAGTGATTGGGAGCATTCCTATTCAAAGCCCCCTTCTAAATCTGATTTATTTAACATCCTATATCTCATAGGGAGTAAGTGAGTTTATGACTATAGCCAGCTATAATGAGAGCCAGGCATGCAGTAAGTGTTCCATGTCCATTGTACTGTAAACAATTAAGTCTTGTTCAAAATTACAATTGCAGATGAGTCCGCTGGAAAAAATGTCCTAAGCTTGGTAGATGACAACAATGCTTATGTGACAGCTAAAACCATTACCATTATGCCTTTCTGATGACAACCATGAGTTAAGATTTTGTTAAAATAACTTATTTCATTCAAAAATATTTTCTGAAGGCAGGCATTCTTCCAGAAACCCAGTATTTTCTTTCTCATATACCAGACAAAGGTCTAACTGGCCTAAGTCTTCTACCACCTGTCTAACCAATCACAGTTTCATACTTCTCACCTAACTCCTCCAGGGCCCTGGCAAGCCTGACACTAAGAGAGTTGTCAGGCCACCAATCACTGAGGAGTGAGCCCTAAAAACTGAGGCATTTTCATTCTCTTGATTAACTTAATATAAGACTGCTACAAACCTAAGACAACATTTCCGCCCTGTTTTGTTTTGTTTTCTATCTTAAGACAGATGTAAGAACTGGTAGTCACTCAGCTACCCCTATAGCATTCATTCAAACAACATAAAAACCCCAGGCTACTGTGTTACCCACAATAACAGAGCCTCCTACAGCTCCTAATCATGACAACATGACACTGAGACAGCTCAATTTGAATGGGAGACCTAAGAAATATAAAGTAATAAAATCGATTTTAATGCCAAGATTATTCAGGGAGGGTAAACTGCTAATATCCTTGAAGAGAAAGATACTAAATCTATAAAACAAAGTATAGTTATAATTTTTATTTGTTTTGGGTTTTGGGTGCAACTGCTGTGCACAGGGCTTATTCCTGATGGATTCAGAGATAGGACACAAGTTGGCTTTGTACAAGACAAGCACCCTACTTACTATATACGATCACTCCAGACCCTGTACTATTTTTTTTTAAGAAAAGTCAGAGAATAAAAATATATGGGAAATAAAATCATGATAAAATGAAATTAAAAACTCACTAAATTTGGAAAACTAATGTTAATAAAATTTTCTAGAATGAGGAGAGAATAGACAATGGGAGAAAAGAGGCAAGGCAGAGAAAAGAAATGAGGGGAGAGAAGTGAGAGGGTTCGAGGGGAGAGAAGAAGGACAAAAGGAGAAATGGAAAAAATAGGAGATGAGGTGAAGGAAGGGATTAAGGGGTAAAGGACTGAGAGAAGGGCTCAGAGGAGAGAAGGGCACAGTAAAAAGAAGGGGAGAGACATGAGGGGAGAGAAATAACAGAAAGCTGTCAAGAGCAGGAGTAGGAAGAGCAAAGAGGAGAGGGAACCGGGAAAGATGGGTCACCTGAGAGTAAAAGATTTTAGAAGGAGAGAGAAATAGTACAGTGGGCAGGACACTTGTCTTGCACAAAGCCAACTCAGGTTCAATCCCCACATCCCTGGTACAGATGCAAACCAAAAACAGAAAAAAGAAACTGCACTTAGGAGGAAATAGCACTCTCTAAACAAGCAGAAGCAGAGATTAAAAAAAAAAAGATTGGAATATATTAAGCTGAGAAGCTTCTGCACCTCAAAGGAAATAGTGCCAAGGATACAAAAGACACCCAAAGAATGGGAGAAACTGTTCACCCAATACCCATCAGATATATCCAAATATACAAAGTACTCACAGAACTTAACAAGAAAAAAAATTCTAACCACATCAAAGAATGGGGAGAAGAAATGAACAGACATTTCCTCAAAGAAGAAATACAAATGACCAAAAGACACGTGAAAAAATTCTCCTCATCACTAATCAGCAGGGAGATGCAAATCAAAACAACCATGAGGTGCCATCTTACACCACAGAGACTGGCACACATCACAAAGAGCAAGAACAAGCAGTGCTGGCAGGGATGTGGAGAGAAAGGAACTCTCATTCACTGCTGGTAGGAATGCCGTCTAGTCCAGTCTTTATGAAAAACAATATGGAGACTCCACAAAAAAAAGGAAATTGAGCTCCCATATGACCCAGCTATACCACTCCTAGGGATATACCCTAGAAACACAAAAATACAACTCAAAAATCCTTTCTTCACACCTATATTCATTGCAGCGCTATTTACAATAGCCAAACTCTGGAATCAACCAAGATGGCCTTCAACAGATGAATGGATATAGAAACTGGTACAGGGGCCGGGAAGGTGGCACTAGAGGTAAGGTGTCTGCCTTGCAAGCACTAGTGTAGGACCAACCATGGTTCAATCCCCCAGCGTCCCATATGGTCCCCCCCAAGCCAGGGGCAATTTCTGAGCACATAGCCAGGAGTAATCCTTGAGCATCAAATGGGTGTGGCCCCAAAACAAAACAAAAAAAAAAGAAACTGGTACATATATACAATGAAATATTATGCAGCCATCAGGAGAGATGAAGTCATGAAATTTTCCTATACAGAGATGTGCAGGAATCTATTATGCTGAGTGAAATAAGTCAGGAAGAGAGATAGACACAGAATAGTCTAACTCATCTATGAGTTTTAAGAAAAATTAAAGACATTATTGTAATAATGCCCAGAGATAATAGAGATGAGGGCTGGCAGGACCGGCTCACGAAGAGTGGTGAGTGCAGTTAGGGAAATAACTACACTAACAACTATCATGACAATGTTAATGAGTGAGAGAAGTAGAATGCCTGTCTCTAATACAGGTGGGGGGGGGGGGGGGGAGGACATTGGTGGTGGGAATATTGTACTGGTGAAGGGGAGTGTTCTGTTTATGACTAAAACCCAACTACAATCATGCTTGAACTCATAGTGCTTAAATAAAGATTTTATATTTAAAAAATTGGCCTGAGTGATGGCACAGCAGTTGGGCATTTGGCTTGCACGCAGCTGACCCATGATGGACCTTGGTTCATCCCCGGCATCCCATATGGTCCCCCAAGCCAGGAGCGATTTTTGAGCGCATAGCCAGGAGTAAACCCTGAGCATCGCGGAAGGAAGGAAGGAAGAAAGGAAGGAAGGGAGGGAGGGAGGGAGGGAGGGAGGGAGGGAGGGAGGGAGGGAGGGAGGGAGGGAGGAGGGGGGAGGGAGGAAAGACGGGGGACGGAGGAAGGGGGAGGGGGAGGGAGGGAGGGAGGGGAAAGGGGGAGGGAAGGAGGGAGGGGAAAGGGGGAGGGAAGGAGGGAGGGGGGAGGGAAAGGGGGAAGGAAGAGAGGGGGAAGGGAAGGGAAAAAAATCGTTAGCATGTGGCTGAGATAGATCCAGGCATCTTATGAAGTAACCATAACTACAAATTTATAATCAACTGTTGAAAGATAATCAAGCAAATTAAAGAAATACGAAGAATTCCATAAAATGAGGTACTTGAAACAGCTGCATTTACCAGAATCAGCTGCATTTGACTTTATTGAAAGTAAGGGCCCCTTTTCACCATTTAGCTATTTTCAGTTTTCTATCCTATCTCCTTTCTGTTCAGTTTGTCTGGATTCAGTAAACTTTTGTTAAGATTATTTTTAAAAAATATATACCTTTTGGGGCTGGGAAGGTGGTGCTAGAGGTAAGGTGTCTGCCTTGCAAGCGCTAGCGTAGGACGAACCACAGTTTGATCCCCCGGCATCCCATATGGTTCCCCCAAGCCAGGGGTGATTTCTGAGCACATAGCCAGGAGTAACCCCTGAGCGTCAAACAGGTGTGCCCCCCCCCAAAAAAAACAAAAGAAAACAAAAACAAAACAAAAAAAAAATATATATATATACCTTTTAATTAACAGATGCTATATTCTGTGAATTTCCAATCTACTAAAAGAATCTCAGCTCATGGACCACTATAACATTATTTATGTACAGCTTCTCAGCACCATTTTGTATATAATCCCCTTTTATTCTCATCCTACATGAAAGTTCACGTGCCTGACACTCTATCTCACTTTTATTAAATCAGTTGTGATTAAACTTACTGGAATGAAAACATTATGAAGTACCTTAGTAATTTAAGGCCTCTAAAAATAAATGTCAAGAATATTTTTAAATGTAACTTTAAAAACCTGATAGAAGGGGCCGGTGAGGTGGCACTAGAGGTTAAGTGTCTGTCTTGCAAGTGCTAGCCAAGGAAGGACCATGGTTTGATCCCCCAGTGTCCCATATGGCCCCCCCAAGCCAGGGGCAATTGCTGAGCACTTAGCCATGAGTAACCCCTGAGCATCAAATGGGTGTAGACGAAAACAAAACAAAACAAAACAAAAAAACCTGATAGAAAAGAAAGTGACTTGCTCACTTCGGCCGCACATATACTAAAGTTGGAACGATACAGAGAAGATTAGCATGGCCCCTGTGCAAGGATGACACGCAAATTCGTGAAGTGTTCCATATTTTAAAAACAAAAAAGAAAAGAAAGTGACAGAAACTTTATTCAACTTAATATTAACTAGGATCACCAGGGGAGCATCTGTCCACAAACCTGCTGGATGAGCTGGGTTGACAAGGTTTTATATAGCAAAAAGGAGTCCACAACGTAGGATGCTAGAAGACCCTTAACTTAATGATGTCTTTGGACTGGGCTAAAGGGATCATTCAGGGTCAGGAAAAGCAACACAGGAGTAAGTAGGGAGAGCTAGAGAAATGCAGCTGAGCACTAGACTTGAGTAAGCTCCAGTGGGGAGGGGAGGAGCAGCCATCCCACTCAACATCTGCTGGGGCCCAAGGCTGGAAAGGGGAGGAGTGGAGGCCACCCCAAATGCCTGAAGCTGGGAACACCAGACAGCAATCTGGAAAGACCTAAATGCTCTAAGATAAAGACACTCCCTCCTGCTATAATAATCACACCTTACACTGAAATTATAGTAAGAAATAGGCTTTATACAGGACCCATAACATACACATTAACACAGTAAAAGTTTCTCTAACACCCATCACTATGTATGGCACACTTTGCTTTTTCTTGAAAAAAAAAAATTTTTGCTTAACCCACTAAACTTATTTTAATATTCCCTGCTAGGCCATCATGCCACGAAGTTGAGAGACAATTCAGGATTCAGGAGGCAGTCACTTCTCTGGCTACAGTGGACGGAAACAATCTCCTGTAATAGCATGAGCTCAGCTGCTCGTCCCCTGCCAGGTCTCCAGCCCCTGAACTGTCAAACCCTGACTAACCAAAAGCAGAGCATACTGGGATCAGGGAACTGGCTCAATGGGTTGATGAGTACTCCTGGCACAGGAAGACAGGGCTCCATCCCTGACAAAATGTAGCTTCGCAGCACTGCTAGATGGCCCTGCTAGACAGGTCCCCATTTTCCCTTAAAAGAAAAAATATTACTAATTGGTATAATTTGGGAGGCTATTTTTTGTGGTCTAGGAACACTATTATCATTACTTTATATCAACTATATCTATCTAAACATAAATATATATGCATTTACATATATTGTATATGTACATATATATGTGTATATATGTGTGTGTTTGTGTATTACATTTCCAGACCTTCAAAATAACCTACCAACTCACAGCAAACAAGAAATGTCCTGCTTTCAGACAGCTTTTACCATTTCCTGGAATTTTCTTCTCTTCCACCTATTCAAAAATCTCTGATCCTCCAAATCTGAGATTAATTAATCTCTCCACACAAATCACCTTTGTCTTGCCTCCATTTACATACTATTTTCTCCTACCACCCTCAATACCACCTTTATGCTCTCAGAACCCAAACATGCAATATCACAGGGTATACACTCAGTAACTACCTCTTCTTAATGGAACAAATGGATGTAAATCTCCCATGCAGAGAGATAAAAATTACTGAGGCTGAGCTTTTGGTATAGGATCTGTTCAACAAACAAGAGCTCCAATTCCAGAAGTTTGACTGAGACAACCGCAACTGAACGGTCATCCGGAAACATAACGAAAGACTTTATCCCAGGCTCCAGTCTAGGAGCAACATAATGACCAAGAACACCAACTACAGAAGATGGATTAAAATGACACTGAAGAAACGTAACTACTAGAACCACAAAGAAAGACTTCATAAACTCCATTCCCTGAGCTGCACAGCCACCAAGATCTCTAGATACAGAGGTCTGATTTTACCATCCAAGACAAAGCAGAAGTCTTCCACACACCACGAAAGCAGCAAGGGGAGAGTAAATGATCATGCAAGGAGTCTAGAGTTAATCCCATAACAGTATACTTCAGGGGTGGAGAAACCCTATATCTCCTAGATCAAGGGAATTCCCTCTACAATATCCCTAATGGTTACTGTGCCTATGCAAGGGAATAAAGGAAAGGAGAAAAAAAAAAAAAGCACAAAACAATCATTTTTCCACATGTTTATTTATCGATTGATTAATTTTTTTTGACGTCTTTATTTTGGTGTGGAGATTACGGTTGATGTCTCCAATATTATTTTATTTTATTTTGTCTTTCTCTTTCTTTTTGCACTCGAGCATGATTTGATTTCAGAACCGAGACTATTGTGTGGTGCCTATCTTTATTGCTGTAGTGCTCACCAGTTATTTAATTCGGTAATTTTTTCTGTATTGTTGTAGTATTTCAATTACCTTTTTCACATCCTCTCTCAAACTGAGGTTGGAAGCCTCTAGAGGGACTCAGCCCATTTTCAGCGTATTTGACTTTTGACTTTTTTTTTTGTTTTCCTCTTATTTTGTACCCCATTCTATTGCTTTTCTTGCCTTCAAACAAAACCACATACCTCGATTTTTCTAACTCTGCCTCTTAAATAGAAGGGGAAACAAGGGAAACAGATATGTGATCACTAATAGTAAGCCAGACAAAGAGGGGTCCACCTACTCTAGCAGCCCGGGGGAACTGGAATGGGGGGAGGACATAGTTGGTGATGGGTATTCCCCTGACTCAATGTTAATATGTACCTAAAATACTACTGTGAAAGATATGTAAGCCATTATGAAAAAAAAAATGTGTTTTTAATCAGAAACTTTCTTTGACTTACATGTATTATTATTATATCAATTATATTATATGTTATGTTATGTCACTGTATTATGTTATGTTAGTTTACCTCATTATGTTAATCAATTTTGTCTCTTGAATAAATTCTTACAATAAAAAAATTACTGAGGCTGAAGACAGTAACTTTACCTTGTCCTCTTTCTTCGCATCTTTGTTCTCATAATTTAAAATAAAAATTAATAAAAATAATAAAATTCGAATTTCACAACCGTAATAAAGTTATTCTTGAAACAGACAAGAATGACTACAAAATGAATATTTCTCAAGTTTCATATCAAGACACCTGAGCTTATGTCATCATGAAACAAAGCACACTGGCTTTATTTCCCCTAAAGCAGCCTTTTCTCCTGGGCACTGGCCTATTTTTGGTTAGGTCTTTGTGTCTTATTTCAAAAACATCTTTTTCAAATCATCTTTTAATCATGCATTTTCCCTTTCAGTCTCTTGCAATTAAATCATTAAAAGAACTTCTTCAGAGCTGAGTTAAAATAGCAACATCAAAATACCTGACATCTATATTTAAAAATGGTTTAAAGTATCACATAATTGTGTCAAATATTTATCAAGTACTTGCTACAGACTCAAATTGTGAGACAGGAAGACCAGTCAGTGATTTCTGAAGACCTCAAAGGCAAATACCACATTTCCAGGGCAAAGGAGATAATGGAATAATGGACTCACATCCCTTATGAAACTTGTGGGCACTATGCTCATAATTCTCTACTATATACAGTACAGCATAAGTAATAAAGAAGAAAGTTCTGGAGATAAATTGTATATGTAAAGTTGGTGAAAGATGTCCTTTTCTTAAAGACTGAGTAATAGTACAGCAGGTAGGGTGCGTGCCTTGTATGTGACTGACTGGGTGAAATAGATAAACTAAGTAAATTAGATCAGATATTAACTATAAGAACTAAATCTATTTTAATATTAGCAAAGTAAAAGCTATTAATATCGTTTGATGATGGTTCCTTTATATTTTATGTAAATTACATATTAGTTATGTTCAAATATGAACATTTAAAATATATCCAATATCACTATCATGCTTCACTTAATGATCTAAATTATTTTCAGTCTGATGGTCATGCCAATGGTGAAGCTATCCAAGTGGAAAGTAATTTTATAACTGTAATTGAATGTATACAAGTCACTGTTATGAAATTTTAAATATTATCTGCTTTTACTACTCTAATAGACAATATTGAAACACATGCTAAAATATCCCCATCTGCCTTACCTTAAATATGTGCCATAGATGAAGAACAACGCCATCATCAATCCGTTCAAAATAAAAATCACAGCAACATAAAAGCAAGCAGGATCTCCCAATCCTTTAAAATAAGCAAAACATATGTCCTCACTAGAAATTAATTCAAGTGTCTGGCAATTCATATAAAAATGTGCTCACTTAGAAAATAGTTGCCCAAGATATAATAGGGTTGTCTTGGTTCCCAATACACTAGTGGTCCTCAAACTATGGCCCACGGACCACATTGTATTTGTTCCCATTTTGTTTCTTCACTTCAAAATAAAATATATACAGTATGAATAGGAATTTGTTCATATTTTTGTTTTTACTATAGTCCAGCCCTTCAACGGTCTGAGGGACAGTGAACTGGCCCCCCGTTTAAAGAGTTTGAGGACCCCTGGAATACACACATGGTCACTACTTTAGCCAGGCAGGAGCAGAGGCCGAGGCAAAGGCACTAAAGTAGTGCTGTGAACTCCTCTCCAGTACCCCCAGAAGTACTGTGTCCACATCTGAGTCTGGCTGAGCTAGGGTGGTTGCAAGAGAGTACGGCAAAGGCCTGATGATCTGGCTTCTGAGGCAATGCAGTTATAAGTGTCCACCTGGGAGTCTGAGCCCCAGAGGACATGCCTGGCCATCCTGTAGTATCCTGCTAGAGAAGCTCAAGAGGAACAGGCAAATTGACAAGAAGAAACCCTGAGTCCAACTGAGCCCAGGAGCCAAAAGGTATGTGGAGCAGCCTCCCAGTCCTGAGCTCAAACAATACAAGGAAGGTACCAACTCTGCTATGCTCTAGCCAAACTCCTGACTCATGAATACTAAAACTATTGCAATGGTTCTGTGAACAGCAGAGGGTAGGGGTGGCAGTACCCAGAACTGCTCGGGGTTCCTGTTGGTGCTGGGAGTGACAATATTTGGTGCTGGGATCAGGAGAAAGGAATGAAACTGAGTTCACCAGTTTGCAAGGCAAATGCCTTAACCTATGTCTCTGGCTCCAGAAGTATTGTTAATTTATAAATTTGTGTTAATTTACCCTGTACTGGTACTGTAACTGGGAATTCCCACAGAAAGAAACTTGCCTTCACAGCTTTCAATGGGACTGAGTCCT
Organism: Suncus etruscus; assembly: GCF_024139225.1. Taxonomy (NCBI): domain Eukaryota; kingdom Metazoa; phylum Chordata; class Mammalia; order Eulipotyphla; family Soricidae; genus Suncus; species Suncus etruscus. The sequence continues at coordinate 112,382,201 of NC_064857.1, read as the reverse complement.
TCACCTCTTGTGACTGTCCAGCATATCTTAGTTTGAATGCCAATTAAATCCATTATTTTGGTATAGAGCCGGTACCAGCTGGCTAAAATTACCTAGTTAAAAAAATCATAAAAAAATCAGAAAAATAAGAAAGATAAGGACATCATAAGAAAAGACACTATTTTCAACAGTCTCATAACTAAAATCTTAGAGATTTTTGATAATTATCAAATTTTCCCCCTTTTTTAAACCATTCATTTGCCACGTTTTAACTCTATCTAACAAAATGTACTTCACAATCAAAATTACTTCACACAAATTTTTCACTGGTCAGTTCTTCACCCGGCTAAGTAAGAAATGTGCAAGATTTATAGTTTTTAAAACATATGAAGCTCAATGCACATAAAAAAAGTTCTGAATAAAAGATCCCGTCTTGTTGAATAGATCTTATTTTCAAGATGGGAATTCTCCTTCAAATTAAGTCATAAATCAATAAAGCAAAGCAAAATGCAGGTATCTACCTAGAACTGTTATGTGAAAAAGTAGCTAAAGAAGAGGGTGTCCTTAAAGATCTCAGATTACCGATGTTATTAAAAAAGACTAAGACACAAGAGCCACCAGAGAGCCTCTGAGCCACCAAGAAGGGTTACTGAGGTACACCAGATCCCATTTCTAGACAGATGCTTTCATTCTGCCAGTGACCAGAAAGGTCAGTTAATTACTTGGGGAACTCAGCTGCTGGAGGGAATAAATTCACTGGAATTTGTGGCAGACATGAGACATGAGAGATGGACGTATAGAAAGGAGAAAATGAAAACCCTCTTTTAAGCATACTCTGGTCATGGCCTGCTGAAAAGCCCTTACAGAAGTGGCCAGTCCCCAATGGGAGAAATAAGGTGCCTATTGAGTGATGTTGCTGGCCTCCTGAAACGGGACCCTCATCATGTTTTTCATGCAGCTCACCTACTTCCATAATAAAATCTTCCTGCGTGGGAAATATTTTGAGCCTGATTGGCTGAGCACATTTTTAAGTATCAAGTCCCTACTTCAATAAAAGAGCCCTCTCTGAAGCTGCTCTTGGAGAGTTACTCTGCAACTCCGAACACCCGTTCCCCCTCACTGCCACAGCCACTCCAGCTATGCACTGCAAACCAGGATGAGTCTGCAGAGCCAGGCTAGCACCAGAATTCAGACATCATTTTTCCCCAAGTGATCCCAGCTCCAGAGGCTAGGACTCGCTGAGGTTGTGATATGAGTAGTTCTCTGCCCTCCTGCCTCATCTGTCTCACTCTGCTCCTTGCACATGCTTCAGAGCGGATTCCAAATTCAATGTGTTATTGCAATGTTGAGCAACAGTCCAAAAACAAATGCAACCATACATGCATTCAATATTTATATGTAATAAAGAAAATCACTTCAATAGAGTGAAGATGAGTCAACCATCAAAGTGCTATAGGACACAGAAGACCATTTTCAACAATTATGATGCTACACTTTACACATTAAATTGCAGGTAAGGTAAAAATATCAGCAGCAAAATATATTATATGACAATATAATGAGATCTTACAAAATTGCAATAGAAACAGAGAAGAGGCATGAACAATTTGATTAAAAGTGAAAATTCATTTGTAATATCTAGTATTATATGAAATACATACACATATAGCTGTAGACTACATCAAGCCATTCAATTTGATTTTTCACCTATCAAATTAATAAGAATGCAGGCAAGTAGGCATTTTCAAAAAGACGAAGGAGTGTAAACCTTGTAAATCAGCAAAGCATTTTGAAAGCATATGCAAAAATATTCTTCTGTTAAAATAAATGGTTAGAAATCAACAAAGTTATAGCTTTTAAAAAGTCCAGAATGCTTGCAATGACATAGCTTCGAAGATAATGCAGCTTTACCAAACTGGGAACAACTTTTCCCCAAAGATTGGGCTAAATCAGAGCTTCTTAAGCTTTTTATACTTTTCACAGGAGAAATTTCTACCTGACCCCAGGTTTATAGAAGTAGATATTTAAATAAACATCTATTAATAATAAATCATAAATCATAAAAAATGTATATTTCAATCAATTTTCACAGCCTCCACATGCAGTTTTGTGATTCCATATGAAGTCCTAACCCACAGTTGAAGCAGCTTTGGGCTAAATCGGTGTTTCTCAAAGAGACGATGGTGAGGTAGAAGATAACCTGGATGGAAAATTGGGAGAGGGGAGATGCATGTCTATTTGTTCTCTATTTTTCCTGTTTGTATATTGACAAAAATTGCTGGGTTTTTTTTTTTTTTCTAAAATGGGGGCAGTGAACTACACAAGTTTGGGAGCCTCTGGGTTAACAATGTAGATAACAACCTTACAGAAAGATATTGAAATGAGGGTACATAAAATAAAAAATATTCTTTAAAGAAAAAGAAATACATCTAAAACTGTACTGTGAACCCCCACTTTTCCTGTGTGATCCCATTTCTAGAAGAGTGAATGCGTTCACGGTTATATAAGGTACTCAACAGGCAGTACACAGACAACACTGAATTTTGGTGTTTATTCATTTATTTCTATCGTCACCTTCTCACTCATCAACTGGGATAACTCATATCTCTAGAAGTTCACTATCATGAAACTGAGACAGGCAAAGGGAACTAGCAGAGACGAAGACCTCCACAGCAGTGGCACTGGGCCATATGTTGCCTGACATCACCATCAGCGTCCTAAAAAGGAACACTCAGGAGTGTACGTTTCAAGAGACTCCCTCAAGTCAAAGATGATGGCATCAAAAAAATCTAATCTTGTTTGCCTTGCACACTGCTGAACTAGGACGGACCGCAGTTCGATCCCCCAGCCTCCCCAAAGCCAGGAGCGATTTCTGAGCGCATAGCCAGGAGTAACCGGTGCAGCTGGGTATGACCCAAAAACAAAAATAAACAAACAAAATCCTCAAATCTTAGCCTGGCTATGGAAAATGTCTTAGATGTGTAAAGAAAAGGCAGGGATGCAGAGGAGAAACCCAAAATTATTGAAATTACTGCCTGCCTCCTTCATGCCCCTGGTAGACCAACTCTCCTTGATCCCCAAACTATTAATTAAATAAGGAATTTCAGAGAGAAACAAAAAACATTATTTGGCAAATGACATATAAAAACAATGATTTTCTTATGAACCTATCCCTAACAACACACCAAAATATTGATGGTTTTCACATTCTCCTTATCACATAATTATGGTGGTACCCACAGAATCCATTGCCCCAACATCAATAATGATCTTTTCTACATATATTTTCCCCCAAAAGAAAAATAATTAATATTTTTATTATATCTTTAATTCAAGATCAGCATTAAATTTTCTAAAATTTATGAAAAAATAAATAATAAATGATCTTATGGAAAGATTTTAAGAAATCACAAGAGGAAAAATAACTTACCTCAGGGTAAAGATTGAACCTTTTTAATGTATTAATAACAAGGGGGTATTCAGTGAGTTTATCATTCATTATCATCCACACGCCATTCAAAAATGAAGGTGCTTCCACAATAGTTTTGAAATAGGAATAATACAGCCCCTAAAACAAGTATATATTAATTATAATAAAATAGTGCAGTTACTAAGCCATTTAGTAGCATTTAAAAAACAAATAATGTTTTTAAAACAAAGCAATCAAGTGATAACTATAATTAATTTCACAGATTTCTGATCACTAATGGTCTTAGGTTGCAAAAAAAATTTTCCTATTTCAGCATAATCTTAACTGAATCAAATGAGCTCAAGATAGTTTCAAACAGTTTCATCATTTAAAAAATACTCAGCATACTTCAAGAAAAGCCCATAAGCCCCACTAATGTTTTAAAAAGGCTATTTTTAAGACCAGAATGAGTGATTTAATATTTAATAATTTAAAATTACCATATAACAGGAAATGTTTCCAACCAAATACACTCCAGTCATTATGAATCACAAAAAGAAAAGAAAAAGGGCATTATCTGCCTTTTTTACATGTAAAAGTGCAAATATATCAGGAAGGCTGCACATTACCTATAAATCACACTCCAATACCAACCATTTTCTAGACAATTTTTCTTGTCATCGGCTCAGTCTAAGACCCAGTGAGCTAGGGAGGAGACAAGAAAGAATGGTGGTTGCTCTGATCTGGAGCAAAGGCCTCCTTCTAACTAGATAATACTCTAATCTCAAAAGTCACCAAGGGAAAGACAGCAAGAAGTACTAAAAGCCTATGAAGAAGAAAAAATGGGCAAGAGAGAGAAAGCCAAAAATCAAACTGTAGCTTCCAAACAAGTTGCCCTGGTAACCAGTGCCATTAGCTGCCAAATCTAAAACATCAGTGTAAGGTTTAGGAAATTTCTGAGTGATTTTATTGAAATAGAAAAAAGGAGGGAAGGGGCTTTTAATACTATGGTGTTTCAGCTGTTTTCAGTTAAAAGCACCATCATTTTTAAAATGACATTTCAACTGTAGGTACCGGTAATGTCCCTCCCCTAAACGTTGTGGTCAAGAATCCTGTGAACTGGAACTTTCTTATGAAATAGGACCTTTGTACATGTAAACAGGTGAAATACAAGAATTAAAGGCAGACTCTAAATCCAGCCAGTGAAGGCAGTTTCCTTTTAATAAAAATGTAGAGAGACAGGTGAAAAGGCAGTGCAAAGACAGAGGCAGAGGCAGAGGCAGAGGCAGAGGCAGAGGCTAAAGCTGAGGGTGCGGCTGGAATTAATCCATAGCTCAGTGCCAGCCACAGAAGCTCATCTCTTGCCAGAAAGTAGGAGATACACATAAGCCACAGTGTTCAGGGGTTACTCCTGGCAGGCTCGGAGGACCATATGGGGTGTCAGGGATTAAACCTGGGTCAGCGGTGTACAAGCATCCTGGGATAATAAGGAAGAGCCTGGTCTGGCTAGCCCCTGGTCTTAGCTCGCAACCTCCAGCACAGTAACAAGTGTCCATGCTGCAAAGTCACCTAGTCTGTGGCCCTCTATTATAACTGTCCCAGGAATGACTTTGGCTTGCCTTACTTGTAGGATTTAGTTTGAGAAGGAAATAGAGTAATTATAAAATGGAAAACAGGATCCCCTTCAAGCCAAGGAATAAGTTCATCAAGGCTGATGATTGGTTTCTACAGTCAAGAACATAATACCTAATGCCTTTCCTCAATTGTAAATCAGTTAGAAGTCTGCTTTTTGGTGAGCGTAGAACACTCAGGAGTGTTTTGGTGTGTTGGTGAATGTTTTGGTGAGTTGAATGACCAGACATTGTTTGCCTTATGAGACTGAAATATCATCAGAAAGCAGTCTTTAGGGTGACTTGGCTGGCTTAAAATTGGGCTTGTCACCCTAAAGACTGCTCTGATGATATTTCAGTCTTGCACATGACAAAGATATGGTGACTAACAAAAGTACTTCTTTTTTTTAGGTTCAGGAAAGTATTTCCAAAAGAAAATTGTGCCCAAGGTGTCCTTAAAAATAATGGTGATGGGAATGGTGACAGGTGCAGGATAGTGAGATACCTGTTTTATCAACGACTGAAGGTAAAGAGTGTAGATTAAGGACAGTCTGTCCTCTGAAAATTCCTGAGGAAAAAAAATTCAGATTTCTAGATGACTAATAATTTCCACAAAACCAATATATCACATAAATACCATGAAAACTAACCATTTCCGTACGAAAAGCCATCTCCCTTTCCAATGTTGAGAGGTGAGAAAAATGACGATCATTTTCAAAGAGGTGTGTTATGTGGCTCCTGCAAAAACAAAGCAGTGCTGCTCAAATATGCACTAGCATTGCTTTTCAAAGCAACTCTAAATGCAAGAGTCAAGTTTTCTATAAACTATCATATAATGTTGTCATCAAATTAAACTCAATGGCATTCATTTTCTTTTTCATTTAGTGTGTTTAAACAGTTCTACTAAAATTTCTATATGAATACATATTCTCATATTTTAGAATCAGAATAAAGTAAAATGATATTTTAAGTCAAGTATACTGGAATTATACATTCAATCACAAACTTCATTGGGTTACCATTTAAACGTAACTGATTGAGTTCATTTTTCTCTATCTAGAAGACTAAAAAATTAATCTTCCTATCAATGTCAAATAATACCAAGCAAGGTAATCTCAAAAATAGTCTCTCCAACAATGAGGATTTTTATTCTAAAAATTTACACTATTCTCTTTCCTGATTTAACAATTAAACTACTTTTTCAGTCTACTGTGTTCACCTAATGAAATAAGCTCATCCTATGCTGAAATCTTTCTTTATAAATAAATATGTACATGAGCAATAGAATAGGAGAAAGGCCATCTTACCAGTGCAACACTGCAGCAAGGGCAGCTACAAGAAGAAGAAAAAATTTAAATTACTACTTTAGCACAAAGAAAATAGTTGTTTATTTCTTTTAGTGTTTCATTTTTCAGTTTGTTCTTTTTTGGTTGGTTGTTTGGTTTTGGCTTTTTTTTTCTTTTTTTTTTTTTGGTTTTGGTGTTTGAGCCACACCCTGGGGCAAAGTTTCTATTTCTAGAGAGTAACTGAAACTGTAAATATTTAACAGGCTTTGTTGTTTGATATTTTGTTTGTAATGATACTCTGATTTTTTTTTTGAAATTTTTACTTTTATAGTTTACAAATCTACCAGAATTCCTTTTCTGGTTTCAGACTTTAAAAACTACAATGTACCCTAAATAAAAATTGGGCTGGCTCTGTTTACTCAATGATCTAATGATAATGTTTGACTAATCATTCTCTCACTGAATATAAATGACATTTATATTATACCAAAGATTTGTCAACCAATATTCTGGTAAACCCTTTGAAATTATAATTGGAATTTCATTAGAAATTAATATAAAAAGACATCTGCATGTTTATAATCTCCACCAGTTCATATCGCTAAATAAAATATTTAACTTCAATTATTCACTCCCTTTCCAAATTGCACTCAACAAAACAGCCATTCAGTGTGAGTTAATAATACACTTTTAATACAGTTAATTTCTCATTTTAATGAACGATTTTCTGGGAGTTTAATATAGTTTTCTGCTTATATCTGTGAAATGTGAAAAAAAAATTTTCTTTATGCTTTACTGGGTATTTCTAATGCAGTCATTTTTTTGAAGTACAGTTGTTTTGTAATGTATTCATTTCTGGCTCATTTACCAAACTATTCTTAGGACATTTGGGGTGAGGGAAGGGGCCCACACCCAGGCCTACACTCAGGGGTTATTCCTGGCTCTGTGCTCAGAAATTACTCCTGGCAAGCTCTGGGGACCATATGGGGTGTAAGGCAAATGGCCTAACCACTGTGTTACTGGTCTGGCCCCCATTCTTAGAACATTTTATCAAGTTCAGTTCTCCATTTTAAGAACACTATTTTTAAATAATTCCTTCAAATTTTAGAATCCTTCTATTTCTTCTTCTCATTTGATAATAACAAACTTCTAAAAAAAATTACTACTAAACAATTCTGGCTTTGAAAAAATGAGGAGCTTTTCTTTTGTTAACCTTCAACAACAATGCATCTAAGTTAGTCCTAGACTCTCATACTCCAAGGGTTTCTCAAGGTCATCACCAGAACTTCTTGGAAGCAGGATCAAGAGTCTTCAGAAGTCTTTGAAGTCTTCCGTTCAGTCCCCATAGCACAGAAGATAATCTCGAGAGGGGCACACCATTACTCTCTGGGTCACTCAGTCAATTTATGATCTACCCAATGCTTGTATTCAGAACAGCAGTTATGATATCTGTTACAGTTATGATATCTGTGCATGTTACAAACCAGGCACATTTTAGAGGATTCGCTGGAAGACAAGTAAGTCCTCCAAAATATCTTATGTGATATATATCAATTTTTTCCTAACATCTAATTAAGGCCCAGAAAACTTTAGAGGCTAGCCTAACCAACAGAGCAGGTAAAAAGAAGTTGGAGGAGCTTGGACTTCTGCAGAGGAAGGAGAAGCTAGAACAAAGGCCTTGGCCTCCTTGATCTTAAACCAGGGTCTGATCTCCCCTTCCCTTTTATTATTTACTTTAGAAATTAAAAGCAGGGGCTGGAGAGATAGCATGAAGGTATGGCATTTGCCTTGCATGCAGAAGGACGGTGGTTCGAATCCCGGCATCCCATGTGGTCCCCCGAACCTGCCAGGAGCGATTTCTGAGCTTAGAGCCAGGAGTAACCCCTGAGCGCTGCCAGATGTGACCCAAAATACCAAAAAAAAAAAAAAAAAAGAAAGAAAGAAAGAAAGAAAGAAAGAAAGAAAGAAAGAAAGAAAGAAAGAAAGAAAGAAAGAAAGAAAGAAAGAAAGAAAGAAAGAAAGAAAGAAAGAAAGAAAGAAAGAAAGAAAGAAAAAAGAAATTAAAAGCTGCACTTCATCTGCTAAGATAGGCAGAATATTTTACAGGTGCTACTAATTTCATATAAACTACAGCAGAACTTTAATTTATTCTGAATCAAAGTAAGACACATGTCTATGTTGTTTGAAAATTAAAGTCTCAGTAAAGCAGCTATCACTTTGTAATCATGTCATTCAAGGAAAGATAAGGACCACTTCTCAGATTCCTGCCCAGAGAGAAAAAAACAAAATGATTTTCTCAAAATGTATTCTTGCAATTATCAGCTCTCCTTTTGGGAATGTCACAAAACTGATCATCCATTTCTTCTATTGTAGCTCATATGTCCTTCCTTTCTTTCTTTCTTCCTTCCTTCTTTCCTTCCTTCCTTCCTTCCTTCCTTCCTTCCTTCCTTCCTTCCTTCCTTCCTTCCTTCCTTCCTTCCTCCCTCCCTCCCCTCCCTCTCCTCTCTCTTTCTTTCTTCTCTTACTTTCCTTTCTTTCTTCCTTCCTTCCTCCCTCCTTCCCTCCCCCTGTCCCCTCCCTCTCCTCTCTTTCTTCTCCTTCCTTCCTTCCTTCCTTCCTTCCTTCCTTCCTTCCTTCCTTCCTTCCTTCCTTTCTTTCTGATCCACTGTTTTTCAAAAATCTGTAACTTCCCCCAAATCCAAGCCTATGCTATAGGAGAAAGATGTTCCCAGAAAAGTCCAAGAGATAGGGTGCTTGCCTTGCAGAAGTTCACCCTGGTTTTGCATACCAGCTCCCTATGATCCAAGTAACTGCAGGGCCTGAATAGTGTGTGTGAACCCAAGGTCTAGTTAGCCAAGAATGGCTGGTGGGACCTGGGATCCTTAGAACACCCCTTGGGAGCTCCACACTCAAAAGATGTTCAAGAAAGAAGGTCTGCTCTAATTCATGTTCAAAAGCAGGAGGTCCAATAGCTGAATGTTTTGAAAGAACTTCTATTTTGCTAGGAGCACATAAATTACCAATACTAAAATCAAGTTGGGGGTACTTTCCATAAAAGAAAATATCAGTATGTCAAATGCATGTCAAGTTTGAATCCTATGGGATTTGAGCAACTTCTTCAGTGAAAGTTTTTCATGTGTTAATGGTAGAATCATGTTTAAAAAACAAGATGAAATCCCAAGGGTAGCAACAATATCTCTGGAAGATCTTAAAGGGGTCTCAAACTCGCGGCCCGTGAGCCGCAAATGGCCCTCTGTACATTCTGTGGCCCTGCCCTAGAGGAATCTTTTTTTGTTTTGTTTTGTTTTAGTTGTTTGGGTCACAACCCCAAGGCTTACTACTGACCTTGCACTCAAGGATCACCCCAACTTTGCCTCCTGCAGCCCACAGGTAAATTGAGTTTGAGACCCCCTAGTCTAGAATGTAGTTTTCAGAAAGCTGAGCAAGCCAGCCCAACTCAAGTGTTAGCTAATTTCTGATACAATAAAACATTTTGATATAAAGGAGAAGAAATTAAACAGAACCAAATCACATAGATATACTGTACCAAAGGTAAAAAAAAAATTGACAGCAGGATAGATTCACTTTTACAGATGCGAAGTAAAAAGGGTTTTTCATCCCCACTGTACAAGCTATGACAGAAAGAGCAGAGACACTGAAGGGTAGAACAGGGTAGGGTAATGCCAAGCCTCTGATCACATCATCTATAGGGTGCACCTGGCAAGACCCAGGGCTAGTAGTACTACTCACCTCATCCACCTATTGAGCTCACGTGGAGGGACCCAGCCCACGTCTGGCTCCCATCCCTAGTGAGACTGAGACCTACTAACCCTGTAACCTGCAGAGCACACCTGGTAGGACCCAGGCCTTCTGCCCTCCTCACCTACGGAGTGCACCTGGTGGAAACCAGGCCTTTTCCTATCCACACCTGCAGCACAGAGACCCACCTGAGATTCACCTCCTTTCAGCTACAGCCAACACCAACTGCTGCCCATGCTCACTCCCTCTTTCTTGATCATCCCACAACGGCAGTGGCTGTGTTTTGAAAAAGTGGGGCTCTTGTTCCCTTGTGTGGCCCTCCAGGGCTGGTGGCAATAACAGGGGAAGAGGAGGAAAGAAGGGGGAAATGGGAGTGAAGTTTTTGTGTCCTCCCCGTTGGCCTCTGCAAACACTTCCTCTAACCTGCACCTGTGGCTGGATCTCAATGATCTACTTCCTCCCATGTGGAATGCAGCCCTGCACTCTCCTATTACCCTGCAATCCAAAGCCCTGAGAAGAAATACTTTGCCTTCTGCTCCTGGCTCCTGTCCTCTCTCTTATTCCTCAAGTTGAGAGCAGGACCATGAGGCAAGGGGGTTTCCTGCAGGCTGCTCTCTTAAATACAGCTGGGACATGTGTCCCTCACACCAAACCCTTTCTCGAACGCAGCAAGGACATGTTGTCTCTCTCTCTCTCTCTCTCTCTCTCTCTCTCTCTCTCTCTCTCTCTCTCTCTCTCTCTCTCTCTCTCTCTCTCTCTCTCTCTCTCTCCTCTCTCTCTCTTTATCTCTCTCTCTCTCTCCCCTCTCTGTCTCTCTCATCTGTCTGTCTCTTTCATCTTTATCTATCTGTTTCATCTCTGTCTCTCATCTGTCTGTTTTTCTCTCTTTCACAGACACACAGAAACATACAAAATGATACCCCTAACAGGCCCATCACATGGGTGCAAGAGCACTTGCACAGCCCCATTAATGTCCATTACCATCCTGAACACAGATTCCATCTACCTATGGGGTATCCACAGAAGCTGCCAGCAGAAATGACAAGAACTGGACAGACCACAATTCTGACTCCACACTTCTCAACCCCTCTGCACCAAGACAGCTGCCACTAAATAGGCTTCGCTCTATAATGATATTCCTATGAATCCAATGTTTTGAAAGTACAAAATGACTTCCAAAGTTTAAAGATACAACTCATTCCAGAATTGAGGTTAATCCTTACTGAAGGCTTGCTAGAGGATATTAGCACTCTAATTCTCAAGAGACAAATTGATATAAAAAGAGTTCACAAATGCTTCTTAAATTTACTGGACAGTTTTCAATCCATTCAAGCCCCTCCTGACAATGAATCTGTACTATCCTCAAGGGTCCAATAGGTCTAAAGTTAAAGCCACTAATAACTAGTCTCCCAGTTCCACATCATCAGTCAATGGCAGAAAATGGCCTTTATCACTAAATCTTGCTAGAAAAGTCCTAGGGCCTACCAAGGCTTCCCTCACAGAGCCCAAACCCTGGGTTCTTTCCAGTCCATTTCCACCAGGCTGTCCTAGGCACCTCCTCCCATTATCAAGTGCTCTAATGACTCTAAAACTTTGTTCCCCAACAGTAAAAACTATTCCTGCCTAATAAGCAAATGAAAGAAATTCAATGTGGCACTTTGAGAAAAATGCCCTTCTCTCAAACTCCAAAATAAAGCCTTCCTCAATTAGAAGACCAAGATCTGAGAAAGAGTCTATCTCTCCAAACTTCATGCCCAACAATTCTGCCAACTTCCACTGTTAAAGGACTATCCACAGATAACAGAAACTATACAATATACTTGTATCTAGACTATACAGGTAGATTAAATAGGAAGGAAACAGAAAACAAATGGATACTTATCCAAGAACTGTGAGAAGTCTGAGAAGGCAGAATAGTTAATTACCTTCTCAGAACAGAGCTGATACCAATGGAGCTTGGCAGTCAGGGGGTAAGCGATGGGTCCATCACCAGGACAAAAGCTCAATGGTCCAGAACTCAAACCTCTGGAAAAACAGATGTCAACAAAACATTTAGATTTTATGTGCTCTCGGACACAAAGAGTGATAATGCTTAGAATAAAGAATAGTACTAAGGCATAAGCAAGAACTTCAGCAGTAGATGAATGTACTCTGAAAACTCATTCTTCTACTTTGCAAGTTCCTCTCTATTCAATTATTCCTCAGTAATAAAAGTCACTCAAGGAGAACTGCTTTATATGTAAGATGAGATTGCCTTTTATGAGGTAAATCAGCAGCATAAATCAGTCCCGATCCAGATAAGATGTGACTAACTTCAATGACCAGTAACCACTAGAATGGGTAACTAAAGGAAATGAGCAGACTCTACCCTGGAAAGTTCTGGTGCTTTGGGTAAGACTCAAAACAGGAAGTCAGAAGCAAGCACATAAATTTAAAAGCCTAAAGTTACCTCACTTGGAAACAGGTACATAGGTGTGGTATGTCTATAAAATGTAAAATTCCTATATCCATTAGAGACATTAATGCAGCTAACAGGCTTTCACAAAACTTCTAACAGCTGAGGCTCAAATTTTAGCACCCTTCAAACACATCTGTATGCAGAATAAAGTTTTATCTGGTCTTAATATGGTCCAAAAATCACTTACACATTGGTAAAAAAAAATTCTGCCATTTGCCTAAACTAAACTCACCAGACTTGTTATTTTCATGAACAGCACACATCTAAAGCCTTCCTAAGTGAATCTTTTAATAATAAACTAGTTTTGATGGTTATCAATATTTCTCAGAGCTAATCAGATTTATTTTAGGGAAAAGCATAAAACAAAAGGTTTAAATTTTTTCAGGCCCCAAACTTATGTTCACCCAAGCTGCCAGTGGCCCAGACTCCACAGTCCCTCCCTAGTCCCTTCTCCACCCAAGCCCTCATTCTCCACCTCAACAGGGAGTTTTGGTAAAGCCCCTCTCATCTGCCCTGCAATGAAGAAATAGGAAAGCTGGTCTTTGCTGAGGACTAACGGTTGGGATTCTTCACAGATCTGCACTCTGGGCCTGCATCCCAGAGAGGCTGAAATACCAGAGTGAGAAGGCACTCGGGAGCCCTGTGGGTCTAATCCCACCTGGCGCTTCTACAGGAGAGGAAGGCCCCACTTCTGGCACTGGGGACACCCTGTCATCCCCTACCCTCACAGTGAGATGAATGAACAATGCATTACCAGCAAATGTTAGTTTGGGGGCCTTTTCTTATAGGCCTAGAGTCACATCAGACATGTCCAGTCAAAGAGGATCCCAAGTGTGAAATGTTCTCAAAGTCCTGGGCTTCACAGTTATGTGGTGACATCAAGCATCACAGATGATGAAAAGGTGACAACCACAGAGCCATGGTGATGGCTAGGTGAGCCATGAACTCTATTTTAAAATCAGCAAATTCTCTGAGAACAAGAACAGCCCGATCCAGTCCAGCCTCTTTCACAGTTGATGTCTGTCTATCCCTGGGACCAGCATCTTTGTGTGCTGACCCAGCTCCTCAGGGCTCCATTCAGGCCTCTCCTGTGGTGCCATTACTTTAAACCATCCTGCCTGTACTTGCCACAGATATATCAGAACAAACGTGAAAGCTATCATTCATCTTTCCCCTCACATCCATCCTTCACCTACACTACTTGTCTTTAATGACCACACACTGAATTCAGACTGAGAAACGGGATCACTGTTTTACCTGTCAGAGCAACTAAGGACCTATTAGTCATTCAGAGTTCCCTTCTCTCAATCCATGCCCAATCCTCACAAGTAAGTTTATTTTTCCTTTCTCCAAAATAGGTCTTTATTCTGCCCCTTCAGCAAGGCACACAATATCCCACTGGACCCTGCCAGTGGAGGCCAGAGGTCTTTACTCACCCCAGTCCCTGCACCATGTCAAACAGAGACCCAAGCAATGCCTCTTACTGTTGTGTCCCCTAGAAGTCTCCCCTGTAAAGACAGAGCAGTGTGCAGCTTGCCACCTCCCTTTCCAGTGTACTCTATCAACCCTACCCCACGCCCTACTGTACTCTTCCCTTGGCCTTGGTTTCTCATTCCACCACTCCTTCTATCCTCTCCCTTTCTAGAATGCTCCACAGAGGAAATCCACCTTCCTATGTTCTGCCTGCCTTACCAGCCAGTCCCTGGAACAGTCAGCATCTGACAACTGCCAGATATAAAAGAAGTTGCTGCCACTCCTCATATTTAAATTCCCTCCCATTATCCGTGACACACCTCCTCTCCCCAATTTGAAGTTGAGGTGACCAAGAATCAGAAATATAAAGGGAGCAGCAGCATTGCCATGCCACCTCTAGCTCTGATTCCCAGCACCACCATTCGACCCTCTGCCTGCACAAGAAAGAGGCACAAGGGACACAGGGGGGATCAGGCCTGGTATCCGCAGCCTTTGAGAGTCAGATAAGAGGGTCAGGCGACAGCCAAGAAGGCTCTCTTGAGAATCTAAAATAGCAGGGCCAGAATCTAAAGTCCTGAAGGAGATGGTAGAACAGAGCCAGTTGGTGGAGTCTCCAGTATTGGAGGCAGAGGTGCCTCCTGGGGTGGCCCAGCCTGCTCTGCTTACTTCTGTCTGGAAGGAGGTAAAGGAAACCCAGACTCATATCCAAGGATACCTCCACAGCAAGACTGCAGGCACTGCATGGAGCATACATTTTCATTCTCTCCTCTCTCTCTGTCTCTCTCTCTCTCTCTCTGTCTCTCTCTCGCTCTCTCTTTCTCACTCTCTTTCTCACTCTCTCTCTCCTCTCTCTCTATTTCTCTCTCTATTTCTCTGTCTCTCTCTCGCTCTCTCTTTCTCACTCTCTTTCTCACTCTCTCTCTCCTCTCTCTCTATTTCTCTCTCTATTTCTCTATTTCTCTCTCTATTTCTCTCTCTCTCTCTCTCTCTCTCTCTCTCTCTCTCTCTCTCTCTCTCTCTCTCTCTCTCTTCTCCATGGGTTCTCAAAGTGTCCAGGATCATGTGTCATGTGTCAATAACTGGAGCCTCACTGACCCCACAAGTGGAGAAGAGCACCCAAAGAATTATAACCCAGGTAAGAATTGCAGTGCCAACAGGCTGCTTGCAGGGCAGATCGCTCTGCATCTAATGGTGTGCTGAACTAGAGGATGCTCCACATCAGCCTGACTTTGATAAAGAAATGCATAGAATCCAGAATATTTAAATATAGGAACCTGATAACCAACAACAGCTAAAGTGGGAAAAAGTTTCACCAGGACAGACTGGTATGCCTGGAGCCCAGAGTCGGTCTTATGCCAATAAACTTCGGGGGTGAAGCCTTCTTGTAATCAGGCCAAGGATTTTTTCCATTTTCCCCATATTTTTCTGGGCCTATGCAAACAATGGCGATTGCCACTGTCACATCTTTACTAATTTTTTTAACCATTATCCTTAAAAAAATATTTACTGAACTTAAAAACAAATAACTGTAGATGGTAAGGGGGGGAATGTTACACTGGTAAAGGGGGGTGTTCTGTTTGTGACTGTGACCCAACTATAATCATGTTACTTAAATAAAAAATACATTAATAAAAAGGAAATAAAAAAAAAAAAGAATTGCAGTGCCACTGCCTTCAGAACAGTGACAGAAACATGCTCAGCAGAACACAGATGTGAAATGAAGCTTCACCATGATCCTTCCTTCACTCAAGTTTTGTTGGTCTTGTTAATGGCACTTAGGTACATATCCCTTGGCAGACAGGGTTGACTTTCAGGCTGGGATGTTTTCTCCCTTTCTACAAAGGAAAACATCCTTCACAATTCCCTGGAAGTACAGTCCTCCCAACTGCTGTCCTCTCTTCTCTCCTTTGATAAGGACAAGAAATTTGTCTTACTTCTCCAGTTGCGCTTAGGTAACAGCCATCCCACATGACAAATAGCAGCCAGCAATCCCAGTTAGGGTGAAATGGGAATCAGAAGTCTGGCCTGGCCTGGCCCCACTGGGAGCTGGGCAAGAGTTGCACAGGTCCCAGGTACCTGCTGTCAAGGAGGGTGGGCTGTGGCAAAAGACAGCTGCTGCCACCATTGGATGCAGAAAACCAAGTTTGAAAGTTACAGATGATGCCCTCCACCCAGGCCCAAATTCAGATTTAAGAGGCCTGGTGTGTTACTGGGCCAGCAAGATTCCCAGTTTTCAGGTATGGCATGGAAAGCTAAGTTAGACAGCCACCACTAGTCTAGTTCCAGTCTCCCATCTTCACCTGTGAAGCATCCACCAAGCTGAAATTGGGCTGGGATCAAAATGTGGTGCTTACAAATCTGTTTCCAGATTGTGGGCTTAGAATACTAGATCATGAAATCAAGTTCATAAAGAACTTTTTCTTTTGGAGCTAATACACCATGATGCTCCCTCTCAGAAAACTTGTGTTTCAGTCCTTTGAGCCATCTCCCAGGCCCAACAGACAGAGAGCAGATAATCCATCTGGATGGAGTGAACTCCATGCACTGCTCTGGGACACCTTTATTTTTGTAAACAAATGCAAGAAGCTAGTCTCCACCACTGCTAGGATCCCTTTCTCCTACCCTGCCTTTTCCCTGCCCTGCCCAGGAGCCTGACCTCAGGGTTCCACTGGACACTCTACGGGTGCTTCCATATCCTTCATGAGCCCCTGAAACCTATTTACACTTGCACAGCTCACCTACTCATGAACATTTGCCGCCAGGACATTCTGGTATTTAATGAAGATGCAGAACAACATCAGCAAAGTTGTGCTGCTAGGTGTAGGAGGGGGCTGCATTCTCAGAAGTATGAGTAGAAATCTGGGCCATGCACTGTGGCTGTGGTCTAAGGGTATGTGTGCACCATGTTACTGTTCTCGTCACACCACTGTCTCCCCTGGCTGGTGGCAAAGGGAGCCACAGAGTTGAAACTAAAATAGTTCAAGAATCCTTATGATTCTTACTAACAAATAATAAGAAAGCCCATGTAGAGTGCAATGAGCTTCTCCAACAATACACAGCATGCCAAGAGATCTGGAAGCAGACACTTCTTCCTAGCCATATGAAGCCATTTCTGTCACAGCCAAGTAGCATATTACAAAATGAGACAGCATCATTTCTGCTCCCATTCCGTCTGGGAGAGGGTTAAGGGAGGAAATAGGCAATTATCAAGCAACTATATAGAGCGTGTGCCTATACAGAGACCCTGTGAAGACTGCTCAGAGAAAGGATCAAGCATTTCAGGCCTGGTCACTCTGCTAAGCCACTGCTCCAGGAATGTCTTGGCTTGTAGTAAATGGAGAATAAGGGAGAGAAAGTCGCTAAACCTTCATCTGGCAACCACATCCCTGTACTGATAATGACATTGGCCAGAACACCCAAAAGCATTGGACAACTCCTGCACAGAACTGCTTTCTAGGTCCCCAGGGTGAGTCAAGTGCTACACATTAAAGCCAAACTGTATTTAAGTTTGGGTCTTTCTAAATCCAAATATGGGTCACCCAACACAAAGACTCAAAGGAAGAAATGCCAGCACTAGTCAAAAAAAGAGGCAAGAGACATTCTGTCACTCTTTGATTGGGGTATAGGACCCCTGAAGAAATGACACAATAAAGGGATCACTGTAACTAGGAGAAATACAACTTTATCTCCAATGAGCATTCTGCATCTGCTGGGATGCTGCTGGGGACCACTTCTCTCTTTCTTTCCAAGGTGCCTTCTCATACCCATCCTGAGCGCTGCCTCTTGGAGTCTGCCAACTGGACACACGGGCAGGTGACAGTGGCAAGCAGGAAAAGGTGTGGAAGGAGGTCACTTGGAGCTGAAGCAGGGCTCTTCCAGAGCTGTGTCTCTTCCATCCCCTGTACCATGCTGCCTCCCCAAGGTGGCTGCCTCCAGCCTGCACAAGTCCGCTCCAGGAAAAGGAGGGAAGCACAGAGGCAGGCAGCCTAGAGGGGAAAAAGTCCCCAAATACAAACATGCTGGTCACTTTGGAGCCCTTTAAGAATTCGCGCACCCTCAAAGTTGGAGGTTTCTGAGATTTATTCCCGAGGGACAGCGAAGCAGGTTCACTGCTCTCTACCTCTGACCAACAAATCCTCCCCCCCCCACCCCCCCAGATCTGCCGGGTTACACGGGAATCGGAAAGGAGAGCAACGACTAAAAGCACCTTAGTTCAAGGATTGATTCAGCAAAGACAACGGCTGCCACCCACCAAGCACCAAGCACCCGGAGGCTGACGGTGAATATCAAGACGGCCAACCAAACTGACAACCCGACAACTCGGAGGGGCGAACCCCGGAATTGGCCACCTATCATCCGCCAACTTTTTCCTTCCCCGCCAGTGCTGCTGCACGGCCCAGTAGCGTGCCCAGAGGGTGTTGCACACCGCATCTCTGCGCCCAGAGGGTGTTGCACGCCCCATCTCTGCCCAGAGGGTGTTGCACGCCCCATCGCGTCCCCCCGGGGTGCACAAGGCTCCCGTCCGCGTCCGCAGGCGGCCAAGCCAGACTTTGCGCCAAAATCTCCGCCAAGAGGGAGAGGCACCCAGTGACCCCCAGAGGGGAAAAGGAAAGGGAGCAAGCACGTAGGGCGAGAGCAGGCAAATGAATAAATAAATAGATAAATAAATGAATGAATGCAGCGCCAGGATAACTTGAGCAACTTTGCCGGCCCGCGGGGGCTCACCTAGCGCGAGCGTGGTCCAGGCGCGGCCGCTCCCCGCGCGCAGCCGGGCCCGCAGGCGCCCCCCGAGGCCGCCCCCCGGGGGCGGAGGCGGAGAGCCGGCCGAATCGCCGCCGCCGCCGCCGCCGCCGCGGGCTCCTCGCCGGCCCGCCGCGCCCTTGCGCCCCGGGGACGCCGATGCAGACGCGGCCGCGCGCTCGGGCCCGGGCTCCCCGCAGGCGCCGGGCTGAGGCGGCGGCGGCGGCGGCGGCGGCTTGGCGGCCGCGTCCCGGTGCTTGTTGCGCGCCTGCAGGACCATCTTGGCATAGTCGCGCGCGCGAGCGAGCCCGGGCCGACCGACCGACCGACGGGGAAGAAAGCGGCGGCGGGCGGAGCTCCCCGGCCGGCGGGAGGCGGGAGGCGGGGGGCGGGGGGCGGGAGGCGGGCCCGGGGGCGGAGAGGACGGCCGGCCGGGCGGGCGGACCCGCGCGCTCGCAGTCGCGGCCCCGGCTCGCGTCGTCATGGCGACCGCGGAACGCGGGGGGCGGGACGCAGAGGGAACGGGAGCTCAGCTCATTGGACAGCGCCACGGCAAACAGGGCGGAGCCCAGACTCTAGCCCCGCCCCAGACCGACAGCGGGACAAGAGCGCGGATGATTAGGCGGCGCGACGGGAAATGGGGCGGGACCTGGCCGCTAGCGGATCGCGGATCGCCGGGGGCAGGCACGATACCGAGGCTTATGGATTGGACGGCGAGACGAGAAACGAGGCGGGGCCTGGCCGCTGGCCCCGCCCCTAGCACGACCGCGGAACGCCTCGGGGAGGGAACAGGAGCGCGGCTAGAAAACCTTACGCGAAACGGGGCGGGACCTAGACTCTGGCCCCGCCCCCAGGTTGATCAGGGAATGCCGGGGGCGGGACGGGGCGGGAACGGGAGCGCGGCTGATTGGACGGCGCGACGGGAAATGGGGCGTGGCCTTACCGGTGACCCCCGCCCCCGACGCCTCGCCACCTCGCCTCTCCGCCTCACCGTGTCGGACTCACGCGCCAGGCCGCTCAGTGCGCACGCGCGGGCTTCTTGCGCGCTCTTTTTCTCCTTTTCCGTCAGGCCTGCCGGGCCTCCTGGTGAGCACTGCCCGGCTCTTTCCAGGACGCATGCGCGGGCTCCCTGCGAGCTCTTTTTCTCTCCTTTTGCGTCAGGCCTGCCGGGCCTCCTGGTGAGGAAGCAAGGGAGGAGGAAGGAAGGAAGGGTCCTGTGGGGGGGAGCAAACTCCGAAGCCGAGCAGCACTCCTGCAAAGCGAAAGAGAGAGTCTGAGTTCCTTTGGCTGCGTGCAACAAGTGCTAAAGTTTGTGGCCATGGAGCAAAGAAAACTTCCTGTAAAACTTCGAGGAAGCTGTTTTCCTCCACACGGTAATGCAGGAAATCCAAGAAAACGCGTCCCTGCTCACTCATGCCTTCCCTTGCACACTCGTGCTCATGCTAGCATTGTGCGCGCGCGCACACACACACACACACACACACACACATACACACACCTTGCTTTCACGTACATATATGTACCCTTTCCTTTGTACACCACTTTGTACAATATTAACATGCAAAAAATCCATTGTTTTTCCATATACAAATAATGAGAGATATTTAAAAAATCCCATTCACAGTTGTGCCTCAGAAAATTAAGTACCGTGGAATCAACTAACCAGGGATGGCGAACAAGTTCAACACCAAGACCCAACATTTTAAACTGAGAGTCAGAGAGCCACACCACGCAGTGGCCTGCCAAAACAGACAAACACTCACACAAAAGCATCTCATTTCAACAAGAATCTATTCAACACATACTGCATTTTGCACTTTTGAGTAAGGGTAAAAGTCCCGCAGTGGTGGTGAGGGTGTGCTGCGTCCTCCACACTAAGAGCTAACGTTAAGCAAGATGTGACCCAACAAGTGACACACGGTCGTGTGCCCCACCCCCACCCCGCTCGCTGGCCCGTGCAGTTGTTTTCGAGGGATGGGAGACAGCGAGTCGGTTCTGCTAGTTCTGAAACGTCTAGAACTCCAGAGAAGAACAGTGTGAGGTACTTGTCTAGACCATGTCGCCCTTTGGGGAGCTGGAAAGAGTAGATAGGGTAGGGCACTTGCCTTGCACCCAGATGACCTGGGTTCCATCCAAACTTCACCAGAAGTGAGCTCAAGGGAGAACGGTTTTTGATGTGGCCCCAAAATCAATTTTAAAAAAAGTATGGCCATTTATATTAAAAGCAAGCTGCCTGCATGAACTGTTGTTTTATTGAGAACATAGACCACCCCCATGGGGGGGATAAGGACAGATAGTTCATAACTAAAATATGAAAGCTAAAGTTCTTATAAACAGAGGCTGGAATAAATAAAATGTAGTTAGAAAATGTAGTACAATCATATAATGGAACAATTTACAAATATAAATAAGATGGAATTTTGCCATCAACAACAGAATTGCTATTAACATTAGAATAATACAAAACAAAATCAGAAGAAAAAATGTTGGATTATTTCATCTATGTGTACAATAAAAGGACATGAATTGATAACAGACCCACAAAAACCCATAAGCCCTAAATTTATAGACAAATTAACAGATAAGCCAAAAGACAATAATAAAACGATCTGCCAGAGAAGAACATGATTGGAGGGTATTGGTAGGAACTTTTTTATTAAAAAGAAAAAAAGGAAAAGGAAGAAATATATATATATTTCTTCTATTATATATAGATGACTTTAAACTTAATGGAAAAATAATTACTAAAACAGGGAACAAAAGAAAAACTACTGTTTATCATTTTACTGGAATAACAAGAAATGAATGTAGGTAAAATATAACTCTTTAGAAAATATTGGTTATATAGAAAAGCAAATCATTTAAAAAATAATAATAAATTGAAGCCAGTTTGAATCGAGCTATGGTGTGTGAGCCCAGCAGAGAGGGGAGAGAGAGAGAGAGAGAGAGAGAGAGAGAGAGAGAGAGAGAGAGAGAGAGAGAGAGAGAGAGAGAGAGAGAGAGAGAGAGAGAGAGAGAGAGAGAGAGAGAGAAAGGGAGGAAGGAAGAAGGAAGGAAAGGAAGGAAGGAAGGAAGAAGGAAGGAAGGAAGGAAGGAAGGAAGGAAGGAAGGAAGGAAGGAAGGAAGGAAGGAAGGAAGGAAGGAAGGAAGGAAGGAGGAAGGAAGGAAGGAAGGAGAAACACTATTTGGAATTTAGAATTAAACTGATGTGTATGAGCTCATCAGCAGAATCTTTTAGGCTATGGGTAGAGTTCAGACTAAAAAAAAAACCTCCAGTTTGAATTGATCTGAGCTTGTCATGTGTGCTGTGTGCCAAGTTTCAACTAAAAGAATAAGCCAGTTTGAATTGAACTGATGTATGTGAACCCAGTGGAAGCATCTATGGGCTGTGGCAGTGTTTGGATTTAAAAAAAAAAAAAAACTAGTTTGTATTGAGCTGAGGTATGGGCCCAGCAGCAGTAGCTGTGAGCTTTGCCAGAGTTTGGACTTTAAAAAGTGCCAGTTAGAATTGAACTGAGGAGTGTGAGCCCAGTGACAGCAGCTGGGGACTGTAGCTGGAGTTTGGACTTAGAAAGAGCAGCAGTTTGAATTGAAACTGAAGTATGTGAGCACAGCAGCGGCAGCTTGAGGGCAGTGGGCAGAGTTTGTACTAAACAAAAACAAAAACAAAAAACGAAACACCACTTTGAATTGAGCTTGAATTGAGTGAGCTGAGATATGTGATCACAGCAGCAGTGGCTGAAAGCTGTGGCCAGAGTGTAGGCTTGAAAAAGTAGCATATGGAATTTAACTGAGGTGTGAGAGCTCAGCAAGGGCATGATGCTCCACTTCACACCATCACTGCTTATTTCTTCTAGTCAAGGAGACCCACCACAACAAATAAAAAACAGCACCACACTGCAAAGGTCACAAGGAAAAACAACTCAGAATACCACAGCACCTGTGACTAATGGATCTCGTTCTGAAGGCCTATCCAAATTTAGCCACCTACATAACCCTTCTTTTGTTTTTGTTTTTGGGTCACATCTGGCAGCCTGGCTCTGCACTCAGAAATCATTCCTGGCAGTTCAGGGGACCATATGGGATGCTGGGAATCGAACCAGGGTTCGTCTTGGGTTGGGCAAGTGCAAGGCAAATGCCCTACTGTGCTATCTCTCCAGCCCCTACTTGACCCTTTTAATCAGGACTATAGAGAGGAAATGTTAAAGCTGTTTAGAGAACTCAAGGAAACCATGTAACAGCCTGTGAGACTCAACAGGATGTGAGGGCAGCGATGAAAAAACTTCAAAGAAAAATATGAGTTGAAAAACATGATAGGTGACATGTAAACTTCACTAGAAAAACTCAGCAGAGTAATACCTGCTGAGGAAAGAATCAGTGAGCTTGAAGGTGAACTGAATAATACCTCCAAACAGCGTAAGAGGCTGAAAAAGAGCCTTAAAATAAATGCTCAGGGTCCCGGAGAGATAACACAGTTGCTTTGCCTTGCAAGCAGCTGATCCAGGACCTAAGGTGGTTGGTTCGAATCCCGGTGTCCCATACGGTCCTCCGTGCCTGCCAGGAGCTATTTCTGAGTAGACAGCCAGGAGTAACCCCTGAGCACCGCCGGTTGTGCCCAAAAACCAAAATAAATAAATAAATAAATAAATGCTCAGAAGATGAAAAAAAATTCCCAAAGAAAGCAAGCAGATAACAACAGAAATCTGGAATAATCCCAGCAGAAACAACATAAGAATCATTGTGGTCCCTCTAGGGGTAGCTATGACATTTTTCAAAGAAGTGGAATCAACACTGCTAAAATACATTTGAACAATAAACATCCATGAATAGTTAAAGCAATCCTTGGGGAAAAGAATATGGAGGCATCACTTTCCCCACTTAAAATTGTACTATAAAGCAATAGTCACTGAAGCAGCATGGTATTGGAAAAAAGACAGACACTCAGATAAATAGAATATACTACAGTATTCTGAAACTGACTGCCCAGGTTTACAACCAATTAATCTTTGATAAAAGGGAAAGGAAAAATAAGGTGGAGCAAGTAAAGTCTCTTCAACAAGAAAATACATCTAATCTTATAAAAAATGCAGAGAAGAAATGGGCACTTCCTCAAAGAAAAAATATAGATGGACAAAAGTTACATGAAAAAAATTGTTCCACACTATTAACCATCAGGGGTTTGCAAATAAAAACAAGTTATCACACACCAACAGAGTCTGGCATACATCACAATGAACAAGAACAACCAGTGCTGTCTCGGAAGTGGAGGAAAACGTACTCATTCATTGCTAGTGGAAATACCTTCTAGTACAGTATTCTTGGAAAACAATGTGGTTATTCCTTAAAAAACTGAAAGTTGAGCTTCCTTATGATCCAGCAGTAACATTCCTAGGGGTATACCTAGAAACATATAAACACAATACAAAAATTCCCTTTGCATTTATCATAGCACTATTTACAATAGCCAGAAACTGGGAGCAACCCAGGTATCTGACAACAGATGAGTACCTGAAGAAATGTGGTATATCTACACAATGGAATAATATGCAGCCATTAGTAAATATGAAGTCATGAAATATGCTTATATGTGAATGGACATGGAGTTTATTTTTTGAGTGAAATGAGTCAGAGGTAGATAAATAATAATAGAATCATATCACTCATCTGTGAGACATAGGAAAATAAAAGACAATGTGGTGATGATATCCAGAGACTATAGAGATGAGGATTAGGAGGACCAGTCATGGTAGGAAGCTTGCCACAAAAATCAGAGAATGCAGGTAGAGAAGGGTCTCTTATGTAAGGGACATGCCTGGCACTCTTCATCACCAGTAGTGCAAACCATAGTGGGGGAGGGGTGGAGAGTGAGAAAGAGACAGTAGAAGTAAAATGCTTGCCCCAAAGGCAGGTGGAGGAGGGCAGGTGGCAGGGAGGGGCCATTAAGAAGAGTGAGAGGAAACGACATTTATGGCAGGAAATGCACACTGGTGACGTTTGTTGTACATTGTATGACTGTAACTCATTAATGAACAACTTGATAGTTAAAAGAACTGTATTATGAACAACCTTGTAATCATGGTTAACTACAAAAAATAAAACTCCAGAAAAAGAAAAAAATTAGATAAATATCAGGGTCTGAGCGCTAGCACAATGGATAGGGTGTTTGTCTGGCCCATGGTTGACCCAGCATCCTCTAGTATCTCCCAAGCCTGCCAGGAAAATTTTCTGAGCACTGAGTCAGGAGTAATTCCTGAGCACCACTAGTTGTGGCCAAAGAAAACCAAAAAAAACTTAGTGAAATACAGATACATCTTTATTTATATTTTAAATGACAAGAAAAGTTAGAAGAGTTTATTAAAAAAATTGAAAATGTTATTTGTGGATTTGGCAGGCCTCCGCCATGCCGGAGGCCTTCTTAACCAGGCCTAGTGGGGGTGCGGGACTTGGGTAACCCCAGCACCCCTCTACCGCCTTGCTCCAGATCTCCAGGGCTTCCCCGGGCCACGTGCCTGGGCAAGCCGGTGAGTTGGGTCCCTTGGTGGAGCTTGAAGTTACCCTAGGCTTTCCCCCATTATCCATTCAGCTCCTTAGGGAGGGTCTGGGTGGGGCTCTGAACTTCTGGCCTCCCAGTTTCTTGAAGTCACTGGTAATCTCTGTCCAGTCTATATTTTCAAAATCGCATGGAGGCTATTGCCCCCGCGATCACAAGAAACATTAATAGTACTCACTATCATTGAATTATGTTTTTATGTATGCAGAATGTCCATTTTGTACTCTGCCCTTTTGCATACCCCTTCATAAGATCATATTTCTCTTTAATTTCCTTAACTCCTATCATCATTACTCCTCATTTACCCTTTCTAACTTAAGTACTGTAGAGTCCTAAGTCACATACCAAAGTTGTGCCCTGGAGTTAACACCCACCCAACTATCTTAAAAGGCATAAAGGACATTTATATCTTTTCAACATTTTATGGGTGTTTTCTTTTTTTTTTTTTTTTTTTTTTTTTTTTTTGGTTTTTGGGCCACACCCGGTGACGCTCAGGGGTTACTCCTGGCTATGCGCTCAGAAGTCGCTCCTGGCTTGGGGGACCATATGGGACGCCGGGGGATCGAACCGCGGTCCGTCTCCTAGGCTAGCGCAGGTAAGGCAGGCACCTTACCTCGAGCGCCACCGCCCGGCCCCAATGGGTGTTTTCTTTGATGGCTATAAACTTTTGCTGAATATTTTCTTATACAGTGACGATCCCCCCCCCCATGTTTTTTATCTTCTTTTTGTGAACTGCTCAATATGGAATTTGGTGTGAAAGAATCCCTCAGTTTAATGCTTACGTTTGAACCAAGTCATGGGTATTGTTGGAAATGTTCTTACGCCCCATATATCTGATAGCACCACCTGGCTTTATTTCTTGTTTGCTTAGGCACACTAAAATGGGAAAATACTATACATACCAATAAGTTCTTATCTAATAGAGATGGGAACGCACAAATCTTGTAGTGCAATGAGACCTTACACCCTGAACATTGACATAAAGACCTGGCACAGGCCTCAGAAGAATGGGCATTCTAAATTCACCCCTGATCTACAGAAGACATTTACAAAACATCCAAGGTTGTATATAACATCACCTGGATTCCTCTACCAGGGAAGACCCTACAGCTGCTCTGACATCGATCTACTCAAAAGAGACTTCCCTTAACACTGAGAAGACTTAACAAGAACAATGACCTGCTTACTGGACATGGCTTACTGTATTGCCCCTTAATTGTGAGGTTTGTCTATAACATCACCTGGAAGCAATCCTCTACCACGGAAGACCTTACTACTGCTCAGACAGGAAGACCCTACCACTGCTCAGATATCGTCCTGCTCAAAAGAGACTTCCCTTAACACTGAGAAGACTTAACAACAACAACCTGCTTACAGGACAGGGCTTCCTGCATTGCCCTTTCATGGTGAGGTGAAACGAGAAGACACTCCACATCATGACTTCAATAGGATATGCAGATTCCAGAATCTTTAATACAGAAACATGATACCAACAACAGAGACTGTGTGAAAAGTGTGTTGGCACTACGGACAATGTCTTGGATCAGACAATAACTTGCCTGAAGCCTAGAGCTGGTCTTATGCCAGGAAACTTCCGGGGTAGGATCTCTTTGTATTGAGGCCAAGGTTATTCCTTTCCATGCCTCTCATATTTTGGTGGGCCTACGCAAACAACAATTGCCACTCTAACACCGTTTTTACTGTGCTCCTTTGACTCTAATCCTTAAAACGCACCCACTTAAAACTTGAGGTTAACTTAAGCTAATATGCATGTACATGGAAATGTAAAAAATACTATGCCTCTAATGTTTAAGGAGTTACGTAAGTTTTATGGCTTTAGATTGCCTTGTGTGCTGTTAAGAAATATTATAATGTGCTACAATCTGGAGACTTGAGGGACAAAGTAATTGCACATGGATTCTGTTTTATTTATCTTAACGTTCTTTGGCTGAAAGTTCAAAGTTAAGTTATCAGCAAGGGGACTTCTTCTGAGAATTATGTTATGGGTGATTGTCCTTCCACTGTAACTTTACCTTGTCCTCTTTCTTTGCATCTTTTGTTCTCATAATTCAAAATAAAAAAATTAAAAAATATTTTTATTGCAGTGTCACTGAATCATGACATTACATATATTTTAGGCATGTACCTGAAATGCATCATAAACCAACATGCATATATGACACATACATTTACCACTGAAATTACAAGTCAACCAACCACCGTAGAGTTGACCCATTTCTTTATCCACCCTTCACCTTCTTTCTGGTCCCAACCACTTATAATCTAAAAGTCTATAAAATCAATACTTGTAGTCTAAAAGTTAATATCATTTTATTTGATGTTATATTATGGAGGTTTTCTTGAAGCTAATAATCTGGTGCACCCAACCTACCCTGGCCCTTCTACAACCCATCCCCATTGGTAACATTTGACTTAGGGCTTTGTTTGTCTGGCTTCCTAACATATTCCCAGTGCTTATTTCGTCAATATATATTGCTCAACTCACAAGAACAGGATTTCTGTTTAGCACAAGGAGACCTACTGATATGCCTACTAAACTATTAACAGTGTCTACTAGACTACTAGACCACTGACATGATTTCTTTTTAGCCACAAGGAGACCACTGACATGTCTAGTAGATTACTGAGATCTCAAGTTGAGTGAAGTGAAGGCAGGCAATTTTCTTGGGTCTGACCACAAGGTAATACTGGGATTATTAATTTTATGTTTGTTTTGCTTCTGATTCATTTTTCTTTCCTCAACTATATGCATTTCAAAAGGTAAAGCTACTTTAATTTCTTTTGTAAATAGGTCTGTTATCAAATCATGTTCCTACAAATAAAATCTAGGAAACAATCTTGGGAAAAAAGAAAATGTTATTTGTCTGAGTAGTGGTATTAGATAGTTTTAAGTAAACAGTATGGTCAAGCTAATAAGAACATTAAATTCAATGGAGAAGAACTACAATGCTAATAGACTATCTTGCAATAGTTTCCAACTGATGCACCAATACTAATTAATGATGGTAAAACTATTTTTTTTCACAGTATTATGTTCTCTGAAAGGTCTGTTAGGTTGTTGGCACAGATTGGGCATATTGGGTTAAATATATCCAAGTATAACAGAAATACTTTAATGTCCATTTTCTCATAAAGACATAGGAGAATATGAGTGTATAGATTCTGTGTGCAGATAAAAGAACGCTGTTTAGAACAACCCTGCAAACTAAGAACTACAGGGTTTAGTTTAGGGGACTTGGTTCAGCAGGAGCCCAACACAACATTGGCAAAATCCCTGAACCTCACAATCCGCACCTGACGAGCCCCCCCCCCAATAAGTGAAGAAAAGGGAACATGAAATGTTCCCATTAAATATAGTGATAATATTAATATTAATAGATATATGCACTAATTTGCACCACAAATATAAACACATTCTTTTGGGGAGTGGCAGATACATTCTGAGCACTAATAGAGGTTACTCCTGGAACTGTTCTCAGGAATTATTCCTCACAGGCTTGCTGAACCATATGGGATGTTGGAGATTGAACCTGGTTTGGCCATTTGCAAGGCAAACACCATTCAAAAAAAATTTTTTTTTTATCAGGGCCCGGAGAGATAGCACAGTGGTGTTTGCCTTGCAAGCAGCCGATCCAGGACCGAAGGTGGTTGGTTTGAATCCCGGTGTTCCATATGGTCCCCCGTGCCTGCCAGGGGCTATTTCTGAGCAGACAGCCAGGAGTGACCCCTGTGGCCCAAAAACCAAAAAAAAAAAAAAAAAAAAAAAATCAATCCACACATTCTTTTTTTTTTTTTGGTTTTTGGGTCACACCTGGCAGTGCTTAGGGGTTACTCCTGGCTGTCTGCTCAGAAATAGTTCCTGGCAGGCACGGGGGATCATATGGGACACCGGGATTCGAACCAACCACCTTTGGTCCTGGATAGGCTGCTTGCAAGGCAAACGCCGCTGTGCTATCTCTCCGGGCCTTTTTTTTTTTTTTTTTTTTTTGGCAATCCACACATTCTTAAGCAGAAAGATCTTTCTCAATCAGAGATCATAGATTGGGATACAAATAATACCTTAACAGATATGTCAAAATTTAACTCATATAAGCAAATAAGCAATTTCTGTTTAGAATGATATGCAGCCAGAAATCAGTAATATCAAATAGGAAACAATGGTCAAACATGCAGAAAGAAAATAACATTAATCAGAAAAATCTTTCAAAGAAGAATTCAAGGAAATAACAGTACCAAAACTGTCTATATGCAACATATAAATAGCTAAAGTAAAATAATTTTTATTAATATATTTATCTAAGTACCATGATTGTAGTTGGTTTTTAGTCATATAAAGTACACCTCCCTTCACTAGTGCAACCTTCCCACCATCAATGCCCCCATTTCTTTCTTTCCCCACTCCTTGCCTGTCTTTAAGACAAGCATTCTATTTCTCTAACTACCATTGCCATGATAATAATATAGTTATTTATCTATCTGCGCTTACCAATTTTGTGGAAGCTTCATATATGGACTAGTCTTTTCAAACCTCATCTCTATTGTCTATGGGTATTATTACCATATTATCATTTATTTTTTATAAAGCATACAAATGAGTGATACTATTCCATGCCTGTCTCTCTCCCTCTGACTCATTTCACTCAACATAATATTTTCCATGTTCATGAATAGTTAGGAAACTTTTATGACTTCATTTTCCTGACAGCTGCATAGTATTCCATTGTATATATGTAGCAGTTTCTTTAGCCAATCATCTATTGTTGGGCATCTGGGTTGTTTCCAGATTCTGGCTATTGTAAATAGAGCTTCAATGAATGGAAGCATGCAAAGGGCATTTTTGTATTGTGTTTTTGTGTTCATAGGATATATCTCCATATTGTTTTCCATAAAGGCTAGACTAGTTAGCATTCCCACCAGTAGTAAATGAGAGTTCCTTTCTCCCCACATCCCCTTCAGCATTGATCCTGTTCTTTGTGAAGTGTGCCAAGTCCCTATGGTGTGAGGTGGTACCTCATTGTTTTTTGATTTGCATCTCCCTGGTGATTAGTGATGTGGAGCATTATTTTTCATATGCCTTTTGGCCATCTGTATTTATTCTTTGAGGAATTGTTCATTTCTACTCACCATTTTTTATGGTGTTAGATTTTTTGGTTAAGTTCTGTCAGTACCTTGTATGTCTTAGGTGTTAGCCCCTTATCTAATGAGTTATTGGGTGAATAGTTTCTCCTACTCTGTGGGTGATTGCTAGTCACTATTTTCTTAGAGGTGCAGAAGCTTTTCAGTTTAATGTAGTCCCATTAGCTTCTCTGCTTCCACTTGTTTGGACAGTGGTTTGTCCTCCTTGAAAATGTCTATAGTCACAATCATGGAGTGG
The DNA here is from genome assembly GCF_024139225.1 of Suncus etruscus. Classification (NCBI taxonomy): domain Eukaryota; kingdom Metazoa; phylum Chordata; class Mammalia; order Eulipotyphla; family Soricidae; genus Suncus; species Suncus etruscus. The sequence goes on along the minus strand of NC_064857.1, from coordinate 112,351,542 downwards.
GTTTTTTGTTGTTGTTTTTTGGATCACACCTTGTGGTGTTCAAGGGTTACTACAGGCTCCATGCTCAGAAATTGCTCCTGGCAGGTATGGGGGACCATATGGGATGCTGGGATTGGCTGTATGCAAGGCAAATGTCCTACCACTGTGCTATCTCTCAGGCCCCCAGTCATGGAGTGTTTATGTTTAACCTACGTGTTGTTCTATATACCTTATGGTTTCTTGTCTGATATCAGGTGTTTACTCCATTTGGATTTAATCTTTGTGCATGATGTTAGATTGAGGTCTGAGTTTACTTTTTTGTATATGGGAAAGGCTTTCCTTTTTTCCATTTTTTCCATTTTTCCTTTTACTCCATTTTGTGTTTCTTGCCATCTTATCAAAGATTAATTGTATGTCTTGGGAACATTTTCATAATACTCCAATATATTCCATTTGATGTGAGGGTCTATCTTTATTCCAGTACCATGCTCTTTTAATGATTATTACTTTGTAATACAATTTTTTATTTTAATTGGGCCATACCCAGTAATGCTCAGAGATTACTTCTGGCTCTGCACTAGGAAATAGGTTCTGACAGGGTTGAAGGACCATATGGATGCCAGTGATCAAATATGGTTCAGTCCTAGGTTGGCACATGCAAGGCAAACACCCTATCACTGTGCTATTACTCCAGTCCCTGTAATCCAAGTTAAAGTTGGGGGAATCGTGCCTCCAATATTCTTTTTTTGTAAGAGTTGCCTTAGCTATTCATGGGTCTTTATTGCTCCAAATGAATATCAGGAGTGTTTTGTTTACTTCTTTGAAGAATGTCATGGGTATCCTTAGAGGAATTTCATTAAATCTGTACAATGCTTTGTGTATTATTGCCTTTTTAATTATGTTAATCCTTCAATTTCATGAACAGTGTATGTGTCTTCATTTTCTTGTGTCCTCTTTTATTTCATGAAGCAGGGTTTTGTAGTTTTATGTGTATAGGTCCTTCACCTCTTTAAGTTTATTTCAAGATGTTTGAGTTTCTATAGCACGACTATGTATGGAATTGTTAAGGTTAATTTCTTCTCTATCATTATTTGTGTATAAGAAGGCTATTGTTTTTGCATGTAAATTTTGTAGCCTGACACTTTGTTATATAAATCTGTTGTTTCTAGAAACTTTTTGGTAGAATCTTTAGGGTTTTCTAAATATAGTATCATGTCATAGGCAAACAGTGAGAGCTTGACTTCTTCTTTTCCTATATTATGTCTTGATATCTTTTTCTTGCCATATTACTATGGCAAGTACTTCCAGTACTATGTTAAATAGGAGTGGTGAGAAGCGGCAGCCTTGTCTTGTACCAGATTTTAGAGAAAAGGCTTTTAGTTTGTCTACATTAAGTATAATATTTGCCATGGGCTTGTGTTAAATGGCCTTGACTATATTGAGAAAAGTTCCTTCCATTTCCATCTTGTTGAGAGGTTGGTGGTATTTTTATATTTATCATAATTGGGTGTTGAACCTTATCAAATGCTTTCTCTGCATCTATTGATATGATCATATGTTTTTTTCTTTTGTTAATATGGTGTATTGTTTTGATTGATTTATGTATGTTAAACCATCCTTGAATACCTGCAATAAAACCTACTGGATCATGATGTATTCTTCATAGATAGTGGTCTGTAGTTTTATTTCTTTTTTCTTTTCTTTTCTCTTTGTCTTTCTTTTTTTTTTTTTCAGCATCTCTGTCTGGTTTGGTAACAGGGTGATATTAGCTTCATTAACCTTATCTGGGAGTGTTTCTGTTTCTTCAATGTCCTGGAAAAGCCTGCAAAGTATAGGCAGTATGTCCTCTTGGAAGGTTTAAAAGAATTTGTGACTGAATATATCTGGGCCTTGGTTTTTGTTTTGGGGAATACTTTCAATTACCATTTTAATTTCCTCAATAGTTATGAGTCTGTTTAGATATGTTAGATCATCCTGGTTCAACCATCAAAGATTATGAGTCCAAGAATTTATCCATTTCTTCCACTTTCTCATGTTTTGTGACATAAAGTTTTTCAAAGTCTCTGCTGTTTGAATATCTTTAGAATCTGTGTGATCTCCCTATTTTATTATTTTTTTGGGGGGAAGGCACACCTGTTGACACTCAGAAGTTACTCCTGGCTATGCGCTCAGAAATTGCTCATGGCTTGGGGTACCATATGGGACACCAGGGGATCGAAACGCATATGTCCTATGTTAGCACATTCAAGGCAGATGCCCTACCACTTGCACCACCGCTCTGGCCTCCTCTTTTTATTTTTAATCTGGTTTATTAAGTATCTCTCTCCCTTTCTTTGTGAGTTTTACTAGTGGTTTATCGATCATGCTTAATTTTTCAAAGAACCAATTTTTGCTTTCATTGATTCTTTTAGAATGATTTTTGGATTTCAACTTTATTAATTTATGCTCTAATTCTTGTTATTTCCTTTTGCCTACTCATTTTGTTCATTTTGTTGAACACTTTCTAATTTTATAAGCTGTGTCATTATTTATATAGGCCCCTTCTTTCCTGATATGTGCTTGCAAAGCTATAAATTTTCCTCTTAGTACCACTTTTGCTATATCCCATAAATTCTGATAATTTGTGTCTCCACTGGCATTTATTTTCAGGAATGTCTTGATTTACTCTTTGATTTCATCCCTGACCCACTGGTTGTTCAGTAGTTAGCTATTTATGTCTGTTTTTCTTTTATGTCCCTCTGTAGTTCACTTCTAATTTCAGTGCATTGTGACCTGAAAAGTTTAATCCATACAATTTCTATCCTCTTGATTTTAAGAAAGTATGTTTTATGGACAAGCATAGGTTATATTCTGGAGAATGTCCTATGTGTATTGGAGAGAAATATGTATCTAGTTTTCTGGGAATTAAGTGCCCTGTATATATCTATTAGGCCATTTTCTTACATTTCTACTTTCAGAGCAGTATATTCTTGTTTTTATTCTAGTTGTCCTATCAAGGGTTAACAAGGTTGTGTTGAGGTCCCCACTATTATTGTGTTGCTATTGATGTTTACTTTTAGTTCTGTCAACAGTTTTATTAAATATTTTGCTGGTCCCTCATTGGTATGTTTATGTTTAGGAGGAGTGTGACTTCTTCCTTTTGTACAAATTACTTATTATGAAATGTCAATCTTTGTTTCTTATAATATTTTTAAATTTTGTGTCATCTGATATTAATATGACCACTCCAGCTTTTTTAAGGAAGTTTTTTGCTTGGATGATTGTTCTCCAACCTTTGATTTTGAGTCTAGTTTTCTTCTGACTATTCAAATATTTTTCTTGTAGGCGGCAGAATATTGGATTCAGCTTTTTGACCCATTTTTGTCACTGTATGTCTCTTAACTGGTGCATTTAGTTCATTGACGTTAAGAGAGATCATTGTCATGGAATTTAGTTTTATCTTTATGTAGGACTTTGGTGTGTCTCTTTGTTTGTCTTAACATAGACCTTTCAGTTTTTCTTTTAAGGCTGGTTTAGAGTATCTAAAGATTTGAGATGTTGTTTGTCCATGAAGCTATGTATGCTTTCTTCAAACCTGAATATGAGCTTGGCTGGGTACAGTATTCTTACCAAAGTACTCATTTCATTGAGTTTTTTCACTATATCCCACCTCTACCTTCTGCCCTTGAGGGTTTCTTGTGATAGGTCTATTGTAAATCTTAAGAATTCTCCTTTGGATGTAATTTCCCCTTTTGATCTTGCTGCTTTCAGTATTCTATCCCTATTTGTGTGACTCATCATTGTGACTAGGATGTGTCTTGAGGTGCTTTTCCTCAGGTCGCTTTTGGCTGGTACTTTTGGGGCATGCAGGATTTGGTTGCATGCAGTCTTTAACTCTGGGAGTTCCTCTGTAATGAAGTCCTTGACTGTTTATTTTTCCTGGGGATTTTCTTCCTTGTCTCTGGTACTCCAATGATTCTTAAGCTATTTCTGTTGAGTTTATCAAAGACTTATGTTTTTATCTATTCACATTCTTTGAGGAATTTTCCTTTGTTAGATCATTTGTTTTAAGGTTCTTTTCCAATCTTCTGTTGTAAGTTGTTTTGTATCTCATCTTCCAGCTCACTGATTTTGTCCTTAACTATTGTTACTCATTGGAGAGGCTTTCCAGTGAGGTTTTTTTCTTCTTTCCTTTTTTCTCTTCTTTCTCTTTCTTTCTTTTTCTCTTTCTTTCTTTCTTTCTTTTTCTTTCTTTCTGCTTTCTTTCTCCTTTCTTCCTTCCTTTCTTTCTTTCTTTCTTTCTTTCTTCTTTCTTCTTCTTTCTTTCTCTTTCTTTTCTTTCTTTCTTTCTTTCTTTGTTTCTTTCTTTCTTTGTTTGTTTGTTTCTTCCTTCCTTACTTCTTTCTTTCTTTCTTTCCTTTTTTTCTTTTTTTCTTTGTTTCTTCTTTCTTTCTTTCTTTCTTTCTTTCTTTCTTTCTTTCTTTCTTTCTTTCTTTCTTTCTTTCTTTCTTTCTTTCTCTTTCTTTCTTTCTTTGCTTACTTTCTTTTCTTTCTTTTTCTTTCTTTGCTTTCTTTCTTTTCTTTCTTTCTTTGCTTTCTTTCTTCTTTCTTTCTTTCTTTCGTCTTTCTTTCTTCTTTCTTTCTTTCTCTCTCTTTCTTTCTTTCTTTCTCCCTCTCTCTTTCTTTCTTTCTCTCTCTCTCTTTCTTTCTTTCATTTTTTGGGTCACACCTGGCTCTATGATCAGAAATCTATCTATCTATCTATCTATCTATCTATCTATCTATCTATCTTTCTTTCTTTCTTTCTTTCTTTCTTTCTTTCTTTCTTTCTTTCTTTCTATCTATCTATCTATCTATCTATCTTTCTTTCTTTCTTTCTTTCTTTCTTTCTTTCTTTCTTTCTTTCTTTCTTTCTTTCTTTCTTTCTTTCATTTTTTGTGTCACACCCAGCTCTATGATCAGAAATCTCTCCTGGCAGGCTTGGGGAACCATATGGGATGCTGGGGTTCGAACGACCATCTTTCTGCATGCAAGACAAACGCCTTGCCTCCATGCTATCTCTCCAGCCCCTCCAGTGAGGTTTTCATTTCGCCTACCAACTTTTTCAATTTTGTTATTTCAGTTTTGAGTGTTTTTGTTCCTATTTTTTTTATATCTCTTTATTCTTAATTGTAGGTTTTTAGCTTGTTATCTGCTTTCTTTGAGTTCTATGAGGATCCTCCATATTGCTTCTCTAAACTCTTTATTTGAGTAGCTAAATAAGTGGTCGGCACTTTTCACTTATCACAACTACCATCTTCATTTTCTTTCATGGTGGAGGCCTGCATTGTTCTACCATCATCACGCTTGTAGTATGGTGTTTTCTACATGTTGTTCTACATGTTGTTTCTACATGTTCTGGTGTTCATTGGCTAGGAGATGTGTGAAGCAAAACAGAGCAGCCAGGCTTCTTTGGCTCCAACATTCATGGTTGCAGACAGCTCACCTCTGTTAACAAATCGTCAGGAGCTGTTTTGCGTGGAATGATTCAAGGCTGCAGCAGAGTCAGTTCAAAATGGCCACTATGTGCAGGCACACATGGCTGGCATCAGCAAGTAAATTTTTAACAAATAAATTAATAATATATTAAATATATTTACTACATATTAAATATATATTTATAGATATTATTCATTATATATTATTTATTCATATATTACATTATTTATATGTATATTATTTATTATATTTAAATATATTTATATATTATACATTTTAATAAATAAAATTTTTTTCCTGGCTCTACTTTGGTTGTCTAGGGATACTCTGATTCAAACTTTGGTTGTCAAGGGCGTCTTTGGTTGTCAAGGGAGCATTATTAGATAGAATATTCTGAGCTCACTCGACCACTAGTTCCTCATTCTTCAAGGGCACCAACTTTGGTGTTATTTCTGAGATAACTCTGCTTAACCTGTCTCAAGAAAGAACTACTTCACTGGGGTAACTGATTGAACCCAGGGAATCTTGGTTCTTACATTGCTTGAGTCTTCCTCTGGTTCCTGAACTCCCACCTAGCTCCTGGATTGCTCTTATGTAACCCACCACTTCTTCCTGGTGGCTGAGGAACTAGAGACACTGATATTACTTTTCCCGTCTCCCCACAGGTATGTCTCCTGTGTGCTTGGATGCTCCTACAAAGTGAAGATCTCCCCAGCTAAAGTAGCTGAGGTGTGTGTACATTCTGGGGCAGGCCCTCACTAGGAGCAGCTCCCTTTTTTGCTCTGAGTGCACATTTCCTCCTGTCACCCTTTCTTCATGGGTCACTGAATTCATTTGTTCCTGGCCTCTGTGAGCATTGCCCAGCCTCTGCTCGAGGCAATCCAGCCACAAGCCTGGCATGGAGACTCTGAAGCCCCTGCCCTCAAGCTTAGGATCCAGACTTAGGATTCAGTTTTTAGCCTGGCCAGTGAATAGGTGAAAACTCTGGGAAGGGGGGCTCATCACCCTGGGTTCCCCACAGCTACTGTGCTGGTTAGCTTGGCCCTGCCTTCACAGAAGTTGAGCAGCTGTTTGTTCTCAGCACCACTATGAGTCTGGTGATATTCTTTATCTCACCCAGCACCTGATTTACCTCCAAAGCCCACTTGCTGTTCCCAATCTACACAACCTTCCCTAAGGAGAGTAGTGAGCTAGTAAGCACTTTATAAGAGTGGTGCCATCCCTCTGTCACCTCCAGTCCTCATCACATTCCTAAGGCTCACTTCTGTCTTCTCAGGTCAGACATGGGTACTCAAAAAAGTTTAGTCCTTTCTGGCAGAGCTGGGAACTTAATCTAGAATCATTATATCCCCGATCCCATCTTTCTGTCCATGACTCCTGATGATGTGACAGGTTCATTCTCACACAGGTGCCTGTGACCCTTGCATAGGCCAAGGACTCCTGAACTTCAGGGATCTTATATCTTCTGTGTAGCTTCTTGTTTCCAGGTCTCCAAGAAGTTGTACTCAAATGGGCTGCTATGAGATCTTGCTGGGTGACACCATCGGCGTAGGCACACCTGGCATCATGAAGGACATGCTGTCTGCAGTTATGCAGGATGTGCCATTGACTGCCCATGCTGTGCACTGCCATGATACCTATGGCCAGGCCCTGCAGATAATTGGAAAAGCCCTAGGACAAAGGCCTATTTTTCCAGAATATCTGGCAACAGGACAATTAAGTTTGTTTTGGTCTTTTTTTTATAATTCATATTTCTTTTTTTAAGTTTATTGTCTAGCATTTTATATATTAAAAAAAAAAACCCTTCACCAGTGCAACATTCCCATCACCAATGTCCCAAGTATCCCTCCTCTCCACCCCACACCGGCCTGTACTCTAGGCAGGCTTTCTACTTCCCTCATTCAGTTATATTTTGTTATGATGGTTCTCAGTGTAATTATGTCTGTGACTGCACCCAACAATCTCTGTGATGAGCTTCATGTCATGAGCTGGACCTTCCAGTTCTCCTCTCTTTTGTCTCTGAGACAATAAGTAATTTTAATAAATACTTAAGTAAATAATTTATTTTTTTTGGTTTTTGGGTCACATCTGGTGACATTCAGGTATTACTCCTGGCTATGTGTTCAGAAATCGCTCCTGGCTTGGGGGACCATATGGGATGCTGGGGGATTGAACCGCACGCAGTCTGTCCTAGGTCAGCACATGCAAGGCACTTGCGCCACCTCTCTAGCCCCTAAATAAATAACTTTTCAAAAATAAAAGCTAATTTCGAAATTTGATGGAATTATGAAATATACCAGAGAGATGAATGAGAAAATGTTTACGAGTGGTATTTTTTCCTTGAAATGACACTGGGACATTGGTGGAGTGTCTTATAAGTCTAAAAACATATAGAAAAGTTAAACTATATGCCCATAATTCTATTTTGGTTTCTCTTCAATGCCACCAATAAATTCTAGTAATTCTTAGGGGATCACTCATCACTATGCACTTAGGTATAACTCCTGACAGTTCTTATATAGACATTTAGGGGATGCTGGGTATCAAACCTAGTTGAGCCACGTGTACTTGCCTTATCTTTTGTACTATCTCTCTGAACCCTCTATATGCCTAAAATCTATAGATGTATGAACCAATGAAAATAGAGAAGCTACATCTCAAGAAAGTCAAGCTCTTTCATATTAAAAAGATATAATTTCAGCTATCATTTATACTATAAGTGTGAAATTATCTCTGCCACCCAATTTCTAAGGGAATCAGGGTATTGAGGCTAGAACAAGGGATTGTTCTGAGCAGGAAAGGCAGGCCTCAATTTATCCAACCTTTCCCAGGACTATTACCTTGCATCATAGCAAAGAACTTCAGGAGGAGACAAATAGAAAAGTAAGACAGTTTTTAGAGATTATAAGGAAGGAAAGAAAGAATAATGCACCCAAGGAAAACTAAGAGCTCTAGGAACCACAGGAGATACTGTGAATTTAACCCAGGTTCACTGCATGCATGACAAGTACACACACACACACATCCGTAGGTTCTCTGGTCCTCATATTGGTTTTATAACATCCCCAAAACTCAAGACTAGCTAGCTCTTCTCCCATATCTACCTGAATGCTTCACTGCTTCATTATTTTTGTTTGTTTGTTTTGGGGCCACACTCAATGGCCTCAGGAAAAATTCCTGGTGGTGCTCAAGGAATCATAGGGATGCTGAAGCTTGAACCTAGGTCAGTCCCATGCAAGGGAAGCACCCCATACACCCACTGCAGCCCTGCTTTATTGTTTTAAATGATTGTTTAAAGAATATTATATACCTCTCAGGAGGAGAACATTTTTATTCTGGGCCACGACTAAATGACTGCAGCCCAGAAATCACCTTTCCACTGGAGCCTTGAAGAATGTTTCACCTGCTGACATTAGAAAAAGGCTGAAAATGGCAATGCCCCATGTTGTTTTTCTATGATTTAATGCATCCAAATTATGATTCTTAGCGAGTTCATTTCTAAAAACAAAGAAACATAAACCCCAAACACTGGCCACTGAGGGAGGCCAGTCCGTTTTTGAAATCTCTTGTGTTTTCCGACATTTATTCCTTACTCTATGATGGCAGCTCTTGGTGTGAGACAGTACAGCTCGTGAAACAATAGAGACCTACAAATATAGCAACTAGCCTTGAACAAAGACAATTCTGGTGGGATAGCCAGACTAAGAGCCCGCCAAAAATTAGACCGCTACAGTAGAAGAAAACATGATGCATGGCAGTAGCTTCTAAGGCTATTCTAACCACTGCGTTTCCTTCTGCACATCTGCTTTGCTTCAGATATGGTAGGAATGTGGACTTGTCGCCCACAGCCTGTGTAAGGAAGACTATATAATGTCTACGTGAAGGAAGCTCTGTCTATATATGTCTATATCTATCTATTTATCTATCATCATCTACCTATCTACCTACCTATCTATCCATCTACCTATCAATCTATCTAATCTATCAATCGATCATCTATTTATGTATCATCTATTATCTATCATTTATCCTATCATCTATCTACCTACCTACCTATTTACTTATCTATCCATCTAATGTGTGGATATATGTCTCTCAGAGTCACTCTGGCTCGAGGATCCTCAGCGCTGAGCTCTACAAACTTTCTTTAGTTTCACTTACTTCTGTTTTTGGAGTTTGTGTTAAACAACGGCCTAAGGCTGGATCCTCAGCGCTGAGCTCTACAAACTTTCTTTAGTTTCACTTATTTCTGTTTTTGGAGTTTGTGTTAAGCAACGGCCTAAGGCTGGATCGCAGGAGCTCTCCGGAATGTCTCCCAGGCTCTCCTGCAGATTCCCTCATAAATCACGAATTCCTTCTGGAGGTTTTCCGGCTCGGTTTGGGTCAAGGGTCCAAAACCGTGTCCAGGGCCGGGTTCCAGCCAGTCCAGGGTTCAACTGAGCCAAACCTAAGGACCAGCCAAGAAAGGCGCTGGGGCTTGTGGGAAATGTAGTCCTCCTGGTCCGTGCTCTGAACAGTCACGCTGGGAAGTGTAGTCCAACCTGACCGCGCTCCCGCAGCCCGTGCTGGGAAATGTAGTCCGTCCTGGCAGGGTTCCCATAGCGGAATCCATGTAGGCGTATTCCGATAAGGCAGCTGCTCCACCACGGAGCCACATTCTGGCCCCTCAACTGGCTTTATTTTATCTTTATTTATTTTGGGGTACACCCTGCATATCAGGGCTTATTCCTAGTTTTTTTTGGTACAGGGAACACTCCTAGTAGGGTTCAGAAGACCCTTGGTTCCTACAATGTAAGCAGCACAGAGATCTTTTGTTCTTACTTTATATCAAATTTATTTTGCACAGGATGTGACCACTCAGATCACTGTTCTTTTCTTTTCTTTTCTTTTCTTTTCTTTTCTTTTCTTTTCTTTTCTTTTCTTTTCTTTTCTTTTCTTCCTTCCTTCCTTTTTCTTTCTTTCTTTCTTTCTTTCTTTCTTTCTTTCTTTCTTTCTTTCTTTCTTTCTTTCTTTCTTTCTTTCTTTCTTTCTTTCTTTCTTTCTTTCTTTCTTTCTTTCTTTCTTTCTTTCTTTTTTTGTCACTGAAAAGCATATTCTGCAATCTAGTTGAAGTAATAAATACTTGCTTTTCTTAGTAAGCATAAAAAAAACAAGAAAAGAAAAAGAAGACCCTAGAAATGTTCATGAACTATAAAGCATGGGCCTCTCCCGCTAGTCAATCCCGCTAATCTATAGCTCTGGCCCTAAAACAAAAGAAATTCTAAAGGAGAAGCCTTTGGGGCTAAGTCCTAGGACGGAGGTTTGCACGCCAGATTCCCGGGTTCCATTCGCGGCATCATCATTTCCAAGACCCCCAAGAGTGACAGAAGAGAAAAAATTTCTCAGAACTTTTTGTCCCTAGAATCTTTGATTGCTAGATTAAAACCACTGGGAGTGGGAAATCATGCTCAAGATTTGTGGCGGGCCGCCCTCGTGTGGCCATCGCTGGGCAGTGCACTCACGCAGTTCTCAGCACCTATGGAGAAAATTCCAGTACCCGGTCTCTCTCTGTGAAGCCTCACTTGGCCACCTTCAGCTGCACACAAAGGGGTAGGACGCTGAGCTTCCTGGGACTGTCCTCCTGTTGGAAGCCATAAGACTTAGAGAGCAAAATGGAGTCTCTGATGCCTGAGAAACCAGAGGCCTGTGTACCTGACAGGCTGTACTGTGGCATTTCCCCCATGGGCCTAAAGGAAAGAACAGCCACATAGTTCAGTTAGCAATAGCCACAAGATGCTCCAATAAACCTTCTGAGTTGATAAGATATAGATCACATCCTGTTAAGCTACCACTGTGAAAGAATGTCTGTATGATCTAAGGGTATGCTGTAAAACTGGAAAGTCTGTCCTGTACGACCCCCCCTACTTTTCTATAGCCACCATGGAAAAGTACTGACTGTTACTTCCGTATTTTGCTTAACTATAAAAGCTAGCCCCCTTTCAATAAACCTTAGCTCTTGATCAGCTCCGTTTGACTTGAGCTCATTTCTTTCTCAGCCTCTTTCCTCCATTTCAGGTCGGATCCCGCTCGTGACCCACGAATTACTTCGTGATCCTCATTCTCACACCCCCGCGGGTCGGGGGTCCCCCATCGGGGGTCACAAGTGGCGCCCATACGAGGGGCACGAGACACGGACCACCGACCGGACGGCAATGCGTGAGAGAATCTCGAGAGCCTGATCGTAAGACACTGGTAAGACCCAAATTTGGGCGGAGTGCAGATAGGTTAGCCTAACAGTTGCAACTAAACAGAGCCGTCCCACAGTCCCAGAAAAATGGGGACCACTATAAGTAAAGATATATATAGTCCCTTTGAAGATAGGGACCACTATAAGTAAAGAGGAAGCCTTTGTAGAAAACATTAAAAAGGCACTGGCTGAAAGAAATGTTAAAATCAAAAAGAAAGATCTCATAAAATTTTGGTAAAGAATTAGCAGAATATTTTGAAAAATATGGAAAAGAAGAGGATAAGAAGGTCATGCAGTTCTATTGGAATATTTTAGGACAAATAATCACTGATGCAGATTCTGACCCCTTTAAAAAATATATATATATAATTCAAAAAATAGAGGCACATATTGAGGCTGCATCATGAAGCCAGTCCAGTGCAGGTAGCCTAGCAGAAATAGACCCTAAAAAAGAATCTCCTAATAATCTCTTATTGGATAATTGTCAGGACTCCAAAAGCCTTTCCAAAGGTTTCTACCCCATTCTTGCTAATGCCTTTCCCGCTGATGATCACAGGCAGTACCCTGCTAGGGCAGCCCCTCCTACCTACAATGAGGATTTGACCCCTAAACTCCCCAAAAATATTCATGTCCACCATCCAATATAGACCTTGATCAAAAACAAACAAAACAAAAAAATATAGGAGTTGGAGGATCTCCTGCTAAAACTAAAAACAATCAAGAAACTAGATTTTCAAGTCTCCCAGCTTCAAGCTGGCCTAAAGGGTTGTAAGCTCCAATTCCCAATGTTTGCTTCCCAGGCACCAGTCCCCCCAGGTGAACAGGCTGCAGCTGGTGCCACAGGCAACTCGGCTGGGGAAGCCTAAATGGCTAATCCCCCAAACCCAGATAACAGACCCATAATGAGAGCAATTCTCTTTCATGCTCTACGAACTTATGGCATCCAAGCTCCTTTCACCTTGTCCTGCCTTGATGCAGTCAGGATGGGAGAACTGCTCCCACATGAATGGAGAGAAATTGCTAAAGCCACCCTCTCCCTTTCTAATATCCCTTTACATTGGGCCGACTCCTGCCGATCTAAGACAGACATTGCTGGCAACCCCCTTCCACCCTCACAGGGAAACGGGGGAGGGCCCAGCCCCGGGGCCCGACTATGAACAGACAAATGAGGGACACTCGGATGGCACAGCCCTTTGTGGCTCCTGCCCAAAGCCAACCAAACGCCTAGCCCAAGCACTCCCGCTCCCTCTTAACAGCACTCTTCCAGCACTGTCAGCTACTAGAGGTGCCTCCTCCCCTGGGTCCTCTGAAGTTTTTTGGATAAAAGCCATTAGTAAAATTAGACCTTCACTAACTATTACTATCAATGGTCAATCTTTTACTGGATTATTGGATTCTGGGGCTGATACTACATGTATGAGTCCCCAATTTTGGCCCAACTCCTGGCCAGCCCATCCGACCTTAGACAGTGTTTCTGGAGTAGCAGGCACCGTTAAACAGGTCCTTTTAAGCTCTCAACCATTAACCTGGGTAGATATGGAAGGAGACACGGAAACCATAACCCCATACATAATACCTGACCTCCTCATTAACTTATGGGGAAGAGATCTCATGGAACAGATGGGTCTTTATCTAATAAAATGCAAAAACCCTGAAGTACTACAACAAATGGTAGCTCAAGGCTATGATTTACACAAAGGATTAGGAAAATCGTTACAAGGCAGAATTGAGCCTATAAAAACCAAACCCAAATTAGACAGGCATGGATTAGCATTTTCTCCAGAAAAATTACCTTCAAAAATTCACCTTTTTAGTGGCGACCACTTGCACTCCTGCTACCCAAGCGGACAAAATAAACTGGATTTCTAACACTCCCGTATGGGTTGGCCAGTGGCCGCTTTCCTTGGAAAAACTCACTGCTGCCCGACAGTTAGTGCAGGAGCAGTTGGCAGCTAGACACTTAAAGCCCTCCAATTCTCCCTGAAACACACCTATTTTTGTTATTAAAAAGTAGTCAGAAAAATGGAGATTGTTGCATGACCTTAGATATGTAGCATAGGTAATAAATTTTGTAAAAAATATTTTGAAAATAAACCTAATTATCCTATTCAACCTTAAAATAAAACAGCATATTAATTGGCTGATGCAAAATACAAATAATTGGCCTTTGGCATGTGCCTCTTTTAAGGAAAAAATTGATATTCATTATCCAGCAAATAAGTTTATACAGTTTTTTAAAAAGATGCATGTGAAGAGAAAAAGAGTCGTAAGCCAGTGACAACAACAACAACAACAACAACAAAAAGAGCTATCTCCAGCGGAGAAGGTACCCCCTACCTCCAGGTCTTAAAAGTTCTCGTTTTGAATATCAAAACCTCAGGTCAACACAAACAGAGAAAGATAAAGTCCTGGCCCCCCAAGGGAAGGGCCATATACCCCCAACTCACTCAAGGTCTATTTTTCTTTAAGATCCCTTAGGGTAGGAATGCAGCCCTAACTTTCCTTAGGTTTTTATGGTTGTCTCTCTGTTGTGACAAATGTTCCTTTCTCCTGAGTTAGGATGCCTGAGTTAAAATGTTTTTCTAAGATAAAGGCCACAGTTGGTAAAATTATGAGGTTTTAAAAGTGTTCAAAAATATCATAATAAGCCCTTTAATCTATGCAGAGGTAGTGTATATGTGGCATATTCTATACCTGTATTTGAGACAGTAAATTTCTGTGTAGTCAAAATGCAGACAAAAATTTTGGAGGAAAAAATATCACTTCTCGGGGCCGGGCTGTGGCGCTAGAGGTAAGGTGCCTGCCTTACCTGCGCTAGCCTTGGACGGACCGCGGTTCGATCCCCCGGCATCCCATATGGTCCCCCAAGCCAGGAGCAACTTCTGAGCACATAGCCAGGAGTAACCCCTGAGCGTCACTGGGTGTGGCCCAAAAAACAAAAACAAAAAAAAATATCACTTCTCTCAAAGTTTTTGTGTAATTAAGTTTTGTGCATTGGGTGTTGTAAAGTAATTATTAAAACATTGAAAATTAGAAAACCTTTTAAGTTCAGGTCTGTAAGGGTTAAAAAAAATTCTATAAACAGAAAAAGCAACAGGGAAGTAAATGCACTAAACTTTCCTTGTTTATGCCTCAGGAATTTTTAAGCAAGATAACAACTCTATCACTTGATCAAAAAACAAAACAAAACAAAACAAAACAAAAAAAACAACTTTTGGTGTTTTAAAATTCCAAAGGACACAAAAATGTTAAGAATTTGAATCTTTTATATTTATTAGAAAATTATTTTTGATCTTAAGAGTATTATATGGAAAATGTTGTGGTTAGCCTTTTTAAAATAATATTGTTAATTAATATTATAAAAGTAACTAAATTTTATAAGCAGGACAACTAGCATCAAATATAATTTTGGTCTTAAGCTCTAGGTGTGGAAATGCATCACATGTCTTTAACTATATTTTATAATGATCTAAACATTTTGTTGATTTGGTATATAATATTTTTTACAAATTATTCACTTGAAGTCTTCAAATTAGGAACAGTTGTTTGTTTTTTTTTAAAGTCAGTTTTTTATACCTTTAATAATCATAGTTCATGCTCTTGTGTTTGATCATAAAAATTTTAACACTTTATTGCAGCTGTCTTACTGTTTTCTGTGAAACTAATTTAAAGAAAACCTGTTCATTTACAACAAATGATATCATTCGTCAGAGTGTAGACTCCTTCTACAGTGCTCATTAACCATTTTACTTAACAATTTTTTAACTGCTTACATTTTACTTAATGTTTTAAACTTCAAATTAGAATTGTTTTAAAAATGTTTTGTGTTAAATCTAAACCTTAAAATTTATTTTCAGCAAAGTTCCACTCCAGCTACATTAAGTACTTCTAAAAATTAAAAGTTTTTCTACAAAAATTTTTTTTCTTACAAACATGCTGGCTAAATATTTAAAAGTGCTTGTCAATTTTTCTAATGCAAGTTTTAAGTCAATCCTTTTGTCTGTTCATGTGTGTGTTGTGATGTGGCCACAATGTTGTGTTTAGTGTTGTTTTGTTTTGTCTGTTTATTTGTTATTTCTACATTTCATGATAAATACAATTTTTAAAGCCTTATCCATTTTTGAAATTTCAATTAATTTTTTTTCAACCTGGTTCAATCTGGTCATCTGACAGACTGTGACATCCTGCTAATAATCATGTGTTAAAAATTATGTGTTAATGGGCCCGGAGAGATAGCACAGCGGCGTTTGCCTTGCATGCAGCTGATCCAGGACCAAAGGTGGTTGGTTCGAATCCCGGTGTCCCATATGGTCCCCCTGTGCCTGCCAGGGGCTATTTCTGAGTAGACAGCCAGGAGTAACCCCTGAGCACTGCCGGGTGTCACCCAAAAACTAAAAAAAAAAAAAAAAAAAAAAAATTATGTGTTAAGCTAGCTTTGTCCTTCTGAGAACATGGCAGAAGGTGTAGGGGATGGTAAACCCCACATTTCTCAATGGCCATCGGGGATTATTTTTCCCTGGAGACTTTCTGGACTTTGCAATCACCCAGCTTTTCTGCTATGTGTAAGTTAAGGCCAAAAGAATATGGATATGTGGCTAGAGAAAGAAGCATCTAGCTTTAAGATAATAACTAAGAAGTTTAAGAAAAATCATTTAGGTTCAGTTTTAAAGTTTTTGAAAAATTGGCGATTGTTAATTATAAAATTTTTTGAATGCTGAAGTCTGACAGAAGTCAGGAGGCATTCCCGTGGCATTCAAAAATAACCATTTTGCCTCCTGCCAAGCAGTTTCCTTAAGAGCCTGTCACCCCTCCTGCTAGCCCACCATTCCTGCCGGACCTGTTTCTGACTGACTCTGCCTAAGGGGAATGCTGGATGATACTCTGCCTGGCAGCCCTTCTATAAACCTTCAGCATGCCCACTGCTACCAACGACCCTGCTGACCTCCACTGGGGAGCTGAGACTCATCAAGGCATACCTTTGACACAGGTCATGGGCGTGGGACCTTGCTTACTCGGACCATATATGTGCCCCCCTGTCCAACTTTCAGACATTTGCAATCAAACCATTGTGGTTAACAACACTTCCATCTTCATTGAAGCCCCCAACTCCACTGGACATTCTCCCCATATTGCTACTGAAAGGTTTCTTGCTTATCATGACTATTAGCTTTGTTAATGCCTAGATTAACCATCAAACCTGTTGGTCCAGTTTCCACCTCGAACCTCATCCTGCAGATGGTCAACGCCTCCACTGTCACTGACCCTGCCTATCTGCTATTCATCTCAACCGCCCTTCTGCTTTGGCGACCCCCTGCCTGTCTCTGACCCCTTATCTCTGCGATGCAGCCCCGAGCCTCACTTCGGCATCACCTTGGGACAGGTGGTGGGACTTGGACTTTGCCTTTTGGTACCCAATATGCTTCCCCCTATTCCCCTTATTAAAAATTGTAATCAAACGCTTGTTGTTAATTCCTCCTTTCAGTTTATAATTGCCCCCAATTTGACGTTTTTTGCCTGTTTTACTGGTTTATCTCCCCACATTGTTTCACATTTGTTTCTTGAGTCCAAGGACTACTGTGTTTTGGTTGTTTTAATGCCTAAATTGACTGTTAAACCAGTCACTGCTCTTACCCTAGCCTTATTGTTAGGCCTGGGTGTTACTGGGTGGGCACAGGAATTTATTCATTGGTGCATACTCAAAAATCTGTTAATGCCTTAACTAGAACTGTTGTTAGAGATGTTGAGGAACTTAAGAGAGGTTTAGATTATTTGGAACAAACTGTTGGCTCTTTAGAAAAGGTAGTACAGCAAAATTGCTGTGGCTTAAATCTTGCCTTTCTGCGGGAGGGGGGTATGTGCTTTATAGGAAGAATGTTGCTTTTTTAAAGATAAATTAGGTTTAGTCAGAGATACTATTAAAAGAGTAGAACAAAGCTTGGAAGAAACAAAAAGAAAGATAGATAAAGATGAATCTTGGTACAAAAACTGGTTTTCAACCTCTCCCTAGTTGTCAACATTGTTGCCTAGTTTGCTGGGACCGTTTGTAGTATTTCTCTTGCTCATTTCTTTTGGTTCATGGGCGTTTTGCCATTTTACCAGTTTTGTTAAAAATCAGGTGGACGAGGCTACTAAACGCTCGGTCAGAGTCCACTATCAACAGCTCACCCAGCATGAACCCCACTCTTTAGAATACGATCCTCTAGGAGATGGTGAATTCCACCACCTAGACTTTAAGGAGTTTGAGCACATTGCTAAACGCAAAAAGTTGCTCCTCTCTCGGCTGTGGAAGTGCTTAAGACGGGGATAGCTTGGCGCCCAGTGTTTGGGGTCAAACATGACCTACTGATTTATTCATTGGTTCATACCTTGTCATGTCCAAACCTGGAGGCACGTCAAGCAACCTAAGACAGGCACCCCACCCATCCTCTTCTTTTGTCTATTTTAGAGAAACGGGGGAATTGTTGGAAGCCATAAGACTTAGAGAGCAAAATGGAGTCTCTGATGCCTGAGAAACCAGAGGCCTGTGTACCTGACAGGCTGTACTGTGGCATTTCCCCCATGGGCCTAAAGGAAAGAACAGCCACATAGTTCAGTTAGCAATAGCCACAAGATGCTCCAATAAACCTTCTGAGTTGATAAGATATAGATCACATCCTGTTAAGCTACCACTGTGAAAGAATGTCTGTATGATCTAAGGGTATGCTGTAAAACTGGAAAGTCTGTCCTGTACGACCCCCCCCTACTTTTCTATAGCCACCATGGAAAAGTACTGACTGTTACTTCCGTATTTTGCTTAACTATAAAAGCTAGCCCCCTTTCAATAAACCTTAGCTCTTGATCAGCCCCGTTTGACTTAAGCTCATTTCTTTCTCAGCCTCTTTCCTCCATTTCAGGTCGGATCCCGCTCGTGACCCATGAATTACTTCGTGATCCTCATTCTCACACCCCGGCGGGTCGGGGGTCCCCCATCGGGGGTCACATCCTCCCTTGTGATGACTCGATCCTGGTTTACAAAAGGTTTTGTTTTATTTAAACACCACGGTTGCAAGGTGGTTTAGACTATAGTTACTTTTTCGCAAATGAAGTTGTTCAGTATTGAGTTACAGTCATACAATGTACAACAACGGTCACCAGTGCCTATTTTATACCACCATGTCAACAGTTTCCTCTCATTTTTTGACATTGTGGGTTGCACTACTGTTAATGAAGGGGTTCTAGACATGTCCCTTTTTATAGGAGACCCTTCTCTTCATTCATTGTGGCAAGCTTCCTATCATGATCCTCTTAACCTTTATCATCATTATCTCTGGATATCATCACCACACAGTCTTTTATTTTCCTTATATCCCACAAATGAGTGAGATTATTCTGTTTATCCCTCTCCCTCTGACTTATTTTACTCATCATAATAATTTCCATGTCCATCTTTATATAAGCGAATTTTATTACTTCAATTTTCCTAATGGCTGCATAGCATTCCATTGTATACCACAGGTTTCTTTAGCCACTCATCTGTTGTTGGGCACATGGATACTGGTTATTGTAAATAGTAAAGCGATGAACATAGGAATGCAGTGTTAGGGTCCAGAGTCGAAGGACTAAACCACACAATTGAAATAAATTAAAACAAGGTTTTATTCCATCTACCAGCAAGCCCGAAACTGACTGGTCAGGGTCATCTTTCACAGGAAGTGACCGCCCCATAGGATAGAGACCAGCTGACATAGATTTTTAAACAAATAGCTACTTGATTCTGTTATCCTTTATACTGATTGGCTAATATTAAGGGGACTTTCTAAAGTTCCTGCTATCTAACAAGAAATCTGCTAAGGCCAGGTGTCCTGGGATAGTATGTGTGGTTTCTAACAGCCTTAAGAGCACTGAGAGAGAGCTGTGATTATTTTTCAAATGGAAATTTAACCTTGTTGGCCTAACATTGGGTCAACAAAATGAATTCCCTTCTGCTCTAGGCTTCACACATAGGACATTTTTGCACTGTATTTTTGTGTTCTTATGTTACATCACTAGGAGTTGAATGCTGGGATGTTTTTATTGCTATAAGTTCTGTCAGTACTTTATATATCCTAGATATTAACCTTTCTCAGATGGGTTACATAAATGGTTTCTCCCATTTTGTTGGTAGATTTTGAAGTGCAGAAGCTTCTCAGTTTAATGTACTCCCTTTTTTCTAAAATCTCTGTTTCCACTTGCTTGGACAATGGTTTTTTCTACTTGAAGATTCCTTTAGTCTCAATGTCATGGAGTTTTTGGCTATATTTTTCTTTATGTGACCTATGGTTTCAAATCTAATATCAAGTCTTTAACCCATTTTGATTTGTGAGCTCTTTCAACTATGGCTTGTCGGGGGCTGTAAAGATAGCACAGTGGTAGAAAGTTTGCCTTGCAAGCAGATGGCCCAGAAAGGACCTGGGTTCAATTTCTGGCATATCATATGGTCCCCCAAGCCTGCCAGGAGCTATTTCTGAGCACAGAGCCTGAAGTAACCCCTGAGCACTGGTGGGTGTGGCCCCAAAAGAATCAACTATGGATTATCCTTGCAGATTATATAAATGTTAGTGATATGTTTGATTTGTCATTTTTTAAAAGTGATTGAACAATTTTACTGGTGTAGGCTGGGCCATTGTCTATCTTTATGGATCGGGAGATGCCCATAACAGAAAAGCACTGAAGAATGAAGGTGCAAACTGCTTTAGCTTGTCTGAAGTCATTGGAACTCCCCATATAAAGTGAGAATATGTATCTACCACTATAAGAAGATAGGGTTTCTTTGAAAAAAAAAGTCAATATGTGTAACCTCTATTTGCCACAGTTCATTAGTCTGTAACCCCCAAAGGTTGGTCTCAGCTATATGTGATCTTTTATTCAAGAGTACACAAATTGTACATGTATTGACTATGTATATGGCCTGCTTCTAGGGAATATGATAGTTGATAGAAATGATGGCTATTTATATGAAGAGCTACATGTTTTTTCTGCAGGTGACTTAAATGTTGGCATGGCCAAATAATCAGCAGTTTCATTCACTAAAGCCCTGAGAGGCCAGAGTGGGCTTTTATGTGAATGATAAATATTGGCTCAGAACGTTTTTGCAGAAGGGCTTGTAATTACTGCAGCAAATCTTGAACTACTTGGTTATGTGCATTTAAAGTGGCAGTTACTATGCCTGGGAACAATCCTATTATATAAGCTTAATCACTTACTAAGTTGCACAGCTATGAAACATGTGATAATAAATAATTTAAAGTATCAAGTTCCACTTGTTGTGCAGACTTGCAATTAGAGTGCATTATTGTGGTCAGAGGAGGGCCATTAATACCACCTTTTCCTGATGAAGACCTATCAACACAAGGGCATCAGAAGTTATAGGGGTGAAGCAGATAACAGATGAGATCAGAAACTATGTCCTCTTAAAGAAGTGTTAGGTTTTTCCAGCAGAATAATGGGAGGAAACTTCTCCTTAATAATCAGATAGTGCTCATTGAAGTCTTTGGGCTTATAATAAAGCCACTGTAGGAATTGTTGGCTTATTATCTTGTCCTTAGGCCCCAATAGTATCCTATGGCACCATTCCTTTTTCATGGATGCATTAAAAATATTAGAAACTAAGAGGAGTCATTATCTATTAGGGATGAGGACTCAATAATTTCTTGCTACAGGGGGCCTTTCATCCTGAACATTTGTCTTGGTGATTTAACTTAGACATATGTAGTTTACCCCTAAACCTTAGGTCTAGCACGATTCTCTGCATCTACACCAGAAATCAATCATCTACCAGTACAGACCTTGGATCTGCATTGATTGGCCACAGCCTGGTTTCACCTCTCAGTATTTCTCTCTTCTCAGAATAGTTCTGGAGACTGTAGTCTCTCCCAATCTTGAAGAGGGATGAGACAGACCCCCTTCTAACAAGACACTCATACAGAGGAGTAAAGGCCCAAGGGCACTTTTTGGCTCCTCATTTTGATTTGACTTTTGCATCTTTAAATCGGTCAAGCCAAGGTAATCTAGACATTACAGGGAGAGCTTAAAGTAGATTGGCCTAGGATTGAAGATCATCTAGAAATGAATGGAACTATCTTGGCACTTACTTACTCCAGGATGGGCTAACCTGCTAACCTACAGCAAAAATGTGTTTAAGGAGAACTTTTGCTGAGACCTTGAAGAGAGACTATGGGGTTAGACAAGTTAGTGGGCCTGTAGCCTGTAGGTGGTTTTAAAGCAGGATACTTCATAGGTAGGGATATCCTGTTTTTTAGACCAAAAGTTTTTCTTTATATTTTCCTAACTTTTTCTGTGCCTATGCAAAATATTGGCAACCTTTACCTTTATCTTTAGAGGCATCTGTCCTAATCTTAGAACCATGGGGTGTGAATTATTTGTTTTTCTATAAAGTCAATTAGGGGAGTTTGCTGGATTACTAGTCCTACCCTAATCAATATTCATAATCCACCCTAGGATCTGATATGGTAATGGGATTATTGGATTGTTCCCTATTCTTCTCCCACCCTAGAAGGTGACCTGGTTTTTGTCAATAAAAGCAAAGGTCTAAGGGAGGCAGGTGCTCATTCTTCAGTCTTCCTGCACTAAGCTGCACTAGCAGCTATATTTTCCTCTAGCAGCAAAGGAAGATATATTTTATATATAATATATAAAATAATAATATAATATATAATATATAATCTTATATATATATATCTTCCTCCACTAGCAGATGTTGTTGGCAGGTAATGTGGACTGGTAAAGAATGGTGTTTATTGTATGACTGAAACTCAATCATGAACAATTTTGTAACCACAATGAAAAAGCAGATCACATGCAGTGCCAGGATGAATCATACTAGCTGATCTCCCAGAGAGAGTTTTGTTCCTACATGGCTCACTTTCAGACTAAAGGCTTAAAACTCATATATAGGTTTATCTTCGTTTAATTTTTTTGTTTGTTTTTTGGGCCACACCCATTTGACGCTCAGGGGTTACTCCTGGCTTGGGGGGACCATATGGAACACCAGGGGATCGAACCGTGGTCGGTCCTTACACTAGTGCTTGCAAGGCAGACACCTTACCTATAGCGCCACCTTCCCGGCCCCAATTCGTTGAATATTTATTATTCTATTATTATTCTAGAGTATTAATTTATGGGGTAGTTAAGAGATGACTCTGTTCAATATGCCATGTAGACCTAACTTAGACTCCATGTGATTAGACAGTGACCATCCAACCATGAACCCTAGATTTCAGACAGAACCAACACAGTTCTCCGCAACAGCTCCAGGAACAAAACTCTCTCTGGGAATTCTTAATACTGCTCTGACACCAATATGCACCAGTTTTGATATGACATCCTGACAATGAGGAAATGGCAACAACTTGATCTAAGAGCAGGTTGTCTTATCTCATCACCTAATGATAAGATGAAGTCAGAAGACACATAATCCTTTGATCTGTGCAAAAACCAAGATCGCTAACTATGGAAGACTGTCTGTGACAATCATGACTGGGCAGAACTTATCTTGGGACCAATAAGAAAGACCCTAGCCTAGGCTTTGGCCTACGATCTGCACAACAACCAAGATCTCTAATTCCAGAGGTCTGACTGAGACAACTGCAACTGAGCAGAACTCCTGGAAACATAATGAAAGACTCTATCCTAGGCTTCATCCTAGGATTGGTGCAAAACCAAGGCCACCAATTACAGAAGACTGATTAAAACAACAGTGATGAAATAGAATTTCTAGAACTGTAAAGAAAGACTATCGAGGCTCCATCCTATGACCTGTGCAAATACCAAGATCTCTAGTTACAGAGGCCTAATTTGATCATCCACGACAGAGCAGAAAGTTTCCAGACACTACAAAAAGAGTAAAAGAGCGTGTACGGAGTCTGTAGTTATTCCCATGACAGTATACTTCAATGGTGGAGAAACCCTGTATTTCTTAGGCCAAGGAAACTCCCTTTCTAATCTCCCCAATATTTACTGTGCCTATGCAAAGAAAGAAAAAAAAAGGAAGCACAATTTTTTTTTCTTTTTATTTCAGGCTCGTCATTATTGCTGTGTCTATATTGCAGTAGGGTTTTTTTTTGTTTATTTTATTTTTTGTCATTGTAGTTTTGGTGATTTTGTTTGTTCTCTTGTTTGTTCTTTTTTTGTACATTTTGTTATTTTTTTTTTCATTTTTCCCTTTCTTCTCTTAAATTGATATTTATAACCCTCCCGTTTTTTTTGCTTGCTTGTTTTTTGTTTTTTACTTTTTTTTCTTTTCCTTCAAACAAAACCACATAACTTGAATCATCTTGTTCTGCCTCATAAATTGAGGGGGGAAATGGATGGTACCAAGACCAAACAGTTGTATGAATATTGAGTAGAAATTTAAAAAAATGCTCAGACTTAAACACCAAATACAAAGCCAATGACAACAGAATTGATACCCAATCTACAACAAGCTAGACACTTGTACTAGCAGACATTTATACAATTAATACACTTATACAGTATTTGTGTACACTTGTACACTAGCTAGACACTTGTACAAGATCGACACTTATACTAGCAGCCCAGGGGGCAAAGGAGAAGAATATAGAATGCATGCTGAAAGTAGGGGTAGAGGGAGGACATCACTCGTGGAAGGAATGTCCCTGATTCATGCCACTATGTAACTAAAATATTACTGTGAAAGATTTGTAATTCACTTTGGTCACAATAAAAATTATTAACAAAAAACCACCACCACCACCAACAACAACAACAAAAGAGATGACTCTGTTTATAGGGAATGAGGTTAGTGAACCAAGGAGAGTTTTTTGTAGAAATCATCTGAATTAGAATGCAGGTAGGGACTGAGTCTGAGGCCCTCTTCAACAGCCTCCTTTCAACAATTGGACCATTAGAGGTACACAATGGTGCAAAATCCTGCAACTCAAAGGCGGCAATGAACACTATCTGCACCTTTGTCTGGAACCTCTGCACTTGGCATACAGTTGAAGGGCAAAGAAGAGTGCAGAAAGAAGACAAATGGTAGAGAGGCCCTTCCCTAAAGCTAACTTTTTCTTTAGATAAATTCAAAAACCTCATAGGACTGTAAGTTTGGGGGGTTGCCTTCATACTATTTCCAGAAAAGAAACCTTTTACTTAATAAAACCACAGGGCTGGAGAGATAGCATGGAGATAAGGGTTTTGTTTGCCTTGCATGCAGGACGGTGGTTTGAATCCCGGCATCCTATATGGTCCCCCGAGCCTGCCAGGGGCGATTTCTGAGCGTAGAGCCAGGAGTATCCCTTGAGCACTGCCGGCGTGACCCAAAAATCAAAAAATAAAATAAAATAAAAACACAAAAAATCCTCGCATGGAGGAGCAGTGACTCACCAGTTACTGGCACAAAAGGGTCTGGGCAGCTTGGTTTAATCGTGAATTGACACCTCATTTCTTGGGGCACCAGATCCATGTGCAAAAACTCCTGTAGGCTGTTAATTGGGGTGTCTTTCAAGCCCTGAACCATGATGCTAGCCTGAATGTGATTCATTTGTATCGAATACGGACATTCATGGCCTAGACAGAAAAAGCAGAATGGAGACTTCAGGCTGACTGGTGCTGGATGCAGGACACTGCAGTATACTAGGATGTCCTCCAGACCGTCAGCCACTCATCACTAGCTCCATTCAAGTGACTCTAAAGCAGCTTTAGGTGAGAAGGGGGAGTAAAAGCAAAGAGAAAGGAAGTGTTGCCTGGAACATATTTTTCCTATGTTGGTATTAAAAAGTAGTCTAGTTTCTCCTTTGATATCAATCAAGAATACCTATACCTCAAATTCGTGTCACTCTATCTCAAATTTATGCTTTAATAGAACTTACCCCTATTATCACATGGTATTATGAAGGTCAAACTACCAAATCTTAATGAGTCATCTTACTTAATAAGGGAAAAGAACATACATTTTGGTTAAAGATTATTTTAATTCTGCAAAATATTTCTGAAAGTCTGAAAATGGAAGAGAAAAATCCACATTTATCTTCTCAACTATATTAGGTGCTTGAGAGATTATATGATGACCGCACAGGAAATGCTTGAGAGGTAGTTAAGCTTGGGGCTCTGTGGCCAATTCTGAGCTCTTTGAAATGTTCAAAACTTCAATTTTATCTCATATTTTTTTGAAACTTACCTATTAATGGGTAAGGTGCCAGTTTTCTCCCAGAAGAGTCCCACAGTTAGTACTCTGATTCTGAGACCTCGGAGATTAAAAAAAAAGAGATACTTTTGATAATTGAATGAGGCCATTTTCATGCATCCCACCACCAAAGGCACAATATTAATTTTAGTCAGGTTCCTAAGGGGAGCTTGCAGTTTCTGCCTTTGCAAAGCCAAAAGTACTGCTTCTTATACCCTTTCTGCTGTGCCTGAGAGGCCTCAGGAATGATGCCATTTTTTCCTATGTGATGATTAGGAATCCATGAACTGTGATGTCATCAGGGCCTTACTACTGCAGGTAACAGACAAAAAAAATGACATCATGTGTATTTTTTCAAAGAAAGGAATGTCTTGGTTTTCTATATGGTTACTTTGTAGTGTCCTAACTTCTCTGTCTCTTTCCAGCTATCTCTGAGAATACTGAACTTAAACTCCAACAAGCCCATACCTGAGCTGTTTGTTATCCAGGGAGCTACAACGTTTGTGCAGAGACAGGAACATTTCAGAGGCTGGTTATCAGCCTTAATTACTACTTTGCAGATGAAGAATGACTGACAGACTTTGAGGAGTAAGGAAACTGCCACAGAATCTATATTTGTTTCATTCTGGACAAGTCCAGGACCAAAATTCTGTCTGGAGAATAGGCCTCGTCATGAAAATCAATGAAATCGTTCACTACCAACATCATAATCCGACAGTATTAAAAATCAGAATCAAAAGAAAGGAGGATTAGGTGTATTCTGAGAAAATAAAACAATGTTTTAAGTGGCATTTAAATAGACTGATAATAGTTTATACTCTCACCTTGACCTTTTGATTTAAAAAATTTGATATTTGAAAATTTTGAAATTTGAAAAATTTCCTTGAATGGTTATGAAGAATTAATCCTTACCAAATGATAATTTCCTTCTCCATCCTCACCAAACATTTTTGTTGCAAGTAGGAAGAACAAACTAATAAAAAGTCTTCTATTTTATGGAATGTTTAAAAACATTCAATAATCCCTAAGACTATTATAGCCAAATAGCCTAAATTCCAAATTAATTGAATTGCAATATTCAGTAATCTATTTTTTTTTTTGGTTCTTTGGCCACACCCAATGATGCTCAGGGGTTACTCCTGAATATGTGCTCAGAAATCACTGCTGGCTTGGGGGACCATATGGGACGCCAGGGATTGAATTGTGGTCCGACCTAGGTCAGCGCAAGCAAGGCAAATGTCCTATCGCTTGTGCCACTGCTCTGGCCCCCAGAAATATTTTTTTTGTTTTTTTGTTTTTTTTGGTTTTTGGGCCACACCTGGCAGTGCTCAGGGGTTATTCCTGGCTGTCTGCTCAGAAATAGCTCCTGGCAGGCACAGGGGACCATATGGGACACTGGGATTCGAACCAACCTCCTTTGGTCCTGGATCGGCTGCTTGTAAGGCAAATGCCGCTGTGCTATCTCTCTGGGCCCCCAGAAATATTTTTAATTATATTTAGTCTATTATGACTTCTGTAATTGATAACTTTATGCATGTAGAAGCATAAATAAGAAACTGAGTCAAGATTAATCTGCCTTGTTTTGTCTTCACTAACTTACTTTAATTACTTAATTACTAAGATGTAATGATTATTGATTTAAAAATTCAACGCGGAAAAAAAAATCAATGCGGACACACCTACTTTACCCACTACTATAAACATAAATTACATTGAATTAGATTAATACTAAACTTTATCAAATTTTCCTATTCTAAGTTTTGTTTATACCCTCATTGTTTATTTGTTGTACAAGCAAATTTAATTACAATAAAATGAGCACTTATCTTAAATATGTCACATCTTTGTAACAACATTGTTTTCACATTTATAAAGAATCTCACTCAATAACTGGT
This sequence comes from Suncus etruscus, assembly GCF_024139225.1. Lineage (NCBI taxonomy): Eukaryota > Metazoa > Chordata > Mammalia > Eulipotyphla > Soricidae > Suncus > Suncus etruscus. The sequence continues at coordinate 112,323,806 of NC_064857.1, read as the reverse complement.
GATGTTCAAGAGTTTTATTTATTTATTTATTTATTTATTTATTTATTTATTTAGGTTTTGGGCCACACCTGGTGGTGCTCAGAGGTTACTCCTGACTCTGCACTCAGAAATCGCTCCTTGGAGGCTCAGGGGACCATATGGGATGCCAGTAATCAAACCTGGGTCAGCCCCAGGTTGGCCTTTAGCAAGACAAATGCCCTACCACTGTGCTATTGCTCTGGTCCCTCTAATGCTTTCTTTTATTTCTATCCTTCTGAAAGTCACACAAACTATGGGGTGGCATTTACAGGTAGAAGAGCCAGGGGTAAGAAATACAAATCTTGTACCTGGTAAAGGAGTTTCGACAGCTTAGAGTAAATTCAGAGCTGATAGAAAAAATTGTCTGGGTGCTGAAAATTTTCCGGGCAAAGAGAATTTAATTGAGGCTATATTTTGGCCTCTAAATACACAAGGGAGAATAGACCAACTGTATGTGAAAAAATATAATGTCTGAACCATAACATGAATCTCAAAAATATCTCTATGGAATTTCTCCAACTCTCCACTCTCTGTTTCCACAGCGGGCCTTTTGGTGAAGATCTATGATGGTAAACAGCCATCCATGCTAGAGATGACTTCTAGTGGGCCTTCTGTCTGTCCCCCTAATAGAAATGTAGAAATTCATATCAATGATGCAGACACATCCCAATTTCTGAATCCACTCACAAAACTGATCTGACATCTACCACCAGGACTTTCTTTCCAGTCATGTCGTGTGACAGCTGTCTATCATAATTAGACCAAGGCTGCTAAGCACAACACTGACATACCAGTGCTGATAGGGCTACTTCTGTTGCCAGTTGGAAGTTTCTATGTAAAACTATGCTAGGTATGGAACATGAGACTGAAAGCAAATTATAAATGATCTGGTTTGTGCTATCTTTACCCTCCTTTACTGGTAGCTGACAAAGGCAGTTTCCTTGCCACCTTTCCTGTTTCCCATACTGAGGCGAAGCAGGGCAGAGGAACAAAGGCTGAAGTTGCCACCAGAAGTTGAAGTTTCACCCTGCAGGTTTCTGTCTGCATTAGACACTGAGACACCAACACAGAGAGCCAGAGAACAATCTTTCCTCAAAGTTACTTTAGACGGTGTCTCAGGGATAGAATAGAAAAATAACAGTCTGAGGAAGGCAGACATTTGTTTCTCAATGTCTGAAGACAGGGAAGTCCCAGAGCAAGGTGTGAGCAGATTTAGTTTATGGTGAGGACCTTCCTCCAGACTGGCAGACAGCTTCAGTCCTGTTAGCTTATCAGAGGACAGAATGGAGCCATCCAGCCCTTTGCTCCCTGGAGAGCACCATTCCCATAACAATAAGTTACTTCAGGACCTCATTTCAACCTTTTTCTCTCCCAAGATCACCCTATTCTCAAACGCTGCTAAAATGGGTGGCTATACCTTCAAAACATTCATTCTACTAGGAAGATTTATTTACATTAAATGCTGCAGAGACATAGGCTATGAGGAGAGAACTATGCAAGAATAGCAAATATATATATAAAATTATATAACATATATAATATAAATATATATACTTCAAATCACTGTATACTCATTAAGATTTTTATTCACAGAGGTGTGTATCCATTTATATGTGTATATATGCACACACTGATATAGTATTCCTGTTTATTTTCTGACAATAATTTATTCCATTTGTAAGGTGATTAAGTTGGAACGTAATGATTTCAGTTGCTGATACTTTCTAGGAAGGCAAATTTTTATATTAATTATTTTGTTAGATTGCTGTACATCAGGCCCGGAGAAATAGGTGTTTGCCTTGCAAGCAGCCGATCCAGAACCAAAGGTGGTTGGTTCAAATCTCGGTGTCCCATATGGTCCCCCATGCCTGCCAGGAGCTATTTCTGAGCAGATAGCCAGGCGTAACTCCTGAGCACCGCCGGGTGTGGCCCAAAAAACAAAAAAAAACAAAAAAAAAAAAAAGAAAATTGCTATACATCTTGGATAATGGGATGAAACTGTGAAAGATATGACTGAAATTGTGAGACTTTGTTTCCTGGAGGTGCCCATTCTCTATCTTCTTCCCAGTCTACTGAACAAGTCTCACCTTGGTCTTGCAGACATTTTACCCTTTCACAGCACAGGAGAGACTGAAAAGTTCGGACGACCCGACCCCCCCAGTTGCCCAGCACAGAATAGTGAAAAAGGCACGTGCTCAGCAAATTGCAGGCAAGTTCCAATTTTAATCTGATCGATCAGAGTTTTGAAACGTGCTCAGAGCAGAGCAGAGGTTGCGAACCCCAAGGTCTGAAATCAGGGGGTTTTTATACAGTTTTCAGGTGGGCTGTGTTATTTTTACAGAGGAAACAGGAATGGGCTTTGATATGGGGGAATCCGGAGGTTTTGGGGTAGGTGTGAGTAGGGTCCAGACTTCAAGTCTCCAAGTGAGCGGGATTCAGACATTAAGTCTCCAAGATGTCTTCAGGACGATTAATGCAGGGTCTGTAAAACCATGGGGAGCCAGCAAATGGATCAGCACCTGTAACTCAGTAGATAAGAGACAAGCAGGTAGTTAACACAGAGGGGACTGTGAGGGGGGAACATTGCATTGCATGAGAAAGAGACAGACAACTCCCATCAGGAATGTGTAGGGGAAAATATGTTTTTCACTTCTTTCATTTCCCACTCCTTCTTGTTAATAATTCTAATCTTAGAATTAACACAGAAGTAACCGAAGTAACCACTGCTAGCCAAGAACATTGAAGGGATTTTGGGCAGACGGTTTCTCTTCTGTAACTACTTCCTGCTGAGGTGGGGCGGAGTTGGTTTCAGGGGTTAAGTTCAAGGTGCAGCAAGTGGTTACTCAGAGTTTTGTGGGTACTTCCTGATATTGCTGTCTTAGCACCATTAGCTTAACTTCCCCCACTTGAGTGCGGATAAAAGTTACAACTCTGTTTACGATACAGGGTCCTACTGCAACTACTAAGAGTACACTTAGCAGTGGACCAAGTAGAGGCAGGAGGTAGGGGAGGATTCCTCCCCATAGAGACCATAACGGTTGATCATAGAGTTCCTCCCTTCGCTTTGCTAATTCTTCCTGGTGTTTCTTTATTCTGTCTCATACTATTCCGGATTTATTAACATAAAAGCAACATTCTTCTTGTAAAGCTACACACAATCCTCCTTTCTCGGCTAGGATTAAGTCTAGTCCCCTCCGATTTTGCAGGACCACCCGGGCGAGTGAGTCATGCTGGTCTTGTAGGTCCTGGATAGACTTGTAAACCTGCCGGATGTCTGAGGCCAGTCGATCAGATAACTTATTATACCGGTCCAATGAAACTCCTAACCCTGCAGCTCCCATTCCTAATCCTCCGACCACCCCTTACGCAGCCAGCAGGGGTAGTAATACTACAGCCCTACGAGTTCGGTGTCCTCCCAGGAGGTCTATGCTGGGAAGAGGGACTGGTTCAGTTCCTGGGAGAACATCAATGTTGGGTAGCAGGAAGGCAGGTGCACAAATGCCTGTGCTATTTCTGGGTAACACTGGATAAGCCAAATTTCCTCCACAGACCCAGACCTGTCCTGGGGGGAGGCATCCCAAGTCCAATGAGACTTCGAAGATGTTAGAGCACCTTGTTGTTGGTACTTGCCCTAAATCTATGGTTAGTGAGTAATTTCTAACATAGCAAGTGGAGGAGTCAAATTCCTGAGGGATTACTTTAAAGGGCTTGGTATAGGTGCAGTTTGAAAAGCTACTTATATTTGGTTTAGGCACAGGTATTGCTAATGGCCAATCGTTACTCATTTTCATGCATAGCCAGCAGTCAGCCGCTAAGCTTGGGTTGGTTTGATTTAAGAGCTTGTGAGTGTACTTTAGAATGTCGTGTATATTTGAATCCAGATCCTCATTTAGCACCCTAGCTTGAAGGGAGGGGTGCTTGGGCCAGTTTGGCATTAGGTTATAAACTTCCTTTTCGGCCCATTTTATGGCTTCCTTTTCTTTTTCTTGATCTGTGGGCCCTCCCCCATCTGATATATGTAAAGGGGCTTTTAGAGGCCAGCAGACCACATCTCCAATATTTGTTAGACAATGTGCTGCCCCGTATGGAGTTTTAAAAGTTTCAGGACCCCACTCACCTCCCGTGCTCCCCTTGTAGGTATCAGTTAGTTTCGCCACCAGGTAGAGTTGGCCATTTTTAACGCACTGCTGATAGGTTTTATAGCACCGTGAGTGTACCTGAGTTAGCTCTACACATCCTGGGGGGCAGGTTCCTTTCGTGTCCGGGGGAAGGGGTTGGGGTTTTTGCTTACATACCCACTGAGCCTTGATTTCACCTGTGGAAGCTGATGGCTTGAGCTGGAGATAGGCCGTTTTAGTGCCACAGTTGACTGCCTGTGTAGCTCGGTACTCAGGTTTGAACTGATGACCTCCGGGGCAGTCACAGGGGTTACCGTAGAGAGTCCTTAACAGCTTTTGGTGTTCCACTGGCCGATCAAACCCCCCTAAGACTGGGGGCATTAGAAGTAACCACAGGAGTTGAGGCAGGAGGAGCAGTTTGCTGGCGTTTAAGCCGGATCTTGAGCGGGTTTTCTGCTCGCTCCACTGCCCACTCATTCTGATTAATTCTATTGGTGCTGGCTTTAAATGTGAGGCGTGTATCCATGCCGCAATACCGTCTACCTTAACTGCAGTAGGGGTCGTGAGGAGGACAACATACGGTCCCTTCCACCTGGGTTCTAGTGTTAGAGCACGATGTCGCCGCACGAGGACTGAGTCTCCTGGCTTGTAGTTGTGTGGTACTGTCAGGTCCCCGGGCTCGTATGCTTGCTGAAGATTTTTCCAGATGCACTTTTGCAGCGTGGTGACAGCAGCCAGTCGGGCAGTCAAGGGGGAAGAGGAAGCAAGAGAAGGTTCATAAGTATCAGTTATAACTTTTACTGGGGGAGGAGCCCCATATAGGATTTCAAAATGGGTTAAACTACACTGGGAGGGGAGAGGGGTGTTTCGAGCCTGGAAAAGGGCTGAAGGGAGGAGGGAAATCCAGTCACTTACGCCAGTCTCTAGAGATAATTTAGTTAAAGTCTCCTTAATAGTTCTATTCATACGCTCTACCTGTCCTGAGCTGTGGGGATGATAGGCACAATGTAGCTTCCAATTAATTCCCAGAGCCCTGGCCAATCCCTGACTTACCTGGGCCACGAAAGCAGGTCCGTTATCGGACCCGATTACCTGGGGAAGTCCGAACCTGGGGAAAATATCATCCAGAATTTTCTTAGATACCATTTGCGCAGTTTCATTTTTACAGGGGTAGGCTTCTACCCAGCCGGAAAAAGTGTCCACAAAAACTAATAGGTATTTCAGTCCATATTTGGTGGGCTTGATCTCGGTGAAGTCAATCTCCCAGTGCTGTCCAGGTCGTGTTCCTCTTAATTGTTTTCCCATTTTGATTCTTCCAGGGTAGGCATTTACCAGCTGACATGGCTGGCACGACTTAACAACTTGTTCTGCAAGTCTTTTTATTTCCTCGGGGCGCGTGCCCCCCAGCCAGTCTCTTGCAATTTCTAACATTTTCCTGGGCCCTAGGTGGGTGAGGCGATGGAGTGTTTTTAGGTACTCTTGAATTCTTGAAGTTTTCTCTTGTCTAGGTACTTCCTTGAGTGGCAACAACCTTCTTGCCTCTGGGTCAGGCTCTTCTATTTCTTCCGGATCTAGTCCAGCAATTTTTGTAGTTTTCTACTCTGGCTTGAGTGGAGGTATAGGGATGTCTTCTCTGACCCATACTAATGCCTCCTCCTGAAGTGGCCTTGGTCCTGCGACGGGGCAGGGCAGTAGTCCCTCAGCTGCAGCCTTTGCCTCTGCATCTGCTTTTCGGTTCCCTGCTGCTACTGCTCCATTTCCTTTTTGATGTCCGGGGCAGTGAACGATGGCCAGTTCTTTGGGGAGTTGAAGGGCAGATAATAATTCCAGTATTTCCTTTTTATTTTTAATGTCCTTTCCCGCTGAAGTCAGCAGCCCTCGTCTTTGATAAATTATGCCATGGACGTGGGCGGTTCCAAAAGCATACCGACTATCTGTGTAGATGGTGGCTTTCTTCCCCTTTGCTAATTTTAAAGCTTTGGTTAATGCAATTAGTTCTGCCCGCTGAGCAGAAGTTCCATCTGGCAGCCGTTGGGCCCAAACCACTTTATGATTGCTTACTACTGCTGCTCCGGCTCTTCTTTCTCCTCCTTTTACAAAACTGCTTCCGTCTGTAAACCATATCACATCTGACTGCTTTAACGGCTGGTCCTGGAGGTCTTTTCTGGTACTGCTTTCCTCAGCCAGTATGTCTTGGCATTTGTGCAGTACCGGCTCTGCTTCTTCTTCAGGCAGCAGAGTGGCCAGGTTTAAGGTGGCAGGTACTCCGATATGAATTCTGTCTTTGTCTAGCAGAATACTTTGATAGTGTGTAATTCTTGCGTTTGAGAGCCACCGGTCCGGAGGCTGGCGGATGATGCTTTCCAGTGCATGTGGGGCTACTATAGTTAGCTTTTGCCCAAGGGAGATCTTGTCAGCATCTTTTACCAAAAGGGCCGCGGCTGCAATTGCCCTAAGGCACTTGGGCCAGCCACTGGCTACTGTGTCCAATTTCTTTGATAAGTAGGCAACTGGTCTTTTCCATGGCCCGAGTGTTTGGGTTAAGACGCCTCTGGCCACCCCGCCTCTTTCTTCCAGAAATAAAGTGAATGGCTTACTCACATCAGGTAGAGCCAGCGCTGGGGCGGACAGCAGGGCCGTCTTGATTGCATTGAAGGCTTGTTGGCAATCAGGAGTCCATTCAAATGCTGCATCTCCCTTTGTGAGATGGTATAGAGGTGCTGCCAGGTTGGCGAAACCCGGAATCCATAAACGGCAAAACCCTGCTGTTCCCAGGAACTCACGCAGCTGACGCCGTGTTGTTGGTGGCGGGATTTGGGCAACTACTTTTTTCCGAGCCTCCGTCAGCCATCGTTTGCCATCACGTAGGGTGTATCCTAGGAACGTTACCTCCTGTCTGCATAATTGGGCCTTCTTGGCAGAGGCCCGGTATCCCAGCTGGGCTAGCTCTTGTAGCAAATCTAGAGTGGCTTGCCTGCAACTGCCCTTGGTTTCGGCAGCGATCAACAAGTCATCGACATACTGCAACAGAGTTATCTGTGGGTGTTGTTCGCGAAAAGCACTTAGGTCCTGATGCAAAGCTTCATCAAAAATGGTGGGGGAGTTTTTAAATCCTTGCGGGAGTCGTGTCCATGTCAGCTGGCCTGAGATGCCGGCCTCCGTTTCTGTCCACTCGAAAGCAAACAACGGCTGGCTAGCTGGGTGCAAGGGTAAGCAGAAGAAGGCATCTTTCAAATCCAACACAGTGTACCAAGTTCTGTCTGGACTGAGGGTACTAAGCAGATTGTAGGGGTTGGGCACCGTAGGGTGAATGTCTTCCACCCGGGCATTAACTGCCCTCAAGTCCTGTACTGGTCTATAGTCCCCGAAGCTAGGTTTCTTGACAGGGAGGAGTGGAGTATTCCATTGGGACTGGCATTTTACCAGAATTCCTTGCTTAAAGAGCTTTCTGATGTGGGGAGTTATTCCCTGCTTTGCTTCTTGACTCATGGGGTATTGCCTGATTCTTACAGGGGTTGCGGTTGCCTTTAATTCCACCACTACTGGTGCCTGTAGTTTCGCCAGCCCTAGTCCAGCAGTCTCGGCCCATGCTGCTGGTGCTATTTCTAACCACCAGTCCAGATCTGTTTTGGAGGTATGGATTTCTTCCTCAAATATTCTATACTCGTCTTCAGCTCTCATGGTTAAAATGGATGTTCCAATAGGTTGGACTTTTGGATTCCTAAAAATTACCTCAGGGCCTGTTTCCTCAAAAGTAATTTGTGCCCTTAATTTAGTTAATAGGTCTCGACCCATTAAAGGTGAAGGACAGTCTGGAATGACCAGGAAGGAGTGCTTTATTTCTCCTCTCCCCAGATCCATTGTACGACTAGTAGTCCAGGGTCTGTACTTGCTTCCATTTGCTCCCTGTACTAAAGTTAGTTTGTTTGCCAATGGCCCTAGTGGTTTCTTCAGGACTGAATATACTGCTCCTGAATCTAACTCAAAATCCACGGGAGTCCCCTCCACTTTAAACTTAGCCCTGAGCTCCGGGAGGGGATTGGAGCCCCGACCCCCTCATTCGGAGTCTATTGCTAGGGTCTTTGTTGAGCGAGGTTTCGGGGGTTGGGAGCACTCCCGTGCCCAGTGCCCTATCTGTCCACATCGAACACACTGGTCCTTCTCGAGCTTGCGCGGCTTCCGTCGTGATCCTAAATCACGACGCGGGCCTGAGCTCCATTCCGGGTTCTTACGTGGGCCCAGGTCCCTGTCTGCCCTTTCTGCACTGAGTGCTACGGCCAGGGCTCTTGCTATTTCCTTAGTTCTCCTGTAATCTCTCCAATCTTCCTTCCGCTCTCTCTCTAATCTTTCTTTCTCTTCCTCTTCCTTCTTACGCTTTTCTCTCTCTTCTTCCCACTCTCTACGTTCCTTTTCTAACCTTTCTTCTCTCTCTTCTTTTGTTTCTCTTTTCTCATATATCTTTTCTGCCTCTTTTAACACATCCTGCAAATTTTTGCCTTGTATGTTTTCTAGCCGCTGTAACTTCCTTCTAATATCTGTTGCTGACTGTCCTACAAAAGCCATGATTACTGATGCCTGATGGACCTCAGAAGCAGGGTCAAATGGGGTATATCGCCTATATGCCTCCATTAGTCTTTCTAGGAAGACAGCTGGTGGCTCCTCTGGCCCTTGTATTATTTCTTTTACCTTGGCTAAATTTGTGGGCTTTCTAGCAGCTTCCCGGAGACCTCTCATGAGTGTCTGGCGATAAGTGGACAGATGTTCCCTACCTCCAGGAGCGTTGGGGTCCCAGTCAGGTCTGCACAAAGGAAAGATGTCATCTATTTCATCAGGCCTGTCGGTGATTAGACCACCATTCCCAATCACATTTTTCCGTGCTGCGGCCAGGATTCTATTTTGTTCCTCAGTAGTAAAGAGGGTTTTTATCAGTTGCTGGCAATCATCCCAGGTTGGTTGATGAGTGTTCATTAGGGAGTCAAAAAGGTTGATTAATTTAGTAGGGTCCTCTGAAAAAGAAGGATGATTTAGCTTCCAATTGTACAAATCAGAGGAGGGAAAAGGCCAGTACTGTAAGGTAGGCATATTTCCATCATGCCCATCGGGCAAAGGAACGTTGGGGACCACTGGTCTTAGTGGCATGATAGATGCTGCAAGAGGGGCAGAGCTTTGTCCTCTTAGCTGGCTCCGGGTCCCTGCAGCTGGTCCTGTGTGTCCATCCCCTCCCTCTGAGTCAGGGGGGGAGGGTGGATAGTATGATTCCTGTCCGTCTGTTGTTAAAACAGAAGGCAGGCAAGGGGCCCGGTCATGCCCCTTGGTTAGTTGTGGTGGTGGTGGCTGGGGAGGGGCAGTGGGAGCTGACAGTGTGGACGGTTCCCCTCTCCCAAATGCAGGCGCTGCAGTGAGCCGCCGCGTCCCCTGGTCTGCACTTCCTGCATTCCCGCAGATCGAGGCAGGAGCTGGGGTGGGCTGTTCCCCTCTTCCTAGTGCAGGCGCTGGGGTGACCCACCACGCCCCCTGGTCTGCCCTTCCCTTCTCCGAACTTTCGCAAGTTGAGGGAGACGCAGGGGGGGCAGACGCTCCCCGCTCTGCAGACCCGGGAAGCAGCCACGCCCCCTGACCTGCTCCCTGCTTCTCCACGCCCTTACAGGAAGACGCAAGGGGGACAGATGCCTCCCGTTGTGTGGATGCGGGCAGGGCGAATCTCCGTTCTGTGGGCCTGTAAGGGGGGGGGGCTCGAAAAGAAGAAGATCAGTTGTATCTGGATAAATGTTGGGGAACTGTGGTGGGCATAGAGGTGAGCCGGGAGGGGCTGGCTTCGTTATCTCCTCCGGGGCGCCTCCTTCTTGGGTTCTTACGGGAAGAATGCTATGGTTAATAGGTGAAGGTAAGGAAGAGTGCTCAGGGTCAGGCGGCAAGGCGACCAGGCTGTCGGGAGCTGTTGGAAACAGAAAGGGGCGCATCCATTCCGGGGGGTTTTCACACAAATCTTCCCAGACAAGAATATAGGACTCCTGTTCTGGGTGTCCCTCGGGTTTGGCGTGGTAGATAACGCTTTTTACTTTTCGTACGGATGGCAAATGAAAAGAGCCTCCCTGAGGCCACCCTACACCAAAGGAGGGCCATTCGGAAGAGCAAAATGCCTGCCATTTTCTCTTCTTTATAACCCAAGACTGTTTCTTTGCCCTTTTGTTAACTTCTTTCCAGTGCTCTAGTGTAAGAGCAAGTGGTGTGGATTGTACTTGTCCCATTGCTGCCTGGTCTCACCAGCCTTATGCACAAGCAGCTGTTACCAAGCCTCTCTTTCACACAGAATACTTGACAGCAATATATCAAGCCCTCTTTCCACACCTAACAGTGTAACAACCAGCAAGGAATAAAAAAAACACAATACAGAGTCCGATTTGAAACACGAAAACAAGGGTAGGGTGTTCCGTAGAGAGAAAACAACAAACTGGGATGAGTGTACCAGAATACGAGGCTGGATCAGCCCAGTTACAGGTAGAAGGACAGAGAGAATTAGTTGCAGAAGACATAGAAAGTTTTTCGGCTCGACAGTCAATGGACGAGCCCCAAGGGACTCACAATAGAGAAACACAATGACGATATCAGAATTGCCAGATATTCAACTCAAATCGCAAGCCAATATTCCAACAACAGTTTCAAATCCAATAATAGCGGCGGAAAGCAAACCTACACAGACAAAGACAGACCTCCTTCCTGCAATCAGGGAATGTCTCCCCTGTTGCTTTAAATCGCCTCCTAGGCCCCCTGGTGCGCGCGTCCAGGGATGTGACTTTGCGTTGGAGTTCGTCAACTCTTGCTTGCCACTCGGTATACACGTCGAGTGGGAATCTCAATCTGGGATTCCAAAGCCACACTTCCACGACTAAGCCTCCTTAGTCGAATTACCAGGTCTGTTTACAATAGCAATGCAAAATGGCGCTTCCCACAGATAAACCCAGAGCAAAGCACACGGGGAACTAGAGAGTGAGCTAGAGGGAGGAGGAGGGAGAAGGGATCCCAGGGGAACTTACCAAGCAGACCTTGTTCACTCGTCCGGCTCAGGCGGGGTGTGTAAGGGTCTCCTGGTGGCTCGCCAAAAATGAAAAGTTCGGACGACCCGACCCCCCCAGTTGCCCAGCACAGAATAGTGAAAAAGGCTCGTGCTCAGCAAATTGCAGGCAAGTTCCAATTTTAATCTGATCGATCAGAGGTTCGAAACGTGCTCAGAGCAGAGCAGAGGTTGCGAACCCCGAGGTCTGAAATCAGGGGGTTTTTATACAGTTTTCAGGTGGGCTGTGTTATTTTTACAGAGGAAACAGGAATGGGCTTTGATATGGGGGAATCCGGAGGTTTTGGGGTAGGTGTGAGTAGGGTCCAGACTTCAAGTCTCCAAGTGAGCGGGATTCAGACATTAAGTCTCCAAGATGTCTTCAGGACGATTAATGCAGGGTCTGTAAAACCATGGGGAGCCAGCAAATGGATCAGCACCTGTAACTCAGTAGATAAGAGACAAGCAGGTAGTTAACACAGAGGGGACTGTGAGGGGGGAACATTGCATTGCATGAGAAAGAGACAGACAACTCCCATCAGGAATGTGTAGGGGAAAATATGTTTTTCACTTCTTTCAAGACAACACATCTCAGATTATGACAGTACAACCATACTAAACAAGTAGCTGTGACTGAGACTTTGTGGTCTGGAAGATATAATTTTTCCCCCAACTTGGAGAAAGAAACTTTCTAAATTTAAGAAAAATGTGTTGAAAATAAGATTGCTATTATGTTAAAAAATCATATTAGCCTTGCTCTCACATGAATTTTAGAGTCACAGAATAATGACTCTTCTGTAGTCAGTAATACAGAAACTATGAAACCAAGAATTTTCCCCTATCCCCTGGATAGAGTCATGTTATTAAGATTGACTAAATTGAGGAGGTTTCAACTGAGTTTCATACACTGTGGTTTTCCACAGTGAACTCACCTGAGGTATAGGGTCTGGTGCACCTATACAGAACTTTAGAATATAGTTCTGTAAGTTGGAGGCTTTGGCAAGGCTTCCAGCATCTAGTAAAGCATTAGCCTGGAAAGCAGGTTTGACTGAAGATGCAGGAGCCTTAGATAAAATGTTGAAACGAACTGAAAGCCAGGATATATTTTCTGTATTAAGAGTAAAATAAAGCTTTCATATTAAAATGTTTCATGTAGACCCTACTAACGCACACTTATACACACACAGTGAGCTGTTGGGGATCATGTACCATGGGCAAATGAAGAAATTTGGACCCAGAGAATAAAAATAAAAGACAAAGGATGCATATATAAAGGCAACTGCTACCTTTGAAAAATAGTGGTGTTATTTTAGAATCCTTTTCTGTGGCTATCAAGATTTATTCCTTATCCTAAACCCGTTCTGTCCTTTCCATTTTTAGCAACATTGTCATTGCACAAGGGTCACTCCCGGTAATACACAGGAGACTAGACAGTGCTGAGGTTCAAAGTAGGGACCCTCCACATGCAAGGAAACCGCTATACCCCTGGACTATCATCTCTTGGGCCCCCATCCATCATCAAGTGTCTCCAACTCATGCATTGGTTAGATTGCTTCATATAAGCCATCACTAACTGAAAGGGGTATCTCTCAGTTAAATTTCCACTTCAGTGAGGTTGGTCCAAATGTGTGTAACTGGAAGGATGAAGTTTCCATAATTCTACTGGGAATGCAGTGTCTAGCAGCTTTTTCTAGCCTCTTAGAAGTTACTGTACAAATATGTTGTCTCTTTTTAAACATTTTTAAAACACTGTGATCTACCAAAGTTATTCAATCATAGTTGTTTTAGACATACAATGTTCGAGTACTGCTCCCACCACCAGTGTCAACTTTCCAAGGGGACTTCAGGGTGGACCAGGTCCCAGGCGGCCAGGCAGAGGGGAACATAGATCGGGCTCTGACAGAGAAGACAATGACAGCAGCCAGAAGCGAGACCCAGCCCCCCATCTGGCCCTAAGCTCCAACCCCTGGCCCCAAGAACCCCCCCACCCATCGGGGCCCTGAAGTGACCTGGTTGCCTGCTAATACCCACTGCTTTCTACTGATCTTTGCCCTCCATCTCCTCTCGGCACCATCGGCATGTCCTTGGAAGGACAGAATGTGACTCAATACACTGGGAGGTTCCACGTTCCGCCACGAGGCTTCAAGGCACAGCTGGTCAGAGCCTGGGTGCATCAGGGAATTCAGGCATCTGGCTGATGGGGAAGGAAGGCTACAGCACCAAGGGGTGCTGGAGCAGATCGCATAGGGGTGCCCAGAGCCTATCTAGCTTGTGGCAAGTTGTAAAGTACGTCCCATGAATTGAGAGATCAGCCCACGGAACCTATTTCTATCCCCACGCAGATGGGTCTGAAGAAGCAGGGTGGTGGCAAAAGATGGCAAAAGATGACTAGGTGAGATTCTAGGAGTTAGTGGTTTCTTTGTGCTTAACATCCTCTATTCAAACCTGGAGGCAGAAGGTCAGGAGGTCAGGAAGGAGACAAAGGTCTTTCTAGGTGGGCTTTTACATATCAAAGGGGAGATTGAACTGAAAGAGGAAGATGGGGGAGGCCTTAGTTTTGGACTAATAGCGAGGTGTCATCTTACAGCAAATTATGTTTTAGGGCAAAAAAATCATTTAATTTAATTAAAAAATTGGAGGGAGGGGATTTGAAGTCCACGGGGTCAACTGAAGCGGATGATTCTTGAGGTGAATGTGTCTTCTCTTTGAGTCAAGATAACAGAGACTGGAGTAGTCACACCACTCTGTAACACTAGGATGGGAGGGATTTTTGTGTGTGATGAGGGAAAAAAATCCAAACTTAGCACCGCAGGCTTTAAATTATTTAAATTTAATTATAAATTAAATTATACTGGCCTGCTACTAGAATAGCCTATTCTGGCTCTGTCAGGAGATGAGATTCAAACACACACTGCTACCACCCTTAAACCTCAGGGACCATATCTGGTTCATCTTTAAATTTTCAGTAATCTCTAAGATTTCAAATAATTTACTTACTCAGACAGTTTAGTCTTCCAGAAGTCAAATATCTTTATTTTGATTTTTGTTCATTGTTCTATTCCAAATGCCTGGAGCAATGTTTGTTGGTTAGATAAATGAGACACAAAAAGTGTCAGGCAACCTAGAGGGCCAAACTGGAGCTAGTTCTTTCACCAGTTCCAAGTGCTTCTTGGCAAGATCAGTATTGTACACCCCAACTATGTATAGTATTTTACCCCAGGTTCACAAGCTTTCCTTATTTGAATCTCTGGAAAGCTTTCACCATTCTTGATGTCCTTTGAATATTACTGATAACATGGTTGTAGGCCAGAACACAACCACGTCAGTCACAATAGTATAATCTGCAAGGGTGGATCCCAGGCAGCATTATTTTTCATGTTTGTTCAAGTGATGCCAGCATAAAATCCACTTTGAAAAATCATCGCTTTATACAACATTCTAGGAAAATTTATGTTCATGGTTTTTCCTGGCTTAATTTGTCACTGCCTTAATTTCCAAATTCTTTGGTTTTAATTTGCACAGAAATCCATCCTGTGCTTTTCCTACAAGTTATGAGGCAGCAGGTCTCATTTCCAAACAAAATTTGAGTTGGTCTGGCAACATATTGTCATATGGGCAAGACATCAAGTCCTCTCCAAGGTGACTGTGAGCCTGTTTCAAATATCTCCAACCCCAGGTGAATGAGTCTGAATTAGGTTGTGAATGAAATAATCCAAACCAGGTTGAGGATAAATAATCTGGCAGTCTTCTGGAGAGCCTACTGCCTGCCAGAACTACTGTTTTTATTGACCATAAAGGCCATCCCAAGGTGGGGCAGCTATCTTGAGTCTGTTCCACCCAGGTTTACATATAAGACAATCTTTGTTTTGGTGAAACCAAGTTGTAAACAAAAATACTAAGAACTTCGTTTTGGGTAAAATAAGGTGTAACCCAACAACTACCCCCTCTGTTCAAAAAATTGAAAAGGATACATAGGTCGTGTTTTATTATTTTCTGCAAGAGGCAGGAACCCCAGATCAGAATTTAGAGTAGTGGCTGCCTTTTTGCATAGGCACAGTAAAAGTTGGTTGTAATAGCATAAAGTTTAAACTGTACACATTATTCTCAAAACAATCAGCTTTTTACATGTTTGTCTTATACATCTCACAACACTTTTTCATAGACTTCTCTGAACAAAAACAGGACTTTCTATAGATATACTTAATTAAAAAAATTCTTAAACATACTTTTAATGTAACACATTGTAATATGTCTAGAATATCCAAGTTCCTATCCAAAACTTCTCTAGAAAAGTCACAAGGTCATTTCTACAGAGAATAGTTTGAAAATAAGTTACTACATAATATACACAATAAAATATCATAACAATTGGGAAACATCCACTAGAATAGCTAAGAACTTTTAAAACTAACAACCTTATGCATTTCCCCAGAATTGTGCAAACTAATTTTAAACCACTAAAGTAAGATATAAAATTTTCTATTTTCAATGGGGCTTAAAACAAAACAGTAAGATCCATACATATAAAGCATATTTGGACCACAAGATAATGACCAATGCAAATAGGGTCAAGAAATTAACCTGAAAGTAACACAGTTAAGATGCAGGAGGTTCTGAAAAAACCTCAGTTCTCCTCAGTTGAACTTCAGATGGGCTTGTGTTTGCAATCTCCTACTTCTGCTGTGTTAGGCTGCTGGCGTCTCCTCGATAAGCTGCTGAGGGTCAGTGGGTCCTGGTCCTGGCAAAAACCACCTTTGGTAGGAGAAAGGCTGTGGGTCTCAGCCTCTGGAGGGCATTCCAAGTTTTCAGCTCTTCCCCTTTCACCATCTGCTCTACCGCCTGAAGTTGTCTCCACCATGTTCAGAATAGGCACCACGTGGGCCAATATCCTGGGCTCGCCATTCTCCATCCAGGTCAAGAAAGCTGAGATTACCCACCAAAAAAATCAAGGCACTCGCCATCGCTGAGGTCTTCTTGGATTCTCAGGTTCTGTGTCTGTGTTCTAGTGCCAATTATTGATTTAATATAAAATATAATGTCTAATGTCCACATATCTGGGTGAGGCCTTACTCGGCACAGCAGGGCGCCTGTAACTTCTTCTGCTAATGGGTCTGAAGACACAGGATAACAATGGAGAAATAATCACAAGCAATCAGTTAAAGTTTCATTGGAAATAGCTTGGTTTATTCTATGGCCCTATCCACCATGTGAAGACTCTGCACCATATATGCCTAACTCTTCTCTTTCTCTCAGGAGCTCTCTGTCCCTTTCAGCTACTCTCCATGCTTCCTCATTTCAAGATCAGATAGAGGATTTGCTTGCTTTTCCTTTGTTCAGTATCTTCCTTAAAGAACATAATCATAGTTCTACAAGTGGAAGCTTCTGAAATGAGGGGAGGATGAAAAGAGAGAGGATGGTAGGAGCTGACTCTGCAAAAAGTTCTAGGGTGTCGGATTATGAAGGATTTTGAATGACATGGTCATAAGAATGAACATGAATCTTTATGGCAAGCATTAAGAAGAAAACTGGCATTAACTGAGTGTCTGCAATGTGTTAGGTATCGTATATTTCATAGAGTAGCTTCATAGCCAAAGACATGGTTAAAGTCTCAAGAAACAAAACAAGCAAAAATAAAAAAGGGAGGGAGAAGGGAGGGAGGTTACTTGTACATATGAAGATAAACACTAAGAATTATACTATTAAGGAAATGTGTCTACAGAAGCATACAAAGAAAATATAGATATCCCCATTAAGTTTTTTGAGATAGTTTAAGTGGGGAATAAGATCCAGGGCACATTTTCATCCTGCACCTTGGTCTTGTGGAGTCTGAGAAATGGTTTGCAGCAGTCAGGGATCAGGTATTGTATGATAGCTGGGGGTCCCCTTGGAGCTGAATATGGTAGGAAGCAACAGTCCACATTGAGGGGAGGTGTGAGAAAAAGGGCATCATAGAGTGAGTCATTAGGAGCAGTGACTACAGCTTCTTGTTGAGACTAGAGATGAGGTGTTAAGAGGGTGTCCTTTGAGAGCCAAGTGGCAGCTTGCTAGGACAGGGGAAGGTCCTAGTTCCTGAGAAGTTAAGAACTGAGGAGGAGGAGGAGGAGGGGCTTCTGGCCTGCAGTGGCTGGAGACACAGACCCAACTGAATATTTTTTAGTGAGTTGAATTTAAAGCATCCTAAAAATGATAATCAACAAATATATTTGTGCATTTAAAGTGTTTCCCTTATGAAATTATCTGAAAGAACAGAAATGTATGCAGGTGATTATTAAATATGATAATGAGTACACTGGGCAATAAATTTAAATATTTTATTTAACATATCTTCTTAGTTTATATTGAGTTAAGTATAAAGACCCAGTTAATGAACTCATTGATTGGCCAAGGCAAGACACTTGAACTACACGAGGATTGAAAAAGTGGTTGGTCTTTTAGTAGTTCTCTGGTATTCTATATCCAGAGTACTCTACCAATTTGTGTGCATGCACGCACACACACACACACACACACACACACACACACACACACAAATTGTTAGAGTACTCTGGATATAGAATTCCTGCCCCCATATTCTTGTTCAATGCAATGTTCACCATCTATAGTGGGACATGACCAAATTGAGATGTCTGATAAACTCTTATAAAGTTACTTGATAACTTTAATTATATTCCCAAAAAGATTGGTTCTAAACTACCTCCTTCCTCTGGTGCTCCAGGGCTTTTCCTGGCCACATGGCTGGGCAAGCCAGCGAGGTGTGTCCCTTGGAGGAGTTTATTAGTTTTCCTAGGCTTTCCCCCATTTCCCTCCCGGCTCCAAAGGGAGGGTCTGGGGGTGGGGGCTCTGATCTTCCGGCCTTCTAGCTTGGGAAGGATATCCTTCCTTCCTGGGAGCCAGGAGGACTAGCAGCACAATAGGTTCTGGCAATAGGACTTACCAGGGAAGTTTCCTTATTAAACCTATGCATTGTGAAACTGCGCAGGGGCTCTATGACAAATATATGGATATCATTGTGTTTCATTGCTTGTCATTATCTGAACGCCATCCAGGAGTTCGTTTTATTCCTTTACTCCTTCACTCCCATCTCTTGTTACCCCACATTTAACCATTTTTTGTACTAATGATTTTTATTTTGGCAAGGTGGATTACATATCTTTCACAGTAATTTTTGGGTGGAGTCTGAAGCTTCAACTGGCAATGCGTCATGGCAAGGTTTCATGCTGTAGGCTTTTTGGCCAAGATAAGTTGAAGGTGCAGCCTCAGCTGCCCTCCACAGCTTTCTCTCTCCTTCCTCCCCGCCCCCAGGGTTATTTCTGGACACCTGCTCAGGGTCCCAGCAAGTGGGTTCCAGTGAGGTGCAATTTAAAAGAGACCCCAGGCTTCCTTGCTCCTGCAAGGGGCTGGGAGGGGACTGGTGAACTTTCAACTTCCAGCAATTAGGAAGCAAACACCTCTTGAGGAGTCGGAAGCTTCAGCAGGCAACAAGGGGAGGACATGACTCCATATTCTCTTCACTTGTCCAAATCACAGACCTAAGTGGTGTCTGGGAAATACCCCCCTCCCTCTTTACTATTTCTAAAACACAAAAGGGACACGTGTATCTCCTTTGTAAATCTCAGATGTATTCCCTTAACATCTATAACTCTTTTTGAACATCCTCATATAGTGACAATTTTGTCCACTGGATTTGTTATTTGATTATTTGATTTTCCTCCTTTGAGATCTGTTTTATAAGCAATACTGGTAGAAGAGTTATCTCTGTATAGATTTCATGTTTGAACCAAGTTACGGGGAATGTTAGACTTTATTCGTTGGCACCCAGATGCACCAACAATATCTTGTGACATTGCTTCTCTTTTGCATAGGCACATTAAAATGGGAAAATAATACATATGCAAACAAGTTCTTATCTAATAGAGATGGGAACACAAATTTGGTAATGTAATTAGGCCTTTTACCTTGAACATTGGCATAATGATTTGGCTTAGGCCTCAGAAGAATAGGCATTGCCCACACACACCTGAACAATGGATACCATCTATGGAAACAACCACAATTGTCTATAACATTACCAGGATCCAAGCCTCTATCAGGGAAGACCTACCACTGCTTTGGCATTGACTTACTCCAAAGAGTGCTCCCAACACCCAGGCGACTCAGCAACAGTCTGCATGCAGGGCAGATCGCTCCGCATTTAATGGTATGCTGAAACTAGAGGATGCTCCACATCAGCCTGACATCAATGAAAGAAATGCACAGAATCCAGAGTCTTTAAATATAAGAATCTGATACCAACAATAGCTAAAGTGTGAAAAAGTTTCACCAGGACCTTGAAAATAACTCGAGTTGGACAGACTGGTATGCCTGGAACCCAGAGTCAGTCTTAATGCCAATAAACTTCTGGGATGAGGCTTTTTTGTAATCAGGTCAAGGATTTTTTTCCATTTTCCCATTTTTCTGGACCTATGCAAACAACGGCGATTACCACTACCGCACTTTTACTATATATTTTTTACTCTTATCCTTTAAGGAAAAAAAAAAAAAACCTTACTGAACTTAAAAACAAATAACTGTAGTAGAATGCCTGTCTCAAATACAGGTAGGGAATGGTGAAGGGGGGTGTTCTGGTTATGACTGTAACCTAACTATGATCATGTTATTTAAATTAAAAATATATTAAAAATTCATATAAAATTACAGCAGATTTAAATAGACAACTTTCAAAATAAAATATAAATGTAACTATTTTACTTTCTAAAATATGACTAAAAAATAAAAGGTACAAGTAGTAATGTCATATTTTAAAATCTATTAGCTGAGGGCCCGGAGAGATAGCACAGCGGCGTTTGCCTTGCAAGCAGCCGATCCAGGACCAAAGGTGGTTGGTTTAAATCCCGGTGTCCCATATGGTCCCCTGTGCCTGCCAGGAGCTATTTCTGAGCAGACAGCCAGGAGTAACCCCTGAGCACTGCCGGGTGTGGCCCAAAAACAAAAAAAAAAAAAACAAAAAAAAACAAAAACAAGAAAAAATCTATTAGCTGAGTAGATTTGGGGAAGGAAAAAAAAAAACAGCCATACAGTATTATGGCATGGATGCTGCCACCAGGAAAGCAGCAGATGCTTCATCTTAATGGAGACAGCCATGATAGCCACCCTACACAATCTCAACAACTAGTAAACTCTATATCTCACAGTGATTAAAAAACCTTTAAAAGCAACAACTTTCTGAATTATTCAAACAAAAAAGTGGCAGAAATGGTATCTGAATTCAGACCTGATGAGCCCAAAAGGTCAAATATTTGATGCGAACAATGGTATTGTGAATGGAACATTGAGAGTTCTCTTGGAAGGATAAGAGACACAGATGTAGAAGTTAAGCTCTGTGCTATTGAAGCACTTTATACACCAAATCCATAGTCTTTGGTTTAATTTGTGTTGTATATCTATGCTTCAGTCTGAATTGAGATTATGTTTCTTGTGTCTGATGAGTGCAAGGACCAGACTCAGACTATACACGACAACATTGGCCAGTACAAAAAGAATCTCCTTTTTGATACAGAAACCACGAATTATGTATTAATTTCATATGAAATCTAACTAGATATGACCCCAAACTCTTCTACTTAGTCTACGGTCAGCTAAAACCCTAAAAAAGAGAGAAAAAGAGAGAGAGAGAAAGAGAGAGAGAGAGAAAGAGAAAGAGAAAGAGAGAGAGAGAAGAGAGAGATGTTTTGCTTTTCATCAAAGTTTAGATTGCTTCTTGAGGCAAACTACAAATTAACAACTCATTTTTATGCTTCATCACTGGCTTCATGCTCCTGCCTATTCTTCATGGGCAAGTTAAGTCTCTTGACACTTTTCTCCTCCACAATAATGTTTCTTTTTTGTCTCACTGAAGCATTTCAATTGACTGCATGTTTTAAGTGTATTCCACTCCCTTTGTGTGTATGTGTGTGTTTATTGTCCTCTAAAGAGATGTGAAAAATTGCCCCATTAATTATACTCCTCATTCACTAATACTACCATTATGCAAGATTACTCAGCTAATAAGTTCTAAAACAATATTCCAGTCCAATTCTGACCCTCAGAAGTATGTGACTTCAATTCTCTTAAATCATATTCAAATTATAAAGAAAATAATGTGTACATGTGTAGGGGTGGGGAGGGAGAGAGGGGGAGAGGAAGAATGTGTATGCAGGAGTTACAGTATGTGTCTTGCATGCTGCTAATACCAGTTTGATATATGGCACCTGAGCACTGCCAATGCAATTCTGGAGGCCGATAGTAGTCCCTAGGTGGCTTGTTTTGACGCTATAGGATCTGAACACCACCACATCCATAAGCCCTTGCATCAGACTGCTGGCCTGGTTGGCTGATAATTACTGGCAGAGGACTTTAGGCCTTCTCAGCAATATTCTGAGAGACTTCCTGCCTCCAAACAAACCAACTAACAGAAAATACAGCTTTCACATTTATAAGAGAAAATGACAGAAAAAATGATACTTATAATTAAAACTTGACTTATGTTTTAAAAATGATGTCTGTCAAAGAAAAATAAGGAGACTAAAGAAGCAGTGTAGGGTAAGGTACTTGCCATGGATAGGGCCAATTTTACTTCAGTCCCTAGCACTGAAGATGGTTCCTCTACCCTCAGATAGGAGAGATCCCTGAGTATAGAGCCAGGAGTAAGCCCTGAGCACATGCCAAGGCTTATCTATAAAAAAGCAATGGTTTACAAAGTTTTTAATAATTGATTTTTAAGCAAACACTATTTTGACACTGATCCCACCATCAGCATTAGTTTCCCTCCACCAGTGCTCCCATGCTTCCTCTTGTACCCCCTCCCCATACCTTGTCTTTTTGACTTGCAATTCCCTAACACAAAATAAGGACTGTCTTTACATGAACTTGCTAGCCATAGGTATGCTTTCTTTGGACTGGATTCAGTTGCTCTGCCCATTTTGATTAGGTTGTTTTCACTGTTGCTGAGCTGTTTGGGGGTTTAATAAAATTTAGGCCTCATCTTTTGGGGCAAGTAGATACTCCCCAGCAGTGCACAAGAAGTCCAGGAGCCATTTCCAGAGCTACATAGCCAATGAAGCAGATCATTGCTAGGAACCACCTGGCATCTGTTACTGCTCAGGCCCTTGGTGCCTGGGCCCCCAGAGTCATATTAGAAGTGCTAGGGATGATGTGCAGTGCCAGGTACTGACTTGCAAGACCACCACATGTGTCCTTAAATAACCTCCCAGCCCTACAATTTGGATATGAATGCATGTTCATATTGATTTCAAGTGTTTTTTTTTCATTCAGTGAAATACTTTATATTTTGAAATTAGTTTACTTGTCCATACTGAAGGTTTTTCGTTTGTTTGATGCTTGCTATAGTCCTGTCACAATTTTTTAAAACTTTTTTGTTTGTTTTTATTTCTCTTGCTGATAGAAAAGTTTCCAATGATATCTCTAAGGCTGCTATTAAAGAGCATCTTGCCATAGTAATATTTTTGCTCAAGTTGACTTTATAATTCAGTCTCCATGCAAGGTAGGTCTAACTGGGAGCCCTTTGCTAGGCTGATTCCTGGAAGGCAGACATGCTACCCTGAGCTAACATAGAAAGGGTCAGATATCAGCTATTGCTCTGTTCTTTGGATGCAGAGAAGCAGCATTAAGGGTTAAAGATATTTATTAGTTCTCTTTGTAGGGTGGTTCAAAAGGACTTGTAAAATAATCACTTGACTATCTTAAGGGAATGAAGTGCAAGAAAGAGGGTGCCATAGGATTGAAGTGCAAACAAGAGGAAGAGGCAGAGCTCTGTTCGCTGGGCTGGAGTGGAGGAAAGACATTTATAATACTGTATACTCACTGGTAAGTTCTGGGAGTCTTTTGTGAATGGTGGTTCAAAACATTTGAAGAATGTAAAGAGTTCTTAACATCTGAAGGAGCCATTTTGCTTAAGGAATTAGGAACTAAAATTTTTCTGCCACCACATGAAATACCCTCTGGGTACAACTATTGCTGGAGCTAGTCAACTTTCTCTCAGCCTGCTTACAAGTGTAGTCTTCACTCTACTATTCCTTAAAACTATTCAGAGAAAATATGGTCTTAGAAGAACAGCATAAAGGACCTGGCACAGGCCTCAGAAAAATGGGCATTCTCCATTCATCCCTGAACCAGGGAAGCTATCTATGAAACATCCAATGATGTTTTTTATAACATCACCTGGAAGCAATCCTCTACCAGGGAAGACCCTACCGCTGCTCTGACATCGACCTGCTCAAAAGAGACTTCCCTTAACACTAAGAAGACTTGACAACAACAATGACCTGCTTACAGAACGTGGCTCTCTGCATTGCCCTTTAATTGTGAGGTGAAACTAGAGGACGCTCCACATCCTGACTTCAATGTAGGATATGCAGATTCCAGGATCTTCAGTACAGAAACATGATACCAACAACAGAGACTGTGAAAAATAAAAGTGTGTTGGCACTACAGACAATGATTTGGATTGGACAAACTAGTTTGCCTGGAGCCTAGAGTTGGTCTTATGCCAGGAAACTTCAGAGGTAGGGTCTCCTTATATTTAGGCCAAGGCTTTTCCTTTCCATGTACCTCATATTTTGTTGGGCCTATGCAAATGATAATTGCCACTCTAACACCGATTTTTTTTTGTTTGTTTTTGGGCCACACCCTGTGATGCTCAGGGGTTACTCCTGGCTATGCGCTCAGAAGTCGCTCCTGGCTTGGGGGACCATATGGGACGCCGGGGGATCGAACCGCGGTCCGTCTCCTAGGCTAGCGCAGGTAAGGCAGGCACCTTACCTCGAGCGCCACCGCCCGGCCCCTCTAACACCGATTTTTACTGTGCTTTTTTGACTCTAATCCTTAAAAAAACCCACTTAAACTTTTTAGGTTAACTTAAACCAATATGCATGTGCATGGAAATGTAAAAAAAATACTATGCCTTTAATGTTTAAGGAGTTATATAAGTTTTATAGCTTTAGATTGCTTTGTGTGCTGCTAAGAAATATTATAATGTATTACAATCTGGGGACTTGAGGGACAAAGTAATTGTACATGGGTTCTGTTTTATTTATCTTAATGCTCTTTGGCTGAAAGTTCAAAATTAAGATATCATCAAGGGGACTCCTTCTGAGAATTCTGTTTATGGGTGGTTGTCCTTCCATTGTAACTTTACCTTGTCCTCTTTGCATCTTTGTTCTCATAATTAAAAATAAAAAATTAAAAAAGAAAACAGCATAAAGGTAGACAAAGATGGATGTGTAAGGATGTTCAATACACTCTTGTCCATAAATATAAAAAATGGATGAAATCCTGATAGTATAATTGTTTATCAATAAGATAAAGTGTGAGACAATCATATAACAAATGTTACGTGTCCTTAGAAGTCGTGTTTTTATGTATTCACTGGCACACAATGAGCTTTTCATACTACGAAGTCATGTTTTGACCACAAATTTCCCATTTATAGCAGGATTATGTTTCTATAAAATGTTAAATACACTTACCACATGCATATTTCTCCAAAGAGCAGTGTCACAAAGAATGAGTTCATGATGTTCAAACTTATGTGATATTTTAGAAAGTCTTTCACTTTTTTTGGGGGGGTGGGCCACAACTGGTGGTGCTCAGGGGATACTCATGGCTCTGCTCTCAGAAATAGCTCCTAGCAGTCTTGGGAGACTATATGGGATGTCAGGGATTGAACTCAGTCTGTCCTGGGTTGGCTGCATGCAAAGCAAACACCCTACTACTGTGCTATCTCTCCAGCCCCAAGAATATTTCACTTTTTAAAATACTTTATTACACATTTGGTATAATAAACAACCTTTGTTGTTAGGAGAAATAGATTGCTTTTATTTACTGAAGTGCATTGAAGTGGGGGGGGCATAAAAGGAAAGGAAGCCTTTAAATGGTCATAAATGTTAGTTTTAATTATAGCTGCCCTGTCTCTTAGATGTCCCCACATCCCAGTCTTCGCACCCCGAGGCCCCCACATCCTATAGACTTTACCCCCAAAGTCCCTGCTTTCATGTGTCTGCACCCAGAGATTTCTACGTCCCAGTAATTGCAACCTGAGGACCCCATGTCCTAGTGTTGATATGCCACAGCACTCGCATCACTGAGTCTGCACACAAGGACTTGTACATCAAGTTGTCTGCAGGCATGGCCCTGGCATCCCTATGACTGTAGGCCGTGGTCCCAAAGTCTCATCACCTGCTGGGTTTTGGGGGGAGGGGGGCTCTGCGGGTGTGTCTGGTGCAGGGACGGGGTCTGATGGTTTCCATCCTGCAATTGTTTCCCAACCAGATGCTCCTCATCAGACTCTGAGTGTGTCCTGAAGACACTGAGCTGATAGTTCAGGGAAAGATGCGTGTGCATGTTTCTCTCAACTTCTCTCAGTAGGTGCGCACAGAGCACCAGAGCAGAGGATGTTTCATAACGAAGTTTGGGAACTGGATGCTTCCATCCTTGCAAGAGGCTAATTCTGATTGGGATCCTGGCACAGGATTTATCTTCCTTGATCACCTCCAGGGGTCACTGCTGAGCACAGAGCTAAGAGTGGCCTCTGAGTATCACCAGGTAGGACCCAAATACCAACCCCCTCAAAAACAAAAATGCAAAACGGATACCAAGTTTCAGTTTTTTTCTCAGCATCAGAAAAGATGGGCTGGAGAAGGTGAGGAGGGGATAGTACTTGGTGCCACACCTCTGCTCTCACCTCCCAGCCTGGTTTGTTCAGGTTTTACCTCATCTCATTCTGTTTCTAAGACTTTGCCATTTTATTAATTTTCCTTCCTGTTTTAGATACATTTCTTTGGGCAAACATATATACATATATATACAGAAATATATAATGCAAAAATGTACATATATTATATAATACATTTTTGTATTGTGTTTACATATAAATTTGGTTGTATGTGCAGAAGATAATAACTGAGCCTTGAAATGAGAGCTAGAGGAGACTTAGGTCTCTGTGCATTAAATTAGATCCTGTGTAAAAATTCAAAGCAGAGTTTAGGGGTCATAGGAACTTTGGGTTCAATCAGTTCAAAGCACCCAGAAGGTCTTTAGAACTACATGGGAACACATTAGTGGTGGGTTTTTATTTCTTCCCCTGCCACTTGTGGGGAGGATGAGGAATACGACAGTCTCTGGCATCATATAGGGATCCTGCCCTAAATGAGTGGTTAACAGAGACCATGAATGCAGAGTGCTGTCTTCCCTCTGGGAGAGTTGCTGAGGCTAACATCACCTTTTTCAGGCATCACTTCAGAATATGCTCTTGATTTTAGTGAGTCCAATCGATGGTCTTGGTGGAAACCAGGAAGGTGAACTTAGTCCCTCAGTACAGGCAAGGTAGCCTTTGGGAGTGAGACTTCAACAGCATAGGAGCTAAGAAGAGAATTCTCTTCCTTTTAGGGTTACACTAATTGCTTTCAGGAGCCTAATAAGCATACTAAATGGGCAGGAAGTAACAGAAAATACAGAGTGTGGGGAGAAAAAGCAGAGGGAAGGTACATCTGGAAAGGAAGAAGATTAGAACCATTTTCTAGAGCTTTCTAGAGCTCAGCCAGTCATGGCTCTGGGGTGAGACAAAGAGAAAACCACCAGGTATAGGAGATGGTTTTCCTCAAGAACATTTTTTGAGTAGTCATCACAGGCAGAAACAGATTCCTGTAGCAAGCAGATGGACCTTATTCACATTCTCACAGATTGGTGCTTCCGGGCCCACTAAATGTGTGCTTATTTGGGAAGACTCTCTGGTGGCCATAGGATAAGTCTAGTTGAGAGGGGGCATCTCTTGCCTCTCTCAGTCAAGGAGAAACTCAAGGTACATATAAATCTTCACTTTTCCAGAATGAGTCCTGCTCCAGAACTGTTTCTAAGCAGCTGAGTGGTTGTATTTTCAAAGACATGCATCCATTATTCACCCATTATCTGTTCATCTTTGATCCATTCATCCATCATCCACCCATCATTTGTCCATCATTCATGTATCCCTCCATCATCCACCTCTCCTCCATCCATCCACCCACCCATTCATCCATCCACTATTCATCATCTACCCATCATCTAATCATCGCCCATTCATCATCTACTCATTGTTGTGTATATAAATATTTTAGGGGATTACTATGTTACTCACCCTAACCTGATTGGTGATTGTGCCCTACCCTAGGGTGTGACCTGGCATTCTGCCCCCACCCTAGGGTAATGCCTGATTCTGCTTCCACCATTGGTTGGTATCTGATCCCACCATTGGGTGGTACCTAATTCTGGGGGATAAAAACAAGGGTCTGTGGAAGGCGAGGGGCTTTTTTGCTGGAACTGAGGCTGAGTCTTTGGACTTCAGTCTTGTCCACCGAATAAAGCTAATATTTCCACAAGCCTGACTGCGAGCTGTTTTCCTGCCGTTTCACCTCAGAACCATCGGCTAGACAGGGTGGCAGACGTGTGCTCTGAGCTGGAAGAGAAAGGCCTCATCCTCCATCCCTCCATCAGTCAACCTCTTCAGAGACTGACTTGCAACACTCATAATCCAATCACCTACCATTCACTCGTCATCCATCCATCCATTCAACAGTCATCAATCCATCCATTCACCCACAATCATTCATCCATCAATTTATCCATCATACATCCATAATCCATATATTCATTTATTCATCTATCATCATCCATTGTAACTTTCCAAGTACACAAAACTGATTTTAACACAGATGACTTGTCTAAAATTTCCTTTTCTTTACTCTTCTTTGAATGATCCACATAAGTCACCTACATACTTAAAACGTTATGATGGGGAGGAACACACCTAATGGTGTTAAGGGATCACTCCTGGGGACCATTTGTGGGATATATAGGGGATCAAACTTGGGGCAGTTGGAAGACATGAGCAAGAGATGCAACCTACATGAGTACTAGCTCTCTGACCCTGTAACATTTTTAACAGAGATTTGAAATTTATTTTCAGTGTGTTTTTATTCAGACCACCAATTTACTAACTGCCCTTTTAAGTATAAATTATGTCCAAGAAACTGTCTTAAGATGGAAAAGGGTAGAAAGGTTTTTACAAAAAACAACAGGATCACTGTTCTAGCAATATCTTAGGATGTTCATATCTGACTAACAACTTATGATGTCTTGCCTGCAAACATAAAAGTTTAAAAGTAGCAAACAAAACAATGTCAGATCACTTCCAATGGTTGGTTGGCTTGGTCATCACTCTGCTAAGATCCTTTGCTGCAAATAAAATCTGCTACCAATATGCCTACCCTTCATTCCTGGCTTCAGATGTCATTAACAAACAACCCGTTTTCACAATGGTACCAGGGGTCTCAAACTTTTTAAACAGGGGGCCAGTTCACCGTCCCTCAGACCATTGGAGGGTCTGACTATAGCAAAAACAAAACTTATGACCAAATTCTTATGCACACTGCATATATCTTATTTTGCAATGAAGAATCAAAACAGATACAATATGTGGCCCGCGGGCCATAGTTTGAGGACCACTGGATCCACAGAACTTATTTTAAAAGGGCAGATGTGGAGACCATTTTTGTCTAGCAGAATTGTGACATGTTTTTCCCCAAAGAACCCTAACATTAGATTCTTAGTATTAACTAAAAATGTGCCAAGGTTTTTAAATAATCTTTTTTTGTAAATAAGTCCATCGCCCTCAACGTGCTGGTGTAAAGTTGAACCAGAAGCTAAACTGTTCACTGTTACTGATGCTTAAAGCGGCAGCACAGATTGGTCCTGGCAAAGTTGAACAAGCTCTGCAAACAGTTGCCACCTCCTCAGGCCCTGGTACTCTCACAGTCAGGAGTAACAAATGGAAGGTAAAAAACGTCTGGTGGATTTCAAGGAAAGAAACACTCGCACTATCATATCTACAGTAGGTTCCTGTATCTTTTTTTTGTTTGTTTGTTTGTTTTGGGGGGCCACACCCATTTGACGCTCAGGGGTTACTCCTGGCTATGCGCTCAGAAATCAACCCTGGCTTGGGGGGGGGGCATATGGGACGCTGGGGTATCGAACCGTGGTCCTTTCCTTGGCTAGCGCTTGCAAGGCAGACACCTTACCTCTAGTGCCACCTTCCCGGCCCAAGGTTCCTGTATCTTTAAGACTTGCTTTCTACATCATTGATATTATAAATCTAAAAACCTAAAATCTAGAAATCTTTGATTGCTAATCAAAAGCCCTCTGCACACTAAGGATGATCGCTGCCTAGGAGGAAGTGGGGAGATGCTGCCCGCAGGAAAAGTTGGAATAACTGGAGACAATATAGACACAACATCAGGGGAATACTACTGACATCTAGTGGGCAGAGAGGCCAGGCCTGCCAGGTGCATTTCAGCCCATAGCACAGTTCCAAACACTAGACCAGGGGTCTTCAAACTACGGCCGCAGGCCACATGCGGCCCGCAGAGGAGTCTGATCCGGCCCACCAGCAGTGAACGCTGTTTGGTTGCCAAGATACCTGCCAGCATATACACTCAGTGTCACGGTTTCTCAGGGATGATGTCAACCGCCTCTGCCCACGGCATGTTGTGTGCTGGGAGGGTGGGCGTGAAGGCAGTGTTGAGAGGGACACTGATGCACCCTTGTGCCTGGCGCTTGGCACCTGCATTGCTGATGACGTCACTGGAGGGTGCCGGACGCAGTGTGGCGAGGAGTACCACATGTGGGTGACTATATGATGTAAAAAGGCGCCTGTTCCACCCCCAGGCAACGTGGTGTCTGTGTGCTGTGCCTGCCTGTCAGTGAGGTTTTCCTCCACTCCCTCCACTGCCAAAGGTCAGTCAAAAGTGCCATAGAAATAAATTTTTGCCAGATGGGAGGTTCTGCCTGATTGGGCTGTGGATGACTCATATGAAAATTCCCCTTTGGGGGTGGTGAGGCGTTCAGTGCTGAAATCAAAGTTAGGGGGTGGGCGGTGGTTGGGAGGTTAGGGGTTCAGTGCTGAATTGCCCATGTGGAAAATTAGGGGTTCGATGCTGAAGCATTTTAAAGGGGTTACATTGAAAATTTTATATGCATTTTGCAATTCCTTTTCAGTGTTCACATGCTGATTCCGAACATATCAATTTGGGCATTATATAGGGAGATATAACTGAACTATCAGGAACTGAGCTGGTCTGCTTAGAAAAGCCTGCAAGGGGTAAGTGTTTACATCAGGGACTAATGGGGGTTCATATACTGTGTGTATATATACACACATATTTGTATTTCACTAATATCAGTTTGGAATCCCTAGGAAACAATGATGTCAAGAAAAAGAAAAATTGACAGCGAATGTAGGATATTCAAAGAACAGTGGACTTACGATTACTTTTTTATGTGGTACAAAGAAAAAGCTGTGTGTCTGATATGCCAGAATATAGTTGCTGTATTCAAAGAATACAATTTGCGATGCCACTATCAAACTCAACATAAAGATAAATATGATTGGTTGGAGAAGTGAGAAAAGATAAAATATTACAACTGAAACATACACTGACGACTCAGCAAAATACTTTTGTGAAGCAGAAGCAGTTAAATACTTCCTCACTGCGGGCAAGTTTTCAAGTTGCCAAGCTAATAGCGCACAATGGCAAACCATTTGTGGAGGGAGAATTTGTTAAAGAATGCCTTATTTTTGTTGCCAAAGAGATGTGTCCAGAGAAGGCCGATTTATTTAGTTCAGTAAGCCTTTCAGGAGTTACAATGACACGAAGGATTGAAGAAATGGGAGAAAGTTTGCTGCACCATTTGCAAAACTCTGCAAAGAAACTTTGCTATATTTCCTTGGCACTCGATGAAAGCAATGATGTTCATGATTCCGCCCAACTTCTCATTTATATGCTTGGGACAAATGAATATTTTGAAGTCACAGAAGAGCTTGCTGCACTGCAAAGTATCAAAGGTACAACCACAGGAGTGGATATATTGAAAAGGTTTGCCAAACTATGAATGGTTTGGAGCTGGACTGGGTTAAACTAGTCAGTGTAACAACTGATGGTGCTCCTAGCATGGTGGGGTCTAAGAGAGGAGTAATTGCTCACATTACACAAGAGATGGACAAACATAACCATCTTCATCCAATTGCCGTACACTGCCTCATCCACCAACAAGCGCTGTGTTGTAAATCACTGAAGTGGGACTCTGTTATGAAAATTGTGGTATCTTGTGTTAATTACATTAGAACTCATGCACTAAACCACAGACAATTTCAGGAATTTCTATCTGAGGTAAATCTTGCCATGAAGATGTTCTGTACCACACAGAAGTCTGTTGGCTGAGTAGAAGGAGAGTTTGAAACATTTCTATGACTTACTTCTACAAATTACAGCTTTTCTACTTTCAAAAAACCAAGAAGTACCAGCGCTCAATGATGCAGAATGGAAATGGCACCTTGCCTTTCTGACAGATATAACAGAGCTACTCAACAGTTTCAATCTGCAACTTCAAGGCAAGGAGAAGCTCATCTGTGATATGGCATCGCATGTGAAAGCATTTGAAGTAAAATTAGGCCTTCTCATCAAACAAGTACAGGAGGAAAACTTCAGTCATCTCCCAACAACTCAAAACCTGTCAGTGGACAAACCATTGGTTGCATTCCCAAAGGAAACATGTCTGGCTTCACTAGAATTGTTGCAAAAGGAGTTTCAATTTAGATTCAAAGAGCTTCATCTCCATGAACAGGACATATAGCTTTTTTGTAATCCATTTTCTGTTGAGATCGAAAATGTCTTTACAATTTACCAAATGGAACTGGCTGAACTGCAGAATTGTGACTCTCTGAAAGACGCATTTAAGTCAAGTAACCTTTTGAATTTCTATGCATCTCTCCCCTCTGAGACATATCCAAATATCAGGAACCATGCACTCAAAATGGTAACCATCTTTGGTAGCACTTATGCCTGTGAACAGATTTTTTCAAGAATGAAACATCTGAAATCTCCAGATCAAGATTAACTGATGCCCACTTGCATCACTTGTTATGGCTGTCAGTGACAAATATGGAACCAGACATTGACCATCTCATTAGCCAAAAGCAGGCCCACAGTTCCCATTGAAATACTGGTGCGTAATTTGTTTATTTATAAATGCTTTTCATTTTATTTATATAAGATAAGTGCAGTGTGAGTAAGAATTAGTAGCTCATATAGTCCGGCCCTCCAGCTCTCTAAGGGACCGTAGTCTGGCCCCCACTTTAAAAAATTTGAAGACCCCTGCACTAGACAGTGGACCCTGAAGGAGATGTAAGATGCTCTGGGAGAACCTGCAATGGTTTAAAACAAAAGAGATTCACTGTACATGGTTTTGGCTGACAAGTATAAGGCAATGACTACTTAAGCCAAAGCCGCTGCCCTTGTTGAGCTTATGCGCTAGTTATAGTACTCCTGCTCATCAAATCCCCCAGACTCCCAAAGACACAAGTTGTAGATCCTATTTTATAGGCTTGGTAGAAAACTACATACTATGACTACCCTGAGGAAGAGATAAAGCCAAGCTACAGAGCATGACAGAAGCACAGAATTAGGATCTGTTTGCATTCTACCTGAATCTGTTGTCATCATTTTTTTTCTTTCTTTAAAAAAATTTAAAAAGCTTTTTATAGCCACATTCAACCAAAGCTCATATTCCTTCTGGTTCTGCACTCAGGACTTACTCCTCGTAGTGCTCAGGAGAACCTATAGGATGCTGGAGATCAAGCCCTGCTTGGCTACATGCAATACAAACACCCTATCCATTGTATTGCCACTCTTGTTCCTAAAATAAAGATTTATTTGTCACTACACAACTTTCACTACTACAGAGCTCATGAAACCACCCAGGCTGAACATGTTTGTATTGGCTTCACACTCAGCAGTGCTCAGACACCTACCCTCCCTCCCTCCTTCCATCCCTCCATCCCTTTCTTATTTCCTTCTCACCTAAATTCAGTGTTCTTCATAAAGTTATATTGAATGTTCACAATAAAAATGAGAAAATATCTAGAGAAGAGCGACCTACAGTGAAGGGGTCAAGAATGAGGATCTCTGGACTTGATTTCTGGGAAGAAGAAAGTTATCAACTGAGCCAGGGAAAGAGGAATGGTCTGTTCAGGAAAAGATGTGCTTTCCCTCTGGGGACTCTCCTCTCTTCCACACTAGACATTGGCATTCCAGATCTCCATGTTGGGGAGAGCATGGCAGGTGGAGAGTGTCTCACATATCTATACAGTCACGTGACACACAGGTGGTGGTGGGGCTCAGTCCCCATTGTGATGTCATCATCACACTGACATGGAGGTAGGGTTCAGAGCTCGAGCAGGGTTCTGGATTTCTCACTGACCAATGAGATTGGAGACAGTGAGCTCTGCCCATGAGCTGACATATAAATTGCATGTTCCATTTCTGTGGTAACGTCGTTGTGAAGGATCCTGGTGGACAACATGCACCCCAATCCCCCTCCTCGAGGAGCTCCTAGAAGAAAAGTGGCAAATGGAACCGAATGGGGCCAAAAAAAAAAAAGTAAAAATTAGATTGCTGGGCTGGATGGCTGGGCAAGCCTAAGTGCTGTCATGGCCCCAGGGGTCAGTGTGTGTGGCCAGTGCCTCTGGATTGAGCCCCATGGCATCTTAGAATCCTGCCTGAGTTTTCCACCAGTCCTTTCCAACTGCTTCTGCCCTCAACCAGTACAGCCCAGGAAACTAGGCTGGTGACCCCCAAGTATCCCCTCTACTGCATATACCATGGATTTGCCCCATAATTTGGAGGTAAGAAAAGCAAGTTAAATTACTTAAATGCATCCCCACTCCCCATTCAATTTAATTGATATTCATTGGGATTATATCACCTGGCATGTCAGTGTTCTTTACATGGGCAATTAGAAAAGAACTTTTAGAATAGGATGTCAAAAAGGAGATGAGGAGTATCATACTGCCTTGCTTTTCTGCAGCTCAAAGTATGAAAGAGAAAATGATTACATCCCTGGCAAGAGGTGCAAGAAAAATAGCAGAGGTGGTGGCCAGGACTGCCAGAAGTCCAAAGGAATAAGTCTTTCCCTGAATGGCTTTCCAGGAAGTGGGGAGGGAATTGTACCTAGAGGAATCACTGGTCCCCACATGACAATAAAATGTTTTGCTCAGCCTGATATGGGAAAAACTGCCTCTGTGTGTTTCCTGTTTCTCGGGTGCTTTTGTCCTTTGGCACTGAGTTAGGACCAGATGGGCAGGAGTGTCCTCTGACCACCTGCTTGGTGGGCAACCTAAAGAAACTAGGCTCTTTTCTCTTTTAGTCTGTCATACACAATATTGGATTATATTGTGACCTGTCAGATGAACAATTCAGCAGTGGCACTTCTGTTTAAGCAACCCCCTTCATTGGAAATATGGTTTGATTCCAAAAATGGATATATTTGGAGAGGGTGTATTGAGCCCTTCTGGAGTCCTATCATCCTCCTGGGCCTAATGAGTCCCTAATGAGAGGGACTTGAGAGCCCAATGATCTTCAACATGGTAAGAGAATCTTAGAGGCAAGGCCGCACCTGGTGCTGCTGATGGGTCTCTTCAGGATGCACTCCTTGTTTTCACCTTGCTTTCTGATGTAATGAAGATGTCTGCCCTTTGTTATATACCCAAGTATGACCTCAGGGCTCCTGGTCTCTCATATTGTCCTCATTCTCCCTTGTCTGCTCTGCCATTCTCATCTCCTTGATGCACCCGACCTGCTTTGTTGGGGCAGTGCTCTCTCCATTGGGTCAGTGACTGGGTATAGGTATCCCCTCCCCCAACTTATTTATACTACCTGAATGATCAGAACTGCCCACACCTGGAATGAGTGGGTAAAGGAGGTTGATTTGTGGGGAGAGAGGTATTAAGAAGAATTAGAGGTAGACGTGCGGTAGAAGTGTGAATCAACAGCAAGATTCAACAGACTTAGTATCAGCAATTCTGCAATAGTAGCATCAGCAAATGGAGTTAGTTAGCTGGAAACCAGTTAGGAAGCCTGGAAAAAGCAGCTGAAAGGGAGACAGAGGCTGAGAGAGCCAGACGTAGAGAAGTAACTGCTAGGAAAAGGTCTAGCATAGAGGCCATGTGAGAAGGTACATGGCAGTAGGGACTGTGAAATCAAGCTGGCTGACTCCTGGAACTTCATCTGACTGCTTTGTGAATCTCTTTGCCCTCACCCTGCACCCTTCAGACCTGTCAGGCCACAGGAGCTGCAGGAGCCGGGTCGAGTCTAGAAAGGCCTCACCATCCCCACACCAACTCTAGGATTCTTTATTAATATACTAGAACAACAACTGGGGAGGTAATGCTGCCTCCAGTGCCATCCTTGTCCAGCTCTAATGCCCTTCAGGTTGAATTCCCAATTTTGTGTTGTGGCTTTTGTTCCTCTGTTTTGCTGCCTTCTGCACTGCTTCCTTGAGTAAGAGATTTGGTTTACCTACCTCTCCCTATTCCAAGAGGAAAGAGACAGAAGAGCAAAGAGCCTTATTCGCACAATAAGAACGAGTCCACCAAGGAGGGTCTGTTGAGGTGATGACTGGCCCACCTGTGTCTTTCAGTGTGAAGGGAATGTCCAAGAACTGATGGCAGCAAAAGTTGCATCGCTGCAGGAAGTGCTGGTGGATATAAAGAAGGTAACTCCTACTCCAGCATGGCAGGAGGAGGGAGGTACCATTGAGGGACTGAAACGACGCGCTCCTGGGGTCTAGCACAAGAGTGAGAACTAAGGCAGTTCTATCAGAAAATGAAGAGTGGAGATGCCAGGGTCTCTATGACAAAGGCCTGGAATTAATGGTCAAGAATGAGGCAGCAGGGGAGATACTGAAAAGTGATGGAGGGATGATATCAGCCATGTGCTAACATGGACTTTATCACACACAGTTCACACAGCAGCTCTGAGACTCAAAAGCCTTAAACCCGGGTGGAGGTTCCCAGGAGGTGGGAGAATGATGGATGAAGAGTGGCCTTGAGATAGACCTTAGTCCAATCACTTAGGTCTTGGAACCTCATCACGACTGGCACAGGGAACTGATAGCTCCATGTTCTATCTGCCTTGAACTTGTGAGTGGCCTCGCACATCCAAACTCTGCATCATACTATAACTGCTGCTCATCATTTCCAGCATTATGCCCACAGATGCAAGAGCAGGACCTGCAGGCTCTGAATCTCTGCCAGCATCAGGACAACAATCTCCAGGAGTTTCAGCAGTGCATGGCTGGATTTCAGGATCACCTGGCCTGCTAGCATGAACTGAGAGCACAGAATAGCAGCTGCAGCAACAGAGCAAAGTCCTAGATGACATGCAGCAACAGAAAGTAAAGGACAAATAATTATCAAGCTGCTGGAAAAGGAGCTCAGCAAGGCCCAAGTGACAGAGAGAGGCCCTGCACTGTTGAGAGCAGGATTTTGTTTTCAAACAAAGTAACTTCTAACATCGAAAAAATTATTTCCTTTCTCCTGTAGTTTATGATTAAACTGATTTAGATGTGAAGTAACATCACCATGAAATACAGTTTTTGAATCCACTGATCGTTTGTTAATTCTGGATAGTGAACACCCTTCTCAAGGAAAAATGCTTTGATTTCTGATAATAAGTAAGCAAAACATTTCAAAACGTTTCCTCTTGATAACCAAAATGTGCTGAAAATTTGAAACCCTACAATATGGAGATGAAAAAGGTAAAAGAGAAAAACCTTTTAACAATCTTTAAAAGCAAGGACAGTGCTCCAGAGAAAAGTAATGATTTCACTGAAAGGAAAAAAATCTATTGACACTTTAGTGTGTGCTGCAAGAAACCAAACTAAAATACACACAAAAACGGCACTTCGTTAACAGCATATGATATCATATCATAAAGGAATTATGATAGAGTACCTGAAACATTATAAAAATAATTTTTACTTAAGCATATTTGTTACAAAATTATTCATACTTGAGTTTCAATCATAGAATGTACACTACCCTTCACCAGTGCACTTTCCCCACCACCAATGTCCCTTGTTTCCT
This sequence comes from Suncus etruscus, assembly GCF_024139225.1. Taxonomy (NCBI): domain Eukaryota; kingdom Metazoa; phylum Chordata; class Mammalia; order Eulipotyphla; family Soricidae; genus Suncus; species Suncus etruscus. Next base: position 112,286,611 of record NC_064857.1, on the reverse strand, counting down.
TCCCCTTCATCCTCCTCTGCCTATGTCAGGGGCAAGCATTTTGCTTTTTTCTATCTCTCTTTTCCTTTATGACACTAGGTTTACAAAATTTCCCTTATGACACCGTGGTTTGCAATATTGTTAAAGGGTACCATGCATGCCCCTTATCCATTTTCAGCATCCAGTTCTTGTCCAACGACATGTTGGACATGATATGTTCCAACGATCAATGTCATAATGTACCTTTCTCTATTCTAACTGAACTCACCACTTTTATGGCAAGCTTCCTATCATGGACTAGTCCTCCTGTCCCTGATCCCCATTTTTTCTAGATATTATTACCATATTGCCATTTATTATTCTTATAAGCCACAAATGATTATTCTGTGTCTACATCTCTCCTTCTGACTCATTTCACTCAGAATAATCTGATGTGTTGATGTATGTACAGATGATGCACTGTGCATGGCTCAGTGTTTTTGTGTAGTCACAAGAAACAGAAGTTGCACACCTGTACATTGTATCCACTCATTGTATGATAGACAGGATTCAAAAAAAAAAACAACTCCCTGTTGAACTAAACTCTGTAACAGATGACACAGTAAAGATAATTTGTGAAATTCACAATTGTGATCAAATCCAGGCTATTCACCACCCTGGGTGAGAGTATAGATGCCCACTCCTAGCATCTTCTCCATGAGGAAGTGAAGTGGCTGTTCAGGGGAAGGGTGCTCTCTCGCCTTGTTGGCAAGAACGGAAGAAGTAGTGCAGTTCCTGTGAGAGCAGAACTCTGACTTTGTACAGCCCCAGTTGGACAAAGAATGAATAGCTAATCTTGTGTATTTGGCAGACATTGTTCATTTTCTCTATGAATTTAATATTTCTCTGCAGGGGAGTTTCACAAGTAGTTTTTAAAGTGAGACATAAGATGGATGTGTTCAAAAAAGAATCTGATTCTAGGATAGCTGTGTCTGAGAAGGAGATATTGAAATGATTCCACTCTTGCAAAAAAATTTCTGATTGGCACTTACATTATGCAGAAAGTAATAATCAATATGAAAAACAGCATTTAAGGGCATTGGCTCACAACTTTAATCATGAGTACTCTGCCCATGAGAATCCACGGAAAAGAAAACTCTGGGTTGAGAATCCCTTCATGGAAGATGCCCACTCTTGTGCAAAATAAAATATGTGTTTTAAGATCACTCCAGACACTGTATTTCTAAACCCCAGCCAACCTGGTCTGAAGAAGCAGGGTAGCAGGAAAGAAATAATAAACCAAGTTAGCAGGAAAGGATGATCATGGAGTCCATGGCCTTTTACCTTGTACTCTCTGCTTTGAGCCCAAAAAGCTAGAACACTTCTTTCTTTATTAAAACCAATTCCCAATACCAGGAGGCTTCAGGTCAAGAGAGAGAGAGACAAAAGTACATATTCAGTGGACTTTTACATATCAAAGGAAGAGGTTTAAGAAAGGATGATGTTGAGGGAACACCACCTTTGTTTAGGGTTGATACTGGGCATCATCTTACACTCTTGGAGCCAGCCTCCGGGGCTGCACACAGGGCGCACACTGACAGAGGCTAGGAACAGAGTCCTGACTCCTGGAGTGGCTGCCCAGCACACAGAAGAGCCAAGTTAAAAGTGTAAAGAGCCACATGTGGCTCGGGAGCCACAGGTTGCGGATCACTGTCCTAGGGCATATCCCTAGGAGTGATATAGCTGGATCATATGGGAGCTCAATTTCCAGTTTTTTGAGGGATATCCATATTGTTTTTCCATATAGGCTGTATTAGACGGCATTCCCACCAGCAGTGAATGAGAATTCCTTTCTCCCCACATCCCCACCAGAACTGATTGTTCTGTACTTTTTGATGTGTGCCAGTTTCTGTGGCATGAGATGGTACTTCATTGTTTTGATTTCCCTAATTATTAGTCACTAAACATAAGCATACTTATTAAAAAAAGAATTAAACACACTCAGGATCTTCAAAGTATTTTAAATATTTATCAGTACATAAAAATGACACATAAAATAAGTTACATAAAAAGTTAACCATTATATTTGTAAGGAACAATTTATTAGTTTATACAATTTGTCCCCTTGTTGCTGAACTCTAACAAATTATTTAAATGTTTTCCATAAAATAATCAAATGTGTTCTAAGTTTAATGAAAAGTAGAAGACAGTCTCCTTTCTTTGACACCTACATTTACAGCTAAACACATTATCAAAAATGATAATATAAGTAAAATATGGTATGTTTGTCTGCTTTTTATTGGTCTTTACTATATGAGCACATGTAACTTTGTTAGAATTTTATTAGTTAATAAAACTCTCCTTTAAAAATTTAATTTTAAAAATAGCTCCTAAAACATTACTTAAATTTTAATTTTCAGTGCTAAAATGTTCTATCTACTTTGCACCTTTGTTTCTTTCCTTCTTTACCCCATATGCATTATTTCTTGAAAATGCTAATAGAAATAAAATGTGGCATGTGCTTTGCCCCTTGCATTGAAATCGTATTCCAGTATAAAAATTTGAATTTTTACAGGTTCCCAAATATAATCTACTTAGTAGAATTCCACTAATGAACAGAACTAATTATTTTTCTTATCTCACATGTAGAGGCAAAACCCTTTTAAGGCAATATAAAACTCCAAGATACTTTGAAGTAGATGCACACTAAAATACTATAGATGTAACATACTTAATACCAAGGAGATAAAACAATGCTTAACTTTGCATTTGGAAACAGTATCAAAGATGACCTTACTATTGGGCAGGTTTTAAATTGGGTGGCAGACTTAGAAAATGCAATTTTCTATCCAACCCCAATATAAATGACATAAAAGGTAAGTTATTACAAAAATGGGGCTGGAAAGACATTCAGTGAGCTAAATTATTTTATTTTAATCATTCACAAGATCTAGCACTATAATCTTACTATAATCGTACTTGGTAAATTTAGCTAGACTTTCTTGTTCTGTTTAATCCCCAATTTGGTTTTATACCATGACATTTGTTACCTGAACATTAAAAGAATTATATAGGTTATATAGACTAATTATATATAGATGATATAGATTAATTATCTAGATTAATCTTACATTTAGATTCAGAACTAACCAGTAGTAAATTATTTAATTGGGCAAATGAATTTCAAGATATTCAACACAAAATATATGTTGTTTAGAAAAATAATTGTCATGTTATAAAATTAGTTACTAAAAAGACATTAAAGATCATTCCTGCGGACAACTAAAAGCAAAAGGGCCTTAACAGACTGTTGGTTATAAACAGAAAGTCTCCTCATAGAGGTAAAGATGTTGTGACAAATATTATACAAAAACTACTGTATTCTAAGTGATTCTGAGAGTCCAAGCCACTCATTTTGGTACTACAGAAAGTCTGAAGGAATTCACCTAGAAGGACTTACCGATTGCTGATTTTTAAATTCCTCTGTTCTTTTACATATATTTTCTTTAAGACAGCATGTATTTATACAATTGGAAATAATTTAATCATTTATGACATGAAGGTTTCTAGTCAATGAAAAACACTAAAATGATTTTGCTCTTTGGTAATTAGGAAACTTGATGTAAGTCTTAATATCTTATTCTTAAATGTCCCTTATAAAACTTGTGAATTTTATTAGTGTATGCAAGCCCCAAAGTGATTGCTTTACACACATTTCTCTATACCACAGTGTAATGGATAGACTCATGGTGCGTTAACCTTCAATACTCTGTACACGCTATTCTGAAAAACTGTGGTGAAGTAAGGCTTTGCATCACTGAGCAAGATACTGCATAAGGGAGGATGAGCAGCATTGGAAGGATCTTCCAGATCCCAAATCTCAAGCATACTGCAACCAGGTCTGAAAAAACAAACAAACAAACAAACAAACATACATACATATATATTCATTTGAAATGCATTCAAATATGAAGGAAATTGATAACAAAGTCTATCCCAGACTTTTAGAAACTATTGAATAAAAATTTGTAAGCATCATTTCAGCAAAACTTTTAACATTTAGAGATGATACATATAAAATTACTTCATGGCATCTTTATATCCCATATGACAAAATAATGAAATGTGTGCTAGTAAAGTCTCAATAGTCATTCATATATATGAAAATGTTTCAGATATTCAAAACTATTCTATATATTTATATATTATATATGTATAAAGTTCATTTCTTGTGCCACAAACTGGGCTCTTTTTAGCCCAATTTTCCTGAGGTGCTGAGGGCCCTCACAACTGTGCCTGGTGATAATGGAGCTTTAAAAATGCTGCCTCTCTCCTTCTAAGAAATTTGGAAGATTAAGACTCAGACATGCAGGGTAGGGGTTGAAAAAAAAAAAAAAAAAAAAAAAAGAAAGCCTGTCTAGAGTACAGGTGGGGATTGGGTGGGGAGGAGGGAGATTTGGGACATTGGTGATGGGAATGTTGCACTGGTGATGGGTGGTGTTCTTTACATGACTGAAACCCAAACACAATCATGTATGTAATCAAGGTGTTTAAATAAAACATATAAAAAATATATAGCCTCCACTGGAGCCTTCAGAAAGGAAGGAAACTCTAGTAACATGGAATTCTAACTCCCTTAGACCTATGTCAGACTTCTGACACTTAGAACTTCACATAAATAATACAGAGGGATAAGAAAAATACCACCTGATGTATAAAAGAAAGGCAAAGTAGTATGCAGTGTCCAGTGAAAATAAATTCTTAAAGTCTGACCATACAATGGAAGTTACTTAAGAGAAATAGAGGAAATGGACAGGAAGGGTTCAGTGGATAGTAGTAGAATGATTTGGTACCTGTGGGGCTACATGTATAAGTAAGTGATTTTGGATTGCCATATAATAAAATCTGCTGTCAAAGTCACTAAAAAACAAAACAAAACAAAAACAAACAAACAAAAAAAAACCAACAAAACCTCAAGGGCCCGAAGAGATAGCACAGCAGCGTTTGCCTTGCAAGCAGCCGATCCAGGACCAAAGGTGGTTGGTTCGAATCCCAGTGTCCCATATGGTCCCCCGTGCCTGCCAGGAGCTATTTCTGAGCAGAACCAGGAGTAACCCCTGAGCACCGCCAGGTGTGGCCCAAAAAAAACCAAAAAAAAAAAAAAAAAAAAAAAAAAAGAAAAAGATTCAAACATGCAAGTCAAGTGATGTATAGGGGCAAGATCCAAAATATAAAATTACTTAAATACAAATGTATTGGGTTTAATTTATCCTAGTTATAGACCATAGTAACATTTCTACCTGTTTAAATAAATCTATTATAAAAATAGGTATAAAAATAACATTTCTATTAATATTTTATTTTCAAAATATGATAAATGTACTTTATAGATTAGGTCATCATTCAAACACAATGTTCAGTATTAGTAGACTAAGACAATAGTAGTAGTAGGTAGTAGTATAAGATAAAGGAAACCATTTAGTTCCTGGTATATTTTCTCTTTTAGTTTATACAGCTTCGGTTAGCATGAAAATACATAGAGCAATGCAGGGAAGGGAAACTCTTATGCTCTTTAGCCTTCTGTCCATTTACTTAGTTGGGTGGCCCCAAGACTACACTGAGATAATGATAGATTAGAGATGGTTTCCTCTGTTTTTTGAGACTCATTAAGAAATCAAGCAATACCAGTTTCTAGGTTTAACTGAAGTGCAACAACATCTATCAATTTATTGTATCAACTTTGAGAAGCTCAGCAAGCAACTCCACATAAGTGTGTAACTGCTCTGCATGAAATAGAGAGCATGCCTACAAGCCAACAAGTCCCTTATCCCACATGGCAACCATGGATCCATTTCTGCCTATGGCTTGCTTTGCCTGTGTTCAAATGCTGCAGGGATTCAGACACAGCCATTTCAGAGCTCATTTACTCATATGTTGGCAGTTCTATCATTTCACCTGCAAGCAGTAAACACTTGAACTTTGCACTTTGCGCTCAAGCCACCAATTTCTGCCTTTTGACAGATGTATTTGGTCTCCATACACTTTTGTAATGATGTACCTGTTTTCACTAATACATGCCATTTTCTCTATTTTAAATGTTTTGACTTTTTATGTAAAGCTATATTTTATTATATCATTTAAATTACTGATCTATTAATTGCATTATTTATTATTACATTACTTTGATGCTTGCTCTAAGGATTACGACAGACATCTACCACATATCACAATTTACTAAAATCGGATTATAGCCAGTAAATCATACATTTTATTTCTTGTTTTTTGTTTGTTTTGTTTTGTTTTTGCTTTTGGGTCACACCCGGCAGCGCTCAGGGATTACTCCTGGCTCTATGCTCAGAAATTGCTCCTGGCAGGCTTGGGGGATCATATGGGATGCCAGGATTCAAACCACCGTCCTTCTGCATGCAAGGCAAACAAACGCCTTACCTCCATGCTATCTCTCCGGCCCACATTTTATTTCTTGAAACTTCCTTTACCTATGCTATTTTTTATGATTATTAAGGATGTTTACATAATAGACTTCAAAAACAATAACATTACCTTTACTCAAATAGGATAAAGATTTCCAATGAAGAAATATGCATAAAAGTAATATAGATCCAAATATTTTCTATTTCCAATGTATTTTAGTACATTGGTATATCTGCATTACTATCTTGTACCAAATACCATAAGTTTAAAGGATTCTATTCTATCTTAAACTGTTAAGTCTATAAGCTACATGTTTCTTAGATTTTTGTTTTAAATGTTTATTGACATTTATCCTAAAAAGATAGTTTCACTGGATATATAATTTATGGTTAATATTTTTCCTTGAATATTTTGAATTATCCAATTATTAATTACTAGCTTATTGTTTAATAAATTAACACAAATTGCCTAATAACTAGTAGTAGTTATATGACTATATGCAACAATTATCAAATTATTCCAAAACTGCTGGATCCTTTATTATTCTGAAGAAATCAGACATTTTAGTACAAGTGTATCACATTTTCTCCTTACTTTGAATACTTTCTCTTTTGTCTTTGTTTTTCACTATGTTGTGCCTTAATGTGATTTTCCTTCAAATATTTTTCATTCTTGTTCTTAAGATTTAATCTGTTATCAAATTTACCAGTTGTCTTTTGCTATCATTTCAGATTTTTTGTTAAATATATTCAAACAATTTTTATTTCATTTATATTTTTAGTTACACAATTTCCATTTTTCTAAGGTTGGCATTTTATTTTTCTATTGAGGTTCTATATCTCAACATGTAAAAATATTTTCTGGGTGGGACCTCCTACACAGTGCCTAGGGGTAACCCTAGGCAATACTTGGTCTACCTAGTCAGTAGTTCAAATCAAGGGCCTGATTTTGCAGTGCTGTGAAGATCATCAGTAAAAAGGTTCACTGGGCATCCAAGGCCACAGCCAGTTATTCAGGTTGGAGGTACATACTGGTGGTGGGTATCTCAAGTCCCTCAATCACTTTTATATACCAAGTTTTCCTTTAGTTATTTGAGGTTAACAACTTTGTAATAATGCCTTTACAAATGCTAGCTGCTAAATCCAATATTGGAATCAGTTGAATCCATTTCTACAAATACCTTTTCCCCCTGAGAATTGGTCATATGTGCCCATTTTTATTTAGGCCTGCTATTCTTTTTTGGGGGGAGGGGGCACATCCGGTAGTATTCAGGGGTTACTCTTGGCTCTGGACTCAGAAATCACCCCTGGCAAGCTTGGGGGACGATATGGGATGCCGGAAATAGAACCCAGGTTGACTATGTGCAAGGCAAATGCCCTACCACCTTACCATTGTGCTATAGCTGAACCAAAGCCTGATAAAATTTAGTTTAAAACAGTAGTTAATACATCATAGCAATTCTGAAGCATTTTAAAATTTGTTGTTACTCTACAATGGAATTTAAATATGGAATCCTTGTCATATACAGTAACTATTTCTATATCATACTTTTAGATTACTGTTACCTCCTTTGTAGAATCTGTTTTTAAAGATTTGAACATAACTATGATCAAATATGAAGGCCCTTCTCTATTTCCTTCAATTCTCTGTTTTTCTTTTCTTTTTTAAGGCCACATCTGGCGGTGCTCAGAGGTGACTCCTGGCTTTACACTCAGAAATCATTCTTGGCAAGCTCAGGGGTCCATGTGGAGTGCCGAGGATCGAACCTGGATCAGTCCTGGGTTGGCCACGTGTAAGGCAAATGTCCTATCCACTGTACTATTACTCTAGCCCATATTTCTCTCAATTCTTGAGAAGTTCTGCCTGAATGTATATATGTTCCACTATACCTGACTGTTTTCTGACTTCTTGTGCCAGTAGTCATGATTCTGCTTTCTGATACATGGATGTGTGCAAGTTTGGAAATGTGCCAAAGTCTAAGAACTCTGAAAATTTCCCTACAAATCTTTTTGTTTAGTTTTGTTTTGTCTGGGGGCCACACCCGGCAGCGCTCTGGGGTTACTCCTGGCTCTACGCTCAGAAATCGCTTCTGGCAGGCTTAGTGGATCATATGGGATGCCAGGATTCGAACCACTGTCCTTTTGCATGCAAGGCAAATGCCCTACCTCCATGCTATCTCTCCGGCCCAAGTTAAGTCTTTTGAGAATAAACTCTTCATGCTAGGAATGAACTTCCCTTAACTCAGGTCCCCTTGGAATTACCCCACAGATATATGTAGAATTATGGATTTCACTTTCCAATCTTATTTTAGATATCTAGTAAAATTAATTCAAATCTATATTTAATAAAAACATTAGATGCTATAATTATTTCAAAAGATAAATTTATGATTTTAAATGAAATCAGAATACTACTATAATTATTTGAAAATATATTCTACTTAACTATTTTAACTTTATTTTTCTACATGAAATAAATATTAATATAGTGCCAGGGATATAACTTAGTGAAATTTATTTAGAATAAAATGTTTTAAAATAATATCTATTATAATAAAACATCTCACTTAATATACCTTTATCATACTTACTTAGTTCTCACAACACACCATGCCTCTTCAAAAACATAATAATTCACATATAAATCCTTAAGTTTATCTCTCACTTCTTTTGCAGACTTTCGACTATATGTGGAATAAACTATTTTTGTCCGAGCCCTTTAAATTCAAATGAGAGTTTTAAAAAAATTAAATGAAAGCAGTAGAAACAAAAATAGTATAATTCAAAATATAAAGCCTATTTTGAATAATAATATAATTAATAGCATAAATAATCTGCTCATGGAACACATTCAGCTAGAGGCTGAACATAATGAACATAGATTTGCAAAGGCAATTTTATCTCTAGAATCTCTAAAAAGTAAAGAAGTTGTAGGGCCAGCTCAGTGGCGCTAGAGGTAAGGTATCTGCCTTGCCAGCTAGCCTAGGATGGACCGCGGTTCCATCCCCCAGAATCCCATATGGTCCCCCAAGCCAGGAGTGACTTCTGAGCTTATAGCCAGGAGTAACCCCTGAGCGTCACAGGGTGTGGCCCAAAAACAAACAAACAAACAAAAAAAAAGAAGTTGTGACTGATTGTAGAAAATAGAATGTTAAAGATAGTAAGCTGTGGGGAGGGGATTAGACGCTTGAAAAGCAGAAATGTTCAATAAAATATGACAACATAGAAGATCTGACCTTACATGAGAATTTTTATATAATTCTGAAAAAATTACATTTATACATTTTGTTTCTGGACCACACCCAGAAGCACACAGGGGTTACTCCTGGCTCTGAACTCAGAAATCAATCCTGGTAGGCTCAGAAGACCATATCTGGGAATTGCCACATGTAAAGTAAATGCTCTATCTGCTGTGCTATTATTACTCTGGCTACACTGTTTATATATATTTTTCTTTTTTTTTTATTTTGGGTCACACCCGGCAGTGCTCAGGGGTTACTCCTGGCTCTATGCTCAGAAATCGCCCCTGGGAGCCATAGGGGACCATATGGAATGCCGGGATTCAAACCACCATCCTTTTGCATGAAAGGCAAATGCCCCACCTCCATGCTATCTCTCCAGCCCACTGTTTATACTTTTAACCTTAGAATATCTATCATATAGAATTTTCAACAACCAGCCTTAAAATTTAAATAATTAAAATATTACCTATAATGACTGACCATAAAAAGATTACCCTGGCAATTATCAGAAAAAGATTTTCTAGAGGGTGAGCCACATCTAGCAGTGCTTCAGGCCTACTCGTAGTTCTACACTCATAGTTGTGCTTGAGGGATCACACATGGTGCCAAGGAGCAGACCCAGGTTAGCTGTATGCGTAACTAGCACCATAATCCCTCCCTCTCTATCCAGCTCCAAGAATTAAAATATTTTAATTCAGCCATTTAAGGAAACCTGAACTTGAACACCTTAATGAAAAAAAATTATTTTGATCAGTAAAAAACACTTTTCAAAATGCATGCAATATAGCACATTTTAAGTACTATTCTTATTTGTTAAAAGTGTAGGTAAACAGTGGAACTGCATAGTTATAGCCTGAGTTAGCTACTGGAATTATGGCCACTAGCCAAATCTACCATACTCTTACTACTTAGGACCTATTATATTGGAACACACACACACACACACACACACACACACACACACACACACACACACACACACTCACACACACAGATATACACACTATTGTGTTCGCAAACCTGTCAACAATTTATCTTTAGAAAATGATATTTGAGTATTTATTTTCAAATGTCTATTAAGCTTGCTTTAGAAGCCTCTTGTTCAATATCTAAGAGTTGGATAGATAGCCATTTTTTAATATCTTCCAATACAAGGGTAGGAGACTATTGTGCTGTATGATTTTCTCCTCTATTTCTAAGAGTTACTAAAATTCCCAAGTATGGCTGACTGAAATATTCAATCAGTTACCAACCTTAAGTCTGCATCCTCATAATGTGGGTGATTCACAATTGGGCGAAGAGTAGAGAGCTTGATGCTTGCCATTGTAGGCATGGCACCAGCAAAAACAGCATCTGGAAAACAAGATAATATTCCCTGAAACATCTTTTACAAAAGCTCTATCTATAATATTTGAGCCCAAATTAGAAGGATATTAAAGCATTTGCTACTTGCAAGTATGGGCAGTGGAGCCATGGCTATGTGTTGTTTGCCCATGCTTTCCTGTATTTGTGAAATATATAATAAACAAAGTAAACAAAATAATTTCTAAACAACCATTTTTCTCTCCACTCAATGTTGACTGTTCACAAGTGCCAGCTGTTGTTAAATGCTAGTTACCTTGAAGCCAGGGATTGTGCTAAATATAGTATTGGAATTTGCTTTCTTAGATGGGTTCTATGTTACTCTATTTTAGAAAGTAACATAGCCACTGAGACACAGCAAAGTTGAGAGACTTGAGTAGTTAGAAAACATCAGCATTCTATCTCCTTTCCCCACCTAAGCCATTTTATAGCTTCACAGCTTCTGGTCAGGTTTAAACATTATGACTTGAATAATAGCGAAGCAGTAGGCTTTACAGCAGGGGTCTCAAACTCAATTTACCTGGGGGCCGCAGGAGGCAAAGTCGGGGTGAGGCAGGGCTGCATAAGGGATTTCGCTTACCGAATATTTGCAATAAAAAATCGCATTAGTAAGAAAAAAAACGCGTTCGGGGTATGCGAATGTTTAATGCGATATTTTTCTTACTAATGCGATTTTTATTGCGATTATTCGGTAAGCGAATAATCGTGAATACTGTGATATTTGAAGGCCGGCTGCGGGCCACAAAATGTTGTACGGAGGGCCGCAAACGGCGCGTGGGCCGCGGGTTTGAGACCCCTGTTTTACAGGTTCCATCCCCAGCACCACAAAGCCCCACCAGGAGTGATTTTTTGAGAGCGAAGCCAGGCATAAACTGGCTTACAAAATTAAACAAAAACAAAAAAGAAACACTATGAGAGTATGAAAAGATACCTAGGAATAGAATAACCTACAGTTTTTATAGTTCATTCTAATTCACAATTCTAAGAACTAAATATTTTAAAAAACAAGTATCATAGTACACTTTGTAGACTATGAGCAGTAGTCCTAAAATTTTGCCAGAGGAAAACTTTGTTCTTTCCTCAAATATCTTTACATATATATTTTAGTTTTTGTTTGACTTTATAAAATTTATGCATTTCATGAAGTTATTTCATTATCTGCTAATAATTCTTCAGAGGTAAATGACAGTTATAAAGCTATTTATGGTAGGAATATACCAAAATCTACTAGCCAGATTACATTTCTGTTTTAACTTAATTTTCTCTCTCAAATAAGACTAAATGCTTATTTTTGGATAATAAATTATTACATAATTTTAATTGTACCCAATAAATACACTATGAACAGGACGTTAACCAGTTTTATTGTAAATAACAGGATATTTATTTTGAGAAGCTATAAGCATTTTCTATAGCAATTCTAAGTAAAGCTTTACATTTCTCAAATTTAAAATATAAGTCACCAGAATATAAATGGCTTTACTGCAAAATTCCATGATTAATGATAAAAAAAACTCCTAGGCCAGATCAATGATTCTCAACTAGGTATGATTTTATTTACTACAAACATTAATGACTCTGGGAACATATCTGGTTGGGTCCAACCTGAAATAGGTCAGGCAGGGATCCATTGCATCTAGAGAATAATGAGAAATGCGATTTTTACATAGTCTACAAAACACAAAATATACAGTGCCATGTAAAGAACTCTGGGTTCAAGGATCCTAAACCCAAAGGCAGTGCCATACTGAAGAGACCAGGAAGGTCTGTTCATAGAGAGCTGAAAACATGAGGCAAAAACATGTATGGCAGAGACAGGCAGAAACAAAATCTATACAGTTGTCTTTCCTCTTGGTGGTAAGATAAATGACTATAACATGGAAGAAGTAAGGTATTTTCTTATAAATATACTTAATAGTCACTTAGTCTACTAGAAAAAACTGGGTAACTTCCAAACACATGACTTTGTAAGCAGACCAACCGGTGATTTCAGTGCCTGTCTTCTCAATGAAGCATCTTTGTGTAGTGCACAAACTACACAGTTGTACCTTGTGGGCCTTGGTATAAGAACAGTGATCTCACATGTTTTGTGAGTCATTAACTCCTGATGTTAATTAAAATTGTCCTGACAAGTATCTAGTATGATCAGTTTTGAGAGAGATAAAATTGGTTTTATGACAAGTTGATTTTGTGGGGAGTGCAGAGTATGCTCAAAATCTGTGAGAGTGGGGCCAGAGAGATAGCATTTGCTTGCATGTAGCTGATTCAGGACAGACAGTGGTTCAAATCTCGGCATTCCATATGATCCCCCGAGTCTTCCAGGAGCGATTTCTGAGTGTAGAGCCATGAATAACTCCCTGAGTGCCACCAGGTGTGACCAGAAAACCAAAAAAAAAAAAAAAAAAAAAAAAATCTGTGAATATAAAAGTGCATGCATTTTAAAATTATTCATACATATAAAGTGATAATCTTTATCACTTTATACACATGTCTGTATATATACAACAGAATGCTGTATTACCTTGTCTGGTATTGTATTTTATCCATTGTATCAGCTCTTCCTGAGGCAAATTACTGAATTCTCCCATTATGGTCCATTGATTATGGAGGTTTGCACACCCTTGTATTGACATCAATACAAGAACGCCAAAGATAATATTCTCAAAACGAAATTTGCTAAAAAGCCATCCAAAGAGCTAAAATAAAAGAAGCCATTTATTTGTAATTCATAAAGAGTTCTACTTCAGCTAAGTAGGTTTTCATTGATACTAACAGTATACTAAAACAGAAATATCACCGATTATTCAAAAAATATTTAGGAATTACAGGACTCAATTAGAAATGGATTTTTCCTTTTTTCTCACAATAATTAAGAATATGTGATCTGTTAAGTGTTGATTTGCTACTAGAAATTAAGCTGAGCAAGTCACAATTTTGAAACTAAAACCTTTTACCTTTTATGAACATATTACAAAATTTAGAGAAACTCCATAAATGCTAGCATGTAAATTCCTCTCAGGAAAATAAGCATTCTGATACTATGATAAGAAATTATAAACAGGGCTGGAGAGATAGCACAGAGGTAGGGTATTTGCCTTGCATGCAGAAGGACGGTGGTTCGAATCCTGGCATCCCGTATTGTCCCTGGAGCCTATTGGGAGCAATTTCTGAACATAGAGCCAGGAGTAACCCCTGAGCGCAGCTGGGTGTGACCCCCAAAACAAACAAACAAACAAAAAAGAAACTATAAACAAAACTAAATAAGGTACCTCTAGAAATGCCCTAGTCTCCAAATTTAGCAAGTTAGTTATTTGTATTTAATATAATGATGGCACTGAATTGATAACTTTTTCTAAGGATTCTCTAAGCCAAATAATATAAGGACAACTTAGAGTATATACTTTTAGTCTTTGATGAGCATTTTGTGATATAATTTTAATGGATCAAGAAACTCAAGCCAAACCCTACCACTCCAGCACCCATACTTTTTCTTGTTTTGTTTTGATTTGTTAGTTTTTGACTTTATTTTCCTTCTCTTTTTTCTTCCACTTTTCTCATTCTTTTTCACTCTTGTGGTTATTATTTAGAGATTAAGTTTTATTTTTATTTGCTGGGTCCATTTTTTTCTTTTTTCTTCTATTTTTCTTTTCTTTTTTTCTCTCTCTCTTCTTTCTTTTTTTGGTAATTGTCACCAAATTTTTCCCTCCCCTTTTCCTTATCCTTTTTATCTCCAATGACCGTGGAATAGATGCTCAATCTACAACAAGCTGTAAAGTGGAGACCAGTTGCACTAGCATACTAGGGGGTAGAGGAGGGAGATATGGGATGCATACTAGGAACAGGGGCGGAGGGAGGACAGCACTGGTGGTGGGAATGCCCCTCACTCATTGTCACTATGTACCATAAATGATGCAGTGAAAGATTGAGTTGACAGGGCTGTTTTAAGGCCAGCAGTTTTAATTTGACAAGTTTTTCTGAGTTGACATATTGATGACCCAGGTTTGATGCCCGATGCTTATATGGACCCCCAAGCCCTGTCAAGCGAGATGCCTTGCACCCAAAACCAGATATAAACCCTGGTAACTATTGGGTGTGTCCCAAAAATCAAAAAAGGGGGAAAAAGAAACTAAGTAAAAAGCTATGTTTTTCAGGGGCCCTTAGTATTCAAAGGGCTGAAGTTCATGCTTTATATGTGAGTCCCAGCTTGGACTGCTGGGACCAAACTGGGAATTGTCTCTGAGTGCAGCCAAATATGGGCCACAGAATAAATAACAAAACAAAAATGGGATAATACCAAACTAATTGAGTGACCATAAAAATAGCAGTTAAAATTCAGTCATGGGAATTGCACTGTAGGTGCTATAGTTGTTAATAAGGTAGTTACATTACAAGAAAAAACTTACCTGTTGAGAGCAAAACAAGGAAGCCACAATGCACATGTGTGGTGTCAAAAACAGCTTCATTCTCAAAATTAAAATGGCAATGATGGTAAACGATATCAACTGCAACAGGTGAAACGTTAGCTATAAAACAAGCAAAACGACTTTCACTTCATAGATTTATAAATGAAAATAAAATATTAGATTCATTAGGATCTTTTAACGTAGTACTAAGTCTTTATTCCACAAAAATTGATCAAATCTTAGTATATGTAAGATACTGCTCTTATATATATCTATATATATTAGTATCTGTACTGTAGATACAACAGTAAATAAACAATAATTTATATGAGTTTTTACAGCATTTGGTCTATGTTGTTGAAAAGAATTATGGAACTGAAGAGGTAACAAGGGAGAGAGCATTATCCATACACAAAGTGGACTTGGAATTGATCCCTAATAATGTATTTGATCCCCGAACACTGCCAGTAGTGATTGCTGAGCACAGCATAAGCCCTAAAACAGCTAAATTGAACTAACAAGCAAATTAACAGAAGCATAAAAAGTCATGAGTCTTTTATAAGGACTATATGAAATCTGTAATCGCTTTGTAGGATTGGCATTTTAGAAAAATGAGCCTTGGAATACAGGATCAGGGTCTGTGTTTCCAATTTCTTGTGTCTCTCTCCTTTTCCTTCTTCAGAAGTGATTCAAAGTTTCCATTGTATGAGTCTTGCATTTCTTTTGTTAGGCTCACTCTAAAAGTACTACGTTTTATGAGGCATAATTTTGAAAAATAGGCATTTTATTTCTGTGTCATTTATTTCATTGATGGCATTAATGAATACAATGAAATTTTGTTGATTTTATAGCCTGTCATGTGACTGCACTAATATTTTTAGATTTATTTCAAGAATATCTAGGATTTTCTTAATATGCAACATTAAGAAAATATCACTTCATATGCAAATAGCAATAGTTTGATTTCCTCTTTATGAATCTGGGTGCATTTAATATCTTTTTCTTGGCTACTTTCTATGACAAGTATTACTGATACTATGTTTTTTTTGTTTTGGTTTCTCGGGTCACACCCGTTTGATGCTCAGAAATTGCCCTGGCTTGGGGGGACCCTATGGGATGCCGGGGGATCGAACCGTGGTTGCGGTCCTTCCTTGGCTAGCGCTTGCAAGGCAGACACCTTACCTCTAGCGCGCCACCTCGCCGGCCCCGAAATAATAGTGGTGAGAGTGGACAACTTATCTCATGGCTGGTATTAAAGGAAAGCTTAGTATTTTCCTGTTGGATACTAGCTGTGAATCTGGAGTGTCATGCTAAGTGAAGTTAGTCAGGGACAGAGAAGATGACTTTTCAAATATGAGGTATATAAAGAAAAACAATAGGGGCACAAACAAAAGCCCACAACAGAAACAGACAACTAGTCATCAGTAGGAAGCTTACCATGAGTGGTAGGAATGGAGGAGGGACTATAATTTCTGGGGCATGAGGAAGATTGACACTGGGACAATGGTAGAAGGAAAAGAACACTCTGAATGAGGGAGTGGTGTTAATACTATAATTAGTAGTATTGCAAACCATACTGCCTAAAATAAAGTAATAAATGACTGATAATCACAGTCACATATAACAGAAGCACTCAAAAGCAGATACTTTACTGTCAACAGTGTGAAAATATCTAAAACTCAGATCAGACCCTTATCCACAAAGTTCCTCATGAAGACCAGATTCTTTGCATATAGTTATTTCACTGAACTGGTTTAGTTTTCTCATTTTCTGCTATTTTTTTGACCTTTTTTAAGGCACCAATAATATGAAGAAATCACACATCTAAACATATATGTACCCAATGATAGGCCAGCAAAGTACATAAATCAACTGCTGCATTATTTGAAGAAAGACATCAGTAGCAACGTAATAATAATGGGAGACTTCAACATAGCCTTGTCACCACTTGATAGGCCAACCAGGCTAAAACTTAACAAAAACATACAGGCTCTAAAGGAAGAAATAGAAGACAGTGGTCTAATAGATAGGTATAGGGCTCTTCATCATTAGAAAACTGGATAAACATTCTTCTCCAATGCACATGGGTAATTCTCCAAGATAGGCCTCATACTGGGTCATAAAACAGACATCCATAAATTTGACAGGATAGAAATAATTTCTGCAATCTTCTCAGACAATAAAATACTGAAGATATATGTAATTCTACAAGCAGATATGGAGATACTACTTTAAAATCTGTCAATTAAACAGTTCACTACTGAACAGCCAGTGAGTCAAGAGACAAAATCCAGTAATAAATTGAAAGATTCCTGGAAAATGAGAATAAAGACATGAATTATCAGAGTCTGTGGGACACAACAAAAGTATCAATATCAAGAAAAAATTTATAGCATTACAAGCATTCATCAGAAAGGAAAAAAGACCTACATATATAACAAGACACATCTAAATATACTGTAAAATGACCAACAAAATGAGCTGAAAATAGCAGGTGGAAGGAAATAATAAAACTAAGAGCAGAAATTAATAAACTGGACATCAAAGAAACAATCCAAAATATCAATGAAAGCAAGAACTTGTTCTCTAAAAAATAAACAAGATTAATAAACCATTAGCAAGATTTATCAAGAAAGAGATAAAGAGAAATTTAATATGCAGAATCATATATGAAAAGGGAGAAGTCACTGCAGACACTACAGAAATTCAAAGGGTAATCAGAAACTACTTTGAGAAACTCTATGCCATAAAACAAGAGAACCTGGAAGAAATGGATGAGTCTTTGGACTCTTACAACCTTCCAAGGTTCTAGAATATGTAAATACAACTATCATTATGGAGTAAATTGAAAAGGTAATCAAAAGGGTTCCCAAAATCAGAAGCCCAGATCCAGATGGATTCACTAGTGAATTCTATCAAATCATTAATGAAGATCCACTGCCAATCCTCTTCAAGCTCTTCCAGGAAATTGAAGAAACATAGTTTCTATGAAGCCAAAATAAACCTGATACCAAAATTAGACAAAAATACCACAAAAAGAGAATTATAGGCCATATCCTTGTTAAACATGGATGCAAAGACCCTCAACAAAGTACTAGCAAACAGAATCCAACAATTCATCGAGAAACTTGTACACCATGACAAAACAGGATTCAATGTCAGAATGCAAGGATGGTTTATGCAAGTCAATAAATATAATAAACTATATCAATTAAATAAAAATAAAAAACATATGATATCAATAGACATAGAAAAAGCATTTGACAAGGTCTATCACCCATTAAAGACAAAAATTCTCAATAATATAGGAATTGAAGGAACTTTCCTCAATATTGTAAAGCCAATAAACCCAATTATCCACTGCAAACATTATACTCAATAGGGAAAAACTAAAAGCTTTTCCACTAAGATCTAGCACAGTGCAAGGTTGAGCACTCTCGACAGACACTTCTATTCAATACTGGAAGTACTTGCCATAGCAATTAGGCAAGAAAAATTCCTCAAGGGCATCCACACAGGAAAGAAAGAAGTGAACTCTCATTGTTTGCAGTTGACATACCTTATCTAGAAAATTCTAAAATCTCTACAGAAAAGCTTTTTAAAACAATAGACTTGTAAAACGGCAAGCAACAAAGTTAATACACAAAAATCCATGGCTTCCCTATACATAAATAATGAAAGAGGAAAAAAGATATTAAAACAATCCCATTCACAATTGTGCCTCAGAAAATCAAGTACTTTGAAGTCAATTTATCTAAAAAGGTGAAAGAATATATAAAGAAACTACAAAAGACCCGCTTCAAGAAATAAAAGAGGATATCAGAAAATGTAGATATATACCCTGATCCTGGATTGGGAGAATGAACATCACTAAAATGCCAATGCTTCCTAAAGCATGTTACAGATTTAATCTGATCCCTAGATAAATCCCCATGACATTTTTCAAAGAAGATCAAAAGAGCTCCTGAAATTAATACAGAGACAGAAATATGCACAAATAGCTAAAGCAATCCTTGACAAAAAATACAATGGGAGGAATCACTTTCCCCAACTTTAAACTATAAAGCAGTATTATAAACTTTAAACTATAAAGCAGTATTATAAAGCAGTAGCTATTAAAGCAACACTGTAATGGATGATATGAGATATGATATGGAGATAGACCTTCCTGTTTATAAACAATTTTTCATAAAGCATCAAAAAAAAAACCCACAAAGTGACACCAGGCTTGCTAATAACACATCAGCACCTATGTGTTTCTGGTATAATTAAGATCTTGTCTGAGAGAGCTCTAAAAAGGAAATCACCAACCTAAATTAAGCTTTCCTAGCAAAAAAATTTTGCACATAGTTCTTCAAGAAACCTTTGATAATCTTATTACTGGGGACATATGAACACAACACATTGAATGACGGGAAGGGCTTATTCCAGTTTGGGTACTGATTGGGGATTTATTGTGATGACACACTGCTGAGTCTTGGCCCTATAAATTTTGTAGTAGATTACTGTTTATCTTTTTTTTCTGGCCACACCCATTTGATGCTCAGGGGTTACTCCTGGCTAAGTGCTCAGAAATTGCCCCTGGCTCGGGGGGACCACATGGGACGCCGGGGATCGAACCGCGTCCTTCCTTGGCTAGCGCTTGCAAGGCAGACACCTTACCTCTAGCGCCACCTCGCCAGCCCCGGATTACTGTTAATCTTAACTAAAGAATGACAGATCTCTTATTTTGTGGTTGCTTTTTAATGTGTAGTGAAGTGACTTATAGAAATCAAACAGCAGCTATTAAAATGTCAGATGCAAACTTGATGCTCTTTACAAGTTTGGCTTCTGGAGTTTAATAAACTGTGAGCAAACAGACTTGAATTTGTCTTTTATTCCACTCTATAGCTTGCAACAGAAACATTCATCTTAATGCAACTGGAATAATGTTTTACTGAAATCAACACACAAATAATACGTGTGCCTAACAGTTGTAGACGTTAATGATAGTGATAAAGCATGAAGTAATAATATCCTCGTTGATGAAAAAAAGAAATGTAGATGAACTCTCATGTTGTTTGTATATGATAAATGACAATATGATGTTTGATATGACAATCTTTTTCTGTCAAACACTGAGTTATTCCAACAATATTTTAAAAGACAAAAAACTTATTTATCTACTAAAAAATATAAACACAAATTGGAATAAGAAAAGCCTTTTCAACAAGAAGTACTGGGAAAACTGGTCAACTACATGTAAAAAAAAAAATGAACTAAGACCTCTCCTTAACACCAAGCACAGGGTTAAGTTAAAATGGATTAAAGACCTCAATATCAAGAAAAAATAGATTCATATAGCAAAGTGGCAGGTTACAAAATTAACATGCAAAAATTAATGTCCAATAATTTATACACCAATAATGATAGAGAAGAAATGAAAATTAAAAAACAATTTCATTCACATTATTGTCATACAAATTCAAATACGTTGGAGTCAACTTAATTAAAGAGATGAACACCGATACAAAGAAACTATAAAACACTGTCTCAAGAAATAAAAGAGGACACATGGAAATGGAGACATATATCCTGCCCATGGATTGGGAGGATTAACATAATTAAAATGGCAATACTCCCCAAAGCAGGGGACGGAGAGATAGCACAGTGGTGTTTGCCTTGCAAGCAGCCAACCCAGGGCCTAAGGTTGTTGGTTCGAATCCCGGCGTCGAATCCCCCCCCGTACCTGCCAAGAGCTATTTCTGAACACCGCCGGGTGTGGCCCACCCTCCCCCCCCCAATATTCCCCAAAGCATTGTACAGATT
Source organism: Suncus etruscus (assembly GCF_024139225.1). Classification (NCBI taxonomy): domain Eukaryota; kingdom Metazoa; phylum Chordata; class Mammalia; order Eulipotyphla; family Soricidae; genus Suncus; species Suncus etruscus. The sequence continues at coordinate 112,265,407 of NC_064857.1, read as the reverse complement.
TAATGCAATAATCCAAGGATACCCATAACATTCTTCAAAGAATTGGATCAAACACTCCTGAAATTCATTTGAAACAATTACCCATGAATAGCTAGAGCTATTCATTAGGTAAAGGAATATGGGAGGCATCACTTTCCCCAACTTTAAATTGTGTTACAAAGCAATTGTCATTAATACAGTATAGTATTGGAATAAAGACAGACTTTCAGATCAAAGAAATAGACTTTAGTATTCAGAGAATATTTCCCAGACACACAATCAATTAATCTTTGATAAAGTGGTAATAAATACAAAATGGAGCAAGGAAAGCCTCTTCAACAAGTGGTGCTGGAACAAAAACATGCAAAAACATGAACTCAGACCTCAATCTAACACCATGCACAAAGGTCAAATCCAAATGGATTAAAGACCTTGATATCAGATCCCAAACCATAAGGTATATAGAACAACATGTGGGTAAAATACTCCATGGCATAGAGACTAAAGACATCTTCAAGGAGGAAACATCACTCCTCAAACAAGTCAAAGCAGAGATACACAGATGGGACTACATTAATCTGAGAAGCTTCTACACCCCAAAGGAAAAGTAATTAGGATACAAAAGCCACTCACAAAATGGGAGAAATTATTCACCCAATACCCATTAGATAAGGGGCTAAGATCTAAGATATTCAAGGTACTGACAACTTAACAAAAATATCTAACCCCATTAAAAATATGGAGAAGAAATGAACAGCCACTTTCTCAAAGAAGAAATACAAGTGGCCAAAAGATACATAAAAAATGCACCACACATCACTAAGTATCAGGAAGATGTAAATCAATAAAACACTGAGGTACCATATCTCATGCCACAAAGACTGGCACACATCACAAAGAAGAACAACAATAAGTGCTGGCAAGGATGTGAAGAGAAAGGAACTCTCGTCTCATTCATTGCTGGTGGGACTGGCATCTAGTCCAGCTTTTATGAAAAAAAAAAACAAAAAACAATAAGGAGACTCCTTAAAAAACTGGAAATAGAGCTCCCAGATGATCTATATGGATTTTATATATATATATATATATATATATATATATATATGCATATATATATATATACCATTCCTAGGGATATGCTTTAGGAACACAAAAACACAATAGAAAAATTCTTTCTGCACACCTATATTTATTCAGCACTATTTACCGTAGTCAGAATCTGGAAACAACCAAGATGCCTTTCAACGATGAATGTCCTCAAACTTTTTAAACAGGGGGCCAGCTTACTGTCCTTCAGATTGTTGGAGGGCCAGATTATAGTAAAAAAAAATTATGAACAAATTTCTATGCACACTGCATATATCTTATTTAGAAGTGAAGAAACAAAATGGGAATAAATACAATATGTGGCCTGCGGGTCATAGTTTGAAGACCCCTGGAAGAAACTGTGGTGCATATACACGATGGAATATTATGCAGCCATCAGGAGAGATGAAGTCATAAAATTTTCCTATACATGAATGGACATGGAAACTGAGTGAAGTAAGTCAAAGGGAGAGAGACACACAGAATAGTAACACTCACCTATGGGTTTTAAGAAAAATAAACATTATTGTAATAATGCCCAGAGACAACAGAGATGAGGGCTGGAAGGACCATAATGTGAAGCTCACCACAACAGTGGTGAGAGCAGTTATAGAAATAACTACACTAACAAATATCATGACAATGTTAATGAGAGAAGTAGAATGTTTGTCTCGAATACAGGCAGTGGGTGGGGGAGGTAGGGGTTGGGGTTTTTGGTCGTGGGAATGTTGTAAGGGGTTTTCTTTTTATGACTGAAGCCCAATCACAAACATGTTTGTAATCATGGTGCTTGAATAAATAAATCACTCAAACAAATACCAAAAAATAACATTGATATCAGACCAGAAACCATAAGATACATAGAGGAAAACATAGGCAGTAATAGTCTATGACACTGAAGCTAAAGGCATATTCAAGGATGAACCACCACTGGCCAACCAATGCAAGCAAAGATAAACAAATGGATTAAACTCAGATGCTTTTGTACCTCAACAGAAATAGTGACTAGGTAACAAAGGCCACTCTTTGTTTGGAAGAAACTATTCACACAATACCCACAAGGGGTTAATATCTAATATATACAAGGCTCTTACTAAACTTTACAAGACAAAATCTAAACCCATCAAAAATGAGAAGAAAAAATAAACATTTCCTCAAGGAAGAAATACTGATGGCCAAAAAGCACATGAAAAAATGTTCTAGATCAGTAATCATCAGAGAGATGAGATGCAAATCAAAACAACAATGATATATCATCTCACACCACAGAGACTAGCAAATGTCACAAAAACAAGAACAACCAGGGCTGGAAGAAAAGGGCTCTGATTCACTGTTGATGGGAATTCAGGCTGCTCCAGCTGTTTTGAAAAAGAATATGAAAATTTCTTAAAAAGCTAGCAATTGAGCTTCCATATTACCCAATAATACCATTCCTAGAGTTATACCCTGGGAACACAAAAACACAATGCAAAAATAACCTCTGCACTCCTCTTTTCAGCATAGCACTATAGACTATAATAGCCAGAATCTGGAAACAACTAGGTGCCTGACAATAAATGAGTAGCTGAAGAAACCATGGTACATCTACACAATGGAATATTATGCAGCCATTAGGAAAAATGGAAGTTGTGAAATTTTCTTATACTTGGATGGACATTGGAGGCTATTATGCTGAGTAAAGGAGCCAAACAGAAAGGTATACACATAGAATAATCTATCTCATTTGTGGAACATAAGAAAACAAAGAGATTATATGATAATATTACCCAGAGACAATAGAGATAAAGGTCAGGAGGTCCAGCTCAGGGTAGAAAGCTTTCCACAAAGAGCAGTTAGTGTAGATAGAGTAGTAAAGAGTTTACTAGGACAATAATAATTGGAACTGATCACTCTGACAAGAACTCAATGCTGAAACCTTGCCCAACAGGCAATGCACCTCTCCATTAACAATAGTGTAAACCACAGTGTCAAAAAAGGAAAGTGAGAGAGAGGAAGAGAAAGAGAGAAGCAATTTTCCTGATCTAGAGGAAGTCAGGGGTTGGGGTGGGGAGTGGGAGGAAAATGGGAGGTATCCGTGATGGTGATGGGAAGAGTGATGATGAGAAATGTGTACATTGTATGACTTAAATCCAACAATGAACAATTTTGTAACTATGGTGTTAAATAATTAAAAAAAAGTATATATAAAAAGAAATATAATTTCTTCTATTTTTCAAATATTTTCCACAAATTTTTTTTTGTTTTTGTTTTTGGGTCACACCCATTTGACGCTCAGGGGTTACTCCTGGCTATGCGCTCAGAAATCGCTCCTGGCTTGGGGGAACCATATGGGATGCTGGGGGATCGAACAGCAGTCTGTTCTACACTAGCGCTTGCAAGGCAGACACCTTACCTCTAGCGCCACCTATCCGGCCCTTCCACAAATATTTTTATGAAAATAAAAATTATAACAAAAATATTTAAAAAGATACACCCTGCTTAATATTATTTAATAATAAACTATTAATAGTTTAATAGACACATATCAGAGATGAAAATAAAAGCTTTACCTCACCATGTTCAAGGAGATGTTTTCTGTAATAAAACAAAAATATTCCCTATTTAATGAATGTACATTATACTATATCACATATAAATAAAAACAGATTGGTTCTTAGATTTTAAATTGTTCTAATTGGTGAGCATTATTTAGCACCCAATTTATAAGCATAAACTATTAAAGGTCACTAAAAATCTCAACAGCTTAAAACAAATAATTTATATGATTCTGAAATATACTATTTGTGGTAGATAAGAAGTTAATTCTTTAGATGAAATAGGTTTTGCTGATGACTAAAGGGTTGAACTTCTAAAAAAATAAATAAGAATTTATATTAAATATTCAATCATTTGCTTAACATGCAAGGTAATCAATGAACTTATCATTTATTTTTATTTCCACAATTACAATAGCATATGTATCTCATACAAAAATCTCTGTAACCATCATTGAGTATATCCTATGACAAATGTCTAGAAGAAAAGTTGCTGGATAAACTAAAGTATCTAATGTACTCTGGTACTTGTTGGACAGCACATTTGTCAAGCATCCCTTGAAGATCAGTACAAATCTAGAGTATATAAAATATATATTTTGATGCTAGCCTCAAAGAGTTTATATGTATAAAAAGAGAAATTTATAAAATACTGTCTTATAAGATACAGAAACCTTCTAAATAAATTTTAGGATAAAAAAGTAGATAGTTTAAAAAGTAAGCAAATTAAAAAATGCAGAGATCCATATCATTTTTTGATTCTTATGATATTTTTCATTTATCTATTTAATAAACACATACCATATGTACTCAATAAACATATACAAGCTTACTTTAATCACTATTAGTTCAATAAAATTATAGGCCATAAAATTATAATAGAGTAAATTACTCTTCAATATACATTTAAATTTATTAACTTTAATTTTTAATTACTATAGTTTAGGTCACATGTTTACAATTGTTAAAATAGAAAATACTTTGCTACATTTTTTTTAAATTATATGTCTCTGTGTACATGAAATCTATGTAATTTTTGTGTGTCAGCTATATCCAGTGAGCGATGCTCAGGTCTTACTTCTGGCTCTGTGCTAAGGGATCACTCCTTCAGTGCTCAGATGACCATATACAGTTCCAAGAACGGAAGAAGGATCAGCCACAGAAGAGGCAGTGTGTCTTAAGGCCCCTCCGCTTTTTCCACAGCCCTGAATATGTGTTTTGGGAAAAGCAACCAAATCACAGGCAATAAAAAAATTTAAAGTGGGGCCCGGAGATATAGCACAGCGGTGTTTGCCTTGCAAGCAGCCAATCCAGGACCTAAGGTGGTTGGTTGGAATCCCGGTGTCCCATATGGTCCCCCTGCCTGCCAGGAGCTATTTCTGAGCAGACAGCCAGGAGTAACCCCTGAGCAACGCCGCGTGTGGCCCAAAAACCAAAAAAAAAAAAAATTTTTTTTAAGTGAAACTACATTATAATTTAAAAAGCTTCAGCCCAACTAACAATAACATTAAAGGAAATTTAGAGCATAGGAGAAATTATAAACTATTATTAGATGTAAGGGGTTACATGAAGTGGTGATTCCAGAACTTATATGACATTCCATATTCTTTTTAGAAAAGAAAAAGTATCCAGAATGCCTCTGAAAAAATCTACCGTAAGAAACAGAAAGTACCCCTTACACCAAGTGTAACCAAAGCATCACCACCCCTAAGGCATCACTAGAAGCAGTGTTGCCTAATTTGGCAAAGATCAATTTAAATTATGGAAGAAACACCTACAATGTAATGGTTAAATAGCAAAACAGGACTGTGCTTTCATTACTTAGTCATTTGGGTCATTCCCATCACCAGTGCTTGGGGACCATTAGGATCATACCATGTGGTACTTGGAGGACCACACAGTTCAAAACCCAGGCTTTGCACAAGCAAGTCATATGTTCTACTGAGTGAGTTACAGTCTGACCACTTAAACTGATTTAAAAGTGATTAAAGAAGGACTGGAGAGAAAAATCAAGAAGCAGAGGAGCATCCAGCATGTGCCAGACCTGAGTTTCATCCCTGGTAAAATGCACAGAAGAATCCCAGAGAACAGGTGCAGGCATCCCTGGAAGTCCTGGCCACTACTGGCAAGAACAGCCTGCATTACTCTGGACAATCTCAGAGACCACTGGGCACACCTAGGTGTGTGCTATCGCCCATCACCAGCTGCTGAGTGTGAACCCTATAAAAGTTTATAAAAATTACATTTTCAAAGATCCCTGGGTACAAGAGAATGTGCTCAATAGCACCAATAGTTAGATATTATCTGATACTTCAAGACTTGAACAAATTATTACCTTGAGTTTTATAAGGATGATTCATAAAAAACAACAATGATAAATGTTGAGGAAGATATAAAGATATAAAAAAGTGAGGCAACAATATACAATGCAACAGTATATAAGTTCTCCAAAAAATAAAATTGTCATATAATTCAGCCCTCTCACATTTGAGAATTTATCCAAAGAATCTGAAATAGGTATCTCAAAAAGATATTGTATTTACTGAAGCATTATTCATAGTAGCCAATACATGGAAATATATCTATAGATAGATGAATTAATAAAGAGATAAACATTTAGCAATATGGAAAAGAAATTCAACAAATTGTACAATATAAATGAACTGGGATGGCACTGAGTATAGAATGACAGTTGCCAATAGCTAAGGAGCAAAGTTAATGAGAAGACGCTCAACATATTGACTTTTAGGTATGAGATGAAGTTCTGAAGAACAGCACTGTGACTATTATTAATCTAATTATATGTGCACTTATATATGTATTTAGGTTCTGCATTAATGTAATTATATTAATAAAAGATGTCATATCTAAGAGCCATACTATTAAAAAGATGATTGGGAGGTTATATATGCTATTTCACAATACCTATGTGCATCAAATCATACTGGATACTGTAAGGGCATACTATTAACATGACCAAAAAAGCATGAAAGAAAATAAAGAGTACAATTTTAATAATTCTGATGTGGGGAAGTGTTTTATTTGAGTAATGAATACATATATAGTTTGTAAAAATTTGTAACATAAGGGGGCCGGAGTGGTGGCGCAAGCGGAAGATGTCTACCTTGCCCAAGCTAGCCTAGGACAAACCGAAGTTCTATCCCCATTGTCCCTAATGACACCCCAAGCCTGGAGTGATTTCTGAGCATAGTCAGAAGTAACCCCTTGTGTCACTGGGTGTGGCCCAAAAACAAACAAAAAATTTGTAACATAAAAAGTTAAAAATTTGATAAGATGTTTACAAGGATATAGGAACTCTCATCACTCTTAATCACACATATTTAGCAAATTACAAAGTAATCCCAAACTACTGTCCTAGAGTACCATTTCAAATATCCAAATATTAAATTTTGTTTTGTTTTTGGGCCACACCCAGTGACATTCAGGGGTTACTCCTGGTTATGTGCTCAGAAATCGCTCCTGGCTTGGGAGACCATATGGGTCCCTGGGGGATTGAATCGCAGTTGGTCCTTGGCTAGCGCTGGCAAGGCAGATGCCTTACTGCTTGCACCACAAATATTCTATATATTAAATTTTATCAGCTATTCCCAAGACTCTGGAAACAACCAAGATGCCCTTCAACAGACGAATGGCTAAAGAAACTGTGGTACATATACACAATGGAATATTATGCAGCTGTCAGGAGAGATGAAGTCATGAAATTTTCCTATACATGGATGTACACGGAATCTATTATGGTGAGTGAAATAAATCAGAGCAAGAGAGAAAAATGCAGAATGGTCTCACTCATCTATGGGTTTTAAGAAAAATGAAAGACATTCTTGCAATAATAATTTTCAGACACAAAAGAGTGATGAGTTTAGTTAGAGAAATAACTACATTTTGAACTGTCCTAATAATGAGAATGTATAAGGGAAATGGAGAGCCTGTTTAGAGTACAGGTGGGGGTCGGGTGGGGAGGAGGGAGACTTGGGACATTGGTGATGGGAATGTTGCACTGGTGATGGGTGGTGTTCTTTACATGACTGAAACCCAAACACAATCATGTATGTAATCAAGGTGTTTAAATAAAATAAAAAAATTTTATCAGCTATTCCAAATAGTATGAAAATACATATACGGGGATGTTCACTATTCATAACAATGGATTTTGTAATAAAAAGAAAATTATGATCTAAATATTTACTAATAGAGAAATACTGAAATACATGCTATTTATTTATAAATATAAAATGTGGAAGAAATGGAGGCATATGCCCAAGGTACATTGTTAGCAAAATTAAAAGTTGCAGAAAAATAGTATTTCTAGGAAGAGACATACAAAACCAATGATATCAATTAGATGTACTTCTAAGAAAAGAAACAGTCACTCTTTTCTTGATGTTTGCTGGAATATGTTACCACAAACATGGACTGTCTTGTAATTTTAAAGATCCTCTGCCCTTACATACATATGTATAAAAGAAGTCACTTTTAGGTTCATCTCTAAGAAAAACCTTATCTTCCCCACATACCCACTCTCAGCCTAACCTCCATATTACATCCTTCCAAGTTCTGAAGACAGTTGCCATGGATCTTCTCTCCTCTATTATAAAATTAACTATCCTAAATCCATTAATGCATTCCTTATATGAAAATATTGCAGGTGTTAATTATATATCATCAGGAGGAGAAGGCACATTTTCCTGAGGAAAGAACAGTTTATACTAAGCTCCTTAGCTTGGAATGACTTTCAACAAATGTACTATAATATTCTTAATCTTTCTGCAACAGGAGTTTACTAAAAACACAAAGGTAAAGGGCTTATGAAAAGTTTTCAGTAAATTTAAGAAATTCCCCACCAAATTTACTTAGGGTAATATATTTATGGTACATCTATAAATTTTAAGTGTGATTTAAGACATTCCACTGAAAGAAGCTTTTTCATGCCTTGCAAAAATGTAATTTAAGTCATGCTCTATTTTTCTCACATAAGTTTATGTCTTAATTGTAGACATATAATCCAAAAAATGTGATAAAATATTTTAATAATAAATGGATGAAATCATTTTAATTTAAAAAAGGCAATTTTGCTTTTTCTAAAAGTGAAAATTTCAAATTGAACTTTACCTTTCCTCTGTTTACTAACTTTAAATTCTAATGCCATTTTAAACTAAAATACATTTAAACTTTGAACTAGTTTACAATTATAGATAGCTATAAAGTAAGTCCAAATGTAAAAAGCAACACAGAAACAATACTGTCTTTTACTAAGAAAATATTTAAGTATGGTTCATATCACTGATCATAATCATAACACTCTAGTTTAATATATTCATTTAAATAATTGATAAATCAGTAAATTATTTATAATTGAATATATTACATCTTATAATTACCTTAGGTAAGTGTTTGAAGATAAGACACATGATATATCACGTAAGGTCTGTAAAAAGAGTTAAATCAATGATAATTTTCTAGAGAATTATATAACATTAAATTTTTTTGTTTTGGGCCACACCCGGCAATGCTCAGGGGTTACTCCTGGCTTTGTGCTCAGAACTGGCTCCTGGCAAGTACTGGGGGACCATATGGGATGCTGGGATTCGAACCATCAGTCCTGGGTTGGGCACTTGCAAGTTTGCAAGGCAAACACCCTATTGCTGTGCTATTTCTCCAGCTCTAAAATGTTCTGATTCAGTAATATAAGCATTCCCATTAAATTGAAGCATATTTTTTTGGAATGATATTTTAGGACTGACAGATATTTTAAAAGGTGAGCACATGCTTTGGACAGGAGTGAGTTCAATTGCGCATCACTGATATGCTTCTACATACTCCCCTCCGCCCCCCCCACAAAGGTCTCCTTAAGAACAAGTTAGCCTTACCTTGGCCAAAACAACTTGTCTATTTTTTTAAAGTAAGAAATAGCAGCTATACTATCATTTTATACTATAATTTATGTTTCACCCACTTAATACTTAACTCCTGAATTACCTCTCCAAGTATAGTCCTGAAAGAAAATTAGAATTTGAGAGGACTGAATAGAAAGAGACTCCAGGAGACAATCTGTAAACTGAGCTAGGCAGGGCTAGAGGCTAGGGAAGAGGCTACAGGAAAGAAGCAAAAGTGTGTGATATTTATCAATTCCCCCCCCCCAATATATCTACCCTGATTCTTTCCAAGGGCCCCTCAAAAACTAAACTAAGGGAAAAACAATAAAAGTGATTCCCTTGTTATTTCATCTTCTATATAAAAACAAAGAAATTTACACTAAGTCACATAATCACACTTAGTCACACTAAGTCATAAGACAGAAGACACGCATTTGGACTTTAAATATAAAAACTGGTTTCAGGGGTCAGAGTGATAGCACAGCAAGGGCATTTGCCTTACACACAGCCGGACTAGGTTTGATCCCTGGCATTCCATTTGGTACCCTGAGCCTGTCAGGAGTAAATTCTGAGCACAGAGCAAGAATAACCCGAGCACTACTGGGTGAGGTCCCCAAACAAAACAAAACAAAACAAAACAAAACAAAATACCCAGACAAACAAAAATGGTTTTAACAGGCCAGGATAGTGGTAGTGATGGAGAAATCATGTTATTCCTATTTGCTTAGAGAGATAGTAAAATTGTGATAAACAAAAGATAGTAAATTTGTAATTGTGCTTATCTTGCATAACATCAACATCATTTTATGCATCTGTGACAATTTAATATCTTTTACTCCAGTCAATAAGAGAAAACATCTTATTTGTCCTAGTGTTCAATATATAATTTTAGAAAGGGGATTTGTTTTATTATACAATGTATAACACCCTTCCCCAATAAACTAATTTTTAATAAATAAAATATTTATTTAAAAAGTTCTTGATGCATACTGGAAAAAAGAAAAATTTTTTGAGGGAATAACTAAAATTATCTTTTCTAATGTGACTTTATAAAACATGCATGTTATTAAAGATCTGAATAAAAACTACAGTTGAGGAGGAAAAAAGTGGTATGTGGTATGTAAATAATTCAAAGGAAGGGAGAACACCCAATGATGACAACCCCTTGAATTTGAACTATATGAACTGATTCTTAAGCATGGGATAAAGGAGTTAAAGGAGCAGGAAAGGAAGAAGCGGACGAGAAGTGGCACACAGAGCACAATGGTGTTGGTGGTGATGTAGTAAACAAAAGCAAACTATCAAAAACATAACTATTGACACAATTATAATCACTTTAAATGGTGGAATTTTGAGCCTTAATATATAATAATATACTGTCTTCACCTTGACCTAAAAGCAAATATAAAAATTTAGAGTACCTTTTTACAGATAAAATAAGCAACCATCATAACAAGTGGAAGCAACAATGTCTTTGTATATCTCACAAGTGTCTGAAATACAGAAAATTATTTAAAAACTATTTGTTGTATTTTATATTAAATTTAAAGTTAATGTCAAAATAAAATTTTTCAAAAAGAAAACTTTTAAGAATATGAAACAATATTTGTTTTGATACATATAATTATGAAAATATTTAAACAAAAATCCTAATTAAACTAATAAACTGAATGATTTGCCCTATTTATTTATAAATTACTTATGCTGCTTAAAGTCACAGAACTAAATATCCAAACCAAGTCAACAACAATAGAATCAAGAGACTCAAGCTATAACAATCTAAACTTAAAATGGGCCTGTTCTATTGTCAGGCCCTGGGACAAAAGGTGGTTGTATAGGATGCACTCTGGAACATTGATAGGAGGAGGTCAACAGTGGTGGTGGGAGTTGCCCTGATACACTGTACGTCTGAAATTCAACTATGAAGGACTTTGTAAATCACAATGGTTTCAATAAAATAAAAAAAAATGAAAAATACTGCTTTAATTGTGTTTTATAGCCCCTAGATCCTACACTGTCATTTCCTAGGCTTAAAATGTTCCATTATTCTCATTCATGAAACTAGAACTAATAAAGAAGCTCAGTACCGTATGTAGTTAGTACAAAAATAATACTAGATAATGAGTTATGATGACCAGTTACTACTAGAGATAATTTACCATGATATTAAATTATTTGTTTTTGAAGTAGGAATGAAATTAATTTCCTAGGAAATTAAAAAACTAATTTCCTATGAAATTAAAAAATAAATGACTCATAATCATCAGTAAATTTTTGAATACTTGGTTGAGAGGTTAATATACAAAAGGATAATATGACTATGGGTACACTCAGCAACACCTTGTTAAAAATTATTTTTAGGAGCAGAGCAAAAAATAGCATAGTGATAGAACATTTACCTTGCATGCAAATGAACCGGAACAGACCTGGGTTCAATCCTATATGGTCACCCCATATGGTACCCAAGCCTGCCAGGAGTGATTTCTGAACACAGAGCCAGGAGTAACTCCTGAGTGCTGCTGGGTATGGCCCCAAAACAAACAAAAAAATTGTATTTGAGGTTTTAAATGTAACAGAATTTTTTAAAAGTAAAAGTTAAAACTGGTATTTATTTTTGAATGCACCTATGTCTTCACATGACCTACATTCTCAACAACAGAACTGTATACTAACAACTTATTTTGATTTACAATAAGTAGATATCTTTTTATAATATAATACTATAAAATTTGGCATGCTAGACTCTCTTTCTGGGCTACTTCATTTAAACTATTACTTTAAGACAGATTTAAGAGTTTTTAAACTGTTTTAAAGACTGTTTTAAACAGGACACTGTTTAAAAGAAAATGTGGGAATGACCATATGACTTGCAAGTATTGTACTTTTAACATACTAATCTTAATTTACAATAATGATTTAATATATAATGACATAACATTTAACTTAATAAAAAGTATTAAGTAAATAGTATATTTACCGCCTTTTCCATAAAGTCAAATTCAGGAGCACATGTGTATAGTAATGTATCAAAATCTGAATACCTCAAAATTCTGGCTGCTATAAGATCACTCATACGAATCTGGAAATAAAGGAATAAGGAATTAATTATCTTGTGTAACAGTAGTAAATTTTGAAGAACAGATAAACCCAATGTGCATGGATACCTCTCAAACATAAATCACAGCAAATCATACAATACTATAAAGAAAATTGAAAATGATATAAAAAGCTGAAAGAGATACAAAAACTAGGCAGAGAAGACTATCATGGTAAAAGTGAGTTATATCATTTGTCATGTAATTTAAGGAAGTTTTATGACTGACTCAGTTGTCAAGGGAAAAAAAACTTCATGTCAATTCAGATAACTCCATATTGTAAATCATGAACAAATAACTTATGCATTGCAATACTCACAAAATCTGATATACTGATTAAATTTTTGATTCATTTTAACTTCTAGACCTATATGTAAGCATTAAATCTAAGAGCTATGCTTTGTAAGAATTCGGACAATTAAGCATATAGAGATTTAGTTACTTGATCTCCAAGACCTTAAAAGTACCATTAACCAAATATAACATTCTTGTTTCCTACTTTCTTCTTTCATTTTCCTTCATATAGGGTCCATTCCTAGTGTTGCTCAAAACCACAACAATGATACTCAGGTGTTCATGCATGCCAGGGATAGAACTCGGGGCTTCACACATTCAACATTCATTCTCAACCACTTGAGTCACCTCTCCATCCCTTTTAATTGTTACTAATGTTGGTGAGACAATTACTTTTCCACCACATTTTCAGAAGGAAAACAAAAGAAGATATTTGAAATATAACCTTAACTAAATTAAGTTACATACATTAAATATTTATTATTTATAAAACAAAATTATAACAACTCTGATCATTATTAGTGACTTTTATTTATTTGTGGTTCCTAGAATTTATAAGCAGCAAAGATAATTTAGAATTTACTTAATTTTTCAAATCTCAGTGTTTTCTAATTTGACTTAAAAATTTTAAATTTTGATTTTTTTGACTACGAAAAATCTGACCAAGCCATTTTAGTTCCAAATTATATTCTATTATATACAGAATAAGTCACTAAAGATTGCTAGGAGTACATGCAAAGTATGTGTTGAAGAGATTTTTTTAGAAGTTGTATGACAATGTAGGATAAGTAAAACAAATAACAGATTAACTTAGTAAATAAACAACATAAAAAGACAAAATAAGGTTTCTCATAAAGCATAACATGTGTATATATGTATATATATGTATATATTTTTTCTGTCTTGATTCTGTTTTCTTCACTTCCTTAACTTCACTTCTTCTGGTTCTTTTTGGTACAAAAACATATTCTAGGTCAAAACCAGGGAACAAAGAGGAGGGAGCCTGATACTCCCACCCCCAAATGCATCAGCAATATAATATAGTACCATTTCTTCCTGCAAAGACATACTACAAAAGGGGAAATTTTACACATAGAAACAAGCTCTTATCTACTAGGGATAAGAACTCATACTTCTCTACAATACAGGGGCACCTCCCACCTTGAACATATGTCATGTGGGCCCAACTTAGACTCCAGGTGTTTAGACAGCAACCAGCCAATCCTGAACCCTAGATCCCAGACACAGAACCGATACAGTTCTTCGCAACAGCTCTAGGAACCAAACTCCCTCAAGGGCATTCTTAATATTGCTCTGACACCAAACATATGACAGGTTCGATATGATAGCATGACAATGAGGAAATGGCAACATCTTGAGATAAGAGCAGGTTGTCTTATCTCATCATCTAATGATAGGATGAAGTCAGAAGACTTGTCATCCTCTGTTCTGTACAAAAGCCAAGATCGCTCCCTACAAAAGACTGATGGTGATTACAATGACTAGGCAGAGCTTATCCTGGGACTAATAAATAAAGCCCTAGTCTAGGCCTTGACCTACGATCTGCACAACAACCTAGATCTCTAACTCCAGAGGTCTGACTGAGATAACTGCAATGGAACAGGTCTTCTGGAAACATAATATAAGACTCTATCCTAGGTTTCATCCTAGGATCAATGCAAAAGCCAAGACCACCAACTACAGAAGACCGATTAAAACAACAGTGATGGAACAGAACTTCTAGAACCGTAAAGAAAGACTTCATCATAGACTCCATTCTTTGACCTATGCAGATACCAAAATCTCTAGATACAGGGGTCTGATTTTATCATCCATGATGGAACAGAAGTGTTCCATACACCACAAAAGGAACTAGGGGAGAGTAAATGAACATGTGTGGAGTCAGTAGTTATTCCCATGACAGTATATTTCAAGGGCAGAGAAACCCCGTATCTATTAGGCCAAGGGAATTCCCTTTCTAATTTCCCCAATATTTACTGTGCCTATGCAGGAGGAAAATAAAAGCAGCACAAAATAATTTGGGGGGTGGTGGTGGTTGTTATTGTTGTTGCTGTTGTTTTTTTCATTTTAATGCTCTGTTTTGTTTTTATTTCAGGACCGTGATTAATGTGTGATGTTTGTCTTTATTGCTGTTTTTGAATTTTTTTGTTTTGATTTTTTTGTTTGATTTTTTTGTATTGTTGATGTGTTTCTTTTTTTTGTTTGTTTTGTTCTGTTTTTCGTTTCTTTCATTTTGTTTTTTGGTCACACCAGGCAGTGCTCAGGGGTTAGTCCTGGCTGTATGCTCAGAAGTCGCTCCTGGCAGGTTCGGGGGACCATGTGGGATGCCTGGATTTGAACCACTGTCCTTCTGCATGTAAGGCAAATGCCTTACCTCCATGATATCTCTCCGCCCCCTGTTGATGTGTTTCTCTTCCTTTTTACTTCTCTCAAATTAATATTTATAGCCTCTAGAAGGACTCCACCCATTCTTTTCTTGGTTGATTTTTACCCCATTTATTTATTTATTTATTTATTTATTTATTTATTTATTTATTTATTTATTTATATTTTTTTTTCTTTTCCACAAACAGAGCCACATAACTTGAACCAATTGTTCTGCCTTTCAATTTGAGTGGGGGGAAATGGAGGGCACCAAAACCAAACAGTCGTAAGATCAGTAAGTAGTAATAAAAACGATCAGACTTAAATACCAAACCAAATCCAATGACAACAGAATAGATACCCAATCTACAACAAGATAGACACAGAGGGGACCACGTATACTAGCAGCCTGGGGGTAAGGAAGAGGAATATGGGATTCATGCTGGGAACAGGGGTGGTGGGAGGACAACTTTGGTGGTAAGAATTCCCCTGATCCAATGCCAATATGTACCTACAATATTACTGTGAAAGATATGTAATCCACTTTGGTCAAAATAAAAATCATTATTAAAAAATATAACATACAAATAAAAATTTGAGAACAATAATCAGAGAAAAAATGTGTATCATCTGGACCAGAAAATAGAAACTAAATCGAACAAACCAGTATGTACAAAAAAGGGCAAATAAATGCTTACATTTGGAATTTTCTTTTACATGAACATCTGTGCAAATTCCATTATACTGTATAGTAATAGAACCTGAACTAACATGATTGTATTACCATAACACAGTTAAAATGTAAATAATTTCAACTTGAAACAGGATTAAATAGAAGATATAATAGTTATTGTATGATACATTTTTCTATTCAAACAGCAACTGCTTAAATCCAAAAGTAAATTCATGCATTGTTTTCTTATCCTTAAACTACTTAAGTAGAGGAAACACTTTGTAAAAAGCCAGTCTTCAATATTTCAGATATGACTACCACCCACAAAAGACAAGCAGTTCATGTTTTCAACTTTTTCTTTTTCGTATTACAAACAAGGCTGAAACTAGGAAATCAGGGTCCAGAGCGTAGCACAGTAGTTAGTGCGTGTCTAACACGCATTCAACCCAGGTGTGATTCTGTACTTCACATGATTCCCCAAGCAACACTGACACCACTCCCCTCAAACAAAACAAAACAAAAACAAAAACAAACAAACAAAACAACATTGTGGCCTGGCCCCTTGACTCTGCAGGGACTAGTTGGGTACTTGTGTGTGCGCAGTGCTGGCCCCATTGGATAAGACTCATTAAGGTGGCCCCCTATGCTTCTGAGCATTCTTGGGATTCTTGGATTATTGGGATTCTTGGATTCTTGGATTGTCTCTACAAATACACACATTTAAACACATTATATAATACTTTAAGTCCATAATTATAAATAAAAGTAAATTGAGGGATGAAGAGTTCTATATTTCAAAGATAAGCACAGAATGCTTATTATCTGCAATAAGTGTGCAGTTATTTCATTTTAACTTATTATTTATTATAATATATTATAATATATTAATAATTAACATATCCATGTAATATAATAAATACAATATTAATGATACTATATACCAATAACTTAATAAGTTCTTTATGTTTTATTTATTTTAACACATTATTTGCATTTTTAACTTATATTAAATGACTAATAAAATCTTATTTTTTTCTACAAGACTAAGTCAATACTGACTTCTACATTTTCCTTGGTTTGTTGAAATAAAGAACATAATTTTATAGTTTTAGCTCTGATTCTGACAAATAACTAGCTTTGGTACATGAAGAAGGCACCTAGATACAATGAGAGGTAGATATTTTCATCAGCAAAACATGTATATTGATAGAAACTTTATATTTTAATTAGAAAGTACTTACATGGTCTGCAACACCTAAGATTTTAGATGTAATAAATTTCAAAAATATTGTCCCACACAGCCAAGCAAAACCTTGGATTAGCTAGGAATAAAAAGACAGAAATAAATAAAAATTTATTTAAAAATTATACACTACCCAGTTAAAATTAAATTATATTAATAAAGAACTTATGGAAATGTTAACAATGTTAATATATTTGTCATAATATTTAAATGAAACTTACTGATTTAGAAACTTTTCTTTAAAATCAATGGATTGAAACTGATGACTCTGCTATACAATAATTATAACAATATTGTTCTATATATCCAAAGTCAGAGAAAATATTTTAAAGTCCTATTTATTGGGGTCAGAGAGATAATACAGTGGATAGGCACTTGCCTTTCATGTGGCAAACCAGACTCAATCCTTGGCATCCCAATCTTCAACCCTGAGACCACCAAGAGTGATCCTTGAATGCAGAGTTAGGTAAGTCCAGAGCATTGATTAATGTGATTCCACAACAAACATCAAACAAAACAAAACCCTGCAAAATTTGAATAAGGTTTCGAAGGCAACAACACTACAAGAATGATAATGAGATTAAAGAAATACAAGACTCGAAGAATTCCATTCAAAATAAATGCAATAGTTTGAGAACTTGAAAAAAAATAAAAGCAAAGCAAAGCAATAAATCAGAAGTAGTATTAAAATGATGTCCCAGGAAAAATTTCTCCTTTCATTCAATGAACCTGAGCTTACATTTCCTTCCTATGCAAGTAACTATATATTAAATTTATATTAATTCTAAATCAAAATATTAATATATTATCTATATTTAATTTACAGAAATAAAAATGAGTTTAAATATGTTTTATAAATATTGAGCCTTACCCAAAAACTAAGCTCAGATGATCCCAATTTTTGGATTTTATTTCTTTGTAGAATTATCACCTAAAACAGAGAAAAATAAAACAAATTTAGTATCTGTATTTTATAGTAATGATACAAGTTAACACTTAGATTCTTCCACCTTGGTGGTGGGAATGTTGCATTGGTGAATGAGGGTGTACTTTTTTTTGTTTGTTTGTTTTGGGGCCACACCCAGCGTTGCTCAGGGGTTACTCCTGGCTGTCTGCTCAAAAATAGCTCCTGGCAGGCACGGGGGACCATATGGGACACCAGGATTCCAACCAACCACCTTTGGTCCTGGATCGGCTGCTTGCAAGGCAAACACCACTGTGCTATCTCTCCGGGCCTGGGGGGTGTACTTTTTATGACTAAAACCCAACTACAATCACGTATATAATCATGGTGTTTAAATAAAGATATTATTATTTTGTTTGTTTTTGGGCCACACCCGGTGACACTCAGGGGTTACTCCTGGCTATGCGCTCAGAAATTGCTCCTGGCTTGGGGGACCGTATGGAACACCGGGGGATCAAACCGAGGTCCATCCTAGGTTAGAGTGTGCAAGACACACACCCTACCGCTTGCACCACCGCTTCAGACCCAAATAAGGATATTATTAAAATAAAAGAACTTTAAAAGAAAAAACATCTAACCCTATAAAAAATGGAGAGAAAAAAATGAACAGATATTTCCTCAAAGAAGAAATACAGATGTCCAAAAGGCACATGAAAAAATGTTCCACATCACTAATCATTAGGGAGATACAAATCAAAACAACAATGATATATCATCTCTCACCACAGAGACTAGCATACATCCCAAAAACAAACCAACTAGTGCTGATTATGGATACAGGGATAAAAGGATTCTCACTGCTATTTAGAATGTAGATTGGTCTATTCTTTTTGGAAAACAAAATGGACATTCCTCAAAAAGCTAGAAATTGAGCTTCCATATGACCCAGCAAAAACATTCTTAGGGATATACCCCAGGAACACAAAAACATAATAAAAGAAATTCCCTCTGCACACACAAGACTGGCTATTTACAAAAGTCCAATTCAACCTTGAGTAATGAAGATTTGCAACCACTAAGATTATTCTTTAAGGTATGGTAATTCTTTGATGGTAATTCATGGTGTTTTCAAAAATGCTTTGGGCAGTGGCAGTGTTAATCAAAAAACAGTTGGTTTACTGAGGTAATTTAGAAGAAAATAGCTGATTTTTTAAATCATAAATAGCTCATATGTTGAAAGTCTTCCTATCTTAAGACTAATTATAACTTCATACTATTATTTTTCTCAGACAAGGCAGAGATAGACCATAACTTGGGGAATCTTTTTCATGTGAACTATCAGGAAAGGGCCCTATTTATTTTTTGACACCTATTTTATATGAGTAACCTGTTATTTGATGAGTCAATAATAATGGCCATGAGTTCAACAAACACTTACAAATGTTATTAACAAAGATGAAGAATAATAAGAAGATAAATACATTGGATTTCCAAACATCAGTACAAAACACAGGAGAACAGAAACCTGAAATTGGAGAGGAAAAAGGCAAAATTTTTAGTTTGGGGATATAAAATTTAATGCATACTTGGCATCTATGACTATATGCTACTTGTATTACAAACTATATATAGAAATAAAATTGAGAATATACCTTACAAAAATGATAATAAAATTTCAATCTACCATTGGGTTTCTATGTATTTTCAGTACCAGAAATGCTGTGGAGCAGGATTTAATTTTTTCTCTCTACATAGTACTTGACAATAAAACCTATTAATAATTGTTTCTGACTCAATAATGGAGTAATGTAATAAGAATAGTTAATAGTACTATTTTTCTTAATATTATTTTGTTAAACTAATTACAATTTATTACTAAAAATTTTGTTCTCATCAAAAAATTTTTATCTCTGTATTTTTATAGATTTGTTCAGAAACTAAAAATTGCAAGAATTGCAAAATTATATAATTTACAGTCTAATACTCAAGAAAGTATAAATTCTCAGATCTCAATATATAGGTCTGCAACTATTAAACTTTGTATAATGTGTCTGTCAAGGTAGCAGGCAAGGGCGGGAATGAAGTATGGGAAATTTTGAAGCACTAGTTGAGGGAAGTTGATACTGGTAGCGAAATCCATGTTGAAATATTATATGCCTAAATCTCATAACTGGTAAACCATAGTTCTTTAATTAAATAAAAATTTTTTTTGATATTTGGGCCACACCTGGTGATGCTCAGGGGTTACTCCTGGCTATGCAGTCAGAAATCATTCCTGGCTTGGGGGACCATATGGGATGCCAGGGGATCGAACTGCATTCCATCCTGGATCAGTCACGTGCAAGGCAAACTGCTGCACCATTGCTCCAGCCCACAAATAAAAAAAATTTAAATCTCAGATTTTGGGAAATTAATTTCAGGAGTAGGGTAAATATTTAAAAGCACAGTTGTCACTATGTACCTAAAATATTACTGTGAAAGATTTGTTATTCACTTTCGGTCTCACAATAAAAATTATTTAAAAAAATTTCAACATCAATGAATAACAAGAGTTGACAGGATGTAACAAGAAATCAATATTTATTTATAAACCAAATAAATTAAAAATTAATTTCCTAAAAAACACAATAGTGTAAAATATACTCTAGGTGAAAATATCTGCTACAAAATGGCATCTATAATTTAAATTAAATTTAATTCTTGATATAATCAGCAAAATATAAAATCGCATGAAATATATATTCAATAAAACATAATCAGTTTAGTAAAACCTGAGATCTTATTCCGTACTTGAAATATTAGCATTAAAATATTACCATGTTCATGTAAATGATCTTCTGAAATTTGCTTGGCTCAATGTATCCCACAACAAACATGAAAAACAATGAGGCTATCTGAAAAAAATATATAAAAAATAGAAGGTAGAAAGAACATAGGAAGTATCATTACTCATAAGCAAAGTAAATATAGAGTATAGTTTTATATTTCTAATAATGACAGGCAAAGTAACTTAAATCACTTTCTTTACAAGAAATGGAATATCTAAGAAAAAAGATTAAAAGCCATAGGAAAGCTATAGACAAAATAAATAAATAAACCTACAAGACAAAAATCACAAGAAATCTAAGATCCAAGAGAGGATGGAAAAAATTGGGTAGTAATGAGAATGACATGTTGGAGCCTTTTCTCCCAGATACTGATCTTCAATCAAAATAGAATCAACAAAGAAATAAACAGTATCAAAATAAATAAATAAATAAAGCTACAAGACAAAAATGATAAGGAATCTAAGATCCAATAGAGGATAGAAAAAATTGTGCAGTTATGACAATGACATGTTCGAGCCTTTCCCCCAGATATCCTGATCTGTAATCGCAACAAAATCAAAGAACTACCATGCACTGAGAAACAATATGAAACATTGTCAATCAACTACAACAGGATACCTGGTAAATCCCAAGGCTTGGCTTAGTTTCAAAATCTAAAACCTCAAAAATCTGAAAATAAAGTAGTCCCAGAATGGTAGAAGTAAATCTTTGAATCATCTTAATTGTCAGGCCGCAAGAAATTCAAGATTTTAGCCTTTATTTGCCTATAGTAAGCAAATTAAATTTTCTCTAGAAGTGTCAATTTACGTCAAATTAAATCTGTAACATTTAAAGTATAGTATGGAATAAGGTGGGAAGAAACAGTTCAGGGGTTTAGGTGCTTGTTTTGCATGCAGCAAACTAAGGTTTCACATCCTGCAGTACCACACAAGGTCCTCCGGGCTACACCAGGAGTTAACCCTAAGCAGAACCACGAATAAACCCTCAATGCCCACCCCAATGTTGAGCATCACAAAAACAGATTAATCAGATACAGAAGGTAATGGAACCTTAAAGAGCCTAGGACAGATGTCACTAAACATTTTATGTAAAGAGTCAGATAACAAACACATTGCACCTTTCTGTGTATCTATCTTCTAGTTCTTAACCATTGCACCTTTCTGTGTATCTGTCTTCTAGTTCTTAACCATCCCTTAAACTGTAAGAACCATTCTCTCACAAACCACTCAAAAACTTTCTGGCTTCATTCATCACAGAATTCATGTTTTATATGGGTATGAAAATGCCAAGTAGAACTTCAGAATCCCAGGATGATACTGGAAGGCATAAAAAAGTAAACAAACTGATAAATTTCAACTAAATAGAAAATCACATTGAGAAATTAAAAATTGGGTTTCAAAATTAGGTTAAATGAGTCAGAGAAATAGTACAAGAGTTAAGCCTCACACACAGCTGAACCTCATTCTATCCTGGCACACTCTCTTGTTTCCCTAGGCACAAGTTAGGAGTGATCCCTGAGCATAGGTAGGTGTTGCAAAAAACAAACAAACAAACAAACAAACAAAAAATGGGCCCGGAGAGATAGCACAGCGGCATTTGCCTTGCAAGCAGCCGATCCAGGACCTAAGATGGTTGGTTCGAATCCTGGGGTCCCGTATGGTCCCCCGTGCCTGCCAGGAGCTATTTCTGAGCAGACAGCCAGGAGTAACCCCTGAGCAATGCAGGGTGTGGCCCAAAAACCAAAAACCAAAAAAAAAAAAACCCAAACTATATCTATATATACATCTACATAGATATGTGTACACATGTATAAGTATATGTATATTTACACACACACATATATAGTATGCACACCATGTATTTGTGTGTTCTTTGTTCACAGAAAAACAAGTGTTGAACTGGGAGGTAGGTCAGAAGAAAACATTTAGAAGCAATCATAAAATGACAAAGCAAAGAAAAATATATGAAAGACACTACACTGAATTATAGAAATGAATACAAAGATGTAACAAATTTGAAGGCCAAAGGGATAGGGCATCTGTTTCGCATATGTCTGAATTAGAGTCTATCCCTGGCACCTTACCTCATAGAGTCCCCTGGGCACCACCAGGAATGATCCCTGAGATGGAGGCAGGAGTAAGCCCTGAGTGGTCCACTAAGAGTGGTCCACCAAAATAGAAAAAAAAAGGTAAGCCTATTCTTCTCATCTTAAAGAGGATGAGGAAGTAAAGAAACTACACTTCCAGTTAGCAAAATAAACAACAAAAAAGCAAAATCATTTAAAACGAATTTCATAAGACCCTCTGTCCTAGTATCTGTGCCAAAACCAAGATCTCTAATTACATAAGACTGACTTTGACAAAGGTGACTGAGCAGAATGTTTCCTGGCACTCTATTTATAGCTTCTAAATAGAGGCTCCTGCCTTTTATTTTACATAACCAAAGAACATGAATCATCTTGCCTCATATTTTTACATCTTCCTACAAGTGGAGAAAAGAAAAAAAAAAGTGGGTAGGACCCAGGGGCCAAGCAGTCTCAGGAGCATTGAGTGGAAATCAAAAATGGTCAGCCCTAATACCCAAACCAAAGTCAATGACAGCAGAATCAAGAGACCCAACTTCTAACAAGCTATACACAAAAATGGACATATTACACTGGTAGACCCAGGGACTAAGGGTGGAAGTATGGAATACATGCTGGGAAATATGGAGGGAGGTCAACACTGGTGGTGGGAATGGCCCTAATTCACTATCACTATGTGCTGTGGATGTATTTGCATCCCTAAGCAAAACCTTAGTGGGTCAGATAAACTCTCACTGGGAATAAGCGGAAACACGAAGCGGACGAATATGAAATATGAAATAATGATACCACACGCAGTATGTGTGGGGTCAACACATCTCTGGCAAGGGTGCGACAAATTTTAATCTATAGGCAATGGAGTATATAAAGGGAAAAGAGAGGCAGTAATAACATGAAAGGAAAGCAATGTACATTGTTTGATTTCAGAACAAATACACATAGCTTAGGGTGTTTAGTAACCTTAGAATAGGTTTCAGTTAGGAGTGAGAGGATAAAAGGAAGACTAAATTCTTACATATCAAAGAAGTTCCTGGCCCTAAGTGTCATTACTGATGTAAATTAAGGGATAGCAGGAATCCTGGTTTACTCCTGATAACAAATATTCTAAACCTGAGGGAAATAGTATTCCAGCGAGGGGCTAAGACCCACTTTCTATGATCTGGTAATAGAAAGAAAATAACACTAAAGAAAGGGATACAATAATTATACCTAGTGAAATAATCAAATTCTACACTGTTTGCAAGCAGGTATTCAAAGTGACAGGGAGAGTTCCCAAGACAGAAATCGTTCTGCTTTGAAGCTCAAAAGCAGGGAGAGAAGCCCATTGTGTTGAAGATGTTATGTTTTGACTTGGCCTTTGGAAGTGAGAAGGCTGACAGAAAAAGAGAGCTGGCTGGACTTTAAGTTGCAAATATGCTAAGCCAGCAGGGAACTTTTAGCAGCTTGCTTTGGTACTGAAATTCCTTTAATGACTGCAAGATAGCTAAGGCCGAATTTCTGTAGTGGCCAAAGAGACAAAATTCAAATAAAGAGAAAATGTGATGTCACAGCCGTGTTAGAATTATAGCCAATAATCCACGCAAAGGGTCAATAATTGACTTCTCTGAGTGGGCCTTTTGGCAGATAATTCTTGGGAGGAAAATTAGACACTGCACCAGGAAGGCAAAAGCCATGTCTGGTGCGTGTATCCTTATGTGGGGGGTAACAACTATGTGCCTGAAATACAACTGTGAAAGACTTGTAATTCACATTGGTCTCTATAAATAAATCCAAAAAAAGTAAAGAAAATAAAGTTTATAAATTTATTTTATTAGAATATTGATGCTAATTATGACAAATGTGTCACAAGTCTAATCTATGAATGCAACTGCACAGTAATGAAGGCTTATAGTTTAAGTACAGAAGTAGTCTTCAAATATAGTATATTGTATTAATGCTCATGAAAGTGGGAGGCATTCAGCAAGTATAGCTTAAGTATATCAGATAGCCAAGTATGTAACCTTGATAAAAGTCTCGAAGGCCCACTATGCAAGGTTCTCTAGAAAATGCCAGTGCTCTGGAAATAGCTTTATCTGTCAGCTTTGGTGTCTTCATCTGTAGAGAAAGCTAACAATATCCATCTGAATGAACTCCTTGGGGATTAAATAAAATAAACTCTGATACTGAAGTGTGGCACTTGTTAGTTGTTGTTTCCTTTCTCTCATAGACCAACACTGTTGAAATCCAGATTTATACCAGCCTTCTTAAATATCACAATAGTTTATTTTGTGGATTTTGGATCAGTGGATTCTTTTGATCCTTAAGTTCTGTTGTTGTATTATTTCTAATCTCATTTTCAGTCTCCTGCTAATTGGTTTTACAATCCAAAATCAAAACTCTCAGTGAAGGGATAACCCTTACCAAGGCTTTAGGGACCATATGGGACATGGGCACTAAGAATCAAACCCAGGTTGGCCACATAATAAACAAATGCCCTACCTTCTGTACTACTGCTCTGGCCCTATGAAAATTAATATACATAACAGAATAGTAGACCACATAAAATTTATCAGAGAAGCAATCACAAGAGAAATTGCTTATATTTTAGGAAACAGAATATCAAGTGGCCTATACTTATAAAAACTTATAAATAAGCTTATAAGTTTATAACTTGTTTTGTTTTGTTTTGTTTTGGGCCGGGGTGGCCGTTTGATGCTCAGGGGTTACTCCTGGCTAAGTGCTCAGAAATTGCCCCTGGCTTGGGGGGACCATATGGGATGCCGGGGGATCGAACCACGGTCCTTCCTTGGCTAGCACTTGCAAGGCAGACACCTTACCTCTAGCGCCACCTCACCGGCCCCAGTCTCCTGTTAATTGGTTTTTCAATCCAAAGTCAAAGATTAATCATTGTTCAATACTGCCTATTCCCTTTGTTTCATCTCTATATTCCATAGATGAACTAGATCATCTAGTATTTATTCTCTTCCTCTGACTTATTTTATTTAACATGATACCCCAGGATTTACTCTTTTCTTACATCTATACAATATTCCATTTTAGCATTTGCTTATACCATTTTGGGGATGGCCTCTACAGATCATGGCCAGATGGGGAAGGCTCACTGCCATTACCACTCACACCTCTAGGATGGCAGCCCCAGTGGCTCTCAGTTTTCTCTCAAAAATGGCAGCTCCCAGCTGTGGCATAAAGACAACTATACACTGTGCCATGTACTGTCAGCTCCAATGTCTCTCTCCTACTGTCTTTTGATTTTGCTGCTACAGGCACAAAATGGAAGCTTTATGAATCTTCACACTATATGTACTTACTTTAGGCTGGAAATCTGGCACACCCACTTTGCACTAGCATTCTTTAATTTTGAGGTGGCTTCTACTACAATCTTGTTGGATTGTTGGGCAGTTGAAACCTGAAGGTGAGGCCTGCCAGAGCAGAGCCAAGGAGCTGAGCATGTCAGCATAGGGCCAGAACAACTGTGAAGCCTGTCAAGGGAACACAGTGGCTAAAATTCCCTGGTAGGAGCATTGAGATCAAGATCCTTCAAGGAAGTGTAAACATTTACACTGTACTATTCAATATTAAGTAGATTTTTTAATCTTTCAAATTTGAAAACAAACAAACAAAACCCCCCAAAAATCACATTTTTTTTTATCTCCAGAACCTAGTTATGTGAGCTGGCGCACTCATGACAGAACTTGGAGAGAGAAGATTGGGAAAGAGAAAATAAGAATATTAAGTGCATGAGAGAGAGTGGCTCCCCCTATATTCCAGACTCCAGAAGGAAACTTGCTCCTAAATCTTGGGAAAAACCCGGTGATGCTAAACTACCATTCCCAGCATGATCCAATTGCTGGGTACTCCAGACCTTCCATTTCACTGTGGTGGTAACAGCCAGCCTGGTAGACAAGAAACTGCTTTAAAAAATGGTTAGAATCTGTGGAGGAGAGAAATCCACACTAGAGTTATAGTGACACCTTCCAGAAATAAGAGGTTTCAGCAACCAGAGTGTTAAACCACCTTTGTCCCCTTTTCCTATCTGAAGAAAAGAGGTTATTTAATATTCAAAGATGATAAGAAACGCCCAATAGTCAGGTGCATGTGGGGGGTTGACTGATGGACAAATTTCCGTTTGATCCCAAACACTGTAAGATATTGAAAGTACATAATTTAATAATTCTGTCACAAAGATGAAGACAAGAAACATAGAGAAAGTAGCTATATACAAGGTAAAAGAAAGTTTTAGAAAAATGCAAGAATAAAGAACATGTTCTATTTAAAAGTAATGGTAAAAACTGAGGGGACAATTAGTTAAAATGCAAAAACAGCAATACAAAACTAAAAAAGGGAACTATTAAGAAAGCATAACATTAATTTAAAAAGCTAAATAATATCCCAGGAACCAAACTTAAAGATGAAGAATTCTGATTGACCCATAAAAATTTAAAAGTAGGTATTTAGGAAATTCAACAAGTGATAAAAATACATATATAACATAATCAGTAAGATAAATAAAAATGAGAAATTAAGCAATGAAATCATTAGGAGAATAAAATTGTGAAGCTAAAGAATATCATAAATAAAATGAAAATATGCAATAAAACTTTGACATATGAGGGGCCGGGCGGTGGCGCTGGAGGTAAGGTGCCTGCCTTACCTGCGCTAGCCTAGGAGACGGACCGCGATTCGATCCCCCGGCGTCCCATATGGTCCCCCAAGCCAGGAGCGACTTCTGAGCGCATAGCCAGGAGTAACCCCTGAGCATTACCGGGTGTGGCCCAAAAACAAAACAAAACAAACAAAAAAAAAAAAAACTTTGACATATGAATAACAAAGCAGTACAGAAAACACTGAGTTAGGAGACAGGAACTTTGAAAAAATTTAACCAGAGGAAAAAGAAAATAAAAGGGAAAGAAGAAAGTTTGTGAAACCAGTAACTGACCTAATATCAGAATCATGAAAAATCCAAAGTAGTAGAAGGGCACAAAATGTTTATTTAATAAAGTGTTATCCAAAATTCCCAAGCCATGGTGAGAGACTTGGAACTTTACAAAGCAAGTATGTAACTCCAGGATCTGAAGTGAAAGTAATCACTTTTAAGACAATATAATAGCACCATCAAAATCAAGGAAAAACACCAAGAGGAAGATACATTATAATTTACAAGGCACTCCTGGTAGGATCAGCTCTAATAATGAAAAGAACACTATGCTA
Organism: Suncus etruscus; assembly: GCF_024139225.1. Taxonomy (NCBI): domain Eukaryota; kingdom Metazoa; phylum Chordata; class Mammalia; order Eulipotyphla; family Soricidae; genus Suncus; species Suncus etruscus. The sequence continues at coordinate 112,237,201 of NC_064857.1, read as the reverse complement.
GCGGAAATAAGATATACCAACAAAACCAAGTCAAATGCCCAGAAATCAAACATAAAATACAGGTAACTAATATTTGGCATGAAAGCCCAGAATACAATAGTCTATGGGGAAAGGAGAAGTCTACTCAAACAACATCATATAGAGTGGCTATTCAGATAAAATGGAACCTCTTTCTTATACCACTCCCCTAAATGAACCTGGAATGGGAAAAAAGCTCTAAACAGAAGACCTCATAGAAGAAAACTTGAGTTTTCATCTTTCTTTTTCTTTTTGGGACACATACAGCGGTACTGAATGTTTTTTCCTGAGTCTGTACTCAGAAATTACTCCTCGCTAGGACCAACTGATGGCCAACAAACACGTGAAAAAAATGCTCATCATCATTTATCCTTAGGGAAATCCAAATCAAGACAACAATGAGATATCCTCTTACACCAGTGAGGATGTTGCATATAAAAAATACCAGGAACAGTGGCTCATCCAAGTAAGAAAAGGTTCCCTGTTGTGGTCCCTGGCCTCTGGGCACCTGGGCTGGCTCCTGGCTCTGGTATTTTTAGCGACAGAGCCAGCCTCCCTAGGAGCTGGGTCTGACTCAAGACACATTTTCCCCTGCTGGTGAGACCCCTGCAGCTGTCCCACCTAGGTTTGAGGGTCCCCCCCACCCCCTCTATTTTGCTACACTTAACATTTTTGGCTTCATCCCTACTTTAGCCCCCACCATTACTCAGATAGAAAAGGTGGAAGGTTTGGAAGAAAGTTGGGACATTCTTTCCTGCCTCCAGTACTGTTCACAACTTAGTTTCAGGGCTGTCTTCTCCATCCTCCAGACCCCACCCCAGCCCCTCTTTGTCTCAAGAGTACCCAGGCCCTAAAGGGGAGATTCCCTGGACAGGCTGCTCAGGTCAGTGGCCTCCTCTCTGCAGTACCCACTCACTGGGGTTTCCTGTGGTCCCAAAAACCTCGCTTCTGGCTAGTCTTCATCTGGTACCCTCTTGTCAGCTAGTCTGTAAAGATGCCATGACCTGCCCTGCAGCAGTCACAGCTTCTCCTTGTAAGGAACCTTTTGTAAGATCCCTTAGTCCTTTGTAACTTTGATGCCTGCCACTCCTTTGTAGTCATGTCCCATTTCCCGCCACCTTCTCTCCTCACCGCAGCCCCTGCCACAGGGCTCACAGTCACCCAGCATTTACTGCCGTTACCCTGGGTGCCCTCAATTGCTCCAAGTCTTCCCGGAGCCCCTCTTTACGATCTGGACCCAAAATTTCAGGCCTCTCAAGCCCCGTGGATTGTGGTTTCTTCTAAATAAACATGTGCTGGTGTAAAAAAAAATAACAGGAATGATCAAAATCTGATTGTGAGAAAGGAACTCTCCATTGCTGGTAGAAATGCTACTTGATCCAACCCCTATGAAAAAGCTTGGAGGGTTCTCTCTAAACTCAAAATTGCACTGCCATGTGACCCAGAAATCCCTTTTTGGATATATATTCCCAGAATAGAGAAAAATTCATCTAAAAGAATGTATGCACACTGCTATTCATTGAGGCACTCAGTACAATAGCTAAGACTTGGAATCAACCTAGATGCCCAACAACAGATGAGTGGATCATGAAGATATGGAACATATATACAGTGGAATATTAAATAGCTGTAAGGAATGATGTCACCATGCAATTTTCAACAACATGGATGGAACTTGAAGATATAATGCTAAATGAAGCCAGAAAAAGAAGGATAAATACAGATTGATATCACTGATATGTGGTATTTAGAATAACTGCACAAAGCAACACAATGTCATTACAACACTGAGTCCTAAAAGAAATATATATAGCTTTCGAACAATAAAATAAAAGTGGAATGCTGAAAGTAAAAAAAAAAAAACTCGTATTCTCTTCTATACTTCAAAAAGAGTTTAGATTGAGGTGTCCAATCATCTACTTTTTATAGATGTCTATAATAATATTCTAATGCTTTTTCCACAGAACTGGTGAAGAATGTTTTTGGAAGACATGGATTCCCACAACAGTGCTTTCTATAAGAAATTTTAATGTCTTAATTTTACTATGTATAATAATAACTCCTTGATCTTTCTTTCCACAGTGATACTTGGAGACATAGGTTGGTTGCCCTAGTTCCACATTGCAATGCTATACTATATTAGACTTGGAAGGCAGTGCTCATAAGATGCTATGACAAAAATTCTAATCTATTTTCTACTTGATTATACTTGCTAATATAATCTAATATGTATGTCCACAAATAGTAATAGGATATGCAATTGCAAGCCATATACTCCTGCTACAGAGCTCATTCATTATGTTATTGTAATCTGTTTTCGACTGTAATTAGTTTACCATTATACCATAATGCTAATTATCTTACTTTGCTTTTAGGGAAGAAACCTGGATGCTTAAGACCCTCTTCTGCAATGGTGAACCTATGGTATGTGTGTCAACAATGGCATGAGAAGGCCTTGTAGCTGGCATGCAGGAAGGCCCACAATTAAGATATGTGGCGGAATATAGGACATGGATTACTTTATTTTACCACATATTCCCTCATTTTTCTATAAAACTAAGAAGAAAGGGCTCCGCAATTACCACAGCTGGAGTAGGTGGTGCAGAGGTGAACCACACCTTCTGACAGATAAAGGAAAAGGAAAAATCTGATCCAGGCCCATACCAGTGGTGCTCCACCATTACTGCAGCTGGGGAGATGGCACGCAGAGGTGAACCACACCTTCTGACAGGTAAAGAGAGAGGGAAAATCTGACCCTGGCCTACATTGGTGGCGCTCTGCCATTACTGTGCAGGTGAAGGTGGCATGCAGAGGTGAACCACACTTTCTGACAAGTAAAGAGAGCAGGGAAACCTTGCCGTCTTCTGGCATGTAAAGTGAGGGTTAGTGACCACAGCCATCATACGCGCCTAGGGCCGCACTCTAGAGAAGGGACCCAGCCGCATGCCACAGATGACAAAGAAGGGCTTAAACTTGAAGGCAGAACACTCCAAGCCAAAACATCAAATGAAAAGAAATATGGGTAAACTGAAGAATATGCTAGCCACCAGAGATATAGAGAGTAATCCTAGCAAATTTCCAAGTCTACCAAAATGCATGGGTCCAATAGATGAGGACCTAAAAGTGGCAATGAAAGCCATGACAATAGAAATCAAGGAATCACAAGCCAGCAAGTTCAAGAAATCCATAGATGAACAAATCAACCAATTCAAAGAAGAACTTTTTACAGAAGATGAGAGATTCCATACAAACAGAACTAAAGAAAATAAAAAACTACTTAGAAGCCATAATAGCAGAATTACACAGTTGGAGAGTCACATAGAAGAAATTGAAGAAAACTATGAACCCAAAATGACAAAGAAGTCAATAAGGATATAAGAGATAAAGCACTGGAAGAAGATGTTAGGTATTTAATGAACAAAGACAAAAGAAATTATTTACAGATTGTGGGAATACCAGAAGGGGAGGAAATAGGGAAAGGGGAAGAACAAGTGTTGAGGAAAATGATAGCAGAAAACTTTCGCACCCTCTGGAAAGCTCTGGTGCAAATCCAAGAGATGAAAAAAGTCCTTCATAAAATAGACCCTAATAAAACAACATCAAGACATATAGTAATCCAAATGGCAGAAGAAAAAAAAAAAACGAAGAAAGATGAACTCCTTAAATCAATAAAGGAGGAAAATACCCTCAAGTACAAAGAAAGGAACTTAAGAATAAAACCATATCTCCCATTGAAAAAAAAATCAAGCAAGAAGACTATGGAACAACATATTTCAATGACTGAATGAAACTTCCAACCTAGAGTCCCACTACGCAGCAAAACTCTCATTCATATGGGAGGGAGGACTAAAAATATTCTCAGACAAAAAAAGAACTTGTGTTATTTGCACAAACAAAATTGATTCTAAATGATCTACTTAGAGATAAACTACACAATCCAAACACCCAATTGTAACACCAACCATCCTACATAATACAACTGCACAATAGCCCTCTCTGTCAATAATCTCCTTAAATGCCAATGAACTAAACTCTGACATTAAAAGAAACATAGTAGAAAGTTTGATCAGAAAAGAAAAACCTCGGGGCCGGGCGGTGGCGCTAGAGGTAAGGTGCCTGCCTTGCCTGCGCTAGCCTAGGACGGACCGCGGTTCGATCCCCCGGCGTCCCATATGGTCCCCCAAGCCAGGAGCAACTTCTGAGCGCATAGCCAGGAGTAACCCCTGAGCGTCACAGGGTGTGGCCCAAAAACAAAAAACAAAAAACAAAAAAAAAAAAGAAAAACCAGATTTCTACTACCTGTAAGAAACACTGATTGTAAATAGGGCAGCAATGAATATAGGTGTGAGGAAGGGATTCTTGTATTTTTTTGTTCCTAGGGTATATCTCTAGGAGTGGTATAGCTGATCTTATAGGAGCTCAATTTCCAGGTTTTGGAGGAATCTCCATATCACTTTCGATAAGGTTTGACAAGATGGCATTCCCACCAGCAGTGAAAAAGTTTCTTTCTCTCCACATCCACACCAGCACTGCTTGTTCTCATTCTTTATGATGTGTGCCAATCTCTGTGGCATAAAATATTGTTTTGATTTCCATCTCCATGATGATTAGTGATGTGGAGCATTTATTTATGTGCCCTTTGGCCATATGTATTTCTTCTTTGACAAAGTGTCTGTTCATATATTCTCCCGATGGTATTAGATGTTTTTTTCTTGTAAAGTTCTGCCAGTACCTTGTATATTTTGATTTTAGCCCTTATCTGATGGGTATTGAATGAATAGTTTCTCCCAATCAGATGGTGGCTCTTGTAACCTGGGCACTATTTCCTTTGAGGTGCAAAAGCTTATCAGTTTAATATATCCCCATTTGTTTATCTCTGCTTCCACTTGTTTGGAAAGTGCCGTGTTCTCCTTGAAGATGCCTTTAGTCTGTATTTCTTGGAGTGTTTTACCTACGTTTTGTTCTGTATACCTTATGGTTTCAGGTCTGATATCAAGGTCTTTAATCCATTTGAAATTTACATTGGTCCATGGTGTTAGCTGAGGTCTGAGTTCGCTATTTTGCAAGTGGCTATCCAGTTGTGCCAACAGCACTTGTTAAAGAGGCTTTCCTTGCTCCATTTAGGATTTCTTGCTCCTTTACCAAAAATTAGGTGATTGTATGTCTGGGGAACATTCTCTGAGTACTCAAGCCTATTCCACTAATCTGATGGTCTGTCTTTATTCCAATACCATGCTGTTTTGATAACGAATGCTTTGTAACACAGTTGGGGAAAGTAATACTTTCCATATTCCTTTTCCCAAGAATTGCTTTAGCTATTTGAAGGTGTTTATGGTTCCAAATGAATTTCAGAAGTGTTTGATCCAGTTCTTTGAAGAGTGTCATAGGTATCTTTAGAGGGATCAAATTAAATCTGCACAATGCTTTGGGGAGTTATTTCCATTTTAATGATGTTAATCCTGCCAATATATGAGTAGGGTGTGTGTTTTCATTTTCATGTGTCCTCTCTTACTTCTTGGAGCAGGGTTTTATAGTTTTCTTTGTATAAATCCTTCACGTCTTTTGGTCAAGATATTTGAGTTTGTGTGACACTAATGTGAATGCGGTTGTTTTCTTAATGTCCACTTCTTCCCTATCATCATTGGTCTATAAAAATGCCATTGATTGTGTGTTAATTTTGTAGCCTGCCACATTGTTATATGAATCTATTGTTTCTAAGCTTTTTAGTAGAGTCTTTAGAGTTGTCTAAGAAGAGTATCATGTCACCTGCAAATAGTGAGAGCTTGACTTCTTTCCTATCTGGATTCCCTTGATATCTTTTTCTTGCCTAATCACTATAGCAAGTACTTCCTGTACTATGTTGAATATCACTGGTGAAAGAGGACAGCCCTGTCTTGTACCAGAATTTAGAGAAAAGGCTTTTAGTTTTTTTCCATTGAGGCTAATATTTGCCATTGGCTTGTGGTAGATGGCCTTATCTATATTGAGAAGGTTCCTTTTATTCCCAACTTGCTGGGAGGTTTTATCAATGTTGGACCTTATCAAACACTTTCTATGTGTCTATTGATATGATCATGTGATTTTAATTTTTCTTGTTTTTGATGTGTATTATGTTGATTGATTTATTGATGTTAAACCATCCTTGCATTCCATGAAACCCACTTGATTATAGTGAATGATCTTCTTGATGAGGCATTGGATCCTATTTGCCAGGATTCTGTTGAGGATCTTTGTATCTATGTTCCTTAGGGATATTGGTCTGTAATTTCCTTTTTTGGAGCATCTCTGTCTAGTTTTGTTATCAAGGTGATGTTGGCTCCATAAAAGCTATTTGGAAGTATTCTCAGTTTTCCAATTTCATGAAAGAGTCTGGTCAGGATTGGTAGTAGTAGTACCTCTTAAAAGGTTTGAAAGAATTCATTAGTTAATCCATCTGGGCCTGGGCTTTTGTTTTTGGGCTTTTGTTTTGATGACAATTTTAATTTCCTCAATAGTGATGGGGGTGTTTAGATATGCTACATCCTCCTTATTCAACCATGGAAAGTTATGAGAGTCCAAGAATTTATCCATTTCTTCCAGGTTCTCATGTTTGGTGACATAGAGTTTTTAAAAGTAGTCTCTGTTTAGCCTTTGAAACACTGCAATATCTGTAGTGATCTTCCCCTAGTCCCTTTTTCATTTCTAATACAAGTTATCAAGTTTCTCTCTCTTTCTCTTTCTTTGTGAGTTTTGCCAATGGTCTATTAATCTTGTTTATTTTTTCAAAGAACCAACTTCTGCTTTTGTTGATCTTTCAGTTTGTTTTTTTTGGGGGGGGGTTTACACTTCATTGATTTCTATTCTAAGCTTTGTTATTTCCTTCTGTCTCCCTAATTTTGGTTCCTGTTGTTGCTCATTTTCTAATTTTGTGAGCTACTTCATTAGACTATTGAAGTATGTCCCTTCTTCCTTCTGATGTGTGCTTGCAAAGCTATAAATGTTCCTTTCAGTACTGCTTTTGCTGTGTCCCTTAGATTCTGATAGTTTGTGTCTTTATTGTCATTTGTTTCCAGGAAAGTTTTGATTTCCTCTTTGATTTCATCTCAGACCCACTGGTTGTCCTTTAGCAGGCTGTTTAATTTCCAGTTGTTAACGTTCTTCTGTGTCCCTTTGTAGTTCACATCTAATTTCAAAGTCTTGTGATCAATGAAGGTAGCCTGTAAAATTTCTATTCTCTTTATTTTATGGAGGTATGTTTTATGTACCAGAATGTGTCTATCCTGGAGAATGACCCATGTACATTGGAAAAGAATGTGTATCCAGGTTTCTGTGGTTTCAGTGTCCTATATATATCTACTAGACCTCTTTCTTCCATTTCTCTTTTCAGGGATAAAATATTTTTGTTGGCTTTCAATCTGGTTGACCTATCAAGTGTTGACAGGGCCCTGCTGAGGTCTCCCACAATTATTGTGTTATTATTGATGTCCTCTTTCAAATTTGTCAATAATTGTATTAGATATTTTGCTAGTCTCTCATTAGGTTTGTATGTATTTAGTGTGATTTCTTTCTGTTGCACATATCCCTTGATTAGTACGAAGTGTCCATCTTTGTTCCTTACAACTTTTCTGAGTCTAAAGTTTGTGTCATCTGCTATTAATATGGCCATCCCAGCTTTTTTAAGTTTGTTGTTTGCTTGGATGATTTTTCTCTAGCCTTTGATTTTGAGTCTATGTTTGTTCTGACTATTCTGGTAGGCAGTAGAAGGTTGGATTCTTCTTTTGGATCCATGTAGCCACTGTTTCTCTTAACTGGTGCATTTTGTCCGTTGACATTGAGGGAGATCGTTGTCATGGGATTTAATGTCATTTTTGTGTATACGTTTGGTGTGTCTGTTGGTCTGTCTTGTCTTAAAGTAGATCTTTCAATTTTTCCTTGAAGGCTGGTTTTGCATCTGTAATGTTTCTGAACTGTTGCTTATCCATGATTCTATATCCTTCCTTTAAACCTGAACTGAGTTGGCTGGGTGTAGTATTCTAGGTGAAGCCTCCATTTCATTCAGTCTTGTCACAATATCCCATCACTGTCTTCTAGCCTTGAGAGGTTCTTGTGACATGTCTGCTGTAAATCTTATGGATGATCCTTTGAATGTAATTTCCTTTTTGGATCTTGCTGCTTTCAATATTCTATCTCTATCTTTGGGATTTGTCATTGTGACTAGGATGTGTCTTGTGGTATTTTTCTTTGGGTCTCTTTTAGCTGGTATTCTTTGGGCATGCAGGATTTGATTGTATGTAGTCTTCAGCTCTGGAAGTTTCTCTTTGATGTCTTCCACTGTTGATTCTTACTGAGGATCCCCTTTCTGGGCCTCTGGGACCCCAATGATTCTTTTGTTTCTGCTGAGTTTATCAAAGACTTCTATTTTCATCTATTCACATTCTTTGAGTACTTTTTCCATTGTATAATCGTTTTCCTTAAGGTTCTTTTCCAATCTCTTCTGCTGCATGGAGTTGTTCTGCATTTGATCTTCCAGTTCACTGATTCTACCTTTGGCTGCTGTTACCCTGCTGGAGAGGCTTTCCATTGAGTTTTTCAGTTCAGCTACCATGTTTTTCAGATCTCTTATTTCAGTTTGGAGCTTTCTGATTTCTGCCTTTGTGTTCTGTTAAGCTAGATCTATGTTTTCTTTGATTTCCATGAGAATCCTCTATATTTCTATTCTAAATTACTTATCTGAGAGATTAATCAGATGGTTGTTATTTTTTGGGACATTAAAGCTATCATCTTCATTCTCTGTGTATGATGTTAGCCTGTGAGGTTTCCCCATTGTCATGCTTGTAGAGTGATTTTTTTTTTCTGCCTGTTATGGTGTGGTTCATTAGTTAGGAAGAGCATGTGGCCATGAAGCAAAGCTGAGGGACCATTCTTTTCTGGAGCCTCTAGGAGAGTGATTTTGCTGTGCCCCTCTCAGCCGACTTAGGAGAGGTTCGGGATACAGAAGAGTAGAAAACATGCACAGGAAACATTCCCAATTGGTAATCTCCCAGCAGGGCAGGTTCCTCCTGCCTGACTTCACAGACAAAGGATCTGCCTTTCTGCCAGAGTGCCTCTCATATCTGGTATTCACTCACTGACTTGGTCTTTCCTGGCTTTTGGCCTGGATACCTCTAAGAGAGATTTTGCTGGGCCCTTCTCGGCCCACTCAGGAGAGGTTCAGGATACAGAAGAGTAGAGAAACATGCACAGGCAACATCCCCCCTCAGATTCTCCCAATTCTTGATTTGTTTTTGATTTTGTATTTTTTGTCTTTTTGTTGTTTTTCTTCCTTTTTTTCTTTCTTCCCTTAAATTCAAATTTATAATCTCAAGATGGACTCCTCTTGGGGTTTTTTTATTTTTGCTTTTTTTAATTTGTTTTTGTTTTTCCTTCAAACAAAATCATGTAACTTGAATCATCTTGTTCTGCCTATAAATTGAGAGAAAAAATGGATGGTACCAAGACCAAACAGTCATATAAACATTGATTAGAAATAAAAACATGATCAGACTTAAACACCAAATCCAAAGCCAAGGGCAACAAAATCGATACAAAATCTACAACAAGGTAGACACAGAGGGGACCATTTATACTAGCAGCCCGGCGGGGGGGGGGGGGGCAAAGGAGGGAGTATGGGATGCATGCTGGGAACAGGGTGGAGGAAGGACAACACTGATGGTGGGAATGCCCCTTATTCAATGTCACTATGTACCTAAAATATTACTGTGAACAGTTTGTAATTCACTTTGGTCGTAATAAAAATTATTAAAAAATAACTAAGAAGAAAGGATAAAAGAAAGGCTGGGGGTCAGGATCCAAGTGGTCTTGGCCACATTGGTGGGGAAATAAATAAGGATTGAACTAAATATCCACGCCAAAGTCAATGACATTAGAATCAAGAGACCTATATGTTAACAATCTAAACTTAAAGAGAGCTATTACATTGGCAGGCCAGGGTCAAAGGGTGGAGGTATAGGATGCACTTTGGGGCCATTCACAGAGGGAAGTTGACACTGGTGATGGGAATGGCCCTGACTCATTGTATATCTCAAGTTCAATTATGAAAGATTCTATTGATCACAATTGTTTCAATAAAATATAATTAAAAAAAAACAGAAAAAAATGATTACTCCTTGAAGGCCTGGGGAATCATATAGGATGCCAGTGATCGGGTTGGATGGCTGTATGCAACGAAAACGCCTTACTTGCTGTACTATCATTTCAGTCCCCAAAACACAGGTTTTCTTCTTGAACATGCTCTTTGACACAAGTTTTAGCTGTAATTCTTTTGACATGACATTAAAAGCACAAGCAAAGAAAAGCAAAAGTATAAAAATGTAGCATATTTCTGCATATCAAATAAAGCAAGAAAAGGAACCTGTAAAATTATAAGGTGGTTTAAGACTGTGTGCAGATAAGAACTAAAATATACGAAGTAATAACCAAAATTATATTTTAAATAGGTAATAAAAATGAACAGATGTTTTTTCCAAAACATCTTCCTTGTTTGAATGTGCTCATAAAAAAGTATTCAGTATTATTGATAATTAGGGAAATACAAATTGAAAAAATATTGAACAAGCTTGAATTAGAATTACAGAGTTACTTAGTACATTTCAGGCATATATTGTTCCAACATCAATCCCTTCACCAGTGTCCACCTCTCTCACCATTTTCCCTACCACCGAAGTCCCTTTTGCTTCCACCAATGTCCTAGTGCTCCCTTCCCTAATTTCCAGAGCCAGCCATGGTCAGTGGAAAGCATTACTCTGAAGCCCATTCCTCCTGTTCTTTGTTTCTAGTGCCTTTGGGAATTTGCTATTGCCTTATGAAAGAAGTTTCTGTATATCCCATATATAAGACTGTCACTCTCCTGCTGACTTATTACTCAGCATAATACTCTTCAGATTTATCCACACAGCAGTAAACTGTATGGTTTTTCATCTTATATGTACCATAGTTTCTTTGTCCAGTTATCTATTCTTGTTGTTTCCAGTGCTGGCTATTGTAAATAGTGCTGCAATAAATATAGGAGAACAGATGCCTTTTCTAGATTGTGCTTTTGATCCCTTGGGTATATTCCAAGGAGTAGAATTGCTGGGTTGTATGGAAGCTCAATTCTTAGTTTGCATATAAAATTATAATATAATGAAAAATATAACTTGTGTTAAAATGACCTTATTGATGATAACAAGAAATAAGAGAATTACAAAGGATGTGGCAGAAGGAAGCCCTCTGCATTGTTGGTGAGTGTATACTGATATGACACCTACGGAAAACAGCATGAGAGTTCCTCAACATTAAATTGTTATCACATGATCCATTAACACTTCAGTGTTAGGCTCCACATGCTATAATCCTGACCCAGGAAAGAAAGTCTGGAGCAGGAGATACTGCAGGAAATAAAGAAGCCCTCTGCACTGTTGGTGAGTGTATACTGATATGGCACCTACGGAAAACAGCATGAGAGTTCCTCAACATTAAATTGTTATCACATGATCCATTAACACTTCAGTGTTAGGCTCCACATGTTATAATCCTGACCCAGGAAAGAAAGTCTGGAGCAGGAGTTACTGCAGGAAATAAACCAGGGAAAGCTTGAAAAGATGAAATACACATGTGGTTGGTAGCTTTCTATTTTCTCAAGCAAGAGAAAAAGAACTACTTGCCAGAACTGCAATTTTGATTAAGTACAAGACCACCTTTAGGTGGGGAGTAAGGACAAAAGGTCTATCTATCTTGAGCCAGAACTGCCCAGGAATATTTTAGACATGTAGAGCAAGATAGTTAGTAGGAAAATCTGTTTTGGGTGAAACCAAGTTGTAAACAGATACAAAGAAACTAGGGATTTTCTTTGTTTTGGGTGAAACCAAGTTTTAAGTTATAAACAATTCCCCCTTTGCTGTATACTGAAATGCAGAAATATGAAATAAATTAGAATAGATTGTGTTCCAAAGTTCTCCACAAGAAATGAGAACCCCCAAATAGAAGCTGTAAAAGTGGCTGTTATTTTGCATATCCATGGTAAAAAAAATGAGGAAATAAAAATAAATTTTAGCCTAGATAGGAGCAGGGTAGCCTTTCCCAGGAATTATTCGTTCATACAAGCCAACTGCAGGCTCCAAATCGATCAATCCAGAGATATTTTCTTCTAGGTCTTGGGAAAAGTACAAGGTTCTCTCTCCATCTTCTCTTTGGTGGCTCTCATTGATAGGCACTGCATTAGAGTCCTTCAGCTCTCACAAGCCCTATGTCATTGTTTGGGCATCATGAGTATACAAGTCATTTCCAGATCATCATGAAGCATGCTCTGGTATCAAGCTGTAGCCAGGGTGGAGCAAAGCTTGTCCCTGATTCCTTTTGTCAGGGTGGCTGGCTAGAAACAAGCCCTTGATTTTGGTGATAGGACTTAAAGTTTGGGAGTATACAACCAATAACAGAGCAACTGAAGCTTAAATGAAGTCAGCATAGCAGACATTCAGGGTAAAGGTATACCTACAACATATTAATTTTGGAGTTCCTATTCTTGATATGCAGGAACCTCTCTCATAAGATTTCCCCATTTTACGGGATCTATGCAAAAAAAAGGTATGCCACAAGGTAGATCCTTTATATTTTTATTATAATATAATATATATGAATAATTACAATAATATAATACCAGGGGACTATGGTTAAATTGTATTTAACTATCTATGATTAGATTGTAGTAACTTCTTGGATGAAGTTGTCATACTCTTAAGTCCAAGATACACAGGTATAGAAACAACACTGTTCTTCAAGTAGATACATATACTGTTTAACAAGTACAAAGAAACAACAAAGTTCCTCAATAAAGAAATATACAATAAAAATACACATAAAGAAATGCATATATCCACTTTAGTCCATTGTACCTAAATTCAAGATGGGTAGAATCTGGATTACTGCTTCAGCTGAAGTGATGTGCCAATAAAGGATAGTCAAGGAGGCAGAAGATATGTCCTGCAGCTGTCAGATTGAATCACAGGCCAAGACCAGTTCCCAAACCAGGCCCACTCAAAAAGTTGATTCTGGGGGCATGCGAGACTGGGACATTGCTCAAACATACAGGGGTGTTGAGCTTTAGGAGAAATGAGGTTTAATGAAGGAATTAAACAAAAACAGAATAAATGAGCATAAGGAAAATAGAAAAAGTTTTGCCCTTCAACAGGAGAGCAGGAGGAATGTAGAAGGAGTAAGTACAACAAAGACATTATGCATGACACAGATGAACACTCAACATCCCGATACTTGAAGACTGTGGCCCAACTGGTCTCAGCGCCCCAAGTCTGACCCAGGTGAGAAACTTTTGGGGGGGGTTTGGGGGAGTCACACCCGGCGGTGCTCAGGGGTTACTCCTGGCTGTCTGCTCAGAAATAGCTCCTGGCAGGAACAGGGGACCATATGGGACACCGGGATTCGAACCAACCACCTTTGGTCCTGGATCGGCTGCTTGCAAGGCAAACGCCGCTGTGCTATCTCCTCGGGCACAGGTGAGAAATTTTTAAGATTATATTCTTTTGAGTCCCCAGACATGGAAAGCAACTGGCACCTGGCCTACAGCTCAGAAGGGAATTGTCAGGAGGGCTAGCCAGCAGTGTGGCAAGTTCCCCTAGTCTCCAAGAGGGGGAAAATGACCAGAGCCCAGCCTGCATCCCCGAAGAGAACCAGAAGTGGGATGATCAGCAGTGTGGCAAGCTCTCCCAGTAAACAGGAGGTGGAAACAGCAGACAGGCTAAACAGTAGTGTGGCAGATCCCCCAGTACTCCAGAGATGGCAAGCAACCAGCACCCACATTCAACCCTGAAGTAAAACCAGCAGGAGTAATGACAGTGATATGGCAAGTTCCTCCAGTCCTCTGGAGTCAGCAAGTAACCAGGGCCCATAGCCCTGAAGGGAACCAGTATGACGGCCGATTAGTGGCATGGTGAGCTCCCCCAACCCCAGTCCAAGGTGCATGCATTTCCTGTATTTAATGAACCCTAGAACAACACATAGAAAATACCACACTGCAAAGGACACAATGGGGAAACAACACAGAACACTACCATAATGATGGTAATTCTGCAGACCCAACCAATGCTATCCCCTATATATAGCCTCTCCAATAAAGACTTTAGAGAAGAAATCTGGAGAATGCTCAAAGAACTCAAAGGAACCATGGAACAAACCGAATGACCACAAATAAGAAACCAGAGAATATGAAAGTAGAATGAGGAAACTTCAAATAAAAAGAACAAGACTAGCAAACTTGGTAGGTGAAATGAAAACTTCACTGCAAAGCCTCTCCAACATGGTGGCTGAGAACAGAATCAGTAAGCTGGAAGAGGAGATGAATAGAAACTACATACTAGAAAAAATATTGGAAAAGAGCTATAAACAAAAGATCATACAATGAAAAAATCCTCAAGTAATGTGAATAGATGAATACAGATGTCTGGGATAAACTCAAAAGAAACAACATAAGAATAATTGGAGTCCCAGAGACCTAGGAAAAAAATCACCTTGAAGGAAAAACTGAAGGACAATGTAGAGAAATTGCCAAATGTAAAGACTGTATGTAACCAAATCCTGCATGTACAAAGACTACCAGATAAAAGAGATCCAAAGAAAAGCATCCCAAGACACTTCTTTGTTACAATTACAAATAACATAGAGGAATACTGAAGGCAGCAAGATCAAAAAGGGAAATTACATACAAAGGAACATCCTTAAAATATATAGCAGATTTGTCACAAGAAACCCTCAAAGCCCAAATGCAGTGTGATATATAGTGACAAAGCTCAATAAAATAAATGCTGAGTCAAGAGTACTTTACTCAGCCATACTAACATTCAGGATTGAAGGAAAGATACAGTTTGACAGATAGACAACAGCCGAGAAATTTTACAGACTCAAAAATAACCTTAAAAGAATAACAGCTAAAGGTCTACATAAAAACAAGGCAGACCCAACAAACATAAAAAAATGACAGACACTAAATACCATGACAATCATCTCTCTGAATGTCAATGGAATAAATGCACTAGTTAAGGGACACAGAGTGGCAAAATGGATCAAGAAGCTGAATCCAACATTTGCTGCCTATAAGAAATACACCTGAATAGTTGAAACAAACATAGATTTAAAGTCAAAGGTTAGAAAACAATCATTCACACAAATAACTTTCTTTGAAAGGCTTAAGTTGCTATACTAATATCAGATGACACAGACTTTACACATAAAAGGCTATAATGGACAAAGATGGACATTTCTTAATAATCAAAGATATGTAACAAAAAGAAATCATACTCCTAAACATAAAAGGTATTAAGGGGCAGAGATGAACATTTTTTAATAATCAAGGGATATGTGTAACAAGAAGAAAACACGAGGCTGGTGAAGTGGCGCTAGAGGTTAGGTGTCTGCCTTGCAAGCGCTAGCCAAGGAAGGACCTCGGTTCTATCCCCTGGCATCCCATATGGTCCTCCCAAGCCAGGGGCCATTTCTGAGTGCTTAGCCAGGAGTAACCCCTGAGCATCAAACGGGTGTGGCCCAAAACAAAACAAAAAACAAAAACAAAAAACAAAAAAAAGAAGAAAACATACTCCTAAACATAATCATACCCAAAGAAGAACCAGAAAAATATATAAAACAATTGCAGATAGATTTGAAGGAAGAACTCAATAGCAACAAAATGGGAGACTTTAACACAGACTTGTCACCCCTTGATAGGTGAACCAGACTAAAAACCCAACAAAAATATATTGGTTCTGAAGGGAGAAATGGAAGATAGTAGCTTAGTAGATATATAGGGCTCTCTATCCCCAGCAAATTGGTTACATATTCTCCAATGCACATGAGTCATTATCCAAGTTAGACTATATTATATACTGGCCCATAAAACATACCTCCATAAAGTAAAGAAGATAGAAAGTGTAAAAATTACCATCTCAGATCATGATGCACTGAAATTGGAATTGAACTGCAAACAGACACACAGAAAAAATGTTAACACCTGGAAATAAAACTGCTCACTACTGAACAATCAGTGGGTCAGAGACAAAATTAAATAGGAAATCAAGATTCTTGGAAACATACTAAATGAAGACATTTATATATGTTTTATATATTTTTCTGGTCCTTCTTTGGGTATGATTATGTTTAGGAGTGTTTTCTTCTTTTTTTTTTTTTGTTTTTTGTTTCTTTGTTTTGTTTTGGACCACAAATTCCAGAATTTGTGGACACAGCAAAAGTAGTACTGAGGAAAAATTATAGTTCTGTAAGTACTTATCAGGAAGGAAGAAGGGGCCTTCATTAATAACTTATTGGGACAGCTTATAAATTTGGAAAGTGATACACAAAATGAATCAAAAATAGGCATACAGAAGGAAATAATAATGCTCAGAGCAGAAATTAATGAATTAGAAATTCAGAAAACAATCTGAAAGATCAATGAAAGCAAGAGTTAGTTCTTTGAAAAAATAACATGATCAATGAACCATTAGAAAAATGCATAAAAGAAAGGGAAACTTAATAAACTGAATTAGAAATGAAAAGGGGAGATTACTACATATACTACAGAAATTCAAAGCATAATCAGAGATTACTTTGAGAAAATCTATGCCACAAAACATGAGAACCTGGAAGAACAACTAATATAACAGCCTAAGGTTAAACCAAGATGATCTGGCATGTCTGAACACACTTATTACTATTGAAAGAATCAAAATGGTAATCAAAAGTCTTCCTAAAAATAAAAACCCAGCCTAGATGGATTCTCTAGTGAATTCTTTCAAATATTGCAAGAGAACCTACTGCCAATCATTTTCAGGCTCTTCCAGGAAATTGAAGGAACAGAACCAGTCCCAAATAGTTTTTACCATACTAATATCACCCTAATAAAAAAAAGTAGACTGTTGCCTCACAAAAGAGAACTGGACAAATATTCTTGATGAACACAGTGCAAAGATCCTCAACAAAATCCTAGCAAATAGCATTCAACATATAATCAAGAAGGTTATGCACCTTGACCACATAGAATTCATTTCAGAGATTCAAGGATTGTTTAACATTTACAATTCAATTAAGATAATACATCATATCAACCGAAGGAAAAATAAAAACATATGATTATACCAATAGATGAAAGAAAAAAGTTTATAAATTCCAGTATCTCTGCATGATAAAAACTCTCAAGATAGGACTGGAAGGAACTTTTCTCGATATATTAAAGGCCATTTACCACAGCCCATGTCAAATATTTTACTCAATGGGGATAAACTGAAAGACTTTACCCTAAAGTATGTCAAAGACAAGGTTGTCTCCCCTTACCACTCCCTATTCAACATAGTACTAGTATTTCTTGCCATCAAAATTAGGCAAGAAAAAGATAATTGAGTGCATTCAGATAGGAAAGGAAGAAGTAAAACCCTGTAGGTGATATATACTATATTTAGAAAATTCTAAAAACTCAACCAAAGAGCATCTAGAAATAGATTTGTATAGTAAAATGGCAGGCAATAAAATTAACACACAAAAACATATGGCATTTTATATACAAGTGATGAAAGAGAAGAAATAGATTTTAAAAATAATGCCATTCACAATGATAACACAGACATTAACATACTTTGGAGTCAACTTAACTAAAGAGGTGAAGAACTTATTTAAAATAACCTACAAAACACTGCTTCAAGAAATAAAAGAGGAACAAGGAAATGGAAACATGTAACCTATTCATGGATTCAGAGGATTAACATTATTAAAATAGCAATAATTTCCAAAGCACTGTATGAATTTAATGCAATCCCTCTAAGGATACCTATGACATTCTTCAAATATATGTATCAAACATTGCAGAAATTCATTCAGAACAACACATGCCCACAAATAGCTAAAGAAACCCTTAGAAAAAATAAGATGGGAGGCATCACTTTTACTAACTTTAAATTATATTACAAAGTCATAGTCATTATAACAGCATGGTACTGGAATAATGACAGACCCTTAGAGCAATGGAATAGAATTTGGTATTCAGAGAATGACACAAAAAAATCAATAATCTTTGATAAAGGGGCAGCAAACACAAGATGGAGCAAGGAAAGCCTCTTTTACAAGTGATGTTGGGACAACTGGCCTTCCACATGCAAAAAAAAAAAAAAGTGAACTCAGATCTCTAACACCATACAAAAAAGTTAAATCAAATGGTTTTAAAGAGCTTGATATCAGAGATATATAGAAGAAAACATAGAAAAACATTCAAGGACACTGAGACTAAAGATATCTTCAAGGAGGAAACATCAATGGCAAAATAAGTGTAAATTGAAACAAATTGGACTACATTAAACTGAGAAGTTTCTGTACTTCAAAGGAAACAGTGACTAGGATACAAAGGCTACCTACCCATGGAATGAGAGAAACTATTCACCCAATATTCATCAAATAAGGGGTTAATAGATAAGATATACAAGACACTGATATAACTTACCAAGAAAAAAGCATCTAACCCCATCAGAAATGGGGAGAAATAGACATTTGCTCAAAAAAGAAACAGATGACCAAAAGGCACATGATAAGATGTTCCACATCACTAATCATCAGGAAGATGCAAATCAAAACAACAATAAGGTATCATCTCATGCCACAGAGACTAGCACACATCAAAAATAACTAGAATAACCAGTGGAGAAAGGAACTCTTATTAACTGCTGGTGGGAATGTAGAGTGATTCAGTGTTTTTGGAAACAATATGAATATTCCTCAAAAAACTGGAAATTGAGCTCCCATATAATCCAGCAATACCACTCCTAGGTACTCTAGGAACACAAAAATACAATACAAAAATGCACTCTGCACTCTTATATTTATTACAGCACTATAACAGCAACGATCTGGAAACTATACAGGTACCTGGCACAGAGGAGTGGCTAAAGAAACTGTGGTACCTCTATTCAATGAAATATTATACAACTGTTAGGAAAAATGAAGCATAATATTTGCCTATATATGGATAGACATGGAAAATATTTAGTGAGTGAAATGAGTCAGAGGGTGAGGAATAGACACAGTCTCACTCATTTGTGGGAAATAAGAAAATGAATGACAGTATGGTAATAATATCCAAAGATAATAGAGAAGAAGTACATTGAGTGGTGAACACAGTTAAGAGTCCTAAATGTGGGGCCGAAGTGACAGCATATTGGTAGGGCATTTGCCTTGCACATGGCTGACCCAGGATGGACCTGGGTTCGATCCCTGGTGCCCCATATGGTCCACCAAGCCAGGAGCAATTTCTGAGTGCATAGCCAGGAGTAACTCCTGAATATCACCAGGATATCACCTGAATATCCCCAAAACAAAATAAACAAACAAACAAAAAAGAGTCCTAACTGTACTGACAGCTACAATGACAATGATAGTGGAAGAGAGAAATAGAATGCCTGTCCCAAAGACAGATGAGGTGGATGAGAAGAGAAATGGGAAACAATGGTGGTGGGAAAGTTACACTGGTGAAAAACTGTGTACATTAGATGACTGAAACCCAACTACAAACATTTCTGTAACCACGGTGATCAAATAAATTTAAGATAGAAATAAAACAGCACAGATAAATAGTAGTTATATAAATGTGGCCACCACACATACACACATGCATATCTGATTGATCAAAATGTTACAGTTGTATAACTGATCTGTGTAGGTTGGCAAATGGAACAAAGCGCTGCATTAACATAAATCCGGCAAGAAAGGTGGTGAGATTTAAAGCCAGTTGCTGTTGTCCCTAATTCCTAGGAATCACTACTGGTGAGGGTAGACTTGGCTGTAAGAGCATCATAGGTGAGATTGTGCATATACAAACCAACTGGCTTTTCCATATCTTGTAGTAAACATATCATAAAATCTTTTTTAATAAGTTGCTAAGCATTCTTATACTGAGCATTGTAATATGAATCTTGAACACAGTACTGTAATCTGAGATTAAAGTATCCAGGTTCCTTTTCCATAAACTTCTTGAACAAAAACATTAGAACATCGTTGCAGACATACTTAGATTAAAAATAAGTTGCTGAACATTTTAAATGAGAACTGTAAAAAGATTACAGCACCTAGCACTGTTACCAGTCTAGAATGTCCAAGTTCCCTTCCACAGATTCTTTAACAAATACATTAGAAAATAGTTGCAGATATACTTAGATTGAAAATAATTTACTGAACATACTAATAATGAGAACTGGAAGAGTCTAGAGCAGTGAGCACTATAATGAGTCTAGAGCACCTATTCCCTTTCCATAGACTTTTTATTAACAAATATATTGAAATATAGTTGCAGATATATTTAGAAAATAAGTTGCTACAACATTCTTACAATAAGCACTGTAACAAGAGTTTAGAGCACAAAGCTCTGAAATGCAAGTCCAGAGCATCCAAACTCCTTTTCTGTGGGCTTCTTTGAATAAAAATATTAGACTGTTGTAGTCAATTTGAAAATAACTCGTGAGAACTTTCTTAAGAGCACTGTAATAAGAGTTTAGAGCATTCAAATTCCTTTTCGATAGACTCCTGTGGACTAAAACAGCAGATTAAAGAAACCATACTTGATTTGAAAATAAGTTATGTGGCTAAATCAATTGCACTTGGTCCCATGAGTATAAAAGAGGATATAAGCTGGTGAGGATTTCAGAGAAGAGGTAGGGATATCTGAAACTCCATTGTCATCTAACTTAAACCAGCAATGTCTTGCTGCATTTACAATAGGCAGTATAGTCTCCTCCATCCAGTCTATAAGAGTGGTTAGACACAGACAATAAATTATATTTCTTTGAATTGTTCTTTTAATCAATAACATACTGTGGCAAGTAAAGATTTTCTAAGGAAAAGTCCATGTCTGTAATTTTTGTTTTTACCTACCATCATAGAAAAAAATGTTTCATTGTACTAAAAGCACAAGTGGTAACTTCCAAATTTCTGTATTTTTAAAGAATCCCATTGAACTCTTCAATGACTGCAGTAAAAGCAGTTGTTATCTGTTAGTTTTTCTTCTTTGGAAAAATAACATAAGTTAATCCTGTGTATATTTACTTGCAGATGCTAGTGGCAGAGATAGCTGCATCTAGGCTACAGATAGGCTATGACAGGCTGGATTAGACTTTTTGTCATAGGTGAGGTACTGGACTGCAGATTTTAACTGACCCTTAAAAAAGTCTAACAAAGGGCCCAGAGAGATAGCACAGCAGCGTTTGCCTTGCAAGCAGCCGATCCAGGACCAAAGGTGGTTGTTTGGAATCCCGGTGTCCCATAGGGTCCCCCGTGCCTGCCAGGAGCTATTTCTGAGCAGCCAGTCAGGAGTAACCCCTGAGCACCGCAGGGTGTGGCCCAAAACAAAAACAAAAACAAAACAAAAAAGTCTGAACAAAATAGACTCATTGAGGTGCTTGTTTTCAAGCCATCAAGATTTTCTTTATCTTCTTTTCTGACTATCTTCTTTGTTCAGGTCTTCATGGAGGCCATTCATCAGGAATAGAAGCAGTTCATGTGAATCTTTTTGGCTATATCCTGCAAACTGATCACTGATTTTTCCCAACGGTTATTTTAAAATCATTTGAACTGATATACCTATACTCTCTTGCCCAGGGGGTTTTATAATTAGGCAAAATTCTTCTGCTACTTTACCTTTATGTTCCAACAGATTCGATCTACTATATTCCTGGCAATAGTTTCAGTTGAAATAATCAGCGAAACATAGAGCATAATACAGGGACTGTAATATTGAGCTCATGTAACCAGTATTTCCTATATTACTAAGTCCAATGAGAATCAGTTCCTCCAAAATCAGGACTGAAATTTTGAATGTGATTACTCCTAATCCTTGTCATCTCTGCTTTAGGGTGACATGTTGGCTTGTTATTCTGATTACATGTTGGAGTTTCTATTGGTTTCCTTTTACCTTCCCCTTGAAGAACCTCTGTTGTACCTAGTGATGAGCATGAATGCTTCAGTTCAGAGGGTTCCATATCCTGCTCAACAGGAATCTATGGCTTTGTTTTTGTTTTTATTATCTGTAAGAATTCTGCTTGATGAGATGTAATGGGACCCAGAATTTCTTGCTGGAGCTGCCATCTGTAGAAATATAAGCATATCCTTTTCCTCAAATAAGGTTACCTGCTATCCATTTTTTGTCATTTTATTACCCAAATAGGTGAATTATTTTTTGTCTGTACATCTTCTCAAAAGTGTCATTTGCCATTAGTAGGGCTATCGTAGGGGTAAATTAAAGAAATTTATTAAAATAATGTTAGGAATAAGCAATCAAGTGTAGACATACCTCCTTTTCCATATTTTAATAGCTGAGTTTCGAAGGTTCTCTGAGCATGTTCAATGATGGCTTGTCCCTGAGGACTGTATAGGATACTGGTGACATGTTTAACCTGCCATTCTTTACAGAAGGATTGAAAGGTATTACTTGTGTAGGCTAGGTCATTATCAGTTTTGATAATGGCAGAAAACATTGTAACAAAGAGAAATAAATAGCTTTCACTCTTTCAGAAGTCATAAGGACAGCCCATATAAAATGAGAATAAATGTCAACTACTACTCCTATGAAGAAGAGGTTTGTTTGTAAAGGTTAATAGGTGTAATATCCATCTGCCACAATTCATTTGTATTCAGCCTTGGGGTTTATTTCTGACTATATGTGGTACACAGTGTAATGGAGCATAGATATGACATGTGAAAAGGATCTGTCTGGTTTGCCTACATGGAATGTGAAAATGCACATGAAGGTTGTGGGCATTTGTGTGTAGAGGCTCGATGCTCTTCTACAGGTGATGTCAAAACAGACTGTCAGGTGATAAGCAATCTCATTTTCTTGAGCTACTGGCTCAGGGAGGCCAGCATGATATCTTACATGAGTGATGAAAATGGGTTATGAATACCGTTGTTAAAGGGTTTATTGGCTTCAGTAATTACTGAACAACATTGTTATAGGAATTTAGGGAGGCAGTGACAATTCCAGGGAAAAGGCAACCATATATGCTGAGTCACTCACTACATTACATGGGCCTGGCACATAAGAAAATAATTAAATCAATGTGGTGAATTCCACTTGTTAGGCATACATATAATTTGTAGACACAGTTGTGGTCAGTGAGGATCCAGTGATACCATCAGTCCCTAACAGCCATTTATGTAAAATACCAGAACATCAAGAATGGGAGAAGAACAGATTATCAAAGAAATTTAAAAAAGGCATCTTTTCTGGCCTGGAGAGATAGCACAGCGGCATTTGCCTTGCAAGCAGCCGATCCAGGACCAAAGGTGGTTGGTTCGAATTCCTGTGTCCCATAAGGTCCCCCATGCCTGCCAGGAGCTATTTCTGAGCAGACAGCCAGGAGTAACCCCTGAGCAACACTGGGTGTGGCCCAAACACCAAAAAAAAAAAAAGGCATCTTTTTGAAAAATCAGCTGAAGCATTTTGAAGAGCATTAGTGAGGAGCAAAATTATTAAATTTCCTTTTTTTGGAACAGGCAAGTTTACTATAGATGGGGATCATAGCCCTCTAGGGTATGAGCCTACAGTCTCCCTTTAATTATCAGGGCAGGCAGCTATAAACTCCAAATATGGTACAAATGTGTGAGGCTCTTTATTGTGTAAATAGAGCTATCAAAATAGGCCAGATATTTTAGATATAGCAGCAGTTGGTGATTGGGGCTTAGCAAAGAGCAGTAACCATACTTTTTCTCTAGTAATAAACGTGAAAAGATAGGACTGTTGGAGATGGTACATAAAAAATTCTAATTCCTTTTGTTAGCTTCAGGGCTAACTGCCTTGGGCTATCCAGGGAGAATATCATGGCTTTAATACACCAGGGAATAATGTCACTCACTACTGTGTTGAGGTCTTTCTTCCCAGGTCTCTTTTTGGGGCACCAATGTTAGGTTCAATATGCCATAATCCCACACGGGGAAAAGGGTCTGGAGTAGAGGTTGGCACAGGAAATAAACCAAGCCAAGATTGAGAAGATGAAATACACATGGTTGAGAAGCTTTCTTCTTGTTGAGCAAGAGAGGGAGAGCTGCTAGCAGAACTGCAGTTTTTATTAAGTACCAAGACCACCCCCAAGTGCAGGAGTAAGGACAAAGGGCCTATCTTAAACCAGTCCTGACATGGCATGCTTTAGACATGTAGAACAAGATGGTAAGTAGAAAATCTTTGTTTTGGGTAAAATCAAGTTGTAAACAAAAACAAAGAAACTAGTGATGCTCTTTGTTTAGGATGAAACCAAAGTGTAAGTTGTAAATCAACACTTCAGAATACATGCCTGAAAAAAGTAAAGCAAAGCAGAATAAGAGAATACTCCTCTCACTCCCAAATTAACTGCAATATTATTAACAAAAAAATACAAAAGCAACCTAAAGGTCTGTCAACAAAGGAACAAGAGAACATGTGGCATATATACACAATGCAATATTATTCAATCAGTAACAAAGGACAGCCCTATTGTTGAGAACAACACAGATAAATCTAGATTGCATTATAAAAAGTAAAGTAATTAGGACAGAAGAGAGATGCCATATGAAAATGATTTACATATGAAGTCTAAAGCTGAATCCACAGAAATAGGAAAATTGTAGGTACCAGGATCTGGTCTGGGAAGGTAGGAGAAAGTCTAGCAAGTAGAAGGTGATTACGTTTTAATGATCAAATGTTGTGATTATAGTCAATACTTCAGTGTATTCTGAAAAGTCTCCAAGAGACTGAGCTCAAATATTCTCACTACAAATAGTGTTGACTTTAGAGTTTTAATGAAAGCAATTGTAATTATATGAAATATAGTATAGCTTAAATTTACATAATAAATTTATCAATTACATCTCAATGACAAATAAAAAAGTAAAGACAAAACCCTATAAGACTAGTACACAGTTTAAATACCTAGAAATTCTTTGAGAAAATATAAAAATTACCCTAAGTACTACTTAAATAATTTCATCAGTATCTCTGAATCAAACCTCCGAGTGTGAGGCAGTGATGCTAATTATAGATCTATTATACTATGTAAGACTGTGCAAATCATGAGTACCATAAAAAACTTCTGTTAATATATAAAATAGAAAACTGTAAGAAAGCACATCAGAGATTGTTCTAAATATGATATGGCAATTGTTAGTACAGGTATATTTTTGGTAGATTTTTTTTCACTGTAAGTTTCAATGGGAAGTCTTGGAAGCATATATTTTCTTTAAAATGGTCCTATCTGCTTCACCCATATGGTTGCTTATCATTGATTACTTAAATTATTTTGAAAAACATACCATGACAAATTCACTCAAGTAAAATCCTGTTGAAAATAGTAAAAAATGGTATGCTCTGACAAAACGGACAATATTTATTAGCAATTTAAGAAGCAAAACTATTATTCTAAAGAGCAGAACTGGCCCATAACCTTCAGCATCCAACAATATTGCGAAGTAAAAAAAATATATTTATATATCTATGTATATATATATGTATATATATATTGGCTGACCTTTTTTAGCTACAACTTCACATTATTAAAAAGAAACCCGAATTAAGATAATAGCATTAGTTTTCTGTATGTTAAGGACTAGTACCTGGCTAAAATAATAATATAGAAATTTTTAATGACACATTTTCTAAATTTTATAATTCTGTATTTTGAAAATTTTGGGGGCAAAAATGCAATCACATATTTACATTTTTTACAACCTCTATAAAACAATCAAGTACATTTTGCACTAATGTAAATCACTTTAAAATCATCTTACCTGTGTAAAAAGTATGAACTGAGCAAACTGCCAGGGGAGCATAAAAGCAACATTGGACACACAAAGTGCAATGAAATGCTTTTTATTAAGTTTCGAGTTCCTTGATGGAGAAAATTGGCATCAGTAAGTTTTAACACAAAAATAACCTATCACTACACAGAAAGATATTTCAAAATAATAAACACTAATCATCCTTTATCTTGATACAAAAATTATTGTTTACTTTAAAACTCATTTAACAGAAATAAAAATGCCTGTCACACACAAAAAAAATACAAATTAGGGTTGGAGAGGTAGTACAGTGGCGACCAGGCTAACTAATCCCAGCACCCTATTTGATCTCTTCAGCTCAGCAGAGAGATCCCTAAATGCAGAGCTAGGAGGAAGACTTGAAAGCAGCCACCTGTGGCCCATAAACAAACAAAAACAGAGTTTCCAATAAATATGTTCTATCTACCACATCAGTAAATATTAGACATAAAAGTTTATTTTCTTTTATGTATGACAATACTAATTCAAAACTCCATCAAGATCAGACAGTGAACTGGTATATCAAGGAATTTACCCTGTTCAGTCTTCCCCCCACACAATGGCCATGTTCCATCACAATGGAGGTCTGGGACAAGACAAAGGGTAAGAAGTAACCTCCTTTATGATTGCCATGTAGTACCAGAACCCCAGGAGTGATCCCCAAGTGGAGAGCCAGGAGTAAGCTCTTCCACACCCTTCCCAAAAGGCAATGAAGTATAAGTGATGGTATAGAAATAATTCAAAACTCAGAAAAATCTAAGTAAAAAATTGTAAAATGAAGTTGTTTAAAGCAACAGCTTAAGGAGAATAGTTCTTGCATTATTCTGAATATCACAGTGCCACTGCTTACTAAATTTAAATTATTGACAAAGTTTTTCTGTATCAGTACCTTTTACCAATGAAGACTAGTATCTTTTAGAATTCAAAAAAAGTTCAGATTATATAAAACTTAAATCACGTTTTATATGTTCTTATATGTATTGAACTTTGGTAAATAGAACAAATGACAACATTTTAGAAGCAAAATTTCAAAATTAATACTTTTAGTAACATTGTAATATACATTCATTAATCACTTAATTGCCTTGTTTTTTTTATCAAACACATTACTTTGGTTATGGCAATTGCACTAAAAAATTCTCAGATGTTTACATAATTAGCGCACTTATAATTTTAATAAAGAAAGAAAACATGAACAGAGATGATTTGTACTTAAATGTGGTCTGAAGTTCTCCAGGAGCACAGAGGATAGAGTGGACTCAGTTTAATTAGTAAGAGATTTTACTAATAGCCTAGCAACTAATCTCTATGGTCAAGTTTACAGTATCCTACTAAGTCTTTTTATAATCTTTTCAGTTGTCTTAAATTTCTGAAATGTTTAGAAATCTAGTTAATTCCAATGTCCCCTAAGAGGTTTGAAAAAAATAGTGTGATAAAACTGCTAGAAATATTAATGGTCAGAAAGACAAGTACAATTATACATACATATATAGAGTTATGTATACATATGTGTGTATGTATGTATATATATGTATATATATATATGGAGAGAGAGAGAGAGAAAATATGGTATCTGTTCCTTATACAGCAAACATAGCATTTCCCCAAGCTCGTTTGTGCATAGGATACTTAGTTAAGAAAGCATACATCATTTTTCATTTTTTTTTTTTTTTGGTGTTTGGGTCACACCCAGCAGTGCTCAGGGGTCACTCCTGGCTCTATGCTCAAAAATCCTGGCAGGCTCAGGGGACCATATGGGATGCCATGATTCGAATCATCGACCTTCTTCATGTAAGGCAAACGCCTTACATACATGCTATCTCTCCGGCCCCATACATCAATGTTTTATGAAAATCACAGACTGGGAAATTCCCTAAAATTGAATCTTTGAACAAGTAAATATTTGAATCTTTACAAATCTATCTGAATATCTCTATATATGTATATTTATAAGGACAAAATTAACTACCTCAGGGTGTAGAATAGCCCTGTGAGCCCTGTGAGCCCTTTATAAAGCCTACGATATCATTATGGTCTAGCCCTGGTAAGGAACAGGACAGACACAAATGCTTCTAAGTTAATAGCACATGAATAATGCTATAAATATCCGAATGACCTTTGACAGAAAAGGGTTCCAAACTTTAGAAATCAATCCTTTTCTTTTCAATGTGTATTGGACCACACCCAGCTGTGTCTCTGCCCTCATCATTCCTAGCAGTGCTCAGGGGACCAAATATGGTACTATAGTGAATAGACCAAATATGATACTGTAGTGAATAGAACTCAGGTAAATTTCTTATATGCTGTCCTGTCTTTCTGCACCCTCTCGAAAGAATTACTCAGTAATTTTAGATTAATTTCTTAATATTCTATCATAACAATTACAGAAATTTGGTAAACTAATAACAGATATAGCAATTTGAAGTATATCCTAAGATATTTAAATTTGATTTCTAATTCGCTTTCTAAAGAAAAATTACCTAAGTATCATACTTAAAATATACATCTGAAGTACAAGAAATGGGTATGAAAAACTTTCCCGGAGAGGCGGTGTCCACATCACACGAGTAGCCTGAAATTAACAAAATGCTTATTTAAATTTTATTGATTAAAAGAAAAGAATTAAAATATCTATGTTAGAATAATTTTAATAACTTTAAGTAAGTTTTGATTGAATCACCATGAGATAGAATTGTTCATGAATAAATTTCAGTAATAAAGATTCATTTTTAATAATTTTTGTACTATGAGGCCAGAGTGGTAGCACAGTAGTACGGTGTTTGCCTTACACGCAGCTGACCCAGGACAAGTGCAGGTTCAATCCCCAGCATCCCATATGTCCCCCGAGCCAGGAGTAACCCCTAGGCACTGCCAGGTGTGACCCCCCATTTTTTTTGAACTCGGGTTGAAATACATAGTAGAGGTTTTCAATTACAGTAATTCTCTTAATGAACCCTTAGCCATTAGGTAAAGCACCATTTACTAATTTGTTCCTAAGCAAATAAAATATGTATTAGGTCAATCCGAACTAAGAATGGTAGGTACAGGGACAATGAAGAGTCCAGGACTGAAAAACAGATCCACATTCAAGTCTTGAAATTAGGATCAACACAGCTTCAGGGCTAAATACACACATGTTCAGAAAATTACCTAAGCAAATGTGACCTAAAATATACACAGACAATAACAGAAAACAAATATATATACAGTACAATATTTTAAATTATTTATATATATAAAATATATATTATATATTACATTATATTGTATTATATTATATATTTGAAAACTATTATATATAGTATTTTATACTTTAAAATATATCATATACATATATAAAATATAAAAGTATTTCATATTTCTTTAAAAATGACAATTTTGGAAAAAGCATTAAAGTTTTAATGCTGGGCGTGATTCCCTAGCACTACAAAAAAAGTTAAAAACAATTACTAAGAGTCACTATTAATAAAATTGTAAATATTTATACCAAGTATTCTGAAAATATCAATCATAATTTTAATAACTGCTCTAACTTGTAATTACATATTTTTTATTTTCATTTTTCCATTAGTTTAAAAATTTAAAATACTATAAAAAGTTATTTTGATATGCAAAATTGCATTCTACCATCACCCCAGTGACTCCTTACCACTATCCTATACATCTGGTCTACTCTGGTCTTCTCTCTTCTACCTCCATCTTCCACACTATTTGAAAATTGGTTCTACATATCAATGAAAACAGTTTATGATTTTCAAAAATGTCTTTTTTATTATATTTTCCTCCTATATTCCAGATGAGTAATTTAGTATTTGTCCTACAACTTATTTTGTCTAACATGATACCTCGCAATCTCATCCATGTCGCAGAAAACTGCATTTTTCTTTTCTTACTACTACATAGTGTTCAAGTGTGCATATGCACCACAAGTTTTATTTTAATTTAATTTTTTATACAGTCATAACCTTTATTTTTGATTTTTGGACCACACCCGGTGATGCTCAGGAGTTACTCCTGGCTATGCGCTCTGAAATCGCTCCTGGCTTGGGGGCGCCAGGGGATCGAACCTTGGTGTGCATGGGTAAGGCCTTACAGCTTGTGCCACTGCTCCAGCCCCTAGTCACAACTTCTTGACCCTGCAGTTAAACATTTGAAATGCTTCTATATCTCAGCACTGTACTAAGCTTTGTAATGAACATGCGTTTAAATGTATATTCTTTTGAATTAACATTTTTGTGTTTTTGTTAGTAACTGAAAAGTGGAATTGCTAAATATTTATGGCTCTATTCTTAAATTTCTGAAATCTCCATATTGGTTTCCATAGAAGTTGAACTAGATGATAATTGCCACCAATACTGAGCTAAGGGTTTCTCTCTCACTATATTCCTTCCCCTCAATACTGGTTGTTTACAATATTTGACATATGCCACTCTCATGGGTGTGATAGTATATCTGATTTACTTTTGTTTTTGTTTTTGAGTCATACCCGACAGCGCTCAGGGGTTACACTCCTGGCTCTGTGCTCAGAAATCACTCCTGACAAGCACAGTGGACCATATGGAATGCTGAGATTAGTACCACCATCTGTCCTGGATCAGCTGCATGCAAGACAAAAGCCCTATCACTGTGCTATCTCTCCAGTCCCAGTATACCTGATTTTTTTTTATTTGCTTATCCCTAAGAACAAGTGAGAGATATTTATTCATATGCCTTTTAGCTTTATATATGTCATCTTTGAGTTTAATCATCCCTACATATTTTGGATAAAATTCGAACTTTAGTTACAGAGCCGACTGCCTTATTGATCGTGGATATCAACACTTTGTGTGGTGTTGTATGTACATATGGTTTCTTCCATTCAATAGGATGTCTTTTAATTTTAGCTCATGTTTCTTTTGCCATGCAAACTATTTTTAATTTGAGGTAGCCCATAAAATAATTCTATAGTTTTTGCCTTTGGAGTGAAATCACAGTAGACCTCTAAAACATCTAATTCTGGGAGACTTCTGTTAATGTTTTCTTCAAGAAACTTCATGAAATCTGGCACATTCTCAAAGTCTTTCAATCACTTGCTTCAACTTCAAGTTGTGTCTTGAAGACTGTCTTTTACTGTACCTAGCACCTTTGTCATAGGCTGTCCATAAATCTGAGGGTTGTCATGGTTCCTTAAGTCTATTCCACTGGTCTGAGGCTCTCTTTATTTCTAATATTACATTTTTATTACAATTGTCAAATGTTATAATTAAGAGGAAATGCAAATTTTCCTATTCCATCTTTTTTTAAGACTTGCTTTGACTGCTGCAGTTATCTCAGCTATTGTGTTATAGAGTAAATTGAGAATATTTATTTATAATTTATAAAAATTGACAGTAAGCTATCACTCCAATGAGAATGGTCTATTTTAATAAGATAAAAGCCTCAAGTATTGCCAGTGTTATGCAGAGAGAGGAATCCTTAATCACTGTTAGTGGGAATTAAAACTGGTTCAGTCCCCATGGGGTGGGAGGATATGACCATTTAGAGATAATTAAAAGTAGAACTGCTGTTGTGCTCCAGCAGTTCCAGTCTTAGGTGTCTACCTCAAGAACACAAAACAGTAACCTGAGAATATATATACACATGTCTGTTCTACTTAGCTATTCTTAGCTAAGATCTGGAAAAAACCCACGTGCTTAGTAAGTTAGGGGCAGAGAGATAGTACAGGGTTACAAAAAAAAAAAAAAAAAAAAAAACCAAAAACTTATCAGTGCCTTTTCTAAGACTGTGAAGAACATCATCAGGATTTTGATGGAGATTACAATGAATCTATGCAATATTTAAGATAGGATTGTCATTCTGACAATGCTGAGTCTTCCAATGTAGAAACATGGGATACTTTCCACTTCCTATGGTCTATTTTATTTCTTTTTTCAGTGACTTGTAGTTCTCTGGGTAAAAGTCACTTAATCACATTAACTTTAACTTTATAACTTCTACAGAGAGGATTACAAGCACCTCACCAAAACATTAAGGTAGGAGTAAATGAAAATATAAATATATGGGTATATGTCAGGGGTGGCGAACAAGTTCGACACAAAGAGCCAAAATTTAAACTGTGAGAGTCAGATAGCCACACCACGCAGTGACCTGCCAACACTCACACAAAAGCATGTAATTTTAACAAAAATATATTAAACACATATTGCATTTTGCCATTTTGAGTGAGAGTAAAAATCCTGTTCGCCACCCCTGATATATGTAATTATATATTCATATGTATATATAGTAAAAACCAGGCTAGGCATTTCATGTAATAAATTATATAATGAGTATATACAAATATATGGATTAACATGGTTGAAATATTAAATTACAATATGATTTATTTTACTTAGTAGCAGCTCTATGTGGCACTCATGAAGTTTGGTCACAGAGTCATTGTAAAGAGCTGAATATGCAATACTGAAAATACTAGGGCCACCCTGTCAGTTCCAAGTGCTTCTAGGACTACACCAGGCAATACTCAGAGGAACCATGTTGAGCTGGAAATCAAATCCAATTGTTGTACTATCATAATGGGAAGCCCAAATATTTATTGTTTATATGAATATATTTCACTATTCCTTAATATCCCTTCAAATGAAAAACTGTTTTAGAAACAAACCTCTCCATGGTTGAAAAAGTAGCATAATACTGTGATTAGGCCTCCAACTTGAGTCCCACTGTAAAATTAAAGTTTATAATCATAACTCATGCAATTAATTTTTAATTAAATTGTATCCTAAAATTTAAAATCACATTAGCATATAATATTAAATATTAAAAACAGTAAATTTATAAAAGCCTATGATAATTTAGTATTCTTGAAAGATTAAATTTAGACATCAATGATATGTAGGTTCAACAGTATTGTAAGAAAGCTTAATAATGCATTTTGTATAGAACAAATATTCTTACATAGGTGATTATTTGAATATTATTTCAATGAGGAATGAAAGTTAAGTCTGGTGGCATGAGCTGAGCACAGGATGCTAAAGTAGACATTTTGGTACATTGGCAAATTTCTCTAAAGGCTTAAAAAAAATACAAACTCCAGAGTAATAACACAGCATGTAGGATGTTTGCCTTTTATGTGGTTGATCAGGGTTCAATCTCTAGCATCTCATATGGTCCCTTGAGCTCACCAAGAGTAATTTCTGAGCACAAAGCCTGGAGTAACCCAAACACTGCCAGATAAGACCCAATTAAAAAAGTCAGCAATTCAAGGGGGTCATATACAAGAAGAGCAGAGGAAGGTGAATCTATCCTTCTATGGAAAGGGTAACTGTAATTAAGGCTTATAAAATCTTATTGTTTACTGGAAAAGCTAGCTTATGTGATTATGCCAAGAGTAGAGAGCTGAATGCATGAATTTGATAATGACAACTTATCCTCATTGCTCCTAATCAAAATTATAAATATTACTAATAGCAAAGATAGGCTATCAATATTTGAAAATTTTAACCACAGGGAAAAAGCCTTTGATCAAGATTCAGCATTCATTTATTATTACAAACTGAGTTACAGGATGAAGAAACATGCCCAATTATAATAAAGACCACATATGACCAAGCCTTATAATAAAGACACATATGACAAAGCTTTAGCTCATCCCACTCAATAATGAAAGACTAAAGTATTTCATCTAAGATCTGGAATGAGACAATGAAGACCATGTTTTAACACCATTAGTTAACATGCACTAGAAATCCAAGTCTGAGCAGTTAGATTATGAAAAAATGTCAAAAATTTCAGAGACAAGAAAGAGAGTACAGCAGATAAGGCACTTGCTGTGCATGCTGCTAACCCAGATTATGGAAAGAATAATTCCTGAGGGCAGAGCTAGGAGTAACTCCTGAGAATTGCCAGATGTGGCCCTAAAACAACCAAATAAGACATTCAAATTGGAAAGAGAGAAGTATGTATGTTATAAGTAAAAGACTTATGTATGTATATGTCCATAAACTCCTAGAATTAACTTAGTAAGTTAAAAATTACAAATTATATTGCTTGCTGTATTTATATGTATATAATTAAAATTACAAGAAAGATAAGTGAAAAAACAATACCTTTTAAAATAAAATAAAATAAAAACGATTTTATTCCATATGAGCCCTAAATACTGCCACGAGTAATTCCTGAAAAGCTAGAAGTAATCCCTGAACACCACTGGGTATGGCCTCCCAAACCACAACAATTAAAAAGTATTTTAAATATCTAGCAATATATTTAACTAAGAAAATACATACATACACATGAAAATCTCTTTAAGATATCAATTAATTAAATAACATAAGAGATAAGAAGACATTCTCTGCTCACAAACTGGCCAGGCTGGCCATTGTCAAATGTTCATTTTTACCTAAAGCACTATACAGATTCACTGCTAAGAATTCTCTTTAAGATCCTGTTGGTGATTTCCACAGAAATGGACAAAAATCCTAAAATCAGTTATGAAGCCATAAAAGGCATCTAAAGCTTCAAACTATACAACAAAGATATCATAATTGAAAAAGTATGCAATAAAAACATACTTGCAGAACAATGGAATATAATTAAGAGCTCGGAAATAAAACCACATATATAATTAGCAAAAAAAAATCCAACAAGGAAAAATATGTTAAAGGCACTTTAATGACAGCTATAATTTGTTACATAATATTGTCTAAAACTCTCAAATCTTCATACTTCCAAGTTAATAAATTTATTTTTACTAAATCGTTTGTTTCAAAAATATATCACTGCCTATAATTATTATAAAAAGTATTAATATTTTTAATTCAGTAATCTTACCTCAGGAATGTGCCATATAAAAAGAATAATGCCATCACTGATCCATTTAAAATAAAGATCACACCAACATAAAAGCAAGCAGGGTCTCCCAATCCTTTGAAAAGATATATAGTAATTAATTTTCATAAAGTACAATTGGGTCCAATTACCTCAGTACTTAACGACTACGTACTTCACAATTATTTCATAATGTGAATAATAAAATCAAATAGAAAAATAACTATATAAATGTCGCTCAGGTCCCTATATCTTATTTTTTAATGTGTATGCATAACTAAATAATTACTACTATAATAGCAAGATATTATATGTTAGAAAATATATCTTTCACATTAATCTAGTTCAGTTACAAAATAAATCTCTTAAATGTCACTTGAATAGAAAATTAAAAACATTATTTTCTATGGCACCATTGAGGACCAAGTTTACATCCAACAATATATTACTGCATGTAGTAAGAATGGTTTATATATGATAATATATTCTATAAATAATATATAATAATATAAATAATATATAAATATTTATCATACTACATATAAATATATTTTGTATATTATATAAATTTTATATATGACAATATTATATGATATTGAAAATATATCCCTGATCCCTTTGTATTGTATTCTGAAATTTAATAATTACTTAGATGTAAGATTGCTTTACATTGGGGCATTTTGTACTTAAATTTAAAGTTAATATTTCTAATATACAATATCTTTCTCAGAAAAAATTCTTTATAAGGTATATTTTCTTTTAGGTGAATCAGTTCTAGAAAAGTAAATCAAAGTTATAGAAATTCTTAAAAAGATTCAAAATATTAAAATATGATGATGTAAAGATAAATGAAAAAGCAATAGGTACTTTAGGAAGAAACATGCCTTCACAGCTTTGAATTTCACTTAGAGATTCTTTTCTGGTGACATTCCAGCAAGTCTTAGTTGTTATCCCAAATAAATTTGTTATTCCCACAATAGTACGATACCAGAAGGCTATAATCACCTACAAAAGATAAAAGAAAAGGTATTAGAGAAAAATAATCATAAATTAATAAAGTTTGTTAAATCATATCATAATAAAGTTTCGTAAAATAATCCAAAATATAATTTGTAGTGACTGCCTTTGTCATTACAAAATTTTGCTGAGATTTATTACTTAACTTGAGGAAATAGTTACTTAGAATTTGCAATGTAGGGACTGGAGCAATAGCATAGTGGTAGGGCATTTGCCTCGCATGCGACCAACACAGGATGTACCCCAGTTCAATTCCAGGTATCTCTTATGTCCCCTGAGCCTAACAGGGGCTATTTCTGAGCACAGAGCCATGAGTAACCTCTCTGAGCGCTATCAGGTGTGATCACCCGCCAAAATATAATTTGTAAGGTATATGGGTATACATGTTCATGTACATAAACCATACATAAACTATAAACCAAGGATACATATCACTGAATAATGTGCATCTATAAAAAGTTGTTGTGATCAGTGTTTATATTATACCCTTGTAATTAGACCTGTAACATAATAGTTATATAATCAACTATAAAAGTCACTAAAATATAATGGTATTTAATAGGAAAAAAAAAGATTTAGAGGATGATTTAAAGGTAGTGAAGTGAGAGAAATCCTTGCTTCTTGTAAACCACAGGAAAGTGGATAGAGAAAAAAGCCCCTGGCACTGCACCAAAAGCATGCCAGGGTGAATTTAGTACCAGTGCAGGTACTTGAATACTTGTCCAGCAACCAACCATCCTTCTCACTGAGGAAGCAAGATTCCAAGTAACATTAAACACTGATATGTCGAGCACCAGCCTTGGATTAAGGGAACATCAGGAAAAATGAAAAAAAAAAAAAAGACAAAAAACCAGGAAGATCCACAATATCAGAGAGTCATAACCCACCTATAAAAAGAAAAGATTTAAGAGTAGAAATCATATCAATGCTCAAAACCTGAAAATGACATTTGGAACAAAAAATCAGTAAATTTGAGGAGAGCTTGACATAATTTTAATAGAAATAAAGGTGCTAAAGTGTGAAATAATTTTAGTAGAAGGATCCAAAAAATATTGCATCAAATCAATAGACTGGATAAAACAAAAGAAAAAAACACCCATCTCAAAGATATAGAAAACAGCTCCACCTCACCAGGAAAGAAGAGGAAAAGAAAAGAGGAACAGAAGATAAAAGAAACAAAGATAATGTAAAAAGATATATTGACAGTAGCATAAGGAACAAACTCAATCATATGAATTCCAGATAAGGGAGAAAAGAGGCTAATTGAAAAAATATAAATGAGAATGTCCCAAACTTCAAGAGGGTGATGAGACCACTGATCCAAGTGATCCAAAGACTATGAATTCAAATAAACCCAAGCAGAACAACACTAAGACATAATGTAAACAAAAGGCAAGAACAAAAGACAGATGCCTTACAGCAGAGACAGAGTCTGGAGAGAGTCAGACTTGCCGTGCACATGGCTGATCCCAGCACCATCCATATATTATCCACTGAGCACCACCAGGAAAGAGCCCTGAGCACAGAGGTAGGAGTAAATCCTGAACACTACTGGGTGTGGCCCCAACAAACAAACAAACAAACAAACAAAATTCAGCACACATTTAATGAAAAAAAATTATAGTACAATTCTCTAACAGACTCCGCAAGCAGGAGGATAGAGTGACATATACAAAGAATGAATGATTTATCTAGTAAAGTTATCACCAACATTTGAAGGAGGATAAAAAAAAATATTCTCAGATAAAGAACTACTAAGGAAATATTTATAATTTAAAACAGCTCTGGGGGGCTGGAGCAATAGCACAGCAGTAGAGTGTTTGCCTTGAATGCAGCTGATCTGGTACAGACCTGGTTCAATCCCTGGCATCCCATATGGTCCCCCAAGCCTGCCAGGGGCAATTTCTGAGCACAGAACCAGGAGTAAGCCCTGAGCATCACCAAGTGTGTCCCCAAAACAACCAATCAATCAATAAACTATAAAAAAATAATAAAACAGCTCTGAAGATATGATGACTGGACTCACAAAAAAATACAAAGATCAGAGCATAAACAGTCAAATTTGTCAGAAATACATGGCAACAAATACCTTTATATTAAAACTTCTCTAAATGTCAATGGACTGAGCTCTCTCATTAAAAAAAATGTTACAGACAGAATGGATGGATTCAGAAATAAAACCCAACCTTTCTTTTGCTTAAAAGAGATAAATTTATGGGCCAGAGTGATAGTAAAACTTATAAGGTGCTTGCCTTGCATGTGGCCAACCCAGGTTCAATCCTCGGCATTCCATATGGTCCTCTGAGAACCTCCAAGAGTGATTCCTGAGTACAGAGTTAGGAGTAATCTCTGATCATTGTCAGGTGTGACCCACAAACAAAACAAAAAACAAAACCAAAATGACAAATACTTAAAATTGTAATCATAAACATGAGATTCAGAATAAAAGGCTGAAAACTGAGATTTAAAAATAGTAATGGCCATATTTATATCAAATACATAGCATTCAAGCTAAAGAAAATAACCAGAGATAGAAATTACATACTGGTTAATGGACCAGAGAGAAAGAGGTCTTAACTCTTATTCACAAACACACATCAAAGGAAGGGGCAGCAAACTTCACAAAGCAACTGCCAACCATCTGTGCAGATACATGAACAGAAATACAACAGTAATTGGGGTCTTTAAGATCTTTAATATCCAATCTTCATCACTAGACTCATAGATCAGGAAGAACAATAAATAAGAAGAATAAGAGAACTAAATAAGAAATTAGAAGAACTAGGATTAATAGGCATCTACAAGACCCTCCATACCCCCAAAACCAGTACATATTCTTTCCCACTGCACAGGAAATATTTTCCAA
Source organism: Suncus etruscus (assembly GCF_024139225.1). NCBI lineage: Eukaryota > Metazoa > Chordata > Mammalia > Eulipotyphla > Soricidae > Suncus > Suncus etruscus. The sequence continues at coordinate 112,198,662 of NC_064857.1, read as the reverse complement.
GAATTACTACTTGAAGGAATAAAATTCATCTACCATAAAGTTACAAAAATGATATTAAGTGGAGCCGGAGTGGTGGTGCAAGTGGTAGGTCCGCAGTTCGATACCTCAGCATCCCGTATGGTCCCCTAAACCAGGAGTGATTTCTGAGTGCATAGGCAGGAGTAACCTTGAGCGTCACCAGGTGTGGACCAAAAAGCAAAAATAAAATAAAAATCTTTTTAGAATACAATTCCATGAAGGTAGAAATTAATAATAAAAGTCTAGAAAAACTTCAACATTTGGATACTAAATAACCATATTGTTTAACTATTTTTTTGTAAAAAAAAAAAAAAAAAAAAAAAAGCTCAAAACTTCTTAACTTGAGAAACTAGAAAAATAGGTGAATCCTAATATAGAAGAAAGAAAGTGATAAGAAATAGAATATAAATTAATGAAACAATACAACAAAATAACAACAAAACCAAATGGTTTAAAAAAAACTGACGAAGGAAAATAAAAAGCCTTAGCTAAAACAAAAAAATCTGGCAAAAAAAAAAAAAAAAAAGAGGGGCCAGGCGGTGGCGCTAGAGGTAAGGTGCCTGCCTTGCCTGCGCTAGCCTAGGACGGACCGCGGTTCGATCCCCCGGCGTCCCATATGGTCCCCCAAGCCAGGAGCGACTTCTGAGTGCATAGCCAGGAGTAACCCCTGAGCGTCACTGGGTGTGGCCCAAAAACCAAAAAAAAGAAAGAAAAAGAAAAAAAAGGTACTATATGAATTAAGTCCTCAAGTTAAAACACCAGAACACTGGAGACATGGGTCTGGAATTGGATGTTGGTCTGGAAAATATTTCACACATACAGGCATGGAGAGAGAAAAAGATTTTCAGGAGTTACCCAATTTATCTTTAGATTCTCGAAAGCAGTAGCTCCAAGGATATCTGGAAATGTAAGGTGACTTCCTTTTCCATCCAAGTATTTAATCTGAGAATAATTGTCACACCTGGAGGTGGGACTAGGTATTCTCACCACCATGACTGAAACCCAATATAAACATTTCTGTAACCATGGTGCTTAAATATTTAAAAGAAGGGTGTCTGCAATGATGTTCTAATGTTTTTGTCTACAAAAAACAATGGCAAAGGAATTTGGATGCTATGGATTTTTATTATAGTTCTCATTATAAGAATGTTTTATTTATTTTCTAATTAAATGTCTGTGAAAATGTTTTAATGATTTTTCTCCACAGATGTCTATGGAAAGGGAACTTGGATGTCTAGACTCATATTGCAGTGCTCAGTACTCTAAACTCTTACTACATTCAGTATAAGAATGTTTAACAACAAGAATAGAAATCATAATAATTGGAAAGAAAAAAATGGCAGAGATGACAGCAGCAGCAGCACAGAGGAGCCTGGAGACACTGAGAGTAGTTTGTCCCTGTGCAACCCTAAGTGTAAAATTCCCAAAATCCTCAAGTTGTTGGAGAAACAACAGCATATGAACAGATCAAAATTCAACCTAAGGAGATTGCAGGATAAAAAACATGGTGGCAGGCTGTGTTAAGAAACAAAGGCAATGCTGGGAGTAGCTACAAGGTGGTAGCCTGTAGAAAGATAGGAGTCTGGCAGTAAGAGGCTCCCTGAATTAGTTGAGTGGCAGGGCTGGGAACTGTGGTGAGCATCTTTGGAATCAAAGGCTCACTGTGAACTCAGGCAAGTGCCCCCAGGAAATAGCATGGCTGATCCTCTTTCTCCACAGTCACACATTTCCTCTAGGAAAGTAGTCCCATCACAATGAAGCCATTACATTGCAAATGTCACAATGGGAAGACACTTAGTGAATGAAGATGGTAGTTCTGAGAACTCAACTAACATCAGCCTCCTGTATATCCTGTGAGATAAATGTATTGTGGAGGAAATGTGGACAGTCAATAAGACTCAAAAGGATACAAAAATAGAAATGAAAACAAACAAAAAATAATAGGTCTGAAAAACTTGGTAACTAAAACGAAAAACTCACTGGAAGTACTCATTAGCAGATTAACTGCTGCAGATGACAGAATCAGTATGATGGAGGATGAGCTGCATAATATCTCCATACAACAGAAAAAGTTGAAAAAGAGCCAGAGAGGTGAGTGCAGTTAGAGAAATAACTATACTGAGAACTATCATAACCATGTGAATGAATGAGGGAAGTGGAAAGCCTGCAAAGAGTACAGGTGGGGGTGGGGTGCGGTGGGGTAGAGGGAGATTTGGGACATTGGTGGTGGGAATGTTGCACTGGTGAAGCGGAGTGTTCTTTACATGACTGAAACCTAACCACAATCATGTTTGTAATCAAGGTGTTTAAATAAAGATATTATTAAAAATAAACAAACAAGACAAAAAATACTCAAAATAAGTAAACTAACAACAGACCTTTGGGATAAATTCAACAGGAACAACATAAGAATCATTGGAATCTAACATCGGCAAGAAGAAAACACCTACTAAAAATCAACAATCATTGTTGAGAAGTTCCCAGAAGTAAAGAGTACATGCACTAACATCCTATGTTCAAAGAGTAGTAGCAAAAGAGACCCAAATAACAGCACCCAAAGCATATCTTAGTCACAATGATGAAAACCATAGAAATAGAAAACTGAGGTTCTGGAGCAATAGCACAGCAGTATGGCAGTTGCCTTGCACGTGGTCAATCCCAAAAGACCTTGGTTTGATTCCTGGCATTCCATATGGTCCCCAGAGCCTGCCAGGAGCGACTTCTGGAAACAGAGCCAGGAATAACCCGAGAGCTGCTGGGTGTGGTCCAAAAACCAAACCAAAAAAAAAAAAAAAAAAGGAAAAGAAAAACAAAAGAAAAGAAAAACAAAAGAAATAGAATATTAAAAGAAGCAAAATCAAAAAGAGAAATTACAAAGAATTATCCTTAATATTTATAGCAGATTATCACAAGCAACCTTCCAGGACCAAAGGCAACAGAGGGATGTAGTGGAAAAAAGACAATGAAATGAACACCTCACCAAAGCTGAACTTTCATTCATGTGTGAAGGAAGGATACACAGCTTCTTAAATTTAAAAAAAAAAAAAAACAACAAAAAAACACACAGCTCGAGAACTTTGCATACTCAAGCCAACATTAAAAGAATAGAAGAGTCTACTTTAAGGCAAGACAGACACCACTAACACACGAAACTTTTATCCTCCAAATGGCATAAAATCCTATGACAACTATCTCTCTCAATATCAACAGATGCAAAGTTCCTCAACAAAATACTATCAAATAGAATCAAACAGCTCATCAAGAAACATGGCCAAGTAGGATTCATTCTAAAGATGCAAAGATGATTTAACATACACAAATTAATCAATTAACATATGAATAAAATATTGAAAATCATAATCATAACATGCAGAAACCATTTGACAATCTCCAGCACACACAGAATGGGAGAAAATTTTCACCCAATACCCACCTAATAAGGGGTTAACATCTGAAATTTAAGGTACTTTTAGAGTTTAATAAAAAGAAAAACTAACCCCATCCAGAAATGGAAAAAAGAGCTGAACATTTCAAAGAAATACAGTTGGCCAAAAGGCACATAAAAAGTACTCTATACCATTAATCATCAGGGAGGTGCAGTGTTTTAAATTTAATTTTTTAATTTTTTATTTAAACAACTTTATTACATACATGATTGTGTTTGGGTTTCAGTCATGTAAAGAAAACCACCCATTACCAGTGCAACATTCCCATCACCAATGTCCCAAATCTCCCTCCTCCCCACCCAAACCCCACCTGTACTCTACACAGGCTTTCTATTTCCCTCGTACATTCTCATTATTAGGATAGTTCAAAACGTAGTTATTTCTCTAACTAAACTCATCCCTGTTTGTGGTGAGCTTCATGAGGTGAGCTGTAACTTCCAGCTCTTTTCTCTTTTATGTCTGAAAGTTATTATTGCAAGAATGTCTTTCATTTTTCTTAAAACCCATAGATGAGATCATTCTGCGTCTTTCTCTCTCTGACTTATTTGACTCAGCATAATAGATTCCATGTACATCCATGTATAGGAAAATTTCATGACTTCATCTCTCCTGACAGCTGTGTAACATTCCATTGTGTATATGTACCACAGTTTCTTTAGCCATTTGTCTGTTGAAGGGTATCTTGGCTGTTTCCAGAGTCTTGCTATGGTAAATAGTGCTGCAATGAATGTAGGTGTAAGGAAGGGATTTTTGTATTGTATTTTTGTGTTTCTAGGGTATATTCTAGAAGTGGTATAGCTGGGTCATATGGGAGATCGATTTCCAGTTTTGGGAGGAATCTCCATATTGCTTTCCATAAAGGTTGAACTAGATGGCATTCCCACCAGCAGTGGATAAGAGTTCCTTTCTCTCCACATCCCCGCCAACACTGCTTGTTCTCATTCTTTGTGATATGTGCCAATCTCTATGGAGTAAGGTGGTGCCTCATAGTTGTTTTGATTTTCATCTCCCTGATAATTAGTGATATGGAGCATTTTTTCATGTGTCTTTTGGCCATTTGTATTTCTTCTTTGTCAAAGTGTCTGTCCATTTCTTCTCCCCATTTTTTGATGGGATTAGATGTTTTTTCTTGTAAAGTTCTGTCAGTGCCTTGTATATTTTGAAGATTAGCCCCTTGTCTGATGGGTATTGGGTGAATAGTTTCTCCCACTCAGTGGGTGGCTCTTGTATCCTGGGCTCTATTTCTTTTGAGGTGCAGAAGCTTCTCAGTTTAATATATTCCCATCTGTTAATCTCTGCTTTCACTTGCTTGGAGAGTGCAGTTTCCTCTTTGAAGATGCCTTTAGTCTCAATGTACTGCAGTGTTTTACCTACGTGTTGTTCTATATATCTTCTGGTTTCGGGTCTGATATCGAGGTCTTTCATCCACTTGGATTTAACCTTCGTACATGATGTTAGCTGGAGGTCTAAGTTCAATTTTTTGCAAGTAGCTAGCTAGTTGTGCCAACACCACTTGTTGAAGAGGCTTTCTTTGCTCCATTTAGGATTTCTTGTTCCTTTATCAAAAATTAGGTAATTGTATGTCTGGGGAACATTCTCTGAGATTCAAGCCTATTCAACAGATCTGAGGGCCTGTCTTTATTCCAATACCATGCAGTTTTTATATCTACTGCTTTGTAGTACAGTTTAAAGTTGGCGAAAGTAATTCCTCCCATATTCTTTTACCAATGATTGCTTTAGCTATTCTAGGGTGTTTATTGTTCCAAATGACTTTCAAAAGTGCCTGATCCACTTCTTTGAAGAATGTCATGGGTATCTTTAGAGGGATTGCATTAAATCTGTACAATGCTTTGGGGAGTATTACCGTTTTAATGATGTTAATCCTGCCAATCCATGAGCAGGGTATGTGCTTCCATTTCCGCGTGTCCTCTCTTATTTCTTGGGGCAGAGTTTTATAGTTTTCTTTGTATAGGTCCTTCACATTTTTAGTCAAGTTGATTCCAAGATATTTGAGTTTGTGTGGCACTATTGTGAATGGGGTTGTTTTCTTAATGTCCATTTCTTCCTTATTACTATTGGTGTATCGAAAGGCCATTGACTTTTGTGTGTTAATTTTGTAGACTGCCACCTTGCTATATGAGTCTATTGTTTCTAGAAGCTTTTTCATAGAGACTTTAGTGTTTTCTAGGTAGAGTATCATGTCATCTGCGAACAGTGAGAGCTTGACTTCTTCCTTTACTATCTGGATTCCCTTGATATCTTTTTCTTGCCTAATCGCTATAGCAAGTACTTCCAGTGCTATGTTGAATAGGAGTGGTGAGAGAAGACAGCCTTGTCTTGTGCCAGAATTTAGAGGAAAGGCTTTCAGTATTTCTCCATTGAGGACAATATTTGCCTCTGGCTTGTGGTAGATGACCTTAAATATATTGAGAAAGGTTCCTTCCAGTCCCATCTTGCTTAAAGTTTTGATCAAGAATGGGTGTTGGACCTTATCAAATGCTTTCTCTGCATCTATTGATATGATCATGTGGTTTCTATCTTTATTGTTGTTGTTGTTGTGTAATTATGTTGATAGATTTACGGATGTTAAACTAGCCTTGCATTCCTGGGATGAAACCTACTTGACCATAGTGGATGATCTTCTTAATGAGGTGTTGAATCCTATTTGCCAGGATTTTGTTGAGGATCTTTGCATCTGTATTCATCAGCGATATTGGTTTTTTTTTTTTTTTCTTTTTTGGTAGCATCTCTGTCTGGTTTAGGTACCAAGGTGACGTTGGCTTCATAAAAGCTATTTGGAAGTGTTCCTGTTTTTTCGATTTCATGAAAGAGTCTTGCCAGGATTGGAAGAAGTTCCTCTTGAAAGGTTTGAAAGAATTCATTAGTAAATCCATCTGGGCCTGGACACTTGTTTTGGGGCAGACATTTGATTACTGTCTTAATTTCCTCAATAGTGATGGGTGTAAATAGTGTGTTTAAATATGCTACATCCTCTTCATTCAACCATGGAAGATTATAAGAGTCCAAAAATTTATCCATTTCTTCCAGATTTTCATTTTTATTGGCATACTGTTTCTCTAAGTAGTTTCTGATTATCCTTTGGATCTCTACCATATCAGTAGTGATCTCTCCTTTTTCATTCTTAATACGAGCTATCAAGTTTCAGTCTCTTTCTTTGTTATTTTTGCCAGTGGTCTATCAATCTTGTTTATTTTTTCAAAGAAACTTCTGCTTTTGTTGATCTTTTGGATTTTTTTTTGGGTTTTCACTTCATTGATTTCTGCTCTCAGCTTTGTTACTTCCTTCTGTCTCCCTATTTTTAGGTCCTTTGGTTGAGTACTTTCTAATTCTATTAGCTGCATCATTTAGCTATTCAGGTATGCCCCTTCTTCTTTCCTGCTATGTGCTTGCAAAGCTATACATTTTCCTCTCAGTACCGCTTTTCCTGTGTCCCATAGGTTCTGATAGTTTGTGTCTCCATTGTCATTTGTTTCTAGGAAGGTTTTGATTTTCTCTTTAAATTCATCTCGGACCCAATGCTTATTCAGTATTAGGCTGTTTAACTTACAGGTATTAAAGTTTTTCTTCTGTGTCCCTTTGTAGTTCATATATAATTTCAGGGCTTTGTGGTCAGCAAAGGCAGCCTGCAAAATTTCTATCCTCTTGATATTATGGAGGTATGTTTTATGTGCTAGCATGTAGTCTATCCTGGAGAATTTCCCATGTACATTACAGAAGAATGTGTATCCAGGATTCTGGGGGTGGATTGTCCTGTATATATCTACTAGACCTCTTTTTTCCATTTCTCTTTTCAGGTCTAGTATATTCTTGTTGGGTTTCAGTCTGGTAGGCCTGTCAAGTATTGACAATGCCGTGTTGAGGTCTTCCACAATTATTGTGTTGTTACTGGTATTATTTTTCAGATCTGTCAAAATTTTATTATATATTTTGCTGGCCCCTCATTCGGTGCATATTTATTTAGGAGAGTGATTTCTTCCTGCTGTACATATCCCTTGATTAATACAAAATGTCCATCTTTGCCCTTACAACTTTCCTAAATAGAAAGTTTGCATCATCTGATATTAGTATGGCCACTCAAGCTTTTTTATGGGTGTTGTTTGCTTGGATGATTTTCCTCCAGCCTTTTATTTTGAGTCTATCTTTGTTCTGACTATTCAGGTGCGTTTCTTGTAGGCAGCAGAAGGTTGGATTGAGTTTTTTTGATCCATTTAGCCACTCTGTGTCTCTTAACTGGTGCATTTAGTCCACTGACATTGAGAGAAAGTATTGTCCCGGGAGTTACTGCCATCTTTATATCGAAGTTTGGTGTGTCTTTTGGTCAGTCTTGCCTTAAAGTAGGCCATTCAGTTTTTCTTTTAAGAATGGTTTTGAGTCTGTAAAGTTTCTGAGCTGTTTTTTGTCTGTGAAACCATGTATTGTTCCTTCAAACCTGAAAGTGAGTTTTGCTAAGTGCAGTATTCTAGGCGAAGCATTTATTTCATTGAGTTTTATCACTATGTTCCACCACTGCCTTCTGGCCTTGAGTGTTTCCTGTGACAGGTCTGCAGTAAATCTCAAGGATGTTCCCTTGAATGTAATTTCTCTTTTTGATCTTGCTGCTTCCAGAATTCTGTCTCTATCTGTGGGATTCATCATTGTGACTAGGATGTGTCTTGGGATGTTTTTTCTGGGGTCTCTTTTAGTTGATACTCTTCGGGCATGCAGGATTTGATCGCATATATTCATTACCTCTGGTAGTTTCTCTTTAATGATGTTCTTGACCATTGATTGTTCCTGGAAATTTTCTTCCTGGGTCTCTAGGACTCCAATGTTTCTTAAGTTGTTTCTGTTGAGCTTATCATAGACTTCTATTTTCATCTGTTCCCATTCTTTGAGTAATTTTTCCATTGTTTGATCATTTGCTTTAAGGCTTTTTTCCAGTCTCTTCTGCTGTATGGAGTTGCTATTTTTCTCATCTTCCAGTGTACTAATTCTATCCTCAGGTGCTGTTAACCCGTGGGAAAACTCAACCATGTTTTTCTTCAATTTATCTACTGAGTTTTTCAGACCTGTTATTTGACCTGAAATTTCAGTTTGGAGTTTTCTGATTTCTATCTTCAGATTCTCTTGGTTCTTATTAGTGTTCTCTTCTATACTTTGAGTTCTTTGAACATCTTCCATATTGCGATTCTAAACTCCTTATCTGAGAGACTGACTAGTTGTTTGGTCATGTTCAAGTCATCAGAGTTGCCATCGTTATTCTCTGCCTGGCGCTGTCCTGAGTTGTTTCCCCTTTGTCGCACTTGTATTGTGGGTTTTTCTACGTGATGTCGTTGTATTCATTGGCTAAATGATGTGCATGGCTGGGAAGTGAAGTGGAGTGGCCATGCTCCTCTGGCTTCATCCTTTCTGGGCTTGTAAATTCACCTCCAGGGAATGCTCCAGGGAAGGCGAGTCATCCGCAGATGAGCCACACACAGGATGAAATCAGGCCAAATATGGAGCACAGCACAGAAAACAGGCAGATAGGAGTGCTGGCATCTGAATTCCAGCAGGGTTCAGCGGCTTTCCCTTTCTGGGCTTGTAAACTCACCTCCAGGAAAGGCTCCAGGGAAGGCTCGTCATCCGCAGAGTAGCCACACACAGGATGAAATCAGGCCGAAAATGGAGAACAGCACAGAAGACTGGCAGATAGGGGTGCTGGCATCTGAGTTCCAGCAGTGTTCAGCGGCTTCCCCTTTCTGGGCGTGTAAGCTCACCTCCAGGGAAGGTGAGCCATCTGCAGATGAGCCACACAGAGGATGAAATCAGGCCGAAAATGGAGCATAGCACAGAAGACAGGCAGACAGGGGTGCTGGCATCTGAGTTCCAGCAGAGTTCAGCGGCTTCCCCTTTCTGGGCTTGTAAAGTCAGCCATTTCTTACATACTCACTCACTCGCTGGGTAGCTTCAGAATGCAGTTTTTATGGGGGTTCGCTTCCCAGGGCTCTGAGGAGAGCTTTAAGGATTCAGAAAAGACTGAGAAGCACAGGACAAGGCTTCCTTCAGGTCTCCAGTTCCTCAGAAGAAGCACAGCAGGGCAGAGACTCCGCAGGTAAAGCAATCAGCACTCCACCTGGAAATCCCCACAGTCAGCCATTTCTTACTCACTCGCTCACTGGGCAGCTTCAGGATGCAGTTCTTTTGGGGTTCACTTCCCAGGGCTCTGAAGAGAGCTTCAAGGATTCAGAAAAGACAGAGAAACACAGGACAGGGCTCCCTTCAGGTCCTCAGTTTCCTCAGAAGAAGCACAGCAGGGTGGAGACTCCGCAGATAGAGCAATCAGCACTTCACCTGGCAATCCCCACAGTCAGCCATTTCTTACTCACTCGCTCGCTCGCTGGGTAGCTTCAGAATGCAGTTTTTTGAGGGTTCGCTTTCCAGGGCTCTGAGGGAGAGCTTCAAGAATTCAGAAAAGACAGAGAGCACAGGACAGGGCTCCCTTCAGGCCCTCAGTTTCCTCAGAAGCACAGCAGGGCGGAGACTCCGCAAATAGAGCAATCAGACTCCACCTGGCAATCCCCACAGTCAGCCATTTCTTATTCCTTAAATTTAATTTTTATTGATACCATTGTGATTTAAAAAGTCCTTCACAGTTTTGTTTAAGACATACAATGAATTAAGGACAATCCCACCACCAGTGGAGACCTCCCTCCACAAATGTTCCTAACGTGTATCCTATACCACTGGCCCTGATTAAAGCGTGCCAGTATAACAGGCCCATTTTAAGTTTATAACGCTAAAATTTGGGTATCTTGATTCCATTATTGTTAGTTTTGGCTTGGATATTTAGTTGTCCTTTTCACCACCACCAAAGCACCTGAGACCACTTAGCCCCTGGCCTCCATATCCTTTTATATGTTTTTCTCCTCTTCAACTCAACTTCTTTCTCCTTGCTCTACTCTGGGGCCAAGAGTGTTTGAGACTACTCCCATTTTAAGCACTGTATTTCTTCATGCAGTTATTCTAAATACCACATATATGTGATATAATTCAGTATTTATCCTTCTTCTGGTTAATTTAACATAATATCTTCCAGTTCCATTCATGCTGCATAAAACTGAATCATTGCATCAATACTTATGACTATGTAGTATTGTATATATGTACCACATCTTCATGATTCATTCATCTGTTGTTGGGCATCTCGGTTGATTAAAAGTCTAGCTATTATACTGAATAGTAAAATGAATAGTGGTGTGAATATATCCTTTTAGAAAATTTTTTCTTATCTTGAGAATATATACCGTATTTTCCAGTGTATAAGACGACTTTTGAAACAAAGTCAACCGAAAATTGGGGATCGTCTTATACGCCGAGTATATCCCGAAAAATGTTTCAATATGCCGCTAAACAAAAATTGTCTGAATATTGCCACAAAACAAATTTTCCAACTCAATCCCACACCAATCACTGCAAGGCTGCTCAGACCGCCTCTCTAACTCAGCCAATCCAAGCAGGCTTATTATGCATGCAAATTAGACAATGTTCTGGACCCAAATCTACACTGTAAAAAGCCTGCTCAGATTGGCCAGAGTCAGAGAGGAAGTATAACCTTTGAACCTTTGCTTGTTGTGATTGGTTCACTGTGGTACATGAGCACAGGAACACATGCAGCACAGGAACTTTCTGTCTGATAGAGCGAATATAGGCCTAAACCTATGTTTTAATGGCAAAATTAGGGGGTTGTCTTATACGCCGGCAAATACGGCACCCAAAAGTGGGATTGCTGGGTAATAAAGCAGCTCAATTTTGAGTTTCCTGAGAACATTCCAAACTATGTTCCATAGGGCTTTGAACAGGCAGCATTCCAACCAGCAGTGGATCAGAGTTCTTTTTTTGCCAGTCCTGCCAACATGGAATGTTCACATTATTTTTATATGCATCATCCCCACTATTGTAAGATGTTATCTCATTGTAGTCTTGATTTCTATTTCCCTAATAAGTGAATTATGAGCATTTATTCATGTGCCTGTTGGCCATCTGTTGGTCTTCCTCAGAGAAGTGTCCGTAGGTTTCCTCTCCTCATGTTTGAAGGGGTTTTTATTTGGGTTTTGTGGAATTAACCTTTGTGAGTACTTTGTATATCCTAGATATCAAACCTTTATCTCATGTGTTGAGGCCAAATTTTTCTCCTAGTAAATTAGCTGTCTTCTGGTTTTAGCCCATGTTTCTTTTGCCATGTAGAATTTTTTTTTTACTCTGATATAGTCTTATTTATTTAGATTTGATTCTATAGTCCCTGCCACTATCATCAAAGACATCTTTGAAGTCTAAGACTTCCTATGTTTTCCTAAATGAACTTGAAGGATTTGGGTCTACAGGTCTTTAATCTACTTTGTTGGCTTTTGTGTAAGCTATTAATCTTTAATTTCTTACATGTGTTATCCAATTGTTCTAACACTACTTTGTTGAAGAGACTGCCTTTGTTTCATTTCAAATTCTTACCTTTGTCAGAGATTAACCATATACCTGGGGGGTTGTTAATGAATATTCTATCTGACCCACTGGTCTGAAAGTCTCTTCCAATACTATTCTGTTTTGAAGTTTCCGTTGTATAGGTTTCTCATCTCTATTGTTAGGTTGATTCCTAGATACTTGGTAAGTTTTGGGCACTACTTTAAATGGGATATTCTTTATCTATTTCTCCGCTGAGTCATTATTTGTATAAAAGAATACAATCATCAGGGCTGGAGCAGTGGTGCCAAGTAATAAGGCGTCTGCTTTGTGCAAGCTAGCCTATAGATGGACCATGGTTCAATCCTCTGGCGTCCCATATGGTCCCCCAAGCCAGGAGCAATTTCTGAGCACATAGCCAGGAATAACCCAGGAATAACCCATGAGCACTACCAGGTGTGGCCTAACCCCCCACCCAAATGAATAAATAATTAAATAAATAAATAAAAGAAAGTAAAAGAATACAACTGTCTTATGTTTTGACTTTGGCCATTATGCTGGCCACTATGCTGTATTGGTTAATTGTTTTGGGGAGCTTTTTTGTGGACTCTCTCATCTTTAATGTAATGTTTCTATTCTTCTGTTGTTACCCTTATATATGAGGTATTTTCTTTTATTGATGTTTTAAGTAGTCTTTGTCCTTAGAGTCTACCAATTTGGTTACTCTGTGTCTTGATGGTGTTTTGTTGTTTGGTATTCCTGATTCTGAGCAGGAGCCTCTTCCAAGAAATCAGGAAAGTCCTTGATTATTTATTTTGCTAGCTGTTCTTCCAAATTCATAATTTTCTCTCCTGCTACTCCTATAAGTTAAATATTATTCCTCTTATGATTAGCTATCACAAATCTTAGATTCTCTTCCATCATTCTTAGTGATTAATATCATTAATATGATCCTCTGCATGTTGCTTTTTTTTTTTTTTGGTTTTTGGGCCACACCCCGCGGTGCTCAGGGGTTACTCCTGGCTGTCTGCTCAGAAATAGCTCCTGGCAGGCACGGGGGACCATATGGGACACTAGGATTCGAACCAACCACCTTTGGTCCTGGATCAGCTGCTTGCAAGGCAAACGCTGCTGTGCTATCTCTCCGGGCCCACATGTTGAATTCTTAATTTGAATGTTGAATTGTTAATAGTTGATTGTGGTATTTTTTTTAACTCCTTCAATTCTTTTTGTATGGATTCTTTAACACCTCGAATTGTTGTTTTTTCCAGTGATTTCCTTATTTCCATGGTCAGTACATCCAGCATATCTTTAAGTTCCTCACTGATGAGGGTTGAGGCTTTATTGATAATTTAAAATGACTAGTGTCCCTGTATTACCAGACAATATGAATTCCTGTTTCTTCATTGTGTTTAAAGATTTTGGGTCACTGTAATTTGAGTCAGATTTCCAACTGTCTGAGATCTGAACTGTTTCTTTGTATTTTAGCAAACTATTACTTTCTATAATCTGTTAATCTAACTATATCTGTGCCCTAACATGCTATTTCAGTGTTCATACAGGAGAATAAACTAGTGAGTTCATTGGTATTGAGAGCAATTGTTGAGGTATTTGAGTCAAGATATTAAAACCAGAAACACTTGGCATTAGTAGGTTGAAAGAAGAGAAGCTGCCACTATTTGTGCAGTTTAGGGTTTAAGAGGCTTCAAGATGCAGGTCATACCTAAAATTTTACTGTGAATGATTTGTAATCCACTTTGGTCAAAATAAAAATTATTATATATATAAAAATGTCTCAGGTCAACGGGAAGTGGCATACAGCATGAGGAACAGAATACTGAATACAAAAAGGTCAACATGGGCCCCTCGGAATGTGTCCTGGATCCAGAGTGGGTGCAGGGGTTCCCCATGCAGGGCAACCAGGGAGAAGTTAGCACAAGGAACAGGGGCAGTAGAGTAGGCATGGACTGAAGTCCTGAATGCACCTAGAACCTCTCAATTGTTGAAATAAAATTGTTCATTTGCTGCAGTTGAGATTTGTGTCATACACAAAGAAACATTAGTTTTTTTATCTGAAATATGAAATATGAAAATATTTTTCTCATTCACGTTATCATCAGTGTTTGCCAATGTTTCATTGCCATGCAAAATCTTTTAAAAGTTTTATACAAACTTATTTGTGGTTGTCTGTCAATGGAGCCCATTTAGAATTTTTTTCTGGCTCTTTCTCATTGGCTTGTCTACTAAACTGGTCATTATTTCTTCAATAAAATTATTTTATTATCAGTGCCAGAATGATAGCACAGTTTCAGGGCATTTGCCTTGCATGCGTCCAACATAGTCCCCCCAGCCTGCCAGGAGTGATTTCTGAGCACAGAACCAGGAGTAACCTGTGCACTGCCGGATGTGGCCCAAAAAGCAAAAATTATTTATTTTTTTTAATCAGAGCATGGATTCTAGGTCTTTAACAGATACATTTATAGTAGTCTTCTCAAAAAGAGACATGCAATCATACCTTAACTTGTACCATTGGGGTGGCTCAAACTTGGCTGTGGTCAGCAGATCAGATGTTTAGAGGTCCCTTCTTATAACATCATTTTTCTTACAATGATAAAAATAAAATTAAAAATAGTTATTCTATAACATTTGTCCTATACATTACTCACCTCTGGATAAAGATAGAAGCGTTTCACTGCATTAATTACAAGTGGATATTCAGTGATCCTATCATTCATAATCATCCACAATCCTTGTAAAAATGAAGGTGCATCAATAATGGTCTTGAAGTAAGAATAATAAAGACCCTTTAAAAAGGCACATATTGTCAACATAAGTAAAATCTGATATTTATACTAATTTATTAACAATTTCTTTTGGATAAAATAGGACAACATGAACAATTGGACTTCTTAATTACTATGAGTTTTTTAAATACATTTTTAGTTTCTGTAGATTAAGAACATTTCAAATGAGAGGGCTGAGGGAATGATTGCATTACTTTTAGTTTGTAATTATTTTTAGTTTGTTCTTTTTTTTTTTTCCAAATCAGAATCACCTTTGATAAATCAACAACCGTGGAGGCGAACCTTCGGGCCTTGTCTATCTGATCAATCATCACATCCGAGCACTGGATCCCTTGGAACTGACTCTGGGCCGGGACCGAACTAGAGTCTCAGATGATGATGCCACCGCCTCCAGGAAGGCCTCACTGCACAGGGCCCAAGCAGGGGAGCTTCGCAGGAGGGAGGTTTTTCTCATCTCCAGTCGAACCTGGCGGGGCTAAGGGGTGGGGGTTCGACCCGATCAAATAAGATCAAGGTGTAGGCGGGGGAGGGGCACTGGGGTGGGCGCACACACTCGCCTTGCACACTCATTCACACTCACATACTCATCACCAACCACACCCCAAGCCCATGTTTGTTCTTTTTTGTTTTGGGATCATACCTGGCAGTATCCAGGGTTTGTTTACTCCAGGTTTTGCACTCAAGAATCATTGCTAGTAGTGCTCAGAGGTGCGTATGAGGCACCAGAGACCATATTTGGGTTTCTCTTACACAAAGCAAGTGTCCTAACTGCTTCTCTATCTCTCTGGTCCCTGATGATATGTTTTAAGACATTTTTATAACCATGCCTTAATTTTAATATTCTATTTTCATATGACCATCAATTAAAACCAACATAAAAACTGTGTCAAGATGATCTTGGGTAGAAAAAAAAGGAATTACTCCTGGCAGGCTCATATGGACCGTATGGGTTGCTGAGAATCGAACCCAGGTCTACTGCATGCAAGGCAAACATTCTACCATGTAAGGCAAACATTCTACCTGCTTTGCTATCATTAAAGCCGTGTGTGTGTGTGTGTGTGTGTGTGTGTGTGTGTGTGTGTGAGAGAGAGAGAGAGAGAGAGAGAGAGCGATTTTTTAAGCAGCATATGAAATGTCTGGGAGTCAAATTTATATATATAAATATATATAGATATATATATATATATATATATATATATATATATATATATATATATATATATATATATATATATATATATATATTGAATAGAGACAAGAGCTAGGGTAAGAGGAATGGGAGCTGGTAGAGTTCCTATTAGAGAAAAATAATCATGGCCAGGAGTAATTCCTGATTTCAGAGCCAAAGTATCACCTCTCACTATCTGAGAATCTCTTCAAAAGACTTCTCACTGAGAAGTCTTCCCTCAGCATTGATGGTTGACCAAGTTTTTTGATAGTGAAGGTGTTATTTTTCAAGCTTAGTAACAAACATTTATTTGGCCTAAATAGGAATCTCCCTTTTGTTGTACCAAGTGTGTATATATTTGAACTTTTAACTTCCTAACGTAAGGACTTTTACAGGCAAATATAGCCTTGATTAAATTTCTCTTTACCTGGAAAACTCAGCACTAAAAGACACTTAAAAACAATTTCTATTTCTCTGTCTTTAAAATGCCCTTGTAATTTTTAACAAAAAGGAATATTCTGCTTTAGGGACACCTCTAAAGGATTTTGAGTACTTGCTAACTAGTTTTGACCTCAAGATTAATATCCAAAAAGTTTGGCAAGGATATAGCATTGAGCTTTGAGAACTTTTACCAGGAATATATTTGCATCCCTTTTAAATATAACTTGTCTCCTTTATTTGCCCATAATACAAAAACCTCTCCCCTCAGAAACAGAAAGTTTGATAGGGAAACCTAGCTCCTTGCTAAATCCCCTAATTGACAGGACTGCTTTGAGATGTTAAAATTCACCTTTTCTTTTTAACTCTGGACTCTTATTTGAAATGTATCTATTCATCAGGTCTGCATACCACCTAAAGTTGGGGTCTCAAACTCGCGGCCCTCCATACAACATTTTGTGGCCCTGCCCTGGAGGAATCTCTTTTGGTTTTGTTTTAGTTGTTTGGGTCACACCCCCTAATGTTCAAGGCTTACTACTGACTTTGAACTCAAGGATCACCCTGACTTTGCATCCTGCGGCCCCCAGGTAAATTGAGTTTGAGACCCCTACAGTCAGGTGAACTGTTTTGTAGATCTAACTATGTATTCTTACAAAACCTCCATTTAAGAGATGTTGTACTTTGCATAGAAATAAATGTGAGCTTTCTTTCATACCTATGACTGGAAAAATCCTCCATATATACCCATGATTCTTCACTTTAAAATTAGAACATCTTGTTCTCCTACATAACCTGATGTGGTCCCTCATTTCTTCATATTTCGCCGTCCATGCAACCACTATCCTAGAGGGAACTCAAAGAAGTTCTCTTACATAACCAGACCGAAACTAGCCGCAGCACAGGAGTAACCCCCCTGGTTTGGGGATAGCCCCAAAACAAACAAACAAAAAGTTGAAATGGCAATTTTCTACTTTAGTAATTTTTCCATTTAAACGTTTTTTTTTCAATTAACAATGTTTTTTTTTTAAAACCAGCGACTGCACAAGAGGCCATCTGCATTCTTCATTCGACCCCCAAATAACCAAGTTGAAGGGATCGTACTTCTAAATCCTAAATACAAAACTCTGCATTCTGACATCCATTATCTCAATTAAAGATTACAATGCTTATGAGACAAGTATGGCAGATGATATCTATTTGATAGCTTTTGCAATAAAAGAAAAGAAATGAAAGAAATCAGATGATCAGTCTCTTTTAAAACATTGTCTGGAGGGGCCACGATGATAGTACAGCAGTAGAGACCTGGGTTTGATCCCTGGCATCTCATTTGGTCCTTTAAGCCTCAGTAGAGATTTCTGAGCACAGGACCAGAAGGGACCCATGAGAACTGTGGAGTGTGGCCCCAAAACAAAACAAGACTGAAATCTTGTGAAATAAAATAAATTAGGAGAAATGAGGTTTCCCAATTCTAAATCAAAAGAAAGAAATTTTTACAGCATGATACCCTTATATATACTTTCTTAAAACGGTTTGCACTATAAAAAGATAATTTTAAAAAAGGAGGCAGCACTGGGTCATAGCTGGGGTTATGGTGAGATGACCACACTCCAACTTGGATCCATTTACAGAAATGTATGGGGTTCCTTTCTACCTGCAGTACCTTTCCCACTGGCCACAGTACTTCACTGCTACAGAGGCACCTGGTGAAGAGCTAATGGGTTACATTACAGTTCTGGCTGTGACATGTCACAATTCTGTCTGTGTCAGCCAAACCCAGGCACCAGGACTCAGGTTTGGCTGAAAACTCATGAAATTATTAGAGGAAATTTCAGAAAGAAAAGATGGATTTTTCATGGATCTCTTTGTTAGTGTCTAAGCAGGTTGCAGTGAACACATACAAGCAGCTGGGCTACAGAGTGTACAGGATAAAGTACTATTCAGCCAGCCATAGAGGGCCCAAAAAGAATGCCTATGGTATGCTCCTATAGCAAAACTGCCATAAGGGAGCTGAAACTCTGCTGTTCTTTCAACAAATGGAAAAATTCTATTTGAGAATATATTCAAATAAATAAAAATTAAAAACAATAAAATTGGGGACAGAGCAATAGTATAGCAGTAGGGCATTTGCCTTCCACGCAGCCAATCCAGGATGGACATTAGTTTGATACCCAGGATCCTATATGGTCTCCTGAGCCAGGAGCTATTTCTGAGTGCATAGCCAGGAGTAACCCCTGAGTGTCACTGGGTGTGGCCCAAAACAAAAAGAAAAAAATTAAATTAAAAAACTCAACATTCCTCTAAATGTCATAGTGTGAGAAATGGAATGGCTTACCAAAAATTCATCTTAGTTTCTAATTTCTACTTACAATGTTTATTATTCATTCTTTTTGTCTGTTTTTTGGTTTTTCAGGCCACACCCATTTGATGCTCAGGGGTTACTCCTGGCTAAGCGCTCAGAAATTGCCCCTGGCTTGGGGGGACCATATGGGATGCCCAGGGATCGAACCGTGGTCCTTCCTTGGCTAGCACTTGCAAGGCAGACACCTTACCTCTAGTGCCACCTCGCCGGCCCCTACTATTCATTCTTAAACTATGAAATGTCTCACTAAAAATTCACCTTAGTTTATAATTTCTACTTACAATGTTTACTATTCAATCTTAAACTATGAATTAATTTGTTAGAATAACCTAACCATTTCAGTGCGAAAAGTCATCTCCCGTTCCAAAGATGAGAGGTGTGAAAAATGACGATCATTCTCAAAAAGTGTCTTTAAGTGCACCCTAGGGGAAGAAGTGGAAACAGAGCACTATAAGAATTGATAACAAGTTTCAAAATCTAAATAAATCTGTTATTAAAAAGAAGTGGAAACAGAGCACTCTAAGAATTGATAACAAGTTTCAAAGTCTAAATAAATCTGTTACTAAAAAAATCAACACATTTCAAATAGAAAAATATTTTTCTTACGCTGAAATAATTTTATAATCTAACAGGCACAATTATTTTTAGGCATTTATTACCAAGTATAGCACATACTGAAACTCATTAGTTCCCTGGTTCTTAATCTTAATTTTATATCTAAAATCCCTGTAAGCCTCTCAATTCCTACTCCATTTCCAGATCTCTAAGTCAGAACAAAGGAAGTTTTGTTTGTTAAATTTCACAAATAATCCTAATGTACCACGTTTGAAAATTTTCCTAGAAAATAATTATAAATATAAAACTTTAAATTAAAATTATATTATGTAAGGGATCAACTTTCAGATGCCATAGGCCTTGGTATTGTACTCCAAAATATTTTATACATATAAATCATACTATTGGAA
Organism: Suncus etruscus; assembly: GCF_024139225.1. NCBI lineage: Eukaryota > Metazoa > Chordata > Mammalia > Eulipotyphla > Soricidae > Suncus > Suncus etruscus. Next base: position 112,179,028 of record NC_064857.1, on the reverse strand, counting down.
TAGCAGTAAAATAATACATGTAATAAGAAAATTGTGATATGAAATATTTAATTTATATATACACTTTTTAATGAAGCATGAAATAAGCTTCTACATATCAACAGTCCCACTCACCTGCATTTCCATATAAGATTTTTAAAAGGCATCAAGAGCAGCTGAAAACTTCCTATCATTATCTAATAACAATTAAGATCGAGAAAAAATATTTTCACTTTACACCTGACTTTTCCAAATTGATCACCTATGTAGAAAGGTTCATTTAATAATTACTACCAGAACTGTCTTCTTTTCTACAAGATTTCCAGTTGGCAGGTTTCTATCACTGAACCTTTGTCTCTAAAAACAGGCAGGGAACTTTTTAAGATTAAGTATAAAATATGTAATAGAAAGCCTACTGGAAGAAAACTAGAATTACAATGAATCATTTTGAAAACAAAAATATTTTATTCGTAAGCTACTATATCCCCTTATTACATATGCTACTCACTTATTTTTATGTTTGTAAACTGGTGTATACGCAAATGCTCTATACACTTGAAGCAATTACTGTTTCACTGAGTGCAGAAAGCAATACTATTTTTACTGAAACCCAAATACAATCATGTATGTAATAAAGTTGGTTAAATAAAAAATATAAAAAAAGTCTTTGAATTCAAATATTACTAATTTCAAACAAACTAATCTTACCAGTGCAAAAGTGCCACAAAGAAAGCTGGAAAAAAGAAAACACAGCATTAATAGCCGCTTTATTATGATACCTTAAAAATATTTGAATACTCAGAAAACAAGCAAATTAGCTATTCAAATTCATTTAGATAAGTGCAGGAAAAATTCCAAAAGAACACAAATTGTGCATAATACTCTCAAGGGGAGATCTGAGGAGCAAAGGGAGAGATGTTCTACTCAAGACTTTCATGTCTTGAAAACATCATTTTGACATCCTTATGATTTTTGTCTTTTTTCAATGTTATTCCTAATATACTTGTATACAATTTTAAAGCATGTATACATATATATGTATATATTATGTTATTACATATCATTATATTGTATTATATTATGTATTATTATATATTATAATGTATATAAGTACATATATACTTATACATTCATAAGCACCTCCAATTTTATTGTTTCTCTGCATAAGAAACTTGGCTGTACTATTTCTTACCATCTCTGACAAGCAAGTATCTTTTCCTCATAGATTCTTGAATTTATGGCTTTAATTTTAGCTTTTCCAAAGTACATCAATTATTCCGTCTCTTAAATATTTAATTTCACTCTCACCCCCAGTTCCTGCCCTTGATTCTTTCCTGTAACCTTTAGTTATCCCTAAGCCTTGAAACACATGCCCTGACTGTCTGCCATTCAAACTGTGAAATATCCTCTTCTGCCATCTCCAACCTGCTGACAATACTCTTAGCGAATTATATTTCTTAAAAGTTTTCATTTTTGGATTTGAGCCATACCCAGCTATACTCAGGTATTATTCCTGATAGTGCTCAGAGAACCAACCATATGTGGTACATATGTGGTACCAGGTCAGCAAATGCAAGGTAAGCACATTACCCTTGTATTGTATATCCACCCAAGTTCTGGTTAACTTTTTAAAATAAATCAATGATCTCTGAATAACCATCAATGACCTCTTCAATTATCTTTATAGTATTTCACCAGATTCTTGGATTTCTTTCACTTGTCATTTTCCATCATACCTACTATTCCTATTATTCCCAATGCTATATTTCTGCCCAGTATCTGGCTCCTTTTCTTTGTTTCCTCCTTCATTATAGTGTAGCAATTAAAATAGCAAAGTATACTGGGGCTGGAGAGATAGCATGGAGGTAAGGCGTTTGCCTTTCATGCAGGAGGTCATGGGTTCAAATCCCAGCGTCCCATATGGTCCCCCGTGCCTGCCAGGAACAATTTCTGAGCATTGAGCCAGGAGTAACCCCTGAGCACTGCCGGGTGTGACCCCAAAACCACACACACACAAAAATAGCAAAGTATTGAAATAAAAACACATAAGTCCTACTTCCTCTACTTTGGAAGCCCACACTCATATCCCTTATCAGCTAATGGGGCCCAGCTTCACATGCTCACTATTATCATAAGCCAAGTTTCAAAAAATTGTTTTAATTTAAAATTTTTACATTAATGCTCTTATTATTTTTAATTTTTTAATTTAAGAGCCATAATTACAAAGTTGTTCATAATAGTTACTTTCAGTTATTTATGATTGAGTTACAGTCACACAATATACTACAGCCTTCACTAGTGTGCATTTCCTGTCACCAATGTCAAAAGTTTTCCCTAACACTTACCCTGCCCTCTTCCCTACCTCCTACCTTTCCCAGTCTGGGTCAGTTTGTTGGTCTGTCTCTTTGTCTCTCTCTCCCCTATCTTTCTGCTCTCATACTGTGGTTAGCACAACTGTTAACAAAGGGATGCCATGCATGTCCCTTTCACAGTATAGACCCTTCTCTTCATTCTTTATGGCAAGCTTCCTACCATGGACAGGTCCTCCGAATCCTCATTTCTATTTTTATTGTCTCTGGATATCATCCCCACACTGTCTTTTATTTCCCTTATATCTCACAGACTATTCTATGTTCATCCAAGACACAAAAATTTATGAGAACACTATTGCTCCTCTTCTGGCTGAATACTATAGGGAGCACACAGGAGAGAGGGCAAGCAGAGTCCCTGTCTTGTTTAAAGTCCTGGCAGCCACATTCACACACCAAGTTTCTGCTATGCCAGAAAGAGGCCCAACTTCATAGCTTCACAACAAATTTATTTCGAACCAATAAAATTTCGATACAATTTGAGGCTGAAAACTAGGGTCTTCTCAGAGTGGAGACGGGCAGCCTCACCCACTCCATACTATTGGAAGCCCCTGCAGCCACATGTACATCCCACTCCACACCCCCACTTCTATAGATCCCAGAGTTTCTAGAATAACACTCCCAAATTCCTGAACACTGCACACTAGTAAGAAGTAGCATAACAAATAGCATGAGAAAGTAACACTAAAGACAAGTAATGTCAATAAACAAAAACAACATAGGAGGCTAGGAATATATAGCCCATTAAACCCTCAAACAATGACTTAATGATCCCATTGCATTATTTTCTTAAATATTATTTGATAATTGCATTAGCCACTAACTGCAACAAGCAATATAAGATAAATTATTTTGTGTCTACAAGGAGGAAGGACTGGGTAGGGTGAGAAATGGAAAATAATGTGCAAAGAATTGTCACATTGTGGTGGGAATGGTGTAGGAACACTGAATGAGGGAAAACTACTATAGTATGAACAACTTTGTAAACATATATCGAACTAATTTTTTTTGGCTTTTCGGGCCACACCCGTTTGATGCTCAGGGGTTACTCCTGGCTAAGTGCTCAGAAATTGCCCCTGGCTTGGGGACCATATGGGATGACGGGGGATTAAACCGTGTCCTTCCTTGGCTAGCGCTTGCAAGGCAAACACCTTACCTCTAGCACCACCTCGCTGGCCCTAATCTAAAGTAATTTTAAGTCAACCTAACAATTGGGAATCAGACATAAAACCACACACACATGAACATGCACACACACAAACATGCACACACATACACGAACATGTGCACGCACTCCTAGTTAATGACAAAGAAGTCAAGAAAAGTCTGCAACAACTGGTGATGAGAGACTGTTATGGCTGGATATAAAAGAATCAAAGTATACCACTTACACCATACACAAAAATGTAGTTCAAAATGAATTCATGGCAAGAATATATCACTCAAACCATAATAGAAATGGAAGAAAACTGTAGTAGAATGCCTGTCTTGAAAACAGACAGGAGATGGGAAGGGTGGAGGGGGTAATGTTGCACTGGTGAAGGGGGGTGTTCTGGTTATGACTGTAACCCAAATATGATCATGTTACTTAAATAAAAAATATATTTAATAAAAAAGAAATGGAAGAAAACACAGGAAATTTGCTCCTAAATATTTCTTCAAGGGTGTATTTGTGGAATTTACTGCAGAAGCTAGTGAAGCAAAAGCTAAAATCAAGGGAACTATGCCAAACTATAAAGTTTCTATATTGCACATGAAACTTGCATCAAAATGACAAACATACTAATGGAAGATATTTGTACACTGTATACATTTGTCAAAGCAAAAACGTCCAAAGAAGTACTGATAAAACTCTATACAATGGGAAAGAAGCTGTTAGTTACTTTTCCAAAGAAATATCACCATTACCCTTTGCATAAGAACACTAAAAGGGGAAAATTTTATGTATAAAACAAACCTATCTACTAGGGATGAGAACCCATACATTTTATTTTTTAATAATAATATCTTTATTTAAACACCATGATTACAAACATGATTGTAGTTGGAAGAACCCAAAAACTTTATAAAACAGGGGTACCTCCCACCCTGAACATTTGTCATGGAGAGATTCTGCTTAGAATCCATGTGATCGAGCAACGACCACCCAACCCTGAACCCCAGATTCCAACCATAGAACCGACACAGTTCCCTGCAACGGCACCAGGAACCAAAATCTCCCCAGGGTGTTCCTAATTCCACTTTGTCACCAACTTGTGCCAGGTTGATAAGACACCATGACGAGGAGGAAATAGCAACAACTTGATCTAAGAGCAGGTTGCCCTACCTCACCACCTAATGGTAAAATTAAGTCAGAAGACACTATCCTTTGATATGTGCAAAAACCAAGATCACTAAGAACAGAAGACTGACTTTGACAATCAAGACTGAGCAGAACTTTTCCTGGGCCCTTTAAGAAAGATCCTAGCCTGGGCTTTGGCCTAGGATACATATAAAAACCAAGAACTCTAATTCCAGAGATCTGACGTTGATAACCATGACTGAACAGAACTTCTGAAACCATAAGTAAAGACTCTATGCTAGGCTTTGTCCTAGGATCTGTGCAAAAACCACTAATTACAGAAGACTGACCACAACAACCATGACAGAGCAGGACTTCTGGAACCATAAAGAAATACTCTATCCTAGACTTCATCCTAGGATCTGTGCAAATATCAAGATCTCTAATGACAGAGGACTGATTTTAACTACCACAACTGAGCAGAACATTTCCTGACACCATATAAAGACCTTGGGGTTCAACATTGAAAAATGTCTGGAGCCTGTAGCTGTTCCCATGACAGTATGCTTCAATGGTGGAGAAACTCTATCTCTTAGGCCAAGAAAACTCCCGTTTTAATTTCCCCAGTACTTACTGTGCCTATGCAAAAACAAAAGAACAAAAACAAACAAAAAAACCTTTGCCACATCAGCTCTCCTTCCTTTTTTTTTTTTTTGGTGGGTGTCACACCTGGTGGCACTCAGGGGTTACACCTGACTCTACACTTAGAAATCGCTCCTGCCTGGCTCGGGGGACCATATGGGATGCCGGGATTCAAACCACTGTCCTGGGTCAGCTGCATGCAAGGCAAACACCATACCACTGTGCTATCTCTCCAGCCCTTTTATTCTTTTCTTATCGTTCTTTTTTCTTGTTGCTCTTGTTTAGTTGTTTACTGTTGCTCTTGTGTTTTTTTGTTGCCGCTTGTTTTTCTCTTCCCTTTCTTCTTTTGAACTGATACTGATAACTACCTAGACAGACTCCTCTCAGCATTTTTTCCCTTTTTTCTTTTTGATCCCCCACAGAACCACCGAACTTGAATCATTTTGTTCTGTCTCAAAAATTGAGGGTGTGTGTGTGTAAAAAAGTGATGTTACCAGGAGCAAACAGTAGCATGAACATTGAGCAGAAATAAAAAATTATCAGACCTAGATACCAAACCCAAGCTCAACCACAACAGAATCAAGATTCCCAATCGACAACAAGTTATATACAAAAGCGACCTGTTATACTAACAGTCAGGGGGCAAAGTGGGGAGGTGTGGGATGCATGCCTGGAACAGGTGTGGAGGGAGACAACACTGGTGGTGGGAATGACCTTAGTTCACCGTCACTATGCACCTTAAATATAACTATGCAAGACTTTTAATTCACATTGATCACAATAAAAATTAAAAAAAAAAAGGAAAGAAATCTCAAAGTTAGACAACAGCCCATAAAAATTATGTTCAGCAGGTTGGAACATGTTTAGCATGTGGTCAACCCAGATTCAATACCTAGCATCTCCATGTGGCTCTCCAACCCTTCAAGAATGATTCCTGAGCAGCACTGGGTGTATATCTTATTAGGTAAATGCATATGAAAACAACAAAGAGATATCATTCGCACCTATGAGAACGTCTATTTCCCCCAAATAGCCAGGATACTAGAAGACATAAAAAGAAAACCTGTATACATTGTTCAAAAAGATGTAATTAGTAAAACAATTATCGAAAACACCATAGAAGTGCATCAGTATACAGAAGATATATACTATCTAAAACTAGTTAGTCCACTTCAGAATATTGACCCCCCCAAAATACTGTCTATGACTTCAATGACTGAAATTTGTGCTATTATGTCCTTTACAGCATTACTTGTAATAGCCCAGAACTGGAAACCAGTCATCAGATGCCCATGACTAATAAATAAAGATGTGCAGTGGAACATTGCTCAACTACAAAAAGTAGTAAACCGTAAGGATATCTTCTTAGTGAAAAAAGTCATAGAGACAAGCATCATACATTTATTTTCATGTTAGATAAAACTAACATGTAGAATAAAATCAAAAGGGCCTTTTGGATGGTAAGACCGATTAATTAATGATTATCATGAAGTAAGAGGTTAAATTAGGTCAAAGGGGACAATTATGTGAAGGATAAAACTGGGCTTTTAGTGGTGAAATCAGTCTAAACTTCAGGGCTGCATGCCTGAATTTAACATAGAATACCACTAACCTATTCTCTTTAAATGGTTAATCCTGTTATGTGCATTGCACCTCATTGAGCATTTCTCCCAAATAGTCCTAAAATGACTTCTTAGACGATCAAGTCCCATGTCCTTCACGTAGAGTCCATAATAATGTCCCAGAGTGCACCTTTCCATCTCCATTCTTCCTTGTCCTTGGGAGCCACGTGGCAGCCCCACCTAACAGTCAGCCCCGTTTCTGGCCCAAACACCAACCAGCCTGGCTGTTCCCAAGGGTGAAACTCCATCTTTGGATGAGACTCCATCTGTGCCCTGGCTCGGAGCTGTGCAAAGGGGCTATCTGTCAAGCAGGACTGTGACCGTGGCCTTCAATGCTCGAAGTTGCCATGCACGGAGAGCCCCACCTGGACGACAAGTGGGCCATCCACGTGGCCTGAGCATCAAGTACCTTGGACGCCCTGAAAGGGCCTTTGTCAAGTACAAAGTCTCAACCAAGGCACCTCTGGCCAGGTCCTGGCTCGGCTCACCTCACCTCATCCGAGTCAAATGCGGTGCCCACAAGCAGCGAACTGGTGACACAAGACAATGCGAGAGAGACCAGATACATGGAATCTATTATGCAGAGTGAAGTAAGTCAGAGGAGAGGGGCAGAGAAAGGCACAGAATAGTCTCAATCACCTGTGGGTTTTAAGAAAAATAAAGACATTTCTGCAATAATCCTCAGAGACAACGAGAAGAGGGCTGGAAGGTTCAACACAGAGTGGTGAGTGCAGTTAGAGAATAACGCTGAGAACTATCATAACCACGGGCGAAGTGGAAAGGCGAGGGTGGGGAGGCGGGCGGGCGGGAGATTCGGGACACTGGCGGTGGGAATGTCGCAGCGGTCAAGGGGGGCGTTGTTCACAGGACTGAAAGCCAACTACAATCTTATTTGTGATCAAGGTGTTTGTTTTACGGTTTTGGGGTGACACCTGGCAGGCTGGGGGACCGGAGGGGGTGCGATGACCTTCTGCGATGACCTTCTGCATGATCACAATCTTATTTGTGATCAAGGTGTTTGTTTTACGGTTTTGGGGTGACACCTGGCAGGCTGGGGGACCGGAGGGGGTGCGATGACCTTCTGCATGAATGGCAAACGCCGGACTTCAGACTGCCTCTCCGCCTGGAATCAAGGTGTTTCCATGAAGCAGCACAGCTTTTGAAACTCGTGTCAAACCAACCCAAACCAACAAAGGGGAGCGCCCAGGGAGCAGGCGGCCGGGGAGACCCAGGCGGGACGGCTCGAGAGGGTTAGGGTTAGGGTTAGGGCCGAGAGCCGAGAGCCGCTAGGCCGCGCAGCCGCTCACCTAGGCCGAGCAGCGTCTGCCCGGAGACGCGGCGCGAGCGCAGCCTCAGCGCCCCGTCGCGGAGCAGCAGCAGCAGCGGCCCGACGAGCGGGAAGCGGTGCCGCAGCAGCTGCCGGGCCAGCGCCTCCGCCTGCGCGCTGCCGGGGCGGCCCGGGCCGGGGCGCCTGCGCGGGGAGAGGCCGCGTCGCCCGCCGCCGCCGCCCTCCCCCGGCCCCTCGGCCTCCGCCCCCGGCTCCGCGGCTCTGCGCGGCCGCGGGCGGCGGGGAGCGCGACGCGAAGGGCCTGAGGGCTCCGCGCCCGGACTCCTCGTCCGTCCCGCCATGGCGCATAGTCGCCGGCCGCCCGCCGCCCGCCTCAACGTCTCCGGCCCGCCGCCCGTTGGCGCGCAGGCCCCCGGGGTCGCCTGGACGACGGACGGCCTCAGGGCCCGGAAGGGGCGGGGCTGCCGGCGGCCTCCGCGGCGCGCATGCGCCCCGAGCGCCCCGCCCACTCGCACTCGCTGCTCCCGCCTCGCACGTGCCTCCCACCCGCTCTTCTGCCGCCTGCACTGGCGCGGCAAGCTCCGCCCCAGCACCGCAGGCCCTCGCTCGCTCGAGGCCCTCCACTGCCGCGTGCGCCCAACGCAAGCTCCGCCCTAGTCACATGCTGGCCCCAACCCACTCCACTAGCCCTCAGGCCGCAGGCTCCAGCTGCAATCACGCATGCGCACCCTGCTGCTGCTGCTGCTCTCGCCTGAGCCCACGCGTGCCACAGCTTCTTCCTCTCCCCTCCAGATCTTGTGTAGCTCTGTCTCCCTTTTTCTTCATGTTTAAACTTTTAAAATTGATATCTTTATTTAAACACCCAGATGACAAACATGATTATGGCAGCTTCTTCCTCTCCCCTCCAAATCTTGTGTAGCTCTGTCTCCCTTTTTCTTCATGTTTAAACTTTTAAAATTGATATCTTTATTTAAACACCCAGATGACACACATGATTATGGCTGGGTTTCCCTTCACCACTGCAAATAGACCTCCGTTCTCCACGGAGCCCTCCCACTGAGACTGGCCCAACTCTGAGCAGCTTCCTCTGCCAGCAGAAGCCGCCCTGCGAAACTCGAGGACAGTCAGAGCGCTCGTTTCCCAGCACATGGGAATCTCATCTACCTGTTGACGCCTGGGCCACAGCCCCCCATTCCCACTGAACCCAGCTTAGAGAAAGACTAAAGCGAGGGAGCGAGGGAGTGCCCCGTTCTCTGCAGCGGGGGGGGGGGGACACCTTGACAGGCCTCACTGTCCGAGTTCATCCTCTGCACCACGTGGGCCCCCAAACACCACAGGGTGCAGTCAGGAGCAGAGAGCAGAGAGGCACCCCTTGAACACCACATGCCAGAACCTCAGCAAAGTAAACGGAAAACAGGGAAAGGGGTTTTAAAGGAGTCTCCACAGGAAGGTCTCATTTCAGGGCTCCCTCTGGGCCTGAATCATGTCCTGTTGGGCATTAGCACACAAATCCTCCTGGAGAAGCCACCCACACCTCTTAGATGTCCCCCTGGCCTGGAAAGACTGCCCGAGCTCGGGTGCCCTTTCCCAAGAACCACTTTCCTGACAAGGTCACTAACATGGGCTGGAGATAGACGCACGATGCCAAGTGTCATTGCTTTTCAGTATCAGACTGTCCCGTGTCCTCGAGCTGAGGTGTTAAACCTCATGTTGTGCTACACTTGGACCCCGTTTCACACCCTCCAACATGGATTGCACATCTGCCCTCTCCTCTGTGTCTGTACAGATCAAGAGATTCTTCTCTGAGCGCTTATGGCAGTACCACTGGCCTCTGATTAGCCTTAGTAAGGGCTGCTATCCATTTTCTGGAGTTCTTTTTGTCGTGGTGTTTGTTTCGTTTGGGGCAACGCCCAGTTGGATGTAGGGCTTACTCCTGCCTCTGGGCTCAAGGAGATCACTCCTGACATACTCCTCAGACCATGGGCTCAAGCAGGGTTGTCTGTGTACAAAGGTAAACATCCTACCTCCTCTATTAGCAAATTCAATTTTCTGTTTTCTAAGCTATTTCTAAGCATTCCTCCATTGCTGGCACTGTTTTTCATTTGTTTTCCATCATTTCTTATTCATAAATTTGTAAAGATTAAGGAACCAAGGATGCAGTAATGACTTCCTTAAGTATTAACAGCTAATAATTTCCAGTTTTCATGTTAGGTGGCCAGCCACCATGCATATATATATATATATATAATATAAATATATATATAAATATATATATTTAATGTTCCAAATACTGTTTAGTTCACAGAAAAGGAAAAGGATGTGACTATGCAGAAGATCACCTCTAGGAGTGCAATTGATAACAGCAACATACATGGCCAAAGTCCTAAAGACCAGCACCCTGTCACCACTACTTGAGCAGTGGGGTCGTCCAACTGTTCAGGGAACAGAGGTGGACAAAAGTGACCATGATAACAGAGAAGAGTACAAAGATAGATCTATAAGACTTGGTGTTGAGGGCCCATAAATCAGAGACTTTGAGCCCCAAGCATGGGTTAGACACACAATTTATACATTTTCAACCCACGTGTTCAAGGCATACATCTGCATTCCTAACGTCAGTGAAACACTTGTACAGAAGCAAATGTAGGAGTTAGGACATTCTGACCAAATTAAGCCATACCTCATGTTTACAAGTACTGTCTGCTAGTTAATGTCTGTCTGCCTGTTATACCTGTCCTCACAGAAACCCAGGGTGGCAGTGGGTTTCTGAACATTGGGTGGACCTGGGTTGCATTTTGTTTTCCTAACTTCAGGCCTAAACTGTATAATAGGCACTGCTTTAGTTGACATTCAAAACAGGGTGAATAAAAATGTTCTATGGACAACAGGCATGTAAAAAAAGTGCTCATCATCACTCATGATTATTAGATGTGGCAATTTACCACAATAAAGCTAATCAGAGTGGCACCTTTTAGCTACATCCCGCAAGGGGACCAATGTCAGAGAATGAGAAAAACAAATATACTAGAAAACCGAAAACAAACACACAAGAACAGTCTAAGCTTTAGGGCCACCTGGGTAACCCTAAATAAGAACACAGACTGGCCATTTATTCCACACAATGTCTCCCCAGCCTAGATTCCCAACACCTGAGCCACTGTTTAAATAGACAGTCATTAAGGTCAGTTATTAAGTACATCAAAGCTTAATTGCTATTATAATCTGAAGCTGGGATATTTCACATAGCTGATCAACAGGCTTCCTTTTCTGAAAGTTCCTATTCTATTTTTGCATATGTTGCTCTATACATCTAAAATTATCCAAACTATTTTATTCTAGCATTTCCTTGATGCATACTTGCAGCCCCATTATCTATAATGTTCTTTCCTGGGCACACGTTTGCTGTATAATTTTATACTGAAAGACATAAACTGTTTGGCCTAAAAACTGTCTTGATCTTGAGAGTTTTGTTAGGGGATTATTTCAGTTAGGGAACTACAAATAAAATCAACATAGAGGTTTTATATATCAAAAAGTCAGGAAGCAGGCCAGAGCAATAGCATGGTAGGTAACACCTTGCATGCTGTTGACAAGACTTCGAGGCTGAATACCCAGTAGCTTCCCGGAAATAACACCAGGAATGATCCCTAGTCCTGAGCACTGCTGGTTTAGACTCCAAAACAAAACAAACAAAATGTCTGGAAACAATCACTGTTGATGGGCTGTGGTGAGAAAGGAACCCTAGTCCACTGTTGGTGGGAATGTTGTCTGGTTTGGCCTCTGGAAAATAATATGGAGAGTTATCAAAAAATAGGAATGAAAAATCCCATATGAGTAGTCAAACTACTTCTTGGCATCTATCCTCAAACCATAATTTAACACACACACCTCTGTTCATTTCCACATTCAAGGCAATAGCCAAGGCCAAGATATAGAAAACAACCTAAGTGTTCAACTACAGATGAATGGATCAAGAAATAGTGGAATATAACTTAGGGGCCAAAAACACAATGTAGACAATCCCTATGTTCATCTCAGCACTATTCACAATAGTCAGAATCTGAAACAACACAAATGCCAGACAACAGATGAGTGGATAAAGAAACAGTAGTTCAGATTCACAATGGAATACTAAGCATCAGTTAGAAAAATGAAATAATAAAGTGTTCTTATATATGCATGAATATGGAGAGTATTATGCTGAGCAAAATGAGTTAGAGGGAGAGAGATAGATGTAGATATAGATATAGAGATAGATGTGGGATATAAAATAAAATGTAGTATGGTAATAATATCTAGAGACAATAGAGACAAGGGCTAGGAGAACCAGTTCATGGTAGGAAGCATGTCACCATTTGTTTGGGAGTGCAATTAGGGAGATAATGGATCACTATGACAGTGATAGTTGAAATTGATCACCCTGGACAAGAACTGGGCGCTGAAAGGGGATAAAGTGACGCGTATGGTATATCTTTATGTAAATCACAGAGTCAAAATGGAGAGAGAGAGAGAAAGAAAAAGAGAGAGAGAGTGATAGAAGAAAAATCTCTGCCCCAGTGGCAGGCAGGGGGGAAGGGGAAAGAATGGGAAGGAAACTGGGGACATTGGTGGTGGGGAATGTGAACTGGTGAAGGATGTTGTACATTGTATGGCTGAAACTCAATCATGAACAACTTTGTATTTTTGAAAAATATTACCAACTATATTATGAGCAGCCTTTAACTATGGTGTCTAATTAAATAAAGTAATTAAAATGAATAAAATGAAATTTGCATTTATAATTGTACAATGGAATATAATTATAATTATAATTTATAATTGTGCGTTTATAAATGCACAATGGAATATATGTAGCTCTAAGAAAGAACAAAATCTTGCATTTTGAGCAACATATAGGGAATTATTCTGAATGAAGTCAATTAGAAGGAAAGGAATAGATACAGAATGATTTCACTCATATGTAGGACTTAGATACACAGCAAGTAACAACAAAGGGGCAAAGGCAACACAGAGGAGAGCTGATCCATACAATCAAATTGAAAGGAGGGGCACTGTATACACAATGGAGCTTGTGTATACTTGTGTTGGAGCTATGTACTAGCAAGACCATTATCAATATTGTAAACCACGTGATCTTAATTAGTCAAATTTTTTACATGCATGGTATAACACCATGCATGGAATATCACCACCACAAGGAGAGACCCTGGCCCCTGAGCACCACCAGATGTGGCATCTACACTAAAATAATCATGATAATAATAATATCAAATTAAAATTAAAAGTGAACGTTAAGAAAAAAATATTCTTGAATAAATGTGGAAATTAAAAACATCTTATTTGTTAATTATGAACATTTAGATACTGCTTTTGGAACAGTAAGAGAAAAGCAATAATTGTTTACTTGGGGCCTTTTTATTTTGTTTTGTCTGGGGGCCACCTGTAGCTGTGCTTATGGTTTACTTTTGGCTCTGTGCTCAGGGAAATCTCCTGGCTCTAGGGACCATTTTCATTGAACCAAGGTGGCAGCCTCATGCAAGGCAAGCACCTTAAGCCTATTAGTTCACCTAGGCCATCTAGTTTTGTTTTGGACTTTTGATGTCCTGAAGCAAAATAAATCACATTCTCCTGCTTGATCTACCTCTGAAGACCACAAACTCGATGATTTAAATTTCTGGTAGTGAAACATTGTCTATCTAAAACTCAACTATGGGTAACTTTGCAAATCACAATGCCATAATAAAAAAAATTTTGAATAATGTTATAAGAATTTTTTTGTAATATTTACATCAGAGAAAATGAAGAGAGAGAAGCCATGTTTTAAAAGATGACAAAGCAGGAAGATGCACATTTTGACTGCTGCATTAATATCAAGAGGGAGGAAAAGGCCTGATGAAACCAGACAGTAACTCAGTGTAGGATCATGAAATCTGTCTCCATAAGGTAAACTCTATGGAAAATGTAAGAGCAAGTAGTAATACATTATGGCATTATAATAATTTCCTTATTATCCTTCAAGATTGCAAAAAATACTCAAATGTTTGAAAATAACTATGGAATGGCATTATGGCACAGAACCAATAAGGCTGTCACTTGTGATGTGAAGAATTAAAAAAAGTTAGTACTCATACAGTGAAGCATTACAGCTATGACAATCATTTTGAATGAATATTTATATTACATAAAAATAGTCATGATAGAATGTAAAAGATCAGAGCAACAATATATATTATTTGGTTCAGGTGTATGTATAAGAGACATATTAGATGGTGTTCTAGGCACCATTTTCAATCTTTTCCCTGAATGATTAATATGGAAGCTTCCAGTGTATGACCTTGACTAATTTTCCATTCTAATATCAATATCCTGTTGATGAAAATGAGAAAAATGACTTGTCTTAACATTATGATTTAGGGACTGGAGTGATCATACAGCAGGGAGGGGTAGAACATTTGTCTTGCACAAGACACAAGACCAGCAGAGTTCAATCTCTGGCATCCTATATAGTCCCTAAAGCCCACCAAGGAGTGATTACTGAGTAGAAAACCAGAAGTATTTAACCCTTGGACACATAGGGGTTATCCAGGTTACCCAAAAACCAAAACAAATAAAACTTATGATTTAATGAGATAATTCTAAGACATCATGCTTAAACAGCAATTTCTCTCTTACCTTGATCTAGAATAATTTTATTTAGATTATTTTGACTAGTGTGATTACTATTAATATATATAGGTTAACTAGAGCTATAATCTATCATTGTTTATAATTGGCAACATCAATATTAGTTCTATATTCCTTAGTGAATTCATAAGATGGAAGCATAGTTTTTTAAATATACTTGTCAATAAAAAGGAAATAATTTATTTAAACAATTATGAGTTCTCTTACTAAGGAAAATACATTTGTGTACAGAAGAAAAACATTGCACATAGTTATATTCAGTTGATTAGAGCCATGGAATATTTTCACTTCATGAAATAACCTTTATTATCGTTGTCTTATTTTGACTACATTATTTTAATAGCTATTTGAATCATGTTTTAGCTACAGAATTATTAATGACAATTTTAACTTGTATGCTTGGTGCATATTTGGCAAATGTATCATTAAATGATTGTCTTAAAGTACATTTTAAACTATATTATGCAATACATTATACGTTTTAATGTCCTATTTTAAATAATAGAGGCACAACTGCAGGAAACAAACCCCATCCGGGACAACCTTAATACCACTGGAACACCAACGAGTGCCAGCTCTAATACGATATCCTGACAACGAGGAAAATGGGAACAACATGACCTAAGAACAGGTTATCCTACCTTACCAGCCATCGATAAGTCAAAATCAGAAGACTTGTCACCCGTTGGTAGGTCCAAAAACCAAGATCGCGATTTACAGATGACTGACTGCTAGAACCATGATCAGACTGTATATATCTTGGGACCAATAAAAAAGCCCTAGTCTAGGGTTTGAACTACGACCTGCACAACAACCATGATCCCCAGTTCCAAAGGTCTGACAGAGACAACTGTGACGGAATGGGGCTTCTGGAAACACAAGGAAAGGCGTTATCCTAGGTGCCATCCTAGGTTTAGTGCCAAGACCAAGACCACCAACCACAGAAGATGGATTAAAATGACACTGAGGGAACGAAACTTCTAGAACCACAAAAACTGACTTCATCATAAGTCCCATCCCTGGAACTGTGCAGATACTGAGATCGATAGATACAGAGGTCTGATTGTATCACCTAGGACGGAACAGAAGTCTTCCAGACAACACAAAAACACCACCGGGAGAGTAAAGGATCCTGAACAGAGGCTATAGTTGATCCCGTGACAATATACTCCAAGGGCGGAGAAACCCATATCTCTTAGGCCAAGTGAATTCCTTTTGGAATGACCCCAATATTTACTGTGCCAGGGCAGGAGGGAAAGAAACAAAACACAAAATATTATTTATCTTTTTATATATTATATTTTATCTTCATTTATTATTATTATTATTATTATTATTATTATTATTATTTACCTATCTATTTTTGGTTGATTTCTTTGTTTTGGTGTGGTTATTGAAGCTGTTGTCCCCATTTACACTTTTTTTCTTTTCTTTTCTTTTCTTTTCTTTTCTTTTCTTTTCTTTTCTTCATTATATGCTCTGCCATGTTTCTTATCTCAAGACCGTGGCGGTTTTTGTTGTTGTTGTTGTGGTGGTGGTGGTGGTGCTTAGCGTTATTGTTGGAGTCCTCACTGGATATTTGACACTTCTTTTTGTACTGGTGGAGTGTTTCACCTTTTTCTCCTTCGTCTCTCTAACTGAGGATGAGACCCTCTAGAAGAATTCCACTTATTTTCTGCGTATTAGACCTTTACCCCAGTTTACTACTATTCCCTTCTTCAAACAAAACCACGTAAATTGAACTAGCTAGTCCTGCCCCCCAGTTAGAGGGGGAAATAAAGGAGGCACCAGGACCAAACAGGTGCAAGACTACTAAGTATTATGCTAGATACAGAGGGAACCACATATTCTGGCAGCCCTAAGGGTGAGGGAAGAACATATGGGAGGTAGGACAAAAATGGAGGTGTAGGGAGGACAAATTGGTGATGGAAATCCCCCCTGATTTTATGTAAATATGTACCTAAAATATTATTGTCAACAATATGTAAGCCACTATGATCAAAATAAAAATTAAATTAAAAAATAAGGTTGTAAAAATAATAATAGAGGCATTTGGTGATTTCACAAGTACTCTTTGTCTATATTTCTATTTGTATCTGACATCTTTCAATAGAGCAATGGACAAAAATTTACAATAGATGCAATAAAACATTATGCCAGCAGAGGGCAACAATGACTTGTAAATCAAAATTCAATATTTTTGGTGTGGTTTGGTTTGGGTGCCACACAGCCAGAAGCCAGTCCCAGTGATGCTCCTGCTTTGGGATGCAGAGCAAATAGGGACCATCAGGGCAACACCTAAAGGTGCCAGCAGGAGTTGGAGCTAGGGGTGACAGTGAGATGCCAGCTACAGTATTCAAAGTCTGACACTTACTAGGCTTATCCTAAAGCACTATGAGCTCTCTCCCTCTAACCCCCAAATTTACATCATTTTGGTATTTATTTATTTATTTTGGTCATGCCTGGCAATGCTCAGTGGTTACTCCTGGCTCTGCACTTATGAGTTACTCTTGGCAGTGCTCAGGAAGTATATGGGATGCCAGAGACTGATGATCATGGTCAGCAGCAGTCAAGGCAAGCACCCCACCGATGTATGCTATATTATCTCTTCACCCTGGTGGCATTTATTTTTAAAAAGAAAAATGTCCCATAATGGAAGAATATAATCGAGTTGTTGGAGGGAGAGAGAAAGACATTGAGGTATTGGAGGACAGAGGTGGTAATGGGCGTTAGAATTATTATCATGAGAAACTATTATTAACAGTATTTAAATAATAAAATTTTAATTAAAAAGAAGGTAATATTGCCATTCTTGTAATAAGTTTGCTAAATAAAATTTAAAATGAATACACATAAAATAATTATATTGCATGTTTTTTATATATCAAAACAATGAACCACGTCCCTTGATTTTCCAAATACTAACAGCTTTGCTTTAGTTGATTCAGATGTTTCTATTAAATATGTTTTAATTTTACATACCATTTTAGGTGGACAGCTAAAGTACAACTCTATCTTAGGCTGCTATATGAACAGGAAAAATAAATAGGTTAGTGAACTTTGTTTTGAAAATGTTATGCACTTTTCCACTTTTAATTGAATAGAATATTAATTTGACTTTAAAGGAATTATTGTGTGTAATGGAAAATTTTTTTTGTTGTCTTGGTTTTTCTTTTTTTTTGGGGGGGTCACTCTGCCTGCACTCAGGATTTACTCCTGGTTCTGCACTCAGAATTGATCCTGGCAGGCTCTGGGTACTATACGAAATGCCAGGGATCAAACCCAGGTCCATCCTGGGCGGGCAGCATGCAAGGCAAACACCCTACCGATATGCTATCACTCCAGTTCCAATAGATGAATTTTTATTTGTACTGTTTTACCATTTATATTAAGGTACTATATTTTCTATTTTTGGTGCAAGGAGTTAGAATTGTCAATGACATCTAGAAGAATTAGATATTCTAATTCTCACCAAGTTCTTAGAGTCTCACCATTTTGTTAGTTGTAATGGAACATATTTTCAAGACCTTGACAAAATTTAATTTAGTAATTGCTTTAAAATTTGTATTACTTTTTAAATAAACCAAGTAGAGTTCAATTTTCATATTGTGTAAGATACCCTATAAATTTTAAAATATAAAAATACATTGAATGATTTACCAATTATTTTAGCTTCCCAAACTTGGGAGTCATAAATTTGACTTAGGACTATTGACTATTTCCAATTTTTTCTTATTTTATATGTTAAAAAATGCCTCCCAAATTCTTCTTCAGCAAGCTTTCTCCATGAAAGGAAATCTTGGCACACACTCATTTTATAAAACAATTTCTTCAGTCTAAAATTATTCCACTCTTGCATTGATTCACTTTAAACTACATCTTTTGATTTTGAATTAAGCAATCTGGAGCCTTCTAACATTCTAGGTGAATGCAGGTATTTATTCAGAGGAAATAGTTGAAGACCATGTGGCAGTGAAGTAAACAGTTTGAATGCAAATGCTTGTGTAAATGATATCTCCAGAATTGCTTTTGTGCACAGTATTTGTGATAAATTGGATTTTTTTTAGGACTATCTATTTTCTGGGTCCTTGAAGAAGCTATTCTGCTTCTTAAATATGGAGCTCTCACAGTGCCCTAAGTAAAGTTAAAAAGAAATAAATCAAAATATAAAACAGGGCTCTGTTCAATTCAAATCTGTCTTAGATTAAATGACTTAACCAAAATGTTTTGATTAAGAACCACAAACATATATACCTAGACCACACCCAAACTCAATTTTCCATACTCCCAAAGATGATAATTTTGTGTACAAACTCCTACATAATGAGATTATTTATACTTACTATCAAAGTAACTCACTTAAGAACTGTTACGTTCAATATGAATAGGCAGAGGTCAAATATATTAATAAATGATTTATAGAATATGAATGGGCAGGTTAAATGCAATTCATGCCAAACAGTAACTGTACATAAATCTTCTGTGTGCCACTTTTAATATGACATAGTATTTCGATGTATTTAACTTTGATTGTGACATAGTGGTCTAGAAATATTACTCATCTGAACTCAGAATGTTTGTGACGTTCACTTCTCTAGCTCAGGTTTCCTCGACTACAAGATGCAGACTTTGTGCTACAAGATCTTATTGAGGTTTGTAATTGAGTTTTGTACATATGTTTAGGCTACTGAAACTGTTAAGTCTTAAAGTATCCTGTACCCTTATCAGTTCTTCCCTTCTCAGTCTCAAGTTTACCCTAAAGACCTTACTCAGGTTTTCTTCCCAATTTGTCCTCCAAGCTGTCCTTTTGTGACTGCCTTCTCTCTCACCAATGAAGTTTCTGTCTGTCCATTTCTCTCTCTCTCTCTCTCTCTCTCTCTCTCTCTCTCTCTCTCTCTCACACACACACACACACACACACACACACACACAATTCCAGTCATAATCTGGGCTTCCTGGTACCATTTTTTTTCCTGGTGCATCCCACCCTCTCCTTTCTGTCCACTCTCTGTGCAGTGAGCTTCATCATTCCTATTTTCAATTATTTCTATCCTTCGGTAGCCTAAATGACCATGTGTAAGAGTATGAGAGCAATGCCCCTAAATAAAATAAGCATTTGCACAAGACCAGGGGACTTTTGTTTGGGGCAGCCGAGTTCTGTTTCCATATAGATCAATACCCATCCCCGAAAGATAAATGTGGAATTTAAAAATTCTATGATCTGTGCTTCTTAAAACTCAATTTACAACCTATTGAAAAGAAAATTGTTTTTATAAAAGTCTACTTTTATTTTCTTAAAATAAGAAAAGAGTTAGAAAAAGTGATGGTAAACTTTAAAATGTTTTTCTTAAAAATTTAAAAATATTTGAAAAATTGTGCAGTGTTTTAATAATGAATACATGCAAGCTTTTAATTCTTTCTTATTATGGTCTCTGAGCACTAACCTCATTAAGCCTTAATTTTCTCATACATCAGATGGAAATAATAAATAGGTCCTGCTACAGTCATTGTTAAGATTAAATACAATAATGCATGTAAATAACATTTTCATAATAGATAGAAATTGTCATGTCATTCTCAAAACGTATAGAAAATTATTAATTTCACTTATGCTTTTCCATGAGTCAAAAAAAGCTATTCTTTCTAAAGGAAAAATAGAAGATTAAAAAATCTAATATAAGGGGGCCGGAGAGATAGCACAGTGGCGTTTGCCTTGCAAGCTGCTGATCCAGGACCAAAGGTGGTTGGTTTGAATCCCGGTGTCCCATATGGTCCCCCGTGCTTGCCAGGAGCTATTTCTGAGCAGACAGCCAGGAGTAACCCCTGAGCATCACTGGGTGTGGCCAAAAAAAAAACCAGAAAAAAAAATCTAATATAAGAATCTAAGTCCATCTAGGGATAGTTTGTTTGCTTAATTGAACTAAGTGGAAGATTCTGGGCAAGCTAATTGATGAAATGGTAAGTGGTCTTTGAAAGTTCTGAACGTGTTTTGCAAGTATTTTCTCTCAGTTGTGACTATTCTTTTTACTTCAATAGTATGTTTTGTATGAATTTAATTTGAATGTAGACCATCATGTTTTTCTTTATGAATCCTACTTTTAGTGTACCTAAAACACAAGTTTACTAGATTTTCTATAATGCTATTGTCTCAGAGTTTTATGGCTAATATGTAACATGTAGGTATATAATACATATTGAGTTAACTTTTGTAAAAGATGTAATGTCTATATTGAGATTTATGATTCTGCAAATGGTAGGTTTTGTTTTATTAAAATTGTTCCTCTACTTACTTGCCTCTTTGTCAAAGGCCAGTTAACTATAATTGTATTATTTTTTTATTCTGTCCTATTGGCCTACTTAACTGCTCATATTTTTACAAATACTTTGTACTATTTGATAACAAATTTATATTGTTTTTACGAATATCACTGTGGAAAATTGCCTTGCTAAAACAGACTGCAAGGTTTGAATGTTCTCATGGGTAAAGCAAGCTAAAATATGGAAAGATACAAAAGTGTGGCAAAGCAGGAAACATTCCACTCAGAATAGTTTGGTTGGCGTTAAAGATGCAAAAGCATGAGACAAAGCAGAAATCTTCCTGTTAGGGATATGAGGCTTAAGTAGGTTTATGAGAATTGTAAATCATGCAGCCTGGCAAACAGTATTCTGCTCAGAAAGATAGTCTCTAAACTTTAAGATTACACACTAAGAGTACAGAGTAGTTGCTTAACTGTACTATATCCATATACCTTTGCTATGTAAATCCTTTGTTATATGAAGAATGGGGTATTTGAGGGAGATGTGGGGGAATTTCAGAAGTTTACCAAGTAAAATGGCCAGGTGGCCCCTCTTTGGGATCCCATTTCTGGACAGCTGCTTGATCTGCTTCACTCTTTGTAACTGACCCTGTGGGACAAATGGAAATTACTGAGAGTGGGAGAGTGCCTCCACATGCCACATTCTTTATTATGATAGTTTCTGAATTTGGCTATGATGCATCATCAATTTTTTTGAGTATTTTATTAGCTTCTTGGAGCATTTTTCCTTTCCATACAACTTTTAGAATCCATTTGTTGATAACCACAAAAATTTCCGGAATTTTGATGAAAATTTGTTGATTCTTCAGATCAATTGGAAAATAATTTACTTCTTGACTGCATTGAGTCTTTCTCAAGTTTAGAGCTTTAATCTGTTTCACTTGAGTTTTGTCATTTTCCTCATGTAAAGATCTAAAATATTTTATTAAGATTTTTCCTTAAGTAACTTTTTCCATTTTGGGGTGTGCAGATATAGTGGTATTGCCTTTTTTAGTTTTAAACTCAAATTGACCATTAGTGTTATAGGAAACTGCTGACTTATTTATATAAACCATGACTCCCACAATCTTGCAATAATTGCTCATTAGTTCCATGAATTATTTTAAATGAAAGCATTGATAATCTATGTTTTCTTAAAACTAAAATAAAGAAAAAATGCTCAAATTGAAAATTAAACAAATGAACGCTTGGCTGTGCTAAAAACTACACCAACCGCTACGTAAAGAGGGAAAAAGGAGGAATTTCCTCTGGGTATGGACTTCTAGGAGAAAGAATTGCAAACAAATCATGAGCACTTTCTAGGTTTGTTTATTGTTTTATGAGTGAAGCAATATGAAATTATTAGTAGGAGGCTTTAAGGTAGGAAGCCATAGTTCTTGTTAGAAAAGAAAAGAACACAGATGTGAAATTGAATAAAGCAATGAGAAAAACAACTTCATGATCACGCATTGCAATTTGAAGTATCAGTAAAAACAAATTTGAATACATTTTATGCACATAAACTCCCACATGCATATAATAAAACATGTGCTTCTATATACATATACATATTTTAACTAGGTTAGCTAAAATAGCTTTTATGCAAACACTCCAATGGGTACATCTGGTACAAAGATTTTGATTCCTAGTGTGGTTCCCCCCAGCTAGAACAAATCTGGTCTCCTTTTAGAGATGACTGGTTCCAGGGCTGGGGTAGTGAAGGTTAAAGTAAGTTTGAGCTTGTTATGTGAGAAGCTGACAAAGTGATAAGATAAAAAAAAAGGTATGTCAAAAGAACACAAGAATCAACTGGAGAGAATATTAAGCCTGGGATGGTTGAATCATGAGAATAAGAATGGTAATAAATTTAAACCCACTCAAAAATGTTTTTGCTATAAAAGATAATGAGAGCCTTGACAAATACACTAGACTAAAAGAGTCCAAAGACACAAGACAAATAAATGCAGTATTTAATTTTGATTTAAATTTGAAGGGGTAAAGATATCACTAGGTCATTGGACAATTTTGGAATAAGTTGTACCAGTTTTGAAGTCCCTGCAGTTGCTAACACAACTGTGGACATTTTATTAAATTTCTCATCTTTAGGACAGAACCTTAAATTGCATAAGTGAAGCTTATGTATTAATACATGTATGTGTGTATGCACCTGCTATTG
This sequence comes from Suncus etruscus, assembly GCF_024139225.1. Classification (NCBI taxonomy): domain Eukaryota; kingdom Metazoa; phylum Chordata; class Mammalia; order Eulipotyphla; family Soricidae; genus Suncus; species Suncus etruscus. Next base: position 112,155,691 of record NC_064857.1, on the reverse strand, counting down.
TAAATTCAAAGAATAAGACAAACTGAGGCAGAGTTAACAACTAGAGAATCATGGTAAAGAGTATATAGTGTTTCTTTTTACTATTGTTTAAACATTTAAGTTTGGAATCATTCCAAATAGAAGATTTGTAGAAGACTTGTGTTTGGCATGCACAAAAAACAAAGGTGAATTGACTTCTGAAAGCAGAAAGTATGATAATGTCAATATTTTTGAAAGACTGTCATGTGGAAGACGAATTAAGACTGAATTGGCTAATCTTATTTGTGCCAGCCTGCTTAATGTAATAGCATTAGAGCACATACATCCAAGAGTTCATGAGTAGAATGAGAGGCAGAAGTTCTTTAAGCTTTATGGAGTCTTCACAATCACTCAGCAAAATGAAGCACATAGTTTCAAAACTCAAAGGCTTCATTAAGAAGAGAAAATCAGTGAAGGGGACTGCAGAAATATGGGAGCTGGTGCAGACTTGAGAGTTGTCTTCTTTGAGGACTTTGCAAAGAAACTTAAAATAAAACAAAGGCCCTGCACAGTAATCCATTGGGTTGGTCTGGCTGGATTGTAGTAATGACAGTTGTAACTTTCCTCATTTCTTCCAGGTGATAAAACAGGCACAAAAAAACGTATTTAGCCAAGTGTGTAGAATAATGAAAAAGTGTAATATGTGTATATGTATCAAGTCACACTGCTCTTAATGAAAGAAATTAATATTCACACATTGGTACTTATGTACAATTCTGGGTAATATATAATTTTAAGCTGTTTACAAATAACATGTAATGCTTCAAATATTACATAATGTTGATAATACATTTCTAGCAGAAATAAATATATTGCACTTAAAAAGAACTTCATTTAGCTGTAATTTCATAGTATTGGGCTTTCTTTTCTCATAAAATATTTCCCATGCCCTTCCCCCACCCCTTCCTCACACACTCCATTACAACGACTGTTCTCACACAATTGATTCATTAAGCAAATAAACACAGCAAACAATGAAACTGTGACAGAGTCTACTACAAAGATTATGTCTATACAATTTTATCCTACAGGAAATAAAACAATCTTCCTTTAGTTTTTATAACGTATTAAAAAACAACTAAATATTGTGTTTTAATGAGAAGTAAAATACAACCATGTATTTTTTGTCCACATATTATTTTGTCAAAAGCTTTTAATTTTCTTCTTATTAAAGAGGGGAAGCATAATGGAAGGAAAGACAGATAAAGAAGAACCAGAAAATATCTATAGGTTATTTAATCTATCAACTATTCATATATGAGTCTTTGCAGATTTAAACATGCGGAAGAAATATTAAAATATATGCAAATATCATGGATTGTTTTTAGTGTTGTTTATGGTTTCTAGCTTTCAGAATTTGTAACTTTTCCCTTTGGTTTGTTTATAAAAATGTGTAAATTTTAAGTTGATATTAAAACCTCCATTTCTCTTCCTTAGCCTAGCTTCCTAAATGAACCAGTTGAAAATCTTTTCAGATCAGTGCTTTATTTCTGTCCAACTCTTTATGTTGGTAATCATTTTAAAATTTTAGATATCATACATTTCATATACAATAATAAAAAACATTTTCCTAGTTGAATCTATAGAAGATTTAGTAAAATGCTGTATTTTCTTGCCATAGAAGAACCTGCACATTTCAGAATTGGGTTTTGTTGCTTTTCTTTCTTAACTAAGTTTTAGTTACTCTGGTATTACTAAACTTGGTATTATATAATGAACAAATGTTCCAGAGGCATTAAAGGATTTCTTTTCTTATTGGGTGAAGAATGTTGTGAATGGATGAATGCCATTGCAGAGATGTGGATGCGTGAGAAAAGGGGAATGTTGGCACCCAGAATTTCATCCTACCATAGACAAACACAGGGTTTTTACAGAAATCATCAGCTTCTGATCATCTCCCAGTCTGTACCTACCTACAAGGAAAAGGAGCTTTGCAAAAACAAATATCATTATAAACTGCTATATATGAAGGCCAGCAAGTCAACACAAATTCACTGAGAGCTTATTACCTAACAATGTGTTAGAAACAAACATATAGCTTTATCTTTATATTACTTAGAATGCATAAATGTAAATTTATAATTTACATTATACATGTAGAATCTACTGAGTTATGAATAAATGGCTCCAGTTCAGATAAAGCAGCCCTGGAGGGCCTCTTACAGCTCTTCATATGAGTGAAAGCCAACTTCTGAGTCTATGATATATTTGAGGGAACCCTGAATTTATCCCAAATATACTGTAATTTAAGCTCTTTATTACTCTATTGACATACCTGCTAATTATCTATATATTATTTTATTCTTTCAGATGTCAGAAGTTAGAATAAAGAATCAGAATAATTTAGAAAGGCTCATTTAGAGTTAAGTATCTAGCCTATCTTCATGCTCAACTGGCTCAGATTGAATATTTCACTTGTACTGCTTTTTTCTGGTTCAAATAATACCAGATACTTTAAATATGTATTCAATTAAGAATCTCAGGATTGGTTTTATAAGGACATGCTTTGATAGTTCATTCAGTCTTTCTCTAAGTACTCTATTTTTAATCTTCTATTCCAGGGGTCTTCAAACTACGGCCCGCCGGCCACATGCGGCCCACAGAGGAGTCTGATCCGGTCCGCCAGCAGTGAGCGCTGTTTGGTTGCCAAGATACCTGCCAGCATATACACTCAGTGTATATCCAAATATCAGGAACCATGCACTCAAAATGGTAACCATCTTTGGTAGCACTTATGCCTGTGAACAGACTTTTTCAAGAATGAAACATCTGAAATCTTTAACCAGATCAAGATTAACTGATGCCCACTTGCATCACTTGTTACGGCTGGCAGTGACAAATATGGAACCGGACATTGACCATCTCATTAGCCAAAAGCAGGCCCACAGTTCCCATTGAAATACTGGCGCGTGATCTGTTTATTTATAAATGGTTTTCATTTTATTTATATAAGATATGTGCAGTGTGAGTAGGAATTAATAGCTCACATAGTCCGGCCCTCCAGCTCTCTAAGGGACCATAATCCGGCCCTCTAGCTCTCTAAGGGACCATAATCCGGCCCCCACTTTAAAAAGTTTGAAGACCCCTGTTCTATTCCATAATTGTGAAATAGAAATATGGAATCAGGAGGTACTTATGTAAAATTATATTTAAGAAAAACATACAAACCTACTTTTAGGCACACAGATCAGGGAAAATGCTAAAATAAACCTTTCATTCCTATTTTTAAAAATTCAGAAAATGATACTTTAGTAGACCAATAATTTACCAGAATACAGGGTCATCATTATGTTAAGATAGCATTTGCTTTTGTTATTCCTGCTTTAATATTTATTAAATATGGACCACTGGCAATAGGCCAATTATTAAGTGTTAAACTCCTATGTGGTTATATGAATAATTACATTCAACATTACTTATTTTTTAAATAATTGCACACCTGTGCTTTTTCTTGAAAATGAGCTGTTTGTGGATACTATATCGTAATATGCAAGAAATTAGAAATTAATCTGAAGGGGCCCGGCGGTGGCGCTAAAGGTAAGGTGCCTGCCTTGCCTGCGCTAACCTTGGATGGGCCGCGGTTCGATCCCCCGGTGTCCCATATGGTCCCCCAAGGCAGGAGCAACTTCTGAGCACATAGCCAGGAGTAACCCCTGAGCGTTACTGGGTGTGGCCCAAAAACCAAAAAAAAAAAAAAAAAAAAAAAAGAAATTAATCTGAAGTATCTTTCATAAGACTTTGGGATACTTGGTTAATGCAGCCCATGCTTCTCTGTAAGTAAACTTTGAGATACAATGAAAGGCAAGTGCTAGTCCAACAATGGCAACACACAAACAAGTGATGCTAGTGTGCCTTGTTATGCAGGCTGGAAATGCCAAAGAAAGGTATTTGATGCAGAAAAATATAACATTAGGGGCCGGAGTGGTGGTGCAAATGGTAGGGCATCTGCCTTGCATGCATTAACTTAGGATGGACCACGGTTCGATTCCCCGGAGTCCTATATGGCCCCCAAGCCAGGAGCAATTTCTGAGTGCATAGCCTGGAGTAACTCCTGAGCATCACCGGGTGTGGGCCAAAAACCAAAAAAAAAGAAAAAATATATAACATTAAAACAACAAAATAAAATCTCACTGGAGACTGATGTGATGAATACACTGTTTATACTCTCAAGGATCACTACAGCAGTCACAGATTCCATATTTCTATAGTCAGAGAAAAGCAAAATGAGTGTTACATATAACCATGAAAATAAGTATTTGGGGAATTTTTAAGGACAACAGGTCAAAGCCTATAGCTAGAATGTACAGTATCTAAAATTGAAGGAGTATACAATCCAGGAATATATCATGAGGGAAATAAACTGTGGAGAAATACAAAATGAACTATTCTGGCCATAAATGCTAGGATGTAGAAAGAATAGAGATTTTATAAAACTAAACTATGATCCACTAGTATTATATATGCTAGAAGACAAGTGTTAAAAATAAAGTGGATAAATGCTTTACATTAACTCAAAAGCACTGGCTGAGTTTCAGTCAGGGGATCACTGAATCTGCATACAATTCTATATGATAAACATAGAAAAGTGGTAAAATACGAGTTGCTGAATGTGAGACAAGATGAGAAAAAGTCATATAAAAGGGCACTCTAGTCTTCACAAGCATAGGTTAAAGGATGGCTCAAAGGACAGATAGAAAGGTCATTCAAAAATTCTTATTTAACTACAAACCTGACATGGAAAACAAAGTTCCTCAAAGTTCAGTTCCTAAAACTGAAGGGGCTTGTGACCCCCATGACAGAAAAATTCCTTTCAGAATAGGACAAACACTTTTTATTGCAGTTATAAGTGAAAGCAAATCTAATGTGTCACCACATAGAAATTGTAGTGTTCCTGGTGAATAAGTTAGTTGTATGTTTTAGAACACAACACAGAACAATAATATCTTTTCTTTTTTAACATAAACAGCCTCTTGCTTCAAATATATATTGAAGATTTTCCCTCTTATAAAAGGCAACAATTTCTAGAAAGAGAGTAAGGAATAAAAGAGATGAAACTGAAAAAAAAAGCTCTTTTCGTGTATTGGCCCATAATTACTAGAATAAGAATTTTGTAAAGTCATTATCATCTGTCTGCCCATCCACCCATTCATTTTTCCACAAAACAGGATGTCCCAACATAATCTCACCTCCTTCCTCATTAAACTTACACAATAGAAAACTGACCATGCTCAACTATAGCACTACAAATACTTCTCTATTGGTTCTCATTTCTATGAAGAGAAAGGGACCTAAGTTAATCACTATGCATTATGGTATGTTATACAGTATTGCCTCTTTGAGAATTGTTTTTACCTGTGGAAAGCAGAAAGAAAACCTATATATGTTGACTTTATACAGTACTGCATCAACACAACATTTGAAGAGAAGAATAATGCACCTTAAAGTTCATCTGGTTTGTTGTTATTCACTCTTGGGGGAAAACTGATAGATCACTGTATGGCTTATGCTGGCTGAGAACTTGACAAAAATTCTCAAACACAAAAGCTATCCCACTATTCCAGATGAATCCTGGTCCATGGTGTCAACTTCAGGAATAGGTATATTGTGAGCCCAGCTTTCCTCTGAATAAGTCCCTCTTGCTCCAACAACCCAGATCCCACCCACTCGGCCCTGTCCAACATTTCCATCCCCATCTGCACATTCTGTGTCAGATCTTCTCCTGTTTTCAGAAGAGTCATACAAATGGTGTCATCACAGCAGAAGAATGGCGCAGTCCCTGGAGAGCAGCATAAGGGCCCTGCTGGAAGTAGTGATGATACCTGGGCATGTGAAAGGAAGGAAATGTTGGGCCACTTCCTTGCATGGAGCTGGCAATGGCTGATGGGGTCAAAGGCATCCCAAGTCGGCTATATGGAGGCAGAGAACCCTGGATGGGGTGAGGAATGGGTGCTGCTATGGATGCTGTGCTGGTACCAAGAGCAGTCAGGGACTGTGGATGTTGAAATCCAGGAAAACTGGATGAAGAGGATACCCAGGAGCTCAGAGACAAGTTATCAGATGTTGTAAAAGCTGATCCTGTAAGGAAAAACAACTCATTACACTAGAAACTCTATTTCAAGGAATAAATCAAGAACAAAATCATGTGTTAAGATCCATATATTTTCACATACCAATATGTCTGTATATACACATGTATGTGTATGTATAAGTAAACAAAGGTGCCATTTTAGAAAATAAAGCAACCATGAGATAAAACTACTTTTTAGGGAAAACAGCTATATGCCTATACAAGAATTTACTAAATAGAAAATGGCCTAACTTATTAGACAGCCTACATATTCAAACAGGGTGGCCAAAATGTGAATAACCATGTCTGACAGTATTGACCCAAATCCCTTGGAAGAAAGCCCAAGCTGATGGAATTGGTCCTGATCTCTGCAATATAACTTAGGTTCTTCTGGTTCTTCATACAACGACGCATTTTCCTAGTTATAAGTACACATTAGATTTGCTCTTTTGCTTTTCTTTGAGACAGGGAAAGGAGATTTGGGCCACACTGCCAATACTCTGGGGCTATGACTGGTTCTATTTTCAGGAAGATTCTCTAGTGCTGCTCAGAAAACCACAGGTAACTACTTCTGCAGCCTCTTTCATCATTTTTATTAAATAATTAAGAAGTTACGGGATTAATTTTTCTTACATCACTGTGTTCTAGAGAAGAATGATTATGAAACTTCCTGAGTAAAGAATCACTAGCTGGTCACTGGGATTTCACTATAAGAAAACCTAAACTTTGCTAAATATGTTCTTTTGCTATATGGACATAAAATATGCCATGGCCTCTCCCCCACATGAACAGTGCTGCTCCCAGGACTGGTCACTGTGGGTGCTTTGCTTGGAAGCCAGGGACTAAGGGTCTCCTAGAGACCCACAATAGGGGCTTCTCAGCTCTGCCCAGTTTGGTACCACAGTTGCTGCCTCTATATTGTCCATCAAAGAAAAAACCCTCTTTTCAGAGAAGCACTTCCATTATCTTCCTTAGGTAAGCTGAGTAGATATATTCCTTGATTTCTAAATTATAAAGCCGAGGTTCAGAAAAATTAAGGGACTTTCTCCAGAGTCCTTAGAGTCTGTTAAATAGCAGATCTTGGACAAGTAACTTGTGAGACTTACTTTTGTTATTAGCCTCGCCTCCCCGCCAAAATCAAAGAAAATCTTCAGCAGCATAATTACTTGAGATGCAAAAGCAAAATACAGAGTTGGGTGATACTCGTGGGGCTCATTCCCTCTAAGGAGACACCTGAGATACTGGGGCCCATTGACATGGAAGTCTCATCCTCTATCTGCCTTTCATTTCCCTTGGGTGCCCATGCTCAAAGTGACTTCACAGCTAGCAGAGCTCTTACCTCGATTTTGTGCCGTCTGACCCTCATCCCCCAGCACATCTTCTTCTCCTCCATAGGTACGGATGGGTGAGCGGGCATAAGAATGCTTCTGAATCAGGCTTTCAACACTTTCCCTATTGAGAGAGACATCCTGAGTAAACTCAGAAGTTAAGCAAAGATGGAGATTATTTACTGGGTTGGAGGGAATAGGAAAATTGCTTGCTTTGCACACAGCTGACCCGGATTCAATATTCAGCACCCCATATGGTTCTCAGAGCACTGCCAGGAGTGATCCTTGTGCACAGAATGTGAACTAAGCCCGGAGTACCACTGGTTGTGTCCCCCAAATTAAAAAATAAATTTATTAGCCAGTGAAACCTTTTTCAAAGGCAGAAAAACAATACAAGCAAAAAAACACACAACAAAACGACAAACCAAACAAAAACCCTTCAAGGAAAAACCACTTTCAAATACATTTAGCTTGTTGATTCTTCAGAAACATGATCTTATGGAAATAAACACAACATAATTGCACAGGGCAGGGACATTCACCTAAATGAGAGAAACGAAGAGAACTGAGAGCTTTGGAGTCTGATCACTGAAGCAGAGTTCTGGGACATGAAAGATAATGTGTGGCTGCATCAGAAAAAGGGTGGTGATCAAAAACAAACACTAAATTGTTTCGAATTACCCTGGTTCAACTGGTGAAGAAATGTTGCCAAAAAGCTCAAAACATCACCAAAGAGTTTCACTAGCAAACCTAGTGCTTGTAGAGCACTTGAAACATTATGAAGTAGTTTGGAGACTGGTCGTTCTAAAATTCTTGTCTTGAGACTGGAAAAGACAAAGGCAACGTGTCATTTTATTACTGGGACATAAAAATAAAATTTATTTAAAAACACTGTCCTGTAACCTGTCACTTTGTGACACCGGCTTGTTTTAACAGGTAACTTTCATGGAGATTTTTATTTTCTACAAAAATAATCCAGATGTCTTGTGAACAAAAGTAATATTACTTCTTTCTTTCAATAGCAATGATTTTTACTTTTACAGTTATCTGCCAATGTGTTCGTGTTACTGGCTGAAATTCAAATGTTAGCCCAACATTTAAATTATTGAACTCAACTAATCAATTGTGATTTTCTGTTTCTGTGGGTGAGAGATTCAGTTGTATAAAAGTTTGCTCAGAATTTTTTCATCCACTTTCATGATGGACATGGGGAGGTGAGGTCCATTTCCTATTATTTATTCTCTAGTTTTAGTGTCAAGGTAATGCTGGTTCCACAGGATTAATTGGGAAGTATTACTTTGCTCTTAAATTCTAAAAAAGTTTGATTAAAATTGTTATTTATCCCTTGAATGAATCTTTCTGGACCTAATTTTTATTTTTTAGGGAATTCATAGCCTTTAATCCAATTTTTCAAGAAGGTTTAAAAGGACTTCTTTTTTAAAATTACTTTATTTAAACACAATGTTTACAAGGTTGTTCATATATACAGTGACGTTCTTTAGTTACAAAGTTGCTCATGATTGAGTTTTAGTCATAGAGTGTACAACACTCTTTACCAGACCACATTTATGACCACCAGTGTCCCCACTTTTCCTTCTGCTCTCTGCCATACCCTCTTCTCTGCCTGTCTTCATCCCCACCTGCCTCTATGACAGACATTTTCTTCTCTCTATCCCTATCTTTCTATTTCTCTCTCTTTCCCTCTCTCCTCTCTTTCTTTTTCTTTTTCTAGATACTTTGAATATTTGCAAGATTGTTATTTTGTGATATTGTTACTGAAAAGGTATTATACATATAACTTTACTTTTTTTAAGTACCAAGTTCTTGTTCAGCGGGATCATTTCCAACAATCATTGTCCTATATAGTGTTCCCTTCTCAATTCTAACTGCATTACCCTGTGATTTGTAGCAAGCTTCCTACCAGGGATTGGTCCTTTTGGCCCTCATCTCTGTTGTCTCTGGATATTATTATCATATCCTTTTATAATATTTCATAAATGAGTAAGTAAAAACATTATATATCTATTCCTCTTCCTCTGACTCATCTTACTCAGCATAATACTCCGCATATCCATTCATGTATAAAATTTCACCACTTAACTTTCCTAAGAGCTACATAGAAATTCCGTTGTGTAGATGCTCCATCGATTCTTGATACACTCATCTGTTCTCAGGTAGTTCAGTTGTTTCCAGATTCTGGCTACTTGAATAGTATAAGAGAACTCCTTTGTAATCACTACCAATCAGTTCATAAATCCTCAGATAATGACTTCAGTAACACCAACCCAGGGGCGATTTCTGAGCACATAGTCTGGAGTAACCCCTGAGGGTCAAACAGATGTGGACCCAAAAAATTGAAGCTGATTTTTTAAAAATTTTTATTGTGACCAAAGTGCATTACAAATCTTTCACTGCATCATTTATGGTACATAGTGACAATGAATGAGGGGCATTTCCACCACCAGTGCTGTCCTCCCTCCGGCCCTGTTCCCAATATGCATCCCATATCTCCCTCCTCTACCCCCCAGTATGCTAGTGCAACTGGTCTCCACTTTACAGCTTATTGTAGGTTGAGCATCCATTCTACCATCATTGGAGATAAAAAGGATAAGAAAAAGGGGAGAAAAAAATTGGTGACAACTACCAAAAAAAAAAAAAAAAAAAAAAAGAAGAGAGAGGAAAAAAAGAAAGAAAAATGGAAGAAAAAAGAAAAAAAATGGACCCGGCAAATAAAAATAAAAACAAATCTCTAAATAATAACCACAAGTGTGAAAAAGAAAGAGAAAAGTGGAAGAAAAAGGAGAAGGAAAATAAAGTCAAAAACTAACAAATCAAAACAAAACAAGAAAAAGTATGGGTGCTGGAGTGGTAGGGTTTGGCGTTCCCCCCACTTTTTTTTTTCTTTTTGCATAGGCACAGTAAGCATTAGGGAAGAAAGGGAATTCCCGTGGCCTAAGAGATTTAAGGTTTCTCCATCCTTGAAGCATACGATCATGGGATCAACCCCTGGCTCCATATATACTCATTACCCCCTCCCAAAGGCTTTTTTGTGATGCCAGGAAAGTTTCCTCTCAGTTGTGTGTGAGAAAATCAAGCCACTGTAGCTAGCGATCTTGGTATTTGTGCAGGTTATAGGTCAGGGTCTAGGATAGAGTCTCTAGGTTCTAGAGGTTCCTATCCATCATTGTTGTGTGTTCAGTCTTCTGTAACACTTGCTCCCTGTTTTCATTCAGTCCCTAAGCCAAAGCCTAGGATATTATGAATCCAAAGGTTCTGCTCAGTCTCCGTTGTCCAAGTTGGACCTCTGCAATAAGATATCTTGTTGTTGTTTTTTATGTGTCCTGGACTACAGCCTAGGGTAGGGTTTTCCTTAGTAGTCCCAAGGTAGGCTCTGTTCAGTCACAGTTGTCAAAGTCAGTTTTCTGTTGTTGGTGCTCTTATTTTTCACAGTTCAAAGGATGATAGCTCTTCCAATTTCCATTTTGTTAGGTGACGTGATGGACAGCCTGGTCTTAGGTCAAGTTTTCCTTTCCTCGTTGTCATATCAAAACTGGCACAAGTTGATGCCAGAGTAGGTGTTATAAATCTCCCAATGGAGCTTAGTTCCTGGTGGTGTTGCCAGGAGCTGTATCATTTCTACATCGGGGATCTGGGGTTTCGGATTGGACTAACACTGTCCAATCTCCTGGGGACTGGTTGTATCCACATGACACATGTTCAGGATGGGAGGCACACTTCTGCTATAAAAAGTGAGTTCTTATCCCTAGAAGATAAGTTCTTGTTTCTGTTTCTATGGTTTCCCCTTTTTTTACTGTGCCCATACAAAAACGTATGGTGTAATACTGTGTTGCTGGTGCTATTCTGGGTAAGGATGACAGGCTGCACACACAGTCTCTGTCATCTGGTTTTGTTCTGAGGCTTTTTGTACCAAGCAGCACCAAAAATGGTAAGGATAGAGAAAAAGTGTATATATTAAAATAGAACAAATAAATAAAACTGGGTTAAAAAGAAATGGTATTCGAATATAAACAAGTGGTGGAGGAAGCTACTTGTATATTTAAAAATACACATTTTAAGATGTATTGTTATACAGGTATTGAGCTTCCATAGGCAATATAAGACTCCCAATTAAGTCTTTTGATATATTCTTGTGGGGAGTAAAAGCCAAGGTACTTTTTGATTCACAGGCCTTGGAATTGAGTTTGAGACATGCTTTGCTGCATTACAAGACCATATAGTGTCTTTGAGCTGGGAGTTTTGCTGAGGCCGATTCCTGTATCGTGCAACAGTCCACGATTTGGTGGGGGTGGCTCATCAAGCATGAGTCAGCTGGTTGTAGTTCTTTGCTGATGCATGAGAACGGGGACCCAAAATGTGTCTTTCACTGAGGAGCTGGAAAGTGGTTTGTTGGGGCAGGAGGTCAATCTTGGTGCCTACCGAGTTAGGAACTGAGGGTAAAGAGGGTTAAATTAGGGGAAGACAATGGGTCAGGATTGAAAAATGAGGGGATAGAGGAGACACAGGTGTAGGGGAGAGGTAATACATGACAGGGGCTATATACAATACATATATATGAATTGTTTGTGATTTCGGCTTGGACTCAGTATGGAAAGTCACGTCCATAAAGACTGACTTTAAAGATCTATTTGAGTGTTATCATCCAAATCTTTGGTATTTTGTTTTCTTTCCTAGGAAATATCTAGAATGAAGAACATTTTTAGATAATGCTTGAAAAGTATATTTGTCACATGGGTGCATCAAAAATGAGTACTAGTAAGAAAAGACACCGCTACAGGGTGTTCAGTATGAATACAGGAGGAGTTTCCCTCCTCCCCCCTTCCCCCAGAGCCCAGTTGCCAAACCTGGCCCTGAAGACCAGTTTGCCATGGGGGGATCTCGGTCTCCTGGACTAGGTGGTCAGCCCAGGAGGCCATTGGCCAGCTGTCTACCCAGATTCCCAGCCATACCCGTAGGAGAGGAGCAGGAATCCTGGCATGTGGGATCGTCTGGGTCCAGCTGCAGCCTCCCTCTCCAGTATGAAAAAGCATGGGGGAGGAGTTTGCCTCCTCCCCATCCCTCCAGAGCTCAGATGCCAGACCTGGCCTTGAAAGCCAGCTTGGCGTGGGGGGCTCTTGGTCTCCAGGACTAACTGGTCAGTCCTGGGGGCCTTCGGCCAGCTGTCTGTCCAGGTTCCCAGCAATGCCAGTAGAAGATGAGCAGTAATCCTGGCAAGTGGAATTTTCTGGGTCCAGCTGCAGCCTTCCTCTCCAGTTTGAAAAAGCAAGGAATTGGAGTTTTTTATAAAAAGGTTTCAGAAGCCAGCCTGGAAGCCGGTGAGGGACCAAGCACCACAGGTACCCCTTGCGCTCACCCCAGACCCCGCATGCCGGACCCACACACCCCAGGCCCAAAAGCCGGCCCAGAAGCTAGCCCAAAAGCCCTTCAGGAACCAAGCACCACAGGTACCCCCTGCGCTAGCCCTGGAACCTCAGGACCAGGACCGTCATGGTGGCCTGGAGCCAGTGGGGGAGCGAACACCCAGGGTACTCCCTGCGTGCACCCTGGACCCACACACTGGCCCAGACACAGGTAAGGAAGCAACCATCCCCAGGCGTCCCCTGCGCTCAATCCACCCGCCGCACCAGACACGTGCAGACACAGGTGAGGAAGCAATCACCCCCTAGGTACCCCCTGACTGGCTCCCGAGCCACCCAGCTATGCTGGGACAGGCTGGGATCTTTGGAACAGAGGGGAGGGTGGGACCGCCCCCCTAACCTTTGGGTGGGCTACAGAAGCCTGCCCCCCTGAGTCCAGGAGTAGACCTCAAACTCCAGGGGCCGAGGAAAGCTGCCGGGGGTCTGATTGAGGAAATTTCTTTGGCTGAGACCTGGAGGGGCAAAGCTCCGCTGATTCCCAGACAGGGGAGAGAGGCCAGGGCCCTAGTCTCAAAGCACCCTCCACCATTGTGGCCAGGAGTGGAACTGCACCAGCTGGCAGGAATAAGCAAAGGGAATCAACCAGGCCCACTGAAGAAAGTGGCAGGGCTGACTCTCAGGTAGGGGGGGGTGGGGCATTGTGGCCAGGAGCACAACTGAAATACCTGGCACCAAAAGGGAAGAACAACTGAAGAGGCCCCACCAGAGAACACACGAGGAGCCAAACCTCAGCGACCTCACCCAACAGACCCGCTAGAACCACGCTCAGGGAGGGGATCCATCCCCAAGCCACAGGGGGCCAAAGCAGGCTGAATCTGGAAGGCACTGCACTCCAAGCCACACCAATAAATGCAAGAAAATATGGGTAAATCAAGGAGAACCCTAACATCTGGAGATACGGAGACAAACCCTGGCAAGTTTCCAAGTCCACCAAAATGCACAGATCCATGGGAAGGAGACCTAAAAGCAGCCATGAGGAAGGAAATGCAAGACTTGATAAGGAAATGAAAGAAACGCTAGCCAATGAGTATAAGAAATCTATGGATGAACAAATCAGCCAAATTAAAGAAGAAATGTTAAAGAACATGAGAGAGTCCATATAAAAGGAATTGAAGAAATGAAAAGACAATGTAACAAGCCTTATGAACAGAAACACACAGTTGGAGAAGCACATTGAAGCACTCGAAGGAAAACTGCAAACAAAAAATGACCAAGAAACCAACAAAGAAATAAAAGGCAAAGCACTGGAAGGAAAATTCCAGTATCTAATGAACAAGGACAAAAGAAATAACCTAAGAATTGTGGGTATACCAGAAGGGGAGGAAATAGGGAAAGGGGAAGAACAAATAGCCAGAGAAATAATAGCAGAGAACTTTCCCACCCTCTGGAAAAAAACTTCAGTGCAAATCCAGGAAGCAAAGAGAGTCCCTAATAAAATAGACCCTAATAAACCAACACCAAGACATATAGTAATATAAATGGCAAAAACCAAAGAGAAACATGATCTCCTTAAATCAATAATGGAGAAAAAAAAACCCTCAAGTACAAAGAAAGGGACATAAGACTTAAAACAGATCTCCATTTAAAATAATTCAAGCAAGAAGACAGTGGAACAACGTATTTAAATGCCTGAATGAAAGAAATTTCCAACCTAGAGTCCAATACTCAGCAAAACTCTCATTTATATGGGAGGGCAGACTAAAATCATTCTCAAACAAAAATGATCTTGCATTATTTGCGCAAACAAAACCGATCCTAAAGGACCTACTCAGAGACGAATTACACATCCCAAACCCCCGATTGTAAAAACAACCACTCTACACAATATAACTGCAAAACAGTCCTCTCTGTCAATAATCTCCCTAAATGTTAATGGTCTAAACTCTACCATTAAGAGACACAAAGTAGAGAACTGGATTAGAAAACACAAACCGAACTGCTGCCTGCAAGAAACACACCTACAACTACAGGACAAACACAGACTTAGAATAAAAGGATGGAAATTAATTATTCAGGCTAATAGAAAACAAAAAAGAGCAGGGACAGCCATTCTTATATCAGACCACATTCCATTCAACCTCAAAAAAGTGATCAGGGACAAAGAGGGACACTATTACTGATCAGGGGAATACTAGATCAAGAAGTATTAACCCTGGTCAATATTTATGCACCTAATGTAGAGCCAGAAAAATATGTGAGGTAACTGCTTGCAAACCTGGAGAAACACATGATGGGAAATGTGATAATTGTAGGAGATCTCAATACTCCATTATCACCACTGAACAGATCCACCAAACAAAAGGACAGCAAAGACATAAGAGCCCTAAATAAAAAATTAGAAGATCTAGAGCTAAAAGACTTTTATAGGATGCTCCATTCCCAGAAAACAGAATAAAGCCCACATGGAACCTTCTCCAGAATAGACCATGTCCTAGGATACAAATCTACAAATCTAACCTATATAAGATCATAAATGTAAGGATCATTAGAAGCACCCTATCAGATCACTATGCAACAGAGGTCAAAATTGACTACAAGAAGAAGCAATGGAGAAAAAGTAATACCTGGAGATTAAACAAAATGCTGCTCAACAACAGCTGGATCAAAGAGCAAATCAAGGGAGAAATAAAAAGATTCCTTGAAACAAATGATAATGAAGAGACAACCTGTCAAAATCTGTGGGACACTGCAAAAACAGTAATTAGGGGGAAACTCATAGCAATACAAGCCTATGTCAAGAAAAAGGAAAATGACAAAACCAACAGTTTAAAGGATCACCTCAAGGAATTGGAACAACAGCAGCAAAGAAATCCAACCACAACCAGAAGGCAAAAAATAATAATTAAAAAAAACAGAGCAGAAATAAACAACATAGAAACTAAGAAAACATACAAAAAAATCAATGAGACCAGGAGTTGGTTTTTTGAAAAAATAGACAAGATAGAAAAACCACTGGCAAATCTCACCATAAAAAAGAGGGAAAACACCCAAATCAGTAGGATCACATTGAAAGGGGAAAGATTTCAACAGAACCCAAAGAAATACAACATATCATGAGATCATATTATGAACAACTATAATCAGTTAGGCTAGAGAACCCAGTAGAAATCGACAGATTTCTGGGAAAAATACCATCTTACAAGACTGGATAAGGAAGACCTAGAAAGCCTAAACAGACCAATGACTTCAGAGGAAATTGAAGATGTAATTAAGAAACTTCCTAAGAACAAAAGTCCAGGTCCAGATGGATTTAAAGGGGTATTCTATCAAACATTCTGAGAAGACTTACTACCACTTTTCCACAGGCTCTTCCAAACCATCGAAGAAACAGGAATCCTCCCCACTCCTTTTATGAGGCTAATATTACACTCATTCCCAAAGATGGCAAAGACACCACCAAGAAAGAAAACTACAGACCCATATCACTAATGAACATAGATGCAAAGATTCTAAACAAAATTTTAGCAAACCGAATTCAGCACTTTATCAAAAAGATCATACAACCTGACAAAATGGGTTTCATCCCAGGAATGCAAGGTTGGTTCAACATGCGTAAATCAATCAACATCAAACATCACACCAACAACTAGAAAGACAAAAACCACATGATCATATCAGTCGATGCAGAGAAGGCATTTGATAAAATCTAACACCCTTTCATGTTGAAAACACTCAGCAAAATAGGGTTAGAAAGAACCTTCCTCAAGATAGTTAAAGCTATCTATGAAAAGCCCACAGCCAACATTATCCTTAATGGTGAAAAAACTGGAAGCATTTCCACTAAACTCAGGAACAAGGCAAGGCTGTCCACTCTCTCCACTCTTATTCAATATAATCTTAGAAGTCCTAGCAATAGCAGTCCAACAAGAGACGGGTATCAAAGGAATCCAAATTGGGAAAGAGGAACTCAAACTATCTCTTTTTGCAGACGATATGATGATATACATCGAAAACCCTAAAGAGTCCACAGTAAAACTCCTAGAAACAATTAACTAATATAGCAAAGTGGCTGGCTACAAAGTCAATACACAAAAGACAGTAGCGTTTCTCTACACAAATAAGGAAGTTGAGGAGAGAGAGATCAAAAATACAACTCCATTTAAAATAGTATCAAAAAATTTAAAGTACCTAGGAATCAACCTTAGAAGGGAAGTGAAGGACCTATACCAGGGAAAGTTCAAAACACTCAGAAAGAAATTGAAGAGGAAATGGAAGAACATCTCATGCTCATGGGTAGGTAAAATCAACATAGTCAAAATGACTATCCTACCAAAACTACTATATAGGTTTAATGCAATCCCGATCCAAATTCAGACACAATTCTTTAAAGAATTAGAACAATCAATCATAAAATTCATCTGGAACCACAAAAAACCCAGAATAGCTAAACGCATACTAAAAAACAAGAAGTTGTGTGGCATCTCGCTACCTAACCTGAAACTATACTATAAAGCCATAGTGACCAAAACAGCATGGTATGGTACAAGGACAGAGCCTCAGACCAGTGGGTTTGAACAGAATTTCCAGACATAAACCCCCAGATATATAGTCAACTAATATTTGACAAAAGAGCCAAGAACTTGAAATAAAACAAAGAAAGTCTTTTCATAAATGGTGTTGGTACAACTGGAAAACCACATGTAAGAAATTCAAAATTGACCCATACCTCACTCCTTGTACAAAAAATCAACTCAAAGTGGATCAAAAACCTTGAAATTAGACCTGAATCTATAAAGTTTATAGA
Organism: Suncus etruscus; assembly: GCF_024139225.1. Taxonomy (NCBI): domain Eukaryota; kingdom Metazoa; phylum Chordata; class Mammalia; order Eulipotyphla; family Soricidae; genus Suncus; species Suncus etruscus. Next base: position 112,138,099 of record NC_064857.1, on the reverse strand, counting down.
GAATACGTATATAAACGAGCTCTTAGCAGCACACAAAGCAATCTAAAGCCATAAAACTTATGTAACTCCTTAAACATTGAAGGAAAAGTACTTTTTTATATTACCATGAACATGTATATTAGTTTAAGTTAACCTCAAAAGTTTTTTTTTGTTTTGTTATTTTTTTGGGCCACACCCATTTGACGCTCAGGGGTTACTCCTGGCTATGCGCTCAGAAGTCGTTCCTGGCTTGGGGGACCATATGGGACGCCAGGGGATCGAACCGCGGTCCGTCCTAGGCTAGCGCAGCAAGGCAGGCACCTTACCTCTAGCGCCACCGCCCGGCCCCAACCTCAAAAGTTTAAGTGGGTTGTTTTTCTTAAGGATTAGAGTTAAAGGAGCACAGTAAAAACGGTGTTAGAGTGGCAATTATTGTTTGCATAGGCCCACCAAAATATGAGGGACATGGAAAGGAAAAGCATTGGCCTAAATACAAGGAGACCCTACTGAAGTTTCCTGGCATAAGACCAACTCTAGGCTCCAGGCAAACTAGTTTGTCCAATCCAGGTCATTGTCTGTAGTGCCAATACACTTTTATTTTTCACACAGTCTCTGTTGTTGGTATCATGTTTGTATTAAAGCTCCTGGAATCTGCATATCCTACATTGCAGTCAGAATGGTGCAGAGTGTCCTCTAGTTTCACCTCACAATTAAAGGTCAATGCAGAGAACCCTGTCCTGTAAGCAAGTCATTGTTGTTGTCAAGTCTTCTTAGTGTTAAGGGAAGTCTCTTTTGAGCAGGTCGATGTCAGAGCTGTGGTAGGGTCTTCCCTGTTAGAGGATTACAATCTGGGGACTTGAGGGACAAAGTAATTGTAAGTGGGTTCTGTTCTATTTTTCTTAATGTTCTTTGGCTGAAAGTTCAAAGTTAAGATATCAGCAATGGGACTACTAAGAATTCTGTTTATGGGTGATTGTCCTTCCACGGTAACTTTACCTTGTCCTTTTTCTTTGCATCATTGTTCTCATAATTAAAAAAAATTAATAAAAAATGAATTACAAAATTAAATGAAAATAGCATAGGTAGGGACCTGGGGTGATAGATAGTACAACTGGTAAACTTCTATGGAGGACTCAATTTATAAAACGCTACTTTTTGCTCAAAATAATATGCATTTACCCAAGAAAAGTATAGGCTATTTCTGTTCTTACCCAGATATGTGCCCAAGTTCATTGGTAAGCAGAGGATTTTTTTCTTCTTCCTTAGTTCACAATAAAAATTTTGTAGTCATCAAAAGAAAAAAAAACCGAACTCTTATCTATGAGGGATAAGAACTCATACTTGTTTACAATACAGGGACATCTCCCACCTTGAAAATATGTCACGTGGACCCAACTTAGTCCCAAGGTGGTTAGACACCATCCGTCCAGCCTTGAATACTGAATCCCAGACATAAAAACGACACAGTTCTTCACGACAGCTACAGGAAACAAATCCCATCCGGGACATCCTTAATACTGCTCGGACACCAACAAGTGCCAGCTCTAATATGATATCCTGACAATGAGGAAAATGGGAACAACTTGACCTAAGAGCAGATTATCCTGCCCCTCCAGCTGACAATAAGACAAAATCAGAAGACTTGTCACCCTTTGGTCTGTCCAAAAGCCAAGATCGAATTTTACAGATGACTGGCTGATAGAACCATGACTGAACTGTATGTATCCTGTGACCAATAAAAAAAGCCCTAGTCTAGGGTTTGAGCTACGACTTGCACAACAACCATGATCTCCAGTTCCAAGAGCTATGACTTGCACAACAACCATGATCTCCAGTTCCAAAAGTCCATCTGAGACAATTGCAACAGATTGGGTCTTCTGGAAACATTAACGAAAGATGCTATCCTCGGCTCCATCCTAGGATCAGAGCAAAGGCCAAGACCACCAACCACAGAAGACAGATTAAAATGACACTGGGGGAACAGAACTTCTAGAACCACAAAGAAAGGCTTCATCATAAGTTACATCCCTTGACCTGTGCAGATACTGAGATCTCTAGATACAGAGATCTGATTTTTATCACCCAGGACGGAGCAGAAGTCTTCCAAACACCACGAAAGCACCGAGGGGAGAGTAAATGAACCTGAAAGGAGTCTATAGTTAATCTCATGACAATATACTTCAAGGGTGGAGAAACCCTGTATCAAGCACAAAACAATTTTATCTATCTAAGTTTTGTCGATTTCTTCGTTTTGGTATGGTTATTGAAGTTGTCTCATTTATATTTATTTATTTATTTTCTTCTTTTCTCTGCCATGTTTTTTTTATCTCAAGACCATGGCTTTTATGCAGTGTTGGAGTGCTCACTGGATATTTTATTTGACACTTCTCTTTGTACTGTTGGGGTGTTTTGCCTTCTTTTTCTCCTTCATCTCTCAAACCGATGATGAGAGCCTCTAGAAGGACTCTGCCCATTTTCGGCATATTTGATTTTTATCGCTTTTCTCTTCTTCAAACAAAACCACATAACTTGAACTATCTAGTCCCGCCTCCCAGGAGAAAACAATGGAGGTACCAAGACCAAAACAGGTGTAGGATCACTAAGGAGTAAGCTAGGCTCAAAGGGGACCACGTATTCTAGCAGCCCCAGGGGTGAGGGAGGAGGATATGGGAGGTAGGATGGGAATGGAGGTGGAGGGAGGATAATTCGGTGATGGGAATCCCCCTGATATTATGTTAATATGTACCTAAAATATTATTGTCAACAATATGTAAGCCACTATGATCAAAATAAAAATTATATTAAAAAACGTTTTCAAAGTATAATTTCAAAGCTATCTGATATCTTTGTTATTTAAATACATTTTGTTTCTGGGGGCAGGGTGCACCAAAATGAGTTATTCTCAGAACTTACTCTTGGCTTTGTGCTCAAGGCTCACATCTGGAAGTGTTTGGGGGACTAATGTCTAGAGAGCTGTAAGCAAGGCAAGAGTCCTACTAGCTGTACTACTTTTCCAGCCCCTTACTTAATCAATTTTGACTATAAATGTCTTCAATACATCTGTTCATTTCATTCAAACTATAAGCTTAAGTGTTTATAATATTTCTTTTTTTTTTTTTTTTTTTTTTTGGTTTTTGGGCCACACCCTGTGACGCTCAGGGGTTACTCCTGGCTATGCGCTCAGAAGTTGCTCCTGGCTTCTTGGGGGACCATATGGGACGCCGGGGGATCGAACCGCGGTCCGTCCTAGGCTAGCGCAGGCAAGGCAGGCACCTTACCTCCAGTGCCACCGCCCGGCCCCTATAATATTTCTTTATAATACTACTGTGGGCATCTCTAGTGATTCTGGTACATTCTAGTAGTGGCAATTATTTTTTTTTTCTCTTATATGCCTAATCAGCTTGATGGATAATGTCCATTTTATTAATCCTTTACTTATTTTAGTACCACTTACTTTGTCTATTGTTTTTCCATTAACTGATTTCTACACTTCTATTTATTGTTTTCTTCTATTTACATAGGGTTTTATTTGCTGTCCTTTTCCTATTTCTGAGATGGAAGTTTGAGGGTTTTTTTTTTTTTATTTCTATCAGGGATAAGCACTGAAGATTTTTCTTAACGGTTTAACAGCATTCTAAAAGTTGTTATATGTTGTACTTTCATTAAGTTCAATTTCTAAAAATTACTCAGGAGACCATGTGGGACATAGGGATCCAACTGGAGTCAGCTGCATGCAAATCAAGTGCTCTACCCACTGTACTATATCTCCAGTCTGCCTCTTTTTTTTTTTTTTTAAGATCTTTCCTGTCTCCTGAGTTATTTGAATCTTTTGGGCTTTAGTATTTTGAAATACATGAAATAGTTTTATAGTAATTTTCTTAATACCATTTCTGTTAATCATAATATTCATGACAGTTCTGGGATTTTTCAAAAGATTAATTTTATTGTTGTTGTTTAGATTTTGGACCATACCTAGGGGTACTCAGGCTCTAATCCCAACACTGTGCTGAGGGGTTGCTCCTTGTGGTGGTCAGAGAAACATAGGGAGCCAATCATCTGGTTTAAAACAAGTGCTATTCCCAGACTTGTATAAAGACTGACACTGTTTTATCTATTTCAGGTGTATTTTCTATCATACTCTCTGGTAGTTTCCTCACATACAAATGCTAATCAAATCTAAACTGAATGCTTGCGAGAGACTTCCTATTATTCTTCAAGATTGTTTTCTTCTGTATAAGAAAACATGTTGAGTCCTCACTGTTATTTATTGAACTTTCATTTCTGGTTAGTCAAAACAGAGTCTCAAACTGATTATTTCCTCCTCTCTGTATCATGATCTAGGTATTCTGTCCGGCAATAAGCTGAGACCAACATAAAACTCAGTTTTCCCTGCTTTGGGGAATTACTTCCCTTCATTGTCTACCTATCAATGTCATAAAACACTTTTTTTTTCCTATTAACTATTTAAAGTAAAAGAAAATAATTTATTTTGTTGCTTTATCTTAACCTGAAAATACTGGGGAGTCTTCCCAAAATCCCAATTCTATTCCCACAATAAGCAAATGATAACTTCTGGGGATGATACATATTCAAAGTCATTATTGAAGTTCTCAGATGATTACAATTGAGATGAAAATTTAGTAATGATAATAGGCATAGAACAATACTGTCTCCTCTGCAGTACTTGAATATAACATATAATTTGTTAAAATTCACCACAAATCATAAATTATCTTAAGACTATATAATTTACCAATTAATAAAAAGAAAAACTTTCTGGTCTAATATTAATAACTGATGAATAACTGATGAACCTATTCACCAAATTGGTAAAACACTGTCATCATTAATTTAATATCAATATAGTAGATGGGAGGAAAAGTTGTATGTCAAAAGTAATAATTTTTAAACTCATTCATTGAATGGATGAATTAATATATGAAAAGGGAAGCCACCTAGAATATTTTTTCCACTTTGACATAATTACTCCTCTTCATATGTAACCTGGGAAATGCATCTCTCTCAAAATTTAGCATTCCCTGTCTAATTATTCTATCCACTACAAATAAGCAAGATTCTGCAATGTATTAAAAAGGGGATTTACTTTAGATCATCCTTGCCTTTGGATGAAGCAAAAGGACTTCTAGGGAAAAAGCAGTGGACAGGAAGTAATGGGGATAGGAATCAAGGCCTGTGACTACATCAGTGGTATAGACTATTAGATTACACAGCTTTCCCAGAGCTGATAATTTGTCACCCACTACTGGCACTAAATTGGAGACACCCATCTCCCAAGGATGATGAGCTGGTTACCATCTCTGCAGACTCAGAGTCTGAAAATAGCTCAACTTGAGATACCCCTGTACCCCAGGCCTGGAGTCAGGTGGCAATCCAAGTCCTGGGCACTGTCAAATGGCTCATTGTCCAGAATGGTTATAGATTTATTGACAGAAATGACACCCAAAAAAAAGCATCTTTGTTCACTGGACTGCTATTAAGAGAAAAAAATCCCAGGGAATTTCTGTGTAGCTTTGGAGATAGGGAGCCTGTGCAGATTGATGTTGTAAAAATAGAGATGGGTACAGAAGCTGCAAATGGATCTAGACATAGTGGTTGTGTGGATTCATTTCCCACTTTTGCTCAGCTGCCCCACCACCTGTGGTGGCAAAGGCCCCTCAGATGGGACAGAAGCAGACAGTGAATGGGAGAGAGCTAAAGACTGTTCCAGATGCTGAAACCCATTGCCTTTTTTCTACCAAAGGCACTTTGTATGAGGATCTCCGCCCCAAACCTACAGTAGCTTATAGAGATCACTGATGGGGTAGAAGCCAAAGAGCAGCCCCATTGGAGGGAGGAGCAACAGCATGGAAATGAGCACGTTCCCCACCCAGATTCTGGCTCAGGTACTGAAGGCCTTTCTGTTCCAGGTGGCCTAGCAGCCTATCACCGAAAGTGAAGATGAAGAAACCAAGCCTAGGCAAAGCCCAACTGAGGAGAAGCTGCTTTCAGAGCTCCAGCACCTGAGTCACCACCAAAACTTAACTTTCCTCTAGGTTACTCTCTTGATGCTATTTGCACCATCAATATATTGCTGGTTAAACTGTGTGTTTTACCTGTAAAGATCTTAATAACTACTCTTTTGATTTATGTCTCATTGCAAGCAGATAATTAAGTATCCAACTATAGTGGTTTGCTCAGTTCTGGGGTCATGCATAATGTTGTTAGATCTTTAGTGGTTCTTGGCTATCCCGGTGAATGTTTCCCAATTACTATGTTTGATTGTGTATATATAATTTAGCAACTTATTCTCAAGTATGTTTTCAAAAATGTTCTAATGTCTTTGTCCACAGAAGTCTATGGAAAGGAACTTGAATAGGATAGATCTCTTATTACAGTGATCATTATAATAAAGTTTTAGCAAGATTATTTTCAAAATATGTATATATGCAGAAATGTTAAGATTTTGTTTAGAGATGTTTATGGAAAAGAAACTTGAATCTCTATACAGTGCTCAGTATAAGAATGTTTAGGTAATTTTTTCAAATTAAGTGTATCTGCAGAAAGGTTCTAATGTTCATGTTCAGAGAAGTCTATGAAAAATTTTGTGATATGTATAATACAAGGATATGGAAAAAACTGATTGCTTTAAAAATGATTATGCACAATCTAAACCTATGACGTTTTTAAAGCCAAGCCTACTCTCACAGGCAGTAGTAATTCCTAGGAATTCAAAAATTTCCTTACCACCTTGTTTGTTACTAAAAGTTTATTTTTCTTTTCATTTCCCCAACTTTTACTATGCCTATGCAAATTAACAGCCACTTTTCTAGCTCCTTTCTGAGGGTTCCCACCTCTTGCTGAGAATAATAGAACATAACTTCTGTGCCCTTCTTAATTTTTGAACAGAAAAGGGTGAAATTAGAGGAACAGTAACAACAATTAAAAAGTTAAACTTAAAAAGTTTACTATCGGAGCCAGAAAGATATCACGGAGGTAGGGCATTTGCCTTGCATGCAGAAGGACAGTGGTTTGAATCCCAGCAACCTATATGGTCCCCCGAGCCTGGCAGCAATGATTTCTGAGCATAGAGCTGGGAGTAGCCCCTGAGCGCTGACAGGTATGACCCCAAAACCAAAAAAAGCTTACTATCAAAGAGACAAGCTGGAGATGAGAGGATGAAGGGAGAGAACCTGGGACACTAGTGCAAGGAACTTGACAATAATGGTAGGACTGGTGCTGGAACATGGCATGCCTAAAACTCAACTAAGAGTAACTTTTGTAAATACAGTGTCCTAATAAAAAGATAAAAAAATTCAAAGAATATTTATTAAATACCTACACAAGGCACTATATAAAATGAACAACATAAAAATTGTAGTCTATTAAGAAATAGATGAGATACAGAGATACTTTGTGTTCATGGACTGAGAGTAAATACTGTTAAAGAATTATCTAAATTATCTAAAGAAATTTACAGATTCAATATAAAATCTACAAAAAACCAATAACATTTTTCAAAGAAAACATACAATACAATTCTGAAACATGTATGGAACCATTAAAGATCCCCAATACAAAGTAAGCCAAAGAAACAAAAAAAATTGGAGTTAATTTAAAACTAATTCTCTAATTTAAAATTCTATTCTCTAATTCTCTAATTTAAAACTGTAACACAAAGCAATAGCAGTAAAAATAGTTTTATATTATACAAAAATAGATACAAATACCAATGAAATGGAAACAAATCCACACACACATATACACACATTTAATTTATGACAAAGTATTTGAAACAATTTAAGGGGAACTGAAATGGTGCTGAAATAACTGGAATAAAAGCAAATAAATAAAATTGAATCACTATTACCATCACAAAACTACACTTAAAAAGGATCAAATATTTAGATATTGGACAAAATCATAAACACACAAAGGAAATAGATGATATATTCCTGGACACTCCTCAGGAGTTAGGGATGGAAAGGAAAAACCATATAAACATTAAATGGGATTATATCACATTAAAGACTGATGCAGTAGATTACCTCATAAAAAAGGAAACTAGCAATGAGAGAAGAAAATTTCATATTATACAATCAATAAGCGTTTGATATTAAAAACATGTAAAGACTTTGTACAACTCAATAAATAGAAATTTATATATAGATAGAAATAAAGCAACTGATGGGCCTAAGAGATAGCACAGTGGTAGGGCATTTGCCTTGCACACGGCCAATCCAGAACAGATGTTGGTTCGATTCCCAGCATGCCATATGGTTTCCTGAGTCTGCCAGGAGCGATTTCTTTTCTTTTTTTTTTTAATATAAGTTTTATTTGAATCATAGTGGGTCACATATCGTTCACAGTAATATTTTAGGTACGTATTAACATTGAATAAGGGAAATTTCCATCACCGAATTGTCCTCCCTCCACCTCCGTTCCCATCCTGCCTCCCATATCATCTACCCTCACTCCCGGGGCTCCTAGAATGAGTGGTTCCCTCTCTGCCTAGCTTACTACTTAGTGATCTTACAACTATTTGGTCATGGTACCTCCATTATATCCCCCTCTAATTGGGAGGAGGGACTAGGTAGTTCAAGTTATGTGGTTTTGTTTGAAGAAGAGAAAAGTAATAAAATGGGGTAAAAATCAAATACGCCGAAAATGGGCAGAGTCCTTCTAGAGAGGCTCTCATCATCGGTCTGAGAGACAATGGGGAAAAAAGAAGGCAAAACACCACAACAGTATAAAAAGAAGTATCAAATAAAATATCCAGTGAGCACTACAGCAATCAAGATAGGCACCACATAATAGCCATGTTCTTGAAATAAAAAACATGACAGAGCACACATGGTGGTGCTCAGGGGTTCCTTCTGGCTCTATTCGATTTAGGAACCCCTGAGCACCACCAGGTGTGACTCAAAAAACAACAAACAAACAAACAAACAAAAAACCCAACAAAGAAATAAAGCAACTGAACAAAACAGGCAAAATACATCAATAGTTATGTCCATTAACACATAATACGAGCCATTTACTGAACAGGCAAATAAAAACTACAATCAAATATCTCACACCCATAAAACAGCTTCTATGGAAAATATACTCCTTGAGTACTGTCCAGGTGTGGTTCCCAAACAAAGCAGCAACACAACAAAATTAAGACAAAATTTCATCATATATTATTCTCTTAGATTGTGTTTTCCTGCAGTTTTTCTACCTGACTACATAACACTAGTGTTATGCATTTAGTCCAATAAATATGACACAAATAAAAGTATGTTCCTCAATGATTCATAGTAAGGTCAGCAAAGAACTCAGCTACTATTTGCAATTCTATTACAAATTGATTGAACTACAAAAGATCAAAGGTTATGCTTTAATTAGTCTTTTACGACTGGTTTTAAAGTTTCCCTGAGTTTAAAAGAATCTTTTGTTTTTCTTTTGGCTTTTGGTTTTGGGGCCATACCCGGTGGTGCTCAGGAGTTACTCCTGGTTCTGCTCTCAGGTGACCATATGGGATGCCAAGGATCAAACCCAGGTCTGACCCAGGTCTGACCCAGGTCAGTGAGTACCAGGCAAATGTGATCACTCCGGCCACTAAACATCTTCTTAACAGTTTTGTTCAAATCCAATTTTCATCCAATTTTTCCTTTACAGAAATATTTAATAACTTTCAAACTACATTCGGGGGGTCCTGGGCCACACCTTCTTGAAAGGCAAACGTCCTACATCTATTGTATCTCACTCAGGTGCTGACTTCCAAACTAAATTTAAGAATGTTTTTTTCTTAAATTCTTTTGGTTTTTGGCTCAGGGGTTCCTCCTGGCTCTGCGCTCAGAAGTTGTTTCTGGCAGGCTCGGGGACCATATGGGATGCCAGGATTCGAACTGAGGTACAACCAGTGTTGGCCACGTTACCGCTGTGCTATTGTTCTGGCCCTAAATTTAAGAATTTTTAAATTTGTTAATAAGAATATTAAGTTGACAAGGGTTGGGGACATACCTGTTGGGGTTCAGGAGACCAGCTGCAGAGGGTGTCTGGGGCTCCATATATAAAATATATGCTCAGGACCTTTGAGCCATATCCCAAACCCCATGAACCTTTTTAAATTATCTTTTTGATTTTTGTTTTTTAGAGCACTTATTTTTATATCCCCAGACTGAAAATGCAGAACTCCCAGCAGCCTTAAGAGATGATATCACTAAAGAACTTAATTCAACAATATTAGAGAGTAATAGCCTCTCTAAATAATCTGGGTTATTGAGAAAAAAGTCAAGTGAAGCAATCCACCATTAAACAATTGCTTAAGTGTATAAATGTCTTAGAGTCATCTGAGCCATATGCTAAATTGTTAATACAGAAAATAAATTCAGAAAAGAATCACATTGTGATTTTTCACAAAAGGAAAAAAGCAGACTTCAAATATTCTAGAAATCTTTTCTTTGTACAATAACAAAGGAATGAAAATCACTGGGATCCAATTACTTTTTAAACTTTATTAATGGATTGATTGGTTGGTTTTGAGCCATACCCCGCGGTGCACAGGGGCCACTCCTGGCTCTGAACTCAGAAATAGCCCCTGGCAGGCTAGGGACCATATGAGATGCTGGGAATTGAACCGGTACCTCCCTGGTCTGCCTGATGCAAGGCATATGCCCTACTGCTGTGATATCTCTTTGGCCCCGGGATCAAATTATTAATAGCATATTTTAATACTATGCACATGCACCATATAAAAAACACATATGCTGCTCACTTCAAGCAGGTATATTCAGACATATAGTATTTATCTCACTAAAGGACCTTACATAAAATGACTTCAACATATTTCACTTACATATATGAAAAATATAATTTTCAAATAACTCAATAAATCACTGCCTTCTGAAACTTGGCTTTTTTTCTAGGAAGTAGATTATATTCATTTTGCCCTTGGAAGATTACTAGTATCATTATTTACTCTCATCTCTAAGAAGAAAATAGGGATTTTATCAGAGTGATATACTTGTGTCAGGCCTGGAACTGAAAGCAATGGCAGCTCTTATATAAAGAACAGTATAATCAAATTATTGCATTTTAAGTGATTGAAAACAGTGGTACATATCAGGCCCATCTCTTCAAAGACATTACAAAGAGTAGACAAAGAATATTTGTTTTTCTGTCTCGTTTCTGATTTCAGCAGACTGAAGAGTGCAAAGAATTTATTTAGTTTGGAAGCCTAGAAGAAAATTTTCTAATATACTGTGTACTGAAAAATATGGATGGTTCTCCTAACAGGTTAGGTGATTTAGGAATTATAAGTTACTAAGTATCTTACAATGCTCAGTTGTGTTATATCCCAAATTATTTTTCTAGGGAAAAAGAGTCTATGAGTATTTCTTTCAACTACCTTTTCACCACCAACTCCAGGGATATATACATATAAAAGACCTAATCAAAGCTAAAAATGGGCAGGATTGCTACAATAATATGTAGGTTCTGCCAAAATCCTTTGAGGTCATCTGAACAATTTGTTCAAACACTCGCTAAGCAAAACTAACATCCACTATCAGTATTGGGCTGAATGTCCTTCCCCTACCTTTAATATGAGACTTCAAATTTCTCAATAATCATAAAGTGGCACTTTCCTTTCTCTTCACATTTGCTTTTCACCATCACTATATTGAACAGATTTCTCTTCTATATGTACAAGATTAGCAGCAATTATGTTGCTTCCTGTCATCATTATTACACTGATGATATTAGTATCAGGAAAAGACATATTTTATCTAGGCAGCATTTCCTAGACTAGAGGGATATTAGAGGCTCATGCTGATGTCTCCTTCCCCCAAATTTATATGCTGAGATAACAACCCCTCAAATGATGGCACTGTGAATGGGTTCATTGGAAAGAAATATGGTCTTCAGTGTGGAGCCCTCACAAATTGGATAAATGTTCATAGGGAAAATAGGAGAGATCTGAGCTCGGGTGTCCTGTTTTTGACTTGAGGACAGAGGTTTTATTTGAACCAGGAAACAGATTCTTAGCAGAGAAAGTTTCTATCACCTTCACCAAGAACACTTATACTAGCAGTCCGGTGGGCAAAGGAGGGGCGATATGGGATACATGCTGGGAACAGGGGTGGAGGGAGGACAACATTGGTGGTAGGAATGTCCCTGACTCAATGTCACTATGTACCTAAAATACTACTGTGAAAGATTTGTAATCCACTTTGGTCAAAATAAAAATTATAATTAATAAAAAAATGAACTGCTCTGGTCCGCTCAGTCTTTTGGTGTTCTTGCTCAGTTGTCCAAAGAGAATAGACAGAATTATCTGGTGAAATCATCAAAACACAGATCTAAGGTTCCACCTTTAGAATTTCTCATGAAGGAACTTTAAGGCATGCCCCAAGAATATGGTTTTCAGAGGGTTTTAGGTAATGTTGTTACTCGCACAAAGGCTACATCTGGAGGATCCCTTCTATAGAGTAGGAGTAAGGAGGAAACTCAGAGTAATGAGTGCAATAGAGTACAAGGATAAGTCAGTGTAGCAGTTAGGAGGTTCTTGAAGTAATAGTAGCTCAGTACTAAGAGTACTGAATGTAGTAGTTCAGAAGATACTCTATTCTACAGCTCTGTCATATATTGATTGTATGACTGGACGAATTCAGTTTTTTATGCCCAGGTTTTATCAACTATAAAATGAGAATACTATTATATTCTAGCTCTTAGACTCATTAAGATTTAAGAAATACAGAGTTTCTAATTGAGTACCTGACATGGAATAGGTGCTAAACATTTTTTAAGTAACTAAGTCAAATCATCTTGCATTGTGAATTCTTATGACTAATTACATAATCATAATCACCTTAAATGAATTTGAGACCACTAGTTACTGCAACTTGCTATGCTTTGTGTAAGCCATCTTGTATAACATGTCAGAGAGAAAATTAAATTAAAATAATTTTATTCCAATTTATGTGCTTTCTCTCCTTCATAAATAACTGGGTAAAACTATATCCAAGGAGAAAATGCTGGATCTATTCCAGTCAAATATAATTGAAAAAAATACAAAGTATTTAAATTTAGGTTTGCTCATCAATTTCTCATATTAATAGTGTATCTTTCTGGGTTATAATAAATAACTTCTTGTCTCAATATTTTAAATATTTATGCAGATTATATTATAAATTATAGGAAGGTAATATATCAATATTTTTAGTTTACATAAAGTACTTAATAAATTAAAACTTGAAATAATCTATTTTTATATATTATAAATCATTATTTTTAATTTAAGACCTAAAGTATATTATGCAATTCATTTAGTAAAATAAAATAACTTTACATTAATATTTCAAAAGCTTTTAGACTTCAGTTTACTTTTATTTGACTTAATCATACTGTTTCTTTAAGTAGTAATATATATTTCTACTTTTATATTAGCAACTAAAATAATTGAATTGTACCACTGGATAAAAATCCCTCAAAAATATTATGCTTAGTCATCTAAATCTTTTGGTTATGAAAACTATGGGAAAAGTCTCATGCAGAGTGAGATTACAGAGCTCCTCATGACAAGTTCCTAAATTTATTTGTCCTACTACTACCCCTATTCTGAAAAAAATTATGCATTATCTCCTAGATGTTTACCTTCCTTAACACAAAAAGAAAGAGAAGTTGCTTCCAGTAGTAGCTAGAACTACCCGCAGCTCCTACATGATAACTTTAGCTATTTGGGAGAGTGAACAGTTTCCCCCATCTTGGGGATAGACTGCTATAAATAAATTTCAGTGAATGGTGAGGCAAGAAATACATGTCCTTCAGACACAGAAAGACACAAGCAATAAAAAAATAATTTACAATAAATTATGTCATGTTACTTTAGCCGAGGTCACTGATTTGCTTTATACTGTTTTATTAAAAATGCCCCCTTAGAAAACTTGGAATAAATAATTGAACAGAAGCATAGCTGTGTAGTGAAAGGGCTATCATGATTACTACAATTTGAAAAAGTAAATATTTCTGTTAAAAATCTTCTCTCCCTCAAAACACTAGAAACTGAGCTTCCTAATAATCCAGAAATTCCTAAGTCTATACCCTAGGAACACAAAAAAACCATGCAGAAAGCTCTCTGCATTCCTGTTTGTCGCAGCACTATTTACAAAAACCAGACTCTAGAAACAACCCATGCATCCGAGAACAGATGAGTGGCTAAAGAAACAGTGGTACATCTACACAGTGAAATATTGATGTTGCTGTTAGGCAAAATGAAGTCATGAAAATTAGTTATACATGGATGGATATGCATATGACTTAATGCTGAGTGAAATGAGAGGGAGAGAGATAGAATAGAATAATCTCACTTATTTGTGGAATATAAGAAAAATAAAAGATAATAGTAATAACTGCACCAACAACTACCTTGACAATGATAATGATAGAGAGAGAAATAGAATGCCTGTCTCAAAAACAGGCTGGGAGTGGGAGAGGAAGGAAGTGGGGAACATTGGTGGCAGTAAAGTTACACTGGTGAAGGATGGTGTACATTCAATGATGGAAACAAAACTATGAACATTTTTATAACCATGGTGCTTAAATAAAAGAAATATTATTGAAAAAAACAGTTGGTAATAATATTCCGAGATAATAGATACGAGGATTAGGAGGACCAGTCCCTGGTAGGAAGCTTGCCACAAAGAGCAGTCAGAGGGGTTTCTTATGACAATGATAGTTGGAACTGATCAATCTAGACAAGAACTGCATGCTGAAAGCAGATAAAGTGATATGCATGGTACCCCTTTGTTAACAAATGCAAAGCATGTTGTCAAAAAGAATAAAAAAGGGTGAGAGAGAGAGAGATAGACAGAAGTAAAATGTCTGTCCCAGAGGCAGGTAGAAAGAAAACTGGGACATTGATGATAGGAAATATGTACTAGTGAAGAGTGTTGTACATTGCATGACTGAATGTCAATCATGAACAATTTTGTAATCACAGTGCCAAAATAAAGTAATTATTTAAAAATAATCTCTTCACAGGGGATGGGAGAAAGGGAAATGGGGGCATTGGTGGTGGGAATGTTGCACTGGTGAAGGGAGGTGTTCTTTTTTATAACTAAAACCCAACTACAGCATGTTTATAATCATGATGCTTAAATAAAGATATTATTAAAAAATAAAAATAAAAATCTCCTATTTTATGGTTCTTGTAAACAAATCATTTTAATTTATTGATAGCTTTTATTGAAAAGCAAATTTTAAGCTGAAAGAAAAAATATTGCTTCCATTTTCAGTATTCAAGGCTATTCTTATTCTAAGTCACTTTTATTGAATTCAAAAGACTTTACTTCTAAGATGGTATTCATCCAGTCAGACTTTGAGTATCTGGGATTTAAAAAATAGTTCTATAAAATAAGAATGTATTAGGGATAGATAAGATTCTAATCTTAAAATCTCTATAATTTATGACTCTAAAGAAGATGTAGGTAAAAGTAAAAATTAAAAACAGCAGTTGTGAAAGAGCCTAGTAGTAGTTAGTTGCAAATCCAAACCACTATTAGCTAATTGCATGATTCTAATAATAACTGTACTTTTTGAATTTTAGATTCCTCATTGGAGTAATGACAGAGAATAACTATAGCATTCACATGTTATTTCACCTCCAAAAAATATCTCAGTGAAGGTTATCTACATTTCCTTTGAGGGCCAGAGAAACAGCATAGGGGTTAAGGCTCTTGACTTTATATGGAAGGCCTGGATTTGGGCTCAAGCACTGCAATGTGGTCCCCTGAGCATCAATAGGTTCCATCCATATGAACCCCTAAGGTCCCTGGAGCCTCATCAAGAGTGATCTCTGAGCACAGAGCCAGGAACAAGCCATCAGATATGGCACCAAAAACAGGAAATAAATTAAAAGAAGTCTGTAAAGTGGGTTTTGAGCTATAATAATCTAGATATTTATTGAGTTTATTTTCTCCTTACCATAAAAACTATATTCATATTTAACAATGACATTATTTCAGGTTATATATATTATATGAATTTAAAATAGAAAGCACACTTAAATGACCATCTCCTTTGCCTCCACGTTTTTGATTTACTTCTAACGTTAGTCTCAGAGTGATAGGATAATTATGGGGTTGATTGTCAGGGTCTTAATTATTGACCCACATGTACCATGTATAACTTGACTTCAGGACTCAGGCCTCCTTTGTCCAAAACTAGCCAGAATGGAAGAGAGGGAGGTGATGGTTTCAGTCTCTCTAATGCCTACTTTCCCAAGTGCCTTTATTAGTTTTTGTTTGGGGGACCACTTCTAATGGTACTCAGGGGTTATTCTTGACTCTGCACTCAGGGATCATTCCTTTAAGGTTTGAATGGGAAAACATTCAGGATGTCCAGAATCAAGTCTTGATCTGTGTCCAAGGCAAATGCCCTATTCACTGTAATATTGCCCATATCATTAAGGTAATATTATTCCCATAATGTTTATACTCTTTGGCATATAATGTTACTTCACTACAAGCACCATCAAAGCCTGTCACACTTCTCTTTAAGGTAATGTAAGTAATACTCTAAAAGAGAATAGTGATTTTAATCTATACTTCAATTGTTCATAAGAGCTGAGATAGACATCAAAGGACAAACAACGCAAGTAGTTGATATATACAAAGAATCTAAAAAGTGTGCTTCATAAAGTGCTTGTCACCCTCCTCTGTCATCTTACTTCTGACCTCAACAGCAAGTCGTTGGCCCTGATGAATGTCTCAAATGTCATTATAGAGATAAGAAGAAGAAGAGTATTAGGATAGACTGGATCATGCCACCTTTGTCACAACTATCAGGAAGTGGGCCATGTAATGAAATTTTGAGTTATTCATTTTAATCCAGAAAGAAAAAATAATTCTAAGAATATATAATTTGGGACAGATTTTTCCTTTCCACCAATGCTTTCACAGTCCTTCAAAACTCCAAGCCAGGGTATCATCAAACTTGCCATGTGAAGGGTCAGGCAGTATTTGAAACTTAGCCAACCTCCTGGTATGTTGAATGGCTTCACATTTATTCCTGGGACATGAAAGCCACCACATATAACATATACAAAATACCTAACAGTGCCCTAATAAAATTTAATTCATGCTCAAGATGACTTAAATTCATATTACATATTTTCAAATAGCTTGAATAATTTTCTAACCTCTTAAAATAGTGAAGATCATCATTCCTTAAGGGTGATAACAAAGAGGACATCATATATACATATGTATATGTATATATCTTCATTGGAACTGAGATAAACCAAATTGTTCCCAAATTGATCCTATTGCAAATATTACTCTCTGAAATTCTACAAACCAGCCTAAAAATGCATAGACCCTAACACTTTCTAGCACCAAATGTCATGTAAAAGAAACCACCCATAATCTTCAAGAAAATCTGCCTAAATGTGTGCTGCTGCATGCCTGGATGTAGAGAAAATGTCTATAAATTTCCCTTTTATTAAATTGACCATTTTCTTCTCTTAAGCTTTCTTCCCCATCTAAACTAGCAGTGTCTCTGAGCTCTGAACAAAAATATCTGACTACCACTGGCTGGTGTCCAAATGGTATGTATTTGAACATTTTATTCAATGCCGAGTTTAAACATTTTATAGAGACTCTCAGAATTCTAATTAGTAAGGTAAGCTCATTTTTAAAATAATTTTTATTGTGCCCAAAAGTGAATAACAAATATTTCACAGTAATATTTAAGGTACATAGTGACAATGAATCAGGGTCATTCCCACCACCAGGGTTGTCCTCCCGCCACCCCTTTTCCCAGCATATGTCCATATCTCCCTACTTTAATTCTCTACCCCACTGACATGACTGAGAAAACAGTAGGAACTCAAACTATCAGAGAGAAGACCAACTACATAGAAAATTAATGAAGAAAGTATTAACGTGCTACTCATCAAAGTGCAAGGAAGAAAGCTACTTAGGTCAGGAATAAATGCAAAAGCTTCTTTCATAGCTTTACCTACATGCTATCTTAGGTACCTCTGGTGAAAGGAATGGGTAGATATCTAAGCACTTATAAAAAGCAGACACCAGAGGTCTTGGACACCAGAGGCCAGGAGGATGGAATCAGATCAGATCAGTGTGTGGACCACATCCATGACAGCCCTGGAAAAGTACTGTCAGGTTGCTGTTTGCTGGATGTGGTAAGAAAGCAATGATTTCTTGCTGCTGTCTAAAAGCAGAGGACAGCATATCAGTGTCTGTGAAAATTCTCTTCCCAGATCATCCCCACTTCCTGACACAACGCCCTAGTTCAAACAGAGTGATTCTATTCCCACCTTGGCAAAATTACCTTAAATTTAAATTATTCCTCCTACTTTGATAAGTACCTGAGAGCTAAAACAAATGCCCACATTTTTGAAAAAAAAAATATGGAATGCTTCACGAATTTGCGTGTCATCCTTGCGCAGGGGCCATGCTAATCTACTCTGTATCGTTCCAATTTTAGTATATGTGCTGCTGAAGTGAGCACAAATGCCCACATTTTTATTCAAAATTAATCTTGGCTCCTAACATTTAGACACATGTTATATATATGCTAGAGAAGTGACCAGACATTACAAAAAGTTCATTACTTCAAAATAAAAATTATATTTATAAAGAAGAATGTGTTTCTTTTCTTAAAACAAATTTGTTCCAAGAAATATGAAATCCCTTAAATCTCTAATTTGTATTTTCAAATTTTAGCAAGTCCCAGGAAGATTCTAGTAGAAAGAAAACAATCTGGATATGTAAAGGTGTTATTACAAGTCACAAAATAATGAAAAAAAAATCAATAAAGGGTGGAGAGATGACAAAGAGAGACTGACACAAGCACTCCATGTTGGAGTCTAGGGTCAGTTTCCAGCACCATGAGATCCTACAACTACATTGGGCTACCTATCCACTAAAAAGTAATTATAAGAATCATATCTGAAATGCTACCAAAATTCAGATTAAGATACTGTAGGTGTGGGCTGGAGCAATAGCAAAGCGAATAGGGCATTTGCCTTGCATGCAGCTGACGCAGGTTCTAATCCCCAGCATCCCAGCATGAGATCCATTCATTTGTTACATTAAGAAAAAATTCTGAAAAAGGCAATGAATGAACAAAAGGCTGGATTTAAAGGTCCCAGTCCCCTAAACACTACCAGCAGTGATTCCTAGGCACAGAGTCAGGATTTTGATTACAAAGTTTATAAATGAACAAATATCATAAAATTTCTAAATTTCAAAGCATAGTTTCACAAAGCATTTTATTCAGGCAGAGAAAAAGTGATGAGTTACCACCAAAAGAAAAGACAGTGACAGGATTTTGATTCCACAATACTTGAAGACTAAACAACAAAGAATAACGGTTCAGTGAGTGTGAAGAGAAAACTGTGATCTAGTCATTTTTGTTCATAATACAAGCTGATTCTCTCAGATGTGCAATCTGACCCAATATTCACTTATTAATTCTTGAAAACAATGGTAGAATTGAATGTAGTCACAGGGAGTATATCGAAGAAATACGCAGAAAATGATGAGGTTCATAGTTGTGAAGTCAGATATAACTCTAGATTATGATCGATATATAATGAGAGCCATCCATTTCTTACATTAAGAAAAATGCTGAAAAAGGTAATGCAAGAACAAAAGTCTGAATTTAAAGGTCCCCAATTATTTAAGTCAAAATATGGGTGAACAGGAAGACACATCTACAAAATACCTTCTATTCACAAGCTAAGAAATGGGCTACTTTCATTCTTGACAGTGAAAGAGAAATCATCAATGTTAAATTAATGCCCCTCAGAATTGAGAAACTGATTATTAGGAAGAAATAAAATCAACATTAGAGACAGCACTTTGATTTCAGACAAACTAATTGGATTTAAGGCTTAACTGTCACAAATCATGTGAGTTTAGATGAAGCATTCATCCCTACAAACTTCACTTATCTCAGCTACAAAAAGGAACCATAATGGTTTCTTTATTAGAAGATGATTTTGATGGGCAACTGAAAGTGTACAAAGTAGATAACTTGCTCTCTAAACATCGTAGTGTGGAATGTGAGTCATAATAACAATTTGATGACTGAAACAAAAGACAGATTGCAAAAGTAAAAGCAAATAGTCATATGATGCATAGAGAGTTTAAAAGAAACAATAGTAAACATATCAATTATCATAATACTTGGAAACAATTACAATATTTTTGTACCATAAGACACACTATTTTCCCCACAAGATGCATTTTAGGAGCGAATGCAGCCTGGAGCTGAAGCCTGAGTGCATGGGAGGAGAGCATCTAAAAGTTATGTGCATCTTATGGTCAGCTGCGTCTTATAGAACAAAAACTATGGTAAATTTTTATATCAAAAGACAAACTGCTTATTAGGGGAAACAGGATGAGCCACAGCATTATGTCCTTTCTCTTAGATATTCTCTCTGTTGAAGGACTTTTATTTTTTATTCAATATTTTAAAAGAAAAACTCTTTTCTTAAACCAAGTACAATGCAAATACTATGAATTTCTTTTTGTTTTTTGTTTTGTTTTTGTTTTTGGGCCACACCCATTGACACTCAGGGGTTACTCCTGGCTATGCACTCAGAAATTGCCTTGGCTTGGGGGAACCATATGGGACGCCAGGGGATCCAACTGCAGTCTGTCCTAGGCTAGCGCTTGCAAGGTAGATATGCCTTACCTGTAGTGTTACCACTCTGGCCCCAACTATGAATTTCTTAAAGGAATCCTATACTAGTATGACAAAGTCATGGAAATAATGAATAACTTGTTAATATTAGTAAAAATGCTCATATTGGTTAATTCTGTTTTCTTCTTAAATGTCTTTATGAATGTGGTTGTTATAATTTGTTTATCTTCATGTTAGCAATAATCATTTCTGCAAAAAATTTCTTCAAAAATCAGTGCAAAAAGGAAACATCAAAGTTCAGCTATTTGAAAATAAAAAGGTCAATTCTATTTTATTCATGTCATATGCCTTGTTATTTCTCTACTGAACTAAGTTATACACTGTTTTTTTCATTGCATTTTGAACTATAGCAGATTATCTTGCATCATTTTAACATATAAGCAAAATAATAAGCTTTGTACACTATCATCTCAGCCACTTCAAACTTTATATATTTGAGGCGGAGAATCAGTCTGGAGAGAATACAATAGACTTTATTGCAGCTGATCACTGTCGGATCCCAGCAGGATGTAAGGTGTCCTGAGTACCACCAGGGGCCATTCTCAAGACAGAGTCAAGAATAGCCTCAAAGTATTGCCAGGTACAGTTCAGGAGAAAAATAGAAGTAAAACTTCATGTATTTTCTGAAAATTTAATTTTACTTTTTTTAAACTTTATTGATTGATTGGTTGGTTTTTAGGCCACACCCAGAGGTGCTCAGGGACTACACCTGGCTCTGTACTCAAAAATCGCCCCAGTAGGCTGGGGGACCATATGGGATGCTGAATTGAACCGGATCCTCCAGCTGTGCTATCTCTCCAGCACTAATTTTTAATTTTTAATTATATTCAAATTATGAAAGAACTTTTAAAGTCTAATTTTATTAATAATACTTAAAACCTAAAACCCACAAATTTTTAAAACTACAGAAAACTGGTGCACCTCTTTAAAAAAAGATGTCACTAGGGGCCAGGGAGAGCTGAAAGGGGAAGAAGCCTGGGTTCTGCCCTCAGCTCCAAAGTATCCCATAGTACTGTGCGGGGTGCAGCTCCTCCCTCCACTGACACACTGCTGGATGTTGCCCAAAACTAAACCAAGAAACAAAAGACACCATTATTTACACAACAAATAATTGACATATACTATGTACTGGACTGACTCCACATCTTGAGTATATGATAAGAAATAAAACAGGAAGCCTTGGTCCATTCAATACTGAATAAATACCTTAACCAAAAACCAGCAATAGGGGGTTAATGTGAAAGAAGATGCTAGAATGGACTGGAGCTTGTTCACAGCAGAGCAAAGAGGTCACTGTGACTTAAAGAGTCTACGCAAGAGATAAGTAGAGGAGTTCATGAACATGACTGGGAGGGGTGACTCAGATGCTTAGGCCCTTCCAGGCTCTGGATTTAATTGTGATGAGAGAGTTGGTCATTGGAAAACTCTGAGCAAGAGCAACGTGCTCTGATTTTCTTTATTTGTCCAGATCATTCTTTCTTTGCCAGACCATTTCTCTAAGAATGTACTTTAACCAAGTACATTCAAGAGTAGACATGAAATAACCAATCTGAAAACCAAGACAAACAGTCTAGAGGAGAGGGGGCAGTGTCCCAGATGAGGGTGACAGCCATAGAGATGAAAGCAACAGTTGTGCTCCTCTGGGTGCATTTTGACTGGATGCAGGAAGTGAGAGGAGGGCCAGGTGACTCCAGTCTTGGAAGAACAATAGGAAATTGTCAGCTGCTAAGAGGAAAGCACCAAGAGAATTGTAAATGAACACTGTGTGGCTCTCCATTTTGGATATATATGTATATGTGTGTGTGTGTGTGTGTGTGTGTGTGTGTATTTGTCTGAAAGGTCATGAGGAGAAAGAAGTGAAGTCAGTCCAGAGACCAGAATAAGATATAAATCTGATAGTAAAAATTATATAATGGCATTCATAAGGAAAAATTTCGGTCAAATCACTTAGAGAAAAGGCTGAGAAGTGGTCCATGGATTGTCACATATGCATTCTATTTACAGACAGAAAGATCTGAAAGAGACAAGGAAATAGAGAAAGAACAGCCAACTAAGTAAAAGGTAAGTGATGCTGCTGGAAAGCCAAGTAAAATAACTGAAAAGTGAGTGGGGTTAGGACTTTGAGCAAGAGGAACATCTCTGGGGATCTGCACAAAGCTGGCTTGGTGAAGAAGTGAGGGAACTATTATGACAAAAGAGAGGAACAGAGAGAGAGAAACAGAAAAGTGAAAAACTCAAAGATAAATAAATCAAAAGGTTGTTTTTTTCTTAATGTCTTAATATCTAAATATCTGTGTGACACTCAACAGAGGAGGATCTATAGCTATAGATAAGTGCATTTTTATATAAAAGGCAATAAGAAAGCAAAATGTTTCAAAGGATCAAAATATAAAATTAGATACATAATTAAAGATGAAAATAATTGAATATGGGAAAAGGTTAATATAGAATTGCTATGATTATTCTTCAATTATATTCCAATACCCATGTGCATTTATGATCACAGTGAAAATCTTCAGATAAGTCAAAATATCTTTTACATTTAAACTAATCAAGATAAAAAATAAGAAAGAAATGCTCAATTCTTTAAAAAAAAAATCACCAAAACTGATAGTAGAGAGAAAAATATCCAACTAATGAAAAATAATATAGTCGCAATATATGTACAAATCAATTCCCAATGCATAAAAGTAAAAGAAAATATCTGAAAGGAATGTAGTCCAGAAATGAGAGAATTTTTCAACATAGAAATGACCATAATCGGGCCCGGAGAGATAGCACAGCGGCGTTTGCCTTGCAAGCAGCCAATCCAGGACCAAAGGTGGTTGGTTCGAATCCCAGTGTCCCATATGGTCCCCCGTGCCTGCCAGGAGCTATTTCTGAGCAGACAGCCAGGAGTAACCCCTGAGCACTGCCGGGTGTGGCCCAAAAACAAAACAAAACAAAACAAATGACCATAATCAATATTTTATTATTTACAGTATATTAAAATAATATAATTTCAAACAAAAAATAATTAAAATAAATTTAGTGGATATTGAAAGAAAATTTAATAAATAACATTTGTAATAATGAAGAACTCTAAATGTAGTCATAGAGGGATTTACCCTATTAAGATCAAGACTATCCATCTAAAGCCAATAATCAATGAGATAAACAAGAAAAAAGTGCTAATATCATTACTTTTCAGTATTTTGAGAAATTTTAAGCCAGTGAATGAAGCAGGTATAAGACAATTTAAAAGTATAGCTATTAGAGAGAACAAGATAGTATTATCTTTTTTTGGCAAATGATACTGCAATTTAACTAGAAACTCAAGAGACTAACGTAAAGTATTATTAACACAATATTTTTTAATTTAATAAAATGGCAGAATGACAAAGACCTATAGGGATAAATAAATTTTATAGAATAAAGTAGATAAATATTTTATTAAAATTTTTATTTTTTTAATTATTTTTATTTATTTTATTTTTTTTTTTTTTTTGGTTTTTGGGCCACACCTGTCTGTGCTCAGGGGTTACTCCTGGCTGTCTGCTCAGAAATAGCTCCTGGCAGGCACGGGGGACCATATGGGACACCGGGATTCGAACCAACCACCTTTGGTCCTGGATCGGCTGCTTGCAAGGCAAACGCCGCTGTGCTATTTCTCCGGGCCCTAAAATTTTTATTTTTAAAAATAACTTCTTACCTACTAAAATCCACTTGGAAAAGTGTTATTAAATACATAGGAAATGTGAGCCACATGTGTTAAAAAACAAGTTTTTAAATTTTAAATAATTCTAACATTTTTATTTATCCAAAACACTGCAGTTCAATAGCCAACTAAAATTTTTAGACTATTATTTATATGCATTCATATTAAATCTTCAAAATCAGTGGGACTGGGTTTTACCATTTTATTTTCTTCTTTAAAATTTATTATTCTTGGGGCCGGAGAGATAGCATGGAGGTAAGGCGTTTGCCTTTCATGCAGGAGGTCATCGGTTCGATTCCCGGTGTCCCATATGGTCCCCCGTGCCTGCCAGGAGCAATTTCTGAGCCTGGAGCCAGGAATAACCCCTGAGCACTGCCGGGTGTGACCCAAAAACCAAAAAAAAAAAAATTTATTATTCTTTTATGTAAAATTTCACATTCCACCTCAGCATGTAACAGGCACATTTCAAGTCCTAACTAGATACTGGTAGTCCTTCTGACACTGCGATAACAAAAAGTAATAAATCTAAATATAGAAACTAATAATCAAATAAATTCTGGTACACAACAGAAATTAGGAAGTCACTAAAAAGCAGGCCATGGATCTTTTCTGGAAAATGATATGGACAGTTCTCAAAATCTAGGAATTGAGCTTCTTTATGGACCCATAAAGAAATAGACTGATAAAGTCCATTTCTTGGAATATATTCATTCCATGGAGAAAACAAAATGGAAAAAAGACAACTTCACCCCTATGTTCCTTGAAGCACTATCCACAATAAGCAAAATTTGAAAACATCCCAACTGTTCAAGAATAGATTACTAGATAAAGAGACTATGGTACATATGCACATGAATATTATTCAGCCATAAGATAAAGTCATGCAGTTTGCTGATGCATGGAGGGAACTGGAGAGTAACATTCAGAGAGAATTAGTCACAGAGAAAGAGATGACATAGCATGATCTTTTATATGTAGCATATCAAGAAACATCAAGAATAAGAAATACCCAAAAACAATGGAAACAAAGAACATGAGAACTGATATTCAGTAGGAAACCAGCCACTTGAGGGGTGGGGGATAGAAGAGCAAGCGGCAAAGTCTATTGTGTAGAGAAGCATTGAACAGTGAGGAGGTGGTACTGAAAGATGTAAAAGGTGGTAAATTGTTATGTATGAAACCCTATAAGCAATAGGACTGGAAACCAGAGTGAAAAAAAATGTATGAATAAAAGAAGCCTCTTACAGAAGCGAATTGGTGGGTGGGAGGCACATGGGAGTAAAAGTATTCCTTATATAGAAAACTGGCAGAGACCTCACGTATTACTGGACATGACTTCCAGTAAAAAAAAATACAAAATAATTTTTAAAATTATATATTTGCCATGGACAAACATTGATGTTTGTATTTGAATAGAGAAATATCTGGAAGAATATATAAATTTGGGGCAATAATTATTTGAATGTATAGGATATTGTTACTTTAAAATTATTTTTTAGGTCATGGGAACTTTTTTATCACAAGTATAAGACACTTTATAAAATAAAAACCTTAAAATTTATGGAAACAAACTCATTTCTTTTAATTTCTCATAATTTCTCATAAATATTTCTCATAATGCATTTGCTTATTGTAAAAAAATGTTTCTTTTCTCTCCCACAAAAGAAAATGCCAGCGGAAAGACTGATTCTGCAATGACAGACTGTGAGCCTGGACGCACATGGAATGAAAGTTCTCCCCCTAAATTAATAACTATAAATCTGATTACATTAAGAATTCTATAGAACTGTTGGCTTGATGATAGCCATCTCCTGTAGGTATATTTGCAAAATATCTAATAAAATACTTTCTACTTTTGGTAATGAGAGTTTTGCTTTAGCAAACTAAAAAGTGACTATGCAGAGAAAGGCTATGCATGAAATATGAAACATTCAAGTGCAAACATTCGATGGAACCTAGTGAAATTAAAGCAAGAAAACCTTTTAGAGTTTCCCAAACATTTATGCAACAGTAGAAGGAATAATGCTATGAATTTAGAAGTATAAGGCAAGCATATCCGATCTTAACAGCATTTTTGTTTGGATATCCTGTTCAGTAGTTGTAAATCTGGAACAGGAAACTTGAAATCATTAAGGTCACATATTTATAACATCATATTCAATTAGGTTGGAAAAGTGCAATTTCTGTCATCATGTCATAAAAAGATGTGTTTTCCTCTCAGATCTCTTATAAAGAAAAGCTCCATATATTGTTACAGATAGGGCTGTTTTCAATCAGTTATAAGGAGCAATTTGATTACTAGATGGTTTGGTGCAGTAACTGACTCCAGACTAATTTAATTTCTTTAGGTCTCTAAAGATCAATTGATCTGATTTGTCCCATCCCCAAAGGCTGTTTAGGAAAAATTCAGACTTAAATACCTGGAAATGAAATCCAAAGCCTTGGCCAATTTCACACTACTTAGGTCATCTTGCAAACTTTCAGCTAGTCACATCAGATGCTCTCTTGGCCTTCAGACTATTGAAAGCTCCTTAGTTTCATGGACATGTGAGTGCTTCCCCCACCCAAGTCTTATTCAATCAGTGGAAAATGAGCCTCGCTGGCATTATCCAATCTGTCATGCTAAAGGGCACTCAGTCTGGAAACTCACCTGTCATGTACAACAAAGGGACTATTTACTCTAGGCTTAGTTTATTAAAACTAGGTGTTTTGTAAAAAGCATGTTTGTACACAGTACTTGCAAGTCCATTCTAAGCATATGAAAATAAACTTCCTGTTTGACTTAAAGTTCTATTTAGAAAGTGCTTTCAGAAATGTCTTCTTTCTTGACTCTCCTACTTGAGCTCTGAAAGGAGCTAGTTTATTCTCTCCATTTCTTAGAGGAAGATATAAATTCAGAGGTAGATGACTTTTCTGGGGTGACTGAGCCAGCAATGGTGCGAGCTGGGATTTTAAGTCATGCATATGCTTTCAAAGGAGCCTGTTTATCCCTTAACAGACAATTATTGACTGCTCGACAACAACCTACCACAACTGAATAAAGGTCTTTATTTTTATCGTATAACCAGAGAAACCTAGTCTGAATCAGTGCCTGAGGATCTCAGAAAAAGGAGACAGATAGAGTCATGGCCAAGTGGAAATCAGTCCATGAAAAAAAGGCCTTACTTGTTAAGCATATTGCTGCTACCACATCCTTCTTCCCTCATTGTGTCTCACTCAATGAAAGCGTTTTCTCTCCCATTGTCTCTGCATGCTGCAGTGGATTTTCAAACAAGCTCAAGCTTCCCCTCCAATCTCAATATCCTAACCACTTAAAATAATGCCTTCTCACTAATTTTTTTTTAGATCAAAACCCCCTTGTTCTTGCCCAAACTCTGCCACATTTATTGGCTTCTGTGCCTCCCTTTGAGCCTCCTACTCTCTGCTCCCCAGTTCAAAACTACATCCCACCTAGATTCTGTAAAATTTGGAAAGGCTTGGAGAAAATTAGACCAATGTTGCTAAAAAATGTTATTATTTTTTAATTAATATTTTTATTTAAACACCCTGATTACAAGCATGATTGTGGTTGGGTTTCAGTCATGTAAAGAACACCCCCACCCCTGGGCCCGGAGAGATAGCACAGTGGCATTTGCCTTGTGAGCAGCCGATCCAGGACCAAAGGTGGTTGGTTCGAATCCCGGTGTCCCATATGGTCCCCCCGTGCCTGCCAGGAGCTATTTCTGAGCAGACAGCCAGGAGTAACCCCTGAGCACCGCCAGGTGTGACCCAAAAACCAAAAAAAAAAAAAAAAAAAAAAAAAAAAGAACACCCCCCCTTCACCAGTGCAACATTTTCATCACCAATGTCCCAAATATTCCTCCTCTCCACCCCACCCCTGCCTGTACTCTAGACAGGCTTTCTACTTCCCTCATTCATTCACATTGTTATGAATAACAATAATAATAACTAAAATGTTATTATTCATTACTTTATCTTGCCAGGACAGGTTGGGGAGATGTGTTACTGTCAGGAAATTTGATCATTGGGTGGGTAACAAAGAGTGTAGCAGAAACATAGAGCAGTTCATTGGGAAATCACAAAAATATGGAAATATAAGAGAAGAGCAAGTTTCCTCAAGTTTCTAAGACATGATGTCTCTTCAATTAAATATAAGCATACCACACTAAAGGTGAAATTATGTGTGTTGAATTAACCTACTCCTAGGTTCATTCAAAATCCCAAATTGCCCTTGTACACTTTGAGTTGGCAAAAATATACATTTCAGAAACCCAGAGCTACCATGTTTTCAGTTCTTTACAGATTGTCAATCAGCATATGAAGCCTAACATCATCTAGAGCACCGTGTTTTGATAACAATACAGTCCAATTTTTCACAGTTGAATAAATGTCATAACCAAAGAAACTACACACAGAACAGATCCAGCTTCAGCAGCTGCCAAAGCTTGCATATCACAAGAAGAAGGGAAGGGCAAGAATCAGAGAATGTATATACTAAAACTCTGATTCTTTGGCATCAAAAGGAAAGCATTATTGGGCCCAACTGATAGTACAGTGGGTTGAGGGCTTGCCTAGGATACAGCCAGCACAAGTTCGATCGCTGGCACTTTAAATGGTCCCTCTGAGTCCTCCAGGAAAGACCCCTGAGTACAGAGCCAAGAAAAAACTCTGATCACCACTGGTGTGTTCGAGTCTCCCCCACTCCCATCAAAAAGGAAAGCATTTTTACAAACTTGCTTTCTACTTTATCTTATCTGGGCACAGAAGTAAACAGAAATCTCTCATTACCTCTCAATATCAGTGAGCCTGGAAGAGTCCCGAAATCCTTTGGCAAAAGGGTTGCTATCTATTTTCAGCTTGGTGATCTGGAAAGGAAAGACATAGGTAATAGCACAAAATCATTCGGCATCAAAGAAGAAAAATTGAAAATAGTTTGTTCATTTCCCATGTCAAGAATAACTAAAATTTCTCAGCACCTGAGAAATGTTGAAAGTGCTAATGACACTGCTAACAAGGAAAGAGAGAACAGGGCTGGATGCTCATGGTAGGGGCAGAAGGCATGAGGGAAATGGAGGACTTGTGAATAGGATGGTGGAAAGCACTGGCTGGAAGTGAGAGAAAAGAAGGAAGATGTTCTTGCATAAACAATATGCGAGACCAGGGAGACAGCACAGTGTAGTAGGGCATTTGCCTTACATATGGCTGATCTGGGACCTACCCAGGTTTGATCCTTGACATCCCATATGGTCCCCTGACCCTGCCAGGAGAGACTTCTGAGCACAAAGCCAGGTGTAACTCTGAGTGCTGCTGAGTGTGGCCCAAAAACCGAAAGAAAAAAAAAAAAAGAACAATATGGACCAAGTGAGCAGAGAAAGGGCAGGCTAATTGAAAGGAGTAAACTACTTCATAGATCTGCTATTTAGAATGTTCGTACTAGCAGATAATTAGGGACAGAAGCATAATGTTATCTCATGCTGATTTGGCTAGTTCATTTGTTAATTATAGTGCATATATGTACACCATTAAGGAGAAAAAGAGAAAATGGCCAATAATGTCCTATTTAATACTATATTGAAATGCCTGACAGAAAGCTTTCAGAATACACATTTGCCTCTAATCCCCCTTTCCATCTAACTTAGAGTCAAACTAGTCCACCTTTAGTAATTCTTTCATTTTGGATTATTTCGAGAACTCAATTATATGAAAATCAAGTCTTACTGACAGTGCCTCAGAAATGCTTGTTTTGGTCCATTAATATCAACGGTAAAAAAAAAATCGGGCCCGGAGAGATAGCACAGCGGCGTTTGCCTTGCAAGCAGCCGATCCAGGACCAAAGGTGGTTGGTTCGAATCCCGGTGTCCCATATGGTCCCCCGTGCCTGCCAGGAGCTATTTCTGAGCAGACAGCCAGGAGGAACCCCTGAGCACCGCCGGGTGTGGCCCAAAAAAAACAAAAACAAACAAACAAAAAAAAAACACAGGACAAACAAAAAGACAGATAGTTAATAGGTAGGGTGTTTGCCTTATATGCATCTAACCTGGTTTGATCGCTTGCACCCCATAAAGTCTCCTAAGCCATCCAAGAGAGATCCGTGAGGCCAGAGTCAAGTCATCACTTAGTGTCACTCTCCAAAAGAAAACCCCAAATTGCTAATTTTCTTTTCATTTTTGTGGAAAATAGTAAACTAGGAAGGAAATAAACTACAGAAAAAGCTTGATTTTTAATAGGTATTGTTATTTTTAAGTTATTACCAAGAAATAGTTAAGCAACCCATTGTAGTTGTTTCTAAGTGTGGCCATCAAAAATTTAAGCAAATCTTACTGAGCCAGAGAGAACACAGGGGTTAAGGTACTATGCTGCCAATTCCAGTTCAACCCCCTGGTGCAAACCACATACGTACCCTTACCAACTCCAGGAGTGTGACCCCCGAACATAGAACCAGAATAGCTTCTTGGCACTACTTCATTAGGATCAGAAACTACTACTACTACTACTACTACTACTACTACTACTACTACTACTACTACACACACACACACACACACACACACACACACACACACACACACACACACACACACACAATAAGAGCATAATAACATATAATGGATACCCTACTCACGGGAAATAATTCTTTTGAGAAAAGAAAAATGCTAAAAGGATGTTCTATCACTAAAATTACCTAGGATTGATACATTTTGAACAGGTTTTATGGACTACTGCTCAAAAGCACAAGGTCTATGGGGTAGTGTTATATATTTTTTGTTTGTGTTGGGGTTATGTCTCAGTGTTGAGGACTCACTTCGAGACTACTCAGGGCTCACTCCCGATGCGCTTGTGGGCATTATGGGTGCTGAACCCATTGGCTGGTATCTGGTGCACGATAAGCACCTAACTCACTTGATTATGCCTTAGATTAGCTTTTTTATTGCTTGATATCCTGAGCACTGTGATATCACAGATCCTAAACCTCATGGGCTATTATCAAAATGGCCTCAGGAATGTTTGTTGAACTTGAACTTCAAGAACAAGCAATTAGAACTAGGACCTCATTGTTCTTTCATATATTATTGCCTATGCAAAACTCTCCTTGAGCTTATACAACATTTTATTTTGTTTACTGATTTCAAGAAAATGATAGCAAAAATGAACATGTTTGGAGTTTTATGTCATTTTAAATGTCAGGCATTTTGTTTTATCCATAGATATTTAAATAAAAACATTAGTTTTCTAGAAAAGAGTTCATTCTGAATAAAATTCCATATCCTTTTATAAAATTTGAGATAACTGTAAATGTATCACACTGAGAACTGAAGGATCTAAAGGATCTGAAGGATCAGAATTCCCCTTGGACATCCTTCATTTTCCCTGACAGAGAACTAATGCAAACTTGCAATACTGCTGAACAGTATCACCTGTTAAAAGATGCTACTTAAAGATCCAAGAATAGGCTTGCTCTTAGTTGCTTCTCTGAATTTCTGAGTTTGGTCATATCCACTCTGTTCTCTCTTGATATGCACTTCTCCCTCTCCCTCACATTTTTCTAAATAAGTTTCAATTAAAACTACTTGCTCCACTAAAATAAAAAAGAAAGAAAGGAAGGAAGGAAGATCCAAAATTAGTAAATCACCAAATATAATATGTAGAGGAACCATGTAAAGCCACAAATATAGTTTCTATAAATTCAAAAATAATATTTAAAGGCAACTGTGTTTCTCACTTTGAGATGGGAAAACATTTACAAGGACAGAAGTACTTGCTTGTAAATGCTTAAAAAAACCTGAAATTTGAGTATATTTGAATACTTGTGAATAACCAACCAGTTCAAAGCTGAAGTCTTTCCCATAATTCAAACCAGTTCAAGCCAAATTCAAATTGTCTTTGATGTATCATCTTAATAATATATAACGATATGGGGCTGGAGCTGTGGTGCTAGATGTAAAGCATCTGCCTTGCAAACACTAGCCTAGGATGGACCATGGCAGTTTGACCCCCCCCCCACCCGCGTCCCATATGGTCTTCTGAGCACATAGCCAAGAATAACCCCTGAGCGTCACCGGGTGTGGCCAAAATATATATATAACAATGTGTTTCTTAACCAAAAACTTCAGTTTTAAACATATCCTTTATCTGAAAATAAATGCATATATAACTGGAGGGGAAATTTTTAACACTAGAATCTAGAATAGTGGTTATTATTCCATTTGGTATCATCAGACTGAATCCAGCGGGGGTTCCCTAACACAGCAGACTTGGTTCTCAGAAACCATTTCTCAAATTATCAGAGAAAAATCTGTCTGAAGGCATTTAAAAATGAAATCAGACCTTCACTTCAATTCCACAGCAATGGTCTGCTTGTTGCAAAGCAACGTATGACCTTTAAGTCTTAAGTTACAAATAGTTTGCTGAAAGTGTAATGTATTTAGCTTTTATCTAATAATACGAAGAAATGCAAACACCAGAGAAAGAAATAGCAAAAAAAAGTCCTATTTATTATGCCTAAATAATATTGCTAGCCATAAACCAATGAAGAATTTTTTCACAAATTTGATTCGATACTTGGATTTGGGTCTTAATAGATATAAAATAAGAATTCTTTCTAGGGCCCGGAGAGATAGCACAGCGGCGTTTGCCTTGCAAGCAGCCGATCCAGGACCAAAGGTGGTTGGTTCGAATCCCGGTGTCCCATATGGTCCCCCGTGCCTGCCAGGAGCTATTTCTGAGCAGACAGCCAGGAGTAACCCCTGAGTACCGCCGGGCATGGACCAAAAAAAAAAAAAAAAGAATTCTTTCTAAAGTTTAAATGTGACCATTTAAATCCCTTCTCAATGAAGGTATTTTTAAATATATTAAAAGTAATAAATACAAACCATGAACTTTAATTGATCTAGTTCTGAGTGGAAAAGGTTATAAAAGATATTTGATGGTCCATACTGGAAATTTTAAAATAAACTAAATTTGCAAATAAGGAAAGATTGTAAACATTTTTCCTACCTGTGATAGACTACAAACATATCACTGTCTTTTTATACTTGCACAAGTATTTATCAATAAAATATCATGATGAATACAACTTAATTTCAAATAATTCAGAGAAGGGCATATGTACAAACAGAAACTGGGGGCGAAGTGAAAAAAATATAACAAAATATTACTTAAATCATCTTTCTTCATGGATTCGTTCACTAGTGTGTTTAAGCTTTGGATTGTTCTTTTCTTTTCTCTTTTTTTTTGTTGTTGTTTTTGGGTCACACCCAGTGATGATCAGGGGTTACTCCTGACTCTGCACTCAGAAATCACTCCTGACAGGTTAGATAGGGGACCATCTGGGATGCCAGGAATCAAACCTCAGTAGGTCCTGTGTGGGGCGTGTGCAAGGCAAATGCCCTACTGGTGTGCTATCTCTCCAGCCCTCTAAGTTTTGGATTTCTCTAAATAAAAAGTTGCATGGGAAATAAATCATTAAGTGAAATGATGCCATTCAGGTCTGTAGCTTTTATGAACTACCATTCTCCTCACTAGTCCATCTGACCAGCAGTTTAAGATGGCTGCTCACTGCTCATTGTATAGACAGTGCACATTACACAGAACAAAGAATCAGCCAGGATTCCTTCAAAAGACAAAGATGACCATAAAGACTTGACTCCTTCTAAAAAGTCTGTCTCAAGATTACCTAAGGATCAAAAGCTGAGAGGAAATAAAAGCTTTGCTTTTTTAGGGATACCAAGTTTAAGAAGATCTCTTAACCTCAAATCACCTGGGGTTAAATCTGGGATGGGAATAAGGGCATTTTGGATGGATTATTGGACTGTGCCTCAAAGTCTTCTATTGTGACATATGCTATAGAAATGCTCTTACTATCTCAGTACCATGAGAGTTAAATAAGATAATGTACTTCAAAGCAGGCCTTGCACATAGTAAACTTCCAAACTGTCAATTACTTTTATATACATAAGAACTTATTCCAGTTTTCTATGTTAGAAAAGAGCTGTCATTTCCTATTTAGAATTTTTAAAAAAGCTATTCAGCAAAATTTACTATGTTAGAACAACATTTAATTTTGTTCTGTTATTTTCATATAGAGCTAATTTACCTTGGTTCTCTTTCACAAAGACCTGATTAAAGCAGTGCTGTTTCTACACAATGTTTTATTTCATTCTGAACCATGAAGAGGTTATATTAGTATAAAATAATATTTCATAGTATAAAACTATAAATTCACTTAGTACAAATCCTCAGGAATGTTTTAGGAATCTTTTCTGGACCTAATATTTGTATTACTTGTAATCATAAGTAAGTAATTATTGGTGTTGCTGTTCCAGATTCTCAGAGAAAGAGAATTCCTCTTCTTTCAAGGCCTTTCCCTACCTAGGTTTTTAGTTTTGAAAATCTCTGCATGGGGCCAGAATGGTGGCTCAGCAGTAGAGCATTTACCTTGCATGCAGCCAACCTAGGACAGATCGAGGTTTGATCCCTTGGTGTCCCATATGGTCCCCCAAGCTGGGAGCGATTTCTGAGTGCATAGCCAGGAGTAACCACTGAGTGTCACTGAGTGTGGCCCAAAAACCAAAAAGAAAAAAAGAAAAAGAAAATCTCTGTATGTTTCCACTCTTGAATTAGCTTGGAGAAACTTCAAAAGTTAGAATATCTATTTTACTTTAAGTTAAATTACAAGACAACCTTTTTGATTGCAGTAAAAATCACACCACTTAGAATTTATAAAAAGAAATGATGACAAAACCTCTCTGTACATTACAGGGTTGGTTGGAGAGTAACCTCGGGTCTTTCTTAGAGAGCTGGGAGTCTCCAACGCACATTTATACACAGATTCTCATTGGACCCTTACAGCAGTCTCTGGCAAGGCTCTGTACTCTGCTGAGCCCTAGCTTACAGATAAGGAAAACAGGCCCCAGGATGGATATGTGAAATCTGCACAGTCACATGGACAAGGCAGGAACTTGTGCCTTTCACGAATATGCACTGCACTGCCTGCTTACATTCCCTTCTCTGGGTTCCCATTCCCTTGTGATGTCTACTACTCATGTTTCCATGCCAAGATCTAGCTCTTCCGGTAGATTCTGCATCTCAGATGCAGCACCCGAACAGAACAGTCACTCAGATCTAAATAATACATCATCGAGATAAACTGAAAGCTAAAGCATTGACTACTGCAGGACATCAAATGACAACATAAAAACAGGACATGAAAGTCTAGTAAAGGTGCACAGTTAGATTGTAAAAGAATTAACACATGATCTTCAATCAAGTCCAGCAGAAGGATCCTATTTTTGGTCCTTTCTAGTCATTACAGCCACCATCTTCCTACATTAACTATTGGTCAGTGCTGCTTACTGTTACTACAAGTTCTGCAGACATTCAAAGAAGGAAATCAACAAGGACTTATTTGATAGCAGGACTTAGATTAGTATTTAATGAGTTGGACAAAACCTTAGGAAGAGATTTGTAAAATATAAATATGGTATATAAGAAAGACAATATCTAACTCAATATTACAAATAAAATATTCTGATACTAATTACATACCAGACACCACAACTTATAATCTGAAGAGGCATTTAAAAATCACTTCTAGAATTCTTACTATAGATTTGAGCTGGAATATATATATATATCTATATGTATACATATAGATATATATACATACATATAGATATAGATATCTATATATATGATAATGTAACTTCAAAATGAGCTCCTAAATTTTCTGAAGCAAAGAGTGTATATGTACATTCACTGTAAGTCTCTATCAGGAGAATAAAAAAGGTCGTTTTCAGAAAAAGGTACTCAAAGAGGAGCTTCCCACAGTGTGCCTCCTTGCAGTAGAAACGATGCTCTAGAATCATCTCTAGGTCACAGAGCTCCTAAGAGGTAGTTGAGTGGAATCTCCATTTGAGTACTGGGTTAGACTTCCTGCTAGGAATACATGAAAGTCCCTGAAATCTTCTTCTTGGCCAGAAAATTAAAAGGCCTACAGAAAAAAGTCTGCCCAGAGGGTGAAGTGGCTGGGAAGGGGACCTTGAGACTGGTGGAGGTATGCTGACATTGGTGGTGGCTGTGACATGTATGTGTAAAACTCTCTTATTATGATTCACAATGCCTAAGTAAGAACTTGACAAAAGGAGCCTCGGACATCAGCATACTCACCAGCTGATTCTGGTAGGCAGTCACTGCTGTAAAGACTGTTTCTGGGAAGATGAATGTTCTGAACTCTTCAGACTTCAGATTGAGCAAGGAGGCTGTATGGTCTTTCTTCTTAATGATGTGTACTCGAGGCTGGTACTTATGCATAGAGTTCAAAATTATCTAGACAAAGAAAGGGCCGAATTTTAAATACTGCCCTGCTAATTAGGTAAAGTGTCAATGAGGCAAAGAAAGGGCTATGCAACCTACAACTTGTAATTTAGCTTTGATTTTTTTTTGGAAGGGACAGGCCATAGTTAGCAGTGCTTGGGGCTTATTTCTGGATGCATGCTAGGAATCATTCTTAGCAGTGCCCAAGGAACCATCAGGGGTGCCAGAAATTGAACTCCAGAAAGGCAGCATGCAAAGCAAGAGTTTTAACTCCTATACTACTTCTTCAACAGGTATTCAGTTCTAAGAACAGGAATGTTCGTTTCTCTTATAAGACAAATTATTTCCCAAACTAAAAAATCATTCCTGTGAATTACACTTTATTATTTACTATTATATTGTAAATGTAAATTACATTTACAAACACAATGGCAAATAATGTTGTCTTCTATGAATGTCCTTTCTAAAATAAGGGGGTGGGGTCATCATATGACAGCTAAGTTGATTTATGCAAGCATTGCTTATTTGACATTTACTTCGCTATGAAGAACCACTCTGGACAAACCTTCTGGTCAGTAAGCAATTCAGTTCAATCACACAGTGTTTAGCCACCAAGCTTCTTTACTTATTTATTTATGTATTTTTTAAATTAAGTATTTATAACTTTTTCTTTTGTTAACTAGTCTTGATAGACTCAAGGATGTATATCTAAATTCTCTAAAGAAAAATAGCTTTATTCTGGGAAGCCATATGAAGTGTGTGGGGAAAAAAAAGACATAAGACTGCAATAATAGCCCTGGTTACAATACTGATTCTACTACTTTAAGGGATTTCACTGCCCCAACAATAATTTCCTTGAGTTTCCACAATGTCAACCTACCAAGGTTGTGGGGAAGACTAGAGGATATAATCTTTGAAAACTAAATAACATGTAGGGAGTTTTTTGTAAGTAAAAAATATTCTTATTCCTGACCTGAAAGCTTCACTGATTATTAATCCCAGGTATAAAAAGAACATGTCTAATGAGTGATGGCTATCTTCCATTCTTTAGCTAATATAAACTGCCCATATTCAGAAATCACACACCAGTTACTAAGACATTGCTCATGCTTCTTTTAAACAAAGTAAAAATATGTAAAGTAAAATGTAAAAATTAAAATATGCCATTATGAAATCTGAAAGAAATTCACTTTCAGATATACCATATTTTTTTATACCATAAGATGCACTCCTCGCCTCCCTCAAAGGGCGCTGAAGCCTGAGTGCAGGGGAAGAGAGCATCTAAAAACTGTGTGCATCTTATGGTCAGGTGAATCTTATAGAGCAGAAAATATGGTAAAGGATTTTCCACATCTTCCTTTCTGTACCACATACAGTGGCCCTAAATCTTCCAAATCTCTGTCTGTCCTGGCTCACACTGAAAGGAAGCCTGTCCCTGTAGAGAAAGAGGCAGGGGTTATTATCTGAACTAATCCAAATTCAAGGAGTGTTCTGCTGATCTGACTTTGTCAGAGTTTAATACAATCACAGCAGGACTACTGAGTGATACAGAATCTAATATCACTGTGTGGAGATGTAAGATAGTTAAAATCACAGAGCATTAACTGCTGCTCAAACACTAAATCTTTGGGGCCTGGCCCCAAAATAAAATTACAAAATTGGGGAGAATCTTTTTATGATTTGAAACCTAAATATTAAAGAAAGAAATGATACCTTTCAAATAAATTCAAGTAAGTTTTTAAGAGCTATTGCCATGTTTAATTCCTTTATTCCAAAAATTACTAAAAGTATAAAATCAGAAAAACTCAAAATGAGTACCTATCTACTACTAGGAAATATTATTAAGATATACTAATAAGAGAGGTTGGAGCAGTGGCACAAGTGGCAGGGCGTTTGCCTTGCACGTGCTAACCTAGGACTGACCGCGGTTTGATCCCCCAGCTTCCCATATGGTCTCCCAAGCCAGGAGTGATTTCTGAGCACATAGCCAGGAATAACCCCTGAGCATCAAAGAATAAACCTAAATATTATATATACTATTTTAAAGAGTTAAAAATTTAAAGAAATTTACTTAGAGAAATGTGAAGGGAGAGAGCTTGTTCAAGAGCGTACATGAAGATTGCTTCAGAGAGTGAAAAACCTCATTTTATATTCTGAGAAAATAAAAATAATTTTCAAATCACATGCACGCATGCTTGTGCACGCACACACACATAGCCTGAAGATTTACGTAAGTTTTTTCCCTCCCATTTCTACCATGCCATATCAATTTCTTTTGGGAATAGGTTCAGATATATTTATCCCCAGTCTGGATGTAAGACCCAAGGGTACACGACTCTCTATCAAGACCTCCGGGGGACAAGTACTAATAGAAATGTGGACTCCATTCATCCCAACAAGGAGATGAATTCTAGAAATAAGAAAAATTCCAGTTACAAATTTAAAAATGCAATTATTAGAGGGAGGCGTTCTTCAGAATTGATTCAAAACACCTAGCTAAATGACACAACATTTAAGTCTCCAGTTTTCAGTTGAAAATATTTTCTGTTTACAATGAGTTATAACAAATGACCATAATATAACATGGATAATTTGTCCAAGTTTAATGTTGACAAAATTGTATAAAAAACAGATGCCCAAAAATTCAGTTCAGTCTACTCACATAAAGAAAATATCAAAACTATAAAAAAAAATTTCCCTGTAAAGACAGATATCAATGAAGCCCAGGAAATTTTAATAAATTATGACATTAAGAAAGGCTTACAGAAAATGTCAGATACTTCATAAACTTCAACCTGCATAAAATTTTTTCAGTTGAAGCAAAAAGGAAAAATAAAAGGAAACTTATGCCAACAAATCTTAAAAATAAATGTCAACTATTTTTTTAACACAAAAAAGAACAGAAAGCTCTACTCTTATTTCCAACATTTCCACATTGTTAGCAGGAGTCATGAGTTCACACAGTCACTCTAGTTTGCTCATGATAAATAGTAGGTTTCTCTAAGCAAATAGGCAGCAGCTAATACTGGAAGTAATTTATTTAGTTCTCAAGTCAATCCAATATTTTGAGATCATGTATACAACTTACTAATTTAGTATTAACATATAATCGCCTTTCTTTTTTTTTTTTAATTTTTATTTTGACCAAAGTGGATTACAAATCTTTAACAGTAAATTTTTAGGTACATAGCGACATTGAATCAGAGGCATTTCCACCACCAATGTTGTCCTCCCTCCATCCCTATTCTCAGCATGCATCCCATATCCCCCTTCTTTACGCCCCGGGCTGCTAACAAAGTGGTCCCCTCTGTATCTAGCATGTTGTAGATTGAGTATCGATTCTGTTGTCATTGACTTTGGATTTGGTGTTTATGTCTGATCATTTATTTATTTATTTTTAAAGTTCATATGAATGTTTGGTCTTGGTACCCTCCATTATTTCTCCCTCAATTTGTGAGGCGGAACAAGATAGTTCAATGTATGTGATTCTGTTTGAAGAAAAGAAAAGGAAAATAAAGTAAAATGGGGCAAAAATCAAACAAGCAAAAAATGAGAGGAGTTCTTCTAGAGGCTATAAATATCAATTTAAGAGAAGAAAGGGAAAAAGGAAGAAAAACATAACAACAATACTAAAACATATTTTTAAAAAATCAAACAAAAAACTGGAAAAGCACCACAGAAATAAAGATAACAACCACACAATAACCACGGTCCTGAAATAAAAACAAAACAAAGCACACACACACACACACACACACACACACACACACACACACACACACACACAAAACCACGGGGAAAAAAACAACAAACAACAATAACAAAACAAAAAAAATTAATTTGTGCTTCTCTTTTTTTTCTTTTTTCTTGCATTGGCACAGTAAATATTGGGGAGATTAGAAAGGGAATTCCTGGGGCTGGAGAGATAGCATGGAGGTAAGGCATTTGCCTTGCATGCAGAATGACTGTGGTTCAAATCCTGGCATCCCATATGGTTCCCCGAGCCTGCTAGGAGCGATTTCTGAGTGTAAAGCCAGAAATAACCCCTGAGCGCTGCCAGGTGTGACCCAAAAACCAAAACAAAATAGTAATAGTAATAAAAACAAAATAAAATAAAAAAATTAAATAAAAGAAAGGAAATTTCCTTGGCTAAGAGATGCAGGGTTTCTCTGCCCTTGAAGTATACTGTCATGGGAATAACTACAGTCTCTGTACATGTTCTTTTACTCTCTCTTAGGTCTGGAAACTCTCGGCTCCATCGTGGATGATAAAATCTAACCACCTTTATTGAGAAAAGTTTTAAAACTAAGCTGCTAAAACCTAATAAAAGCTAAAACTTTAAAGTAGCATCAACCTTATTTAAGGGTCCAAGAGACCACCTAGTTATTAAAATATCTAAATCACAGAACAACTATAAAAATGCTGATATGCTTTGGGCAACAGTAGAAAAACAGAAACAATATTCTTTTGATAAAAAGTAATTAATTTTCTGATGTATTTTTTAGCATTGAAACTAAAAATGTCTGTAAATTTTTACTTAAGCACATTATTAATGAACAAATAGTTGCCTTACAAAGAAATGTGATCAAATTTGTAAAGGCTTGGATCAAAGCTAGCTGACTGATTTAACTAATGTTAACTCAGAATTCTAATTTCTGTTTTTTTTTTCTACATTTTAAACTCATGTTTTTGACACAATTAAGTTACTTGTTTCTTACTGTCAAGATTCCCTTGCATTTTAGCATTCTTAAGATTTAAAAAAAATAAAGAA
Organism: Suncus etruscus; assembly: GCF_024139225.1. Classification (NCBI taxonomy): domain Eukaryota; kingdom Metazoa; phylum Chordata; class Mammalia; order Eulipotyphla; family Soricidae; genus Suncus; species Suncus etruscus. Next base: position 112,096,622 of record NC_064857.1, on the reverse strand, counting down.
GGACCTGTAGTGAGAAAATAACACTTTCTAAAACTTCAGAAAAACATATGGAAGGAAGGCCCTGAGTCTATCTCTGATACCCTTAGCATCATAAGTTGTGGCTCCTAATATCTGGGGTGGGGGGAAGTGTTCCTCAAACATAAACCCCTCTTGTACTATATGGCATCTTACATGGAAATGTTTTCTGGAACAGAGATGAGGTTCTACTCCTTTACCACTCTGTTATCTGAGAGTTTACTCACAGCAAGTAAATGTTTATTCCAAGTTGGCTGCAGTAACCCCCAAAATGCGCATTCCTTTTGCTTAGCTGGTAAAACATTTGCACAAATCTCAGAAAAACCATGATGCCAGAGCTCTGTCCTTCCTACATAGAAGTGGCACAAAATACCCTGTAAAGTGACCTCTTTGACCACACAGTTAAGGTCTTCTAAAGGATATATAAATAATCTCATGGAATGACTCAGAGACTGAGGGTGAGAAGAAATACTTCATGATTCTCTATCCATCCCAGGAAACTGTTATATTCTGAGATGCCAGACTTACATGTCCATGTTGATCCAATTCATTGTTAGTGAGTTTCACCTTTTCAAAGGACACCATTTGTTTGAGGAGCTGCTCGCCAGTGAAAGGAGAATCAGGATGCACATAAAGCCTAAGAAAATTATGAGAGAAATTCATTGCGACATTATAAAATCTGTTCTTTATGAATTGGATATTCTGACTCTAAAGACACACAAAACCTCCTGTAAGTGCTGAATTGTATTTGCCCTGATATATCTCAAATTTAATTACATAGCAAGACCAAAATAACTCTAAAACAACTGTTTCTTTGTGTGTCAGTGAACTAAAGGTATCAAAGAACTTAATAGTATCTACTAAACCAAAAATTTGTAAAGTGATTTTTCTTCCACTTATGTAGTTAATTGCTAATCTGATTTTGTCATGTATAAAAATACTGTACTTTTTAAAAATCTAAACTATACTGATTTTATCTAGAAGAAACGTTGCTAAAATGCAATGACAACATTTTTTTAAAAGAAAAGGTTTTAGAAATCTGCGGGGCCAGAGAGATAGCATGGAGGTGAGGTGTTTGCCTTGCATGCAGAAGGACGGTGGTTCAAATCCCGGCATTCCATATGAGCCTGCCAGGAGTAATTTCTGAGCATAAAGCCAGAAGTAACCCCTGAGTGCAGCCAGGTGTGACCCAAAAACCAAAAACAACAACAACAACAACAACAACAAAACAATTTTAGAACTCTGCTAAGGGTCAATCAGCTCACAATTTGTTCTTTAATAATACATGAGAGAAAATAATTATATCTTTATTTAAACACCTTGGTTACAAGGTTGTCCAAAATACAGTTGGGTTTTTATTCAGTTACAGAGTTGTTCATGATTGAGTTTCAGTTACACAATGTTCCACACCCTTCACCAGTGCACATTTCCCCCCCACCGATGTTCCCAATTTATCTCCCACCCTTCTCCCTGTCCACCTCTAGGACAGATAATTTCTTCTCTCTCTGTTCCTTTCTTTTTTGTTTTAGATATTGTGGTTTCAATATTTTTACTAAAGGGGCTTCATGCATATTCATGCATATCACTTTATCTCCTTTCAGCAGTTACTTCCAACTTCATTGTCATAGTGGTCCCTTCCAAGAGTGAATGATTTTATGTGACCAAGGAAACCTTCAGTAGTCTACAGATAAAGTTTGCTGCTCCTTCCAGATTACCTACCTTCTTACTACAACTTTCACAAAATCTAAGCACTCACTGAATGAATAAAGTGAGCTTGGCTTCAAATTATTTATTGTGTACCACTGTAAATAACCAAACTACAAAATACTGGTTACTAATAGTAATACTAGTTACTAATAGTAATACTAATCATCATTACCATTACTATTAATAGTTACTAATAGTATAAGCTACTAATAGTAAATACACTACATGTTTACTATTTATTGATAAACAGTCCATTTGTTCTATGATCATATTTAGTACAACTCTTTGTAAATCATAATTCTAGCATCCACTCAACTGAAGCATTTACAAAGTTGGGGGATATCAGAGAAGTAATGATGGGGAAGGCAAAGCTTGAAAGAACAATTCTTTTTCTCTATGCAATAGGCCATTTCCATCTAAGGTTTGTTCAAGCTCCTTATAACTAAAGAAAAATATTTTTGGGGGGACAAATGCAAAGGAAAACAATATCACAAAACCTTTCCTTGCAGTACTCAGATAAGAATAGGAAGTCTAAGGGGCCAGAGAGATATTATGGCATGTAAGGTCCTTTCTTGCATATAACAAGTTTTCTTAGCAAGTGTTCAGTTCCAAAAGGTTCCCAGAGATCCATCAGGAGTGAACCCTTATTGATTTTCTTTTTTGAATTCTTTTGTTGTTTTTTTCTTTGGTTGGGACCACACCTGGTGTGCTCAGGTTACCCAGGTTCAGTGTTTAGGAATAACTCCTGGCAGGCTTGGGGGGCCATGTGGGATGCTAGAAACTGAACCTGGGTTGGCTGCAGGCAAGGCAAATGCCCTACCCACTGCACAATCACTCCAGCCCCTGTGACCCAGGAGTAAGCCTCGAACAAAGTCTGATGTAACTCAAAAACCAAAGAAACAAACAAGCAAGAAATTTTGGGGCCAAAGTGACTGTGCAGTCATTAGGTAGGGTGTTTGCCTTGCACGTGGCTAACTTGAGTTCAATCTCTGGCATCCCATATGGTTCCCTGAGCCCTACAGTAGTAATCTCTAAATGCAGAGTCTGGAATAAGCCCTTTGTACTTCTAGGTGTAGCAGAAACAAAACAAAACAAACAAACAAACAAAAAACAGAAGTCTATTCTCATTTGTCACACAGAGGACTAAACAAAAATCATGGGCACATGCTGAAACTTACCAAGTACGCCAGAAGTAAAGCACAATAAAGTCTGCAGGATAAATATTAGTACTAAAACTAGAGAAAAACTTTAGAGGCTTTAGATGTTTGTTTGCCTGTTTGTTTGGTTTTATTATGGAATGTTCAAAACTTCCTTTCCAATTAAAATATTCTTGAAGTACACAACATTTCAGAACTATCCCTCCAATGTATCACTTTATAGGGACATGGTGATACCCATCATACCATCTACTGCCTAGCCCCCGAAAAGGGGTGGAAAACTTTGCTAAAATTCTAAAAGCAACAAAATGTTCTCTTTTTAATTATTAATACATCATGTATAGTCACATTATATGTAATATGAATTACTTTAAAGAAAAGGAAAAGTCCTTTATGAAAACTTAACGTGAAAATATCTTGCCCATTACTATGATCAAATGATATTGTCTGTGAGCTTACTTCTTCTGATTAGGAATGACTGACTGATAAACTTCAGACAGAAATAAAAACGCTTCAAAGACCTAAATCCATGAGGAAATTCCACTGCTATTACAAAGAGGATTATCCTCCAAAGCCTTCCCTTTCACAACTGGAAAATGTAGCAAATTATTTCATCTAATGCTAATAGGAATAAGTAGTGTCTTAAATGATCAATCAATCATACTTCTATCTTATGATGCACTATGTTTATCTAATATCAAAAAATTTAGAAGTAGTACATATCATAAAGTATTCAGGAAGAGCTGCTTTTCTGACGTCCCTTGGGACTTAAAATTCCAGCAATAACTTAAACAGACTTCAGTTAAGATAGTACATTGGTCATGCTTTCCTTCTCCAACCAGAACAGATCAGTAACATAAACAAGGCATGTCATATTTTCAAAGCCCTACACCATTCCCAATACCTCCAGATAGGAAGAATATGTGTGCTTAAATAAGTCAGTAACTTTTTAGAGGACTTTTAAATATATATATATTTGCTTATAAAATGGTTTATTTATGTAAAAAAATTTGATCTGTTAAAATGTACTGCAAAGGGAAGAGAGGGAAATTGGGAAAATTTGTGGAGGTTTTCCCCATGCACTAGTGAAGGGATGGTGTTGAAAACTGTCTGACTAAAATGTAATCATGAACAACTTCATGATTATAACTCATGATAAGTCAATTAAAACTTATTTTTATTTGGGGCCGGAGAGATAGCATGGAGGTAAGATGTTTGCCTTTCATGCAGGAGGTCATCGGTTTGAATCCCGGCGTCCCATATGGTCCCCCATGCCTGCCAGGAGCAATTGCTGAGCCTGGAGCCAGGAATAACCCCTGAGCACTGCCGGGTGGGACCCAAAAACCACACACAAAAAAAAATCTTATTTTTAATCATTTGTTAAAAGTTGGAGACTGGAGAGATAGTATGGCTGCTAGGGTACTTGCTGTGCATATTGCCAACTTTGGTTTGATCCCCATATCCTCTATGATCCACCAAGCCCTATCAAGAGTAATTCCTGAATAAAGAGTGTGAGGAGTGAGCCCTGAGCACTACTGAAGTGTTCCCAGCAAAATATGTTAAATGCTTCTCTCCCTTTGTAGTGTTCTCAAAATTAAAATGCTTCTGAAAAATCTAAAAAGGAACTGGAAAGTAAAAATAAATGGACTAATACTAAATAACAGAGAGACAGCATAAAGTCTATGCTTTTTTAATATCAATTGTAAAATGGTAAGCCTTTACCCACATTTTAAAATAACTAACAAGTTTTCAAAAGTTTCTTAGTCCTGACTTATTTAATATACTGATGTATCTACTCCTCGGGAAGATATACTGTCCGATTTTCATTACCAGGATGAAAATGACTGACACCACTATTTTAATCTATTCCCTGGTGCAGTTACTAAGAATAAGAATACAGAATAAGGTTAATATTCTAACTGACACGTATGTAGACTGTGCTGAGTTTGTGCTTCCACTTAACTTCCAAACTGGACACTTAGACTTAGCCTGGACTTCAAAATTCCTAAATCTGTATATTTAAATAAATCCTACCTTCAGTATGAATTTTCAATTAGTTACAAAAATTAGTCTTAAAGCAACTTAAAAGCATTCAGGCTTTGTTTTAAATCCTAATTGTAAAATCAGTGAGGATGTATTGTATTCAAGTATACAGATACATTCCAGCAACTTCAGCTTTTACAATTCATATATGTACATGAATGTTCATCAAAATCACGACATCAAATCAGAGTGCAACATCAAAATCAGGGTTTGTGATTTTATCAAAGGAAAAAATATTACCAGCATTAAACAGTACAAAAATTCACTCAAGTGAACATAAAATAAGTCATTGAGATGTTTCATAAAATAATATCAAACTGATAATAAATCCTATCACTTATTTAACTTATGGAGGGGGCAAATGGTCTTTTTCTTAAAATCTCCAAGCCCCTTCACTGTTTAAAACTAGTACCTTCTACCCACATAATATCATCATGTACAGGTATGACCACATTATTAGTAGATTTTTACTAAGCAACTACTTTACTAAAATATATTCCTTGGAAAGAAATTTAAAGCAATTCCTTGATTTAGTCTAACCCATCTGGCATTAAAGAGCCACATAGAAATAACAGCTACTATAATATAAAATAGATTAGACTGCTAACAGACATTCAAGGAAAAAATTTAGGAACACTTAAAATAAATCACAATGAAAGATAAAACCAAAGATAATGCATAAACTCTACCTTTCTCCAGATTAGCTTATACTGTGTATAGTCAGTCCTGAGTATCTGGGCTTAGACTGTTCTCCTGACAGCACACTGCTTGAAAAACAGACTGCTTAAAACACAAACACCAGCACCAGAGACAGTCTGGGGGGTCTCAGTGGGGATAAGAGGTGGGGAATCTACAGGCACGAACCTGGCTGGAAGCGGAGGGTCCGCTTTGCCGGCCACCAGCCAGGAAGAGCGGTGGTAGGCGTAGCGGTACCTTTTGTTGTCCACAGGCACGATGTCCATCAACACTATATACTTGGCCTCAGGATCCACGCCCGAAAACGACACCCGGATGGTGGGAAACATCCTCCTGGCAAAGGAAGACAAAGACAATCTGCTGGGCTCTCAGGGCCTTGGGACCCATTATTGGACAGGATTGGGTCCCACGCTGTTCATTCAGTCCACACAGCTGTGACTCTAAGTAAAGCCACAAGGCCACCAAGAGGCAGAGGGGGAGCCGGACTTGCTCTCAGAGCTGGAGCATTTTTAGATGTCACTTTCACACAAATTTTTATATCTACATGAATTTTTTAAATTATATTAGAAAGAAGCTCTCTGATGATGACAAGGAGTCCTACACTTTTTACTAATGAAACACTTGACGTTCTCAGACCCAAGTTGAGTGGGAAGGAGAAGGAAGGAGGGGAGCTGAGTTTCTTGAGACCCCAAGTGGGATTCCTAGAGCCCTGTTGGAGTTGGACAGGACAGACTTGCCAACAACCTGCCCCCAGTACACCAGAACCTCCCACTTGCAAACTCCCATGCTTTCTGTGGACCCCTGCCTGTCTGTGCAAGAGGCCTTCCATGCAAGAGTTTCTGTCCCGCTGGGAGACTTCTTTTCAAATTCCTTTTTGCCACCTGCGGGCTATTAACTTATTAATTTGATTTTAATGGGAGCTAGAGACTTTGCAAACTGAAATCAATAAAAGAGAAGCCACCCATTTATAGAGTAGTCCATCCTACTCTCCACACCTTTAGATGACTGCTCTGTAACCCTCCAGAGCCCCCATAAATCCTGTCAGGCAGCAGAGAGCTGAAGTCTACATTCCCTCTACTTATCTTCAAGGAAGTAAGGGGCACCCCATGACCAGACTGGCAAAAGCCAACTCCTGGTTGTCAGCAGAGCATCCCAAAAGACATCCTGGAAGGGAAGCTTCTGAGGAAGGAAGATGTGTCCTCTCTGAAAGCCCCTCCCTCTCCGACTTCCCGCCCCCAGCCCCTTAGTGGCATTGAGGTTCCCTCTCCTTCCCAGATTCCCTACCCACCCAAGGCCCTACCTGCCGGACTTCGTGATGATCATCTCTGTGCCTAGTTCGTGAAATTTGTCCCAGAGCTCCTTGGTCTCCAGGCTGCAGGAGATTTTGGCCATTTCCTCACTGGGGATGATGGGGGTCGTCGGGATTAGCGGCTCCGTGCAGAGAGCAGAAGAGGGGGAGCTGCTGCCACCACTGCCAAACTCCCCATGGGCGTCCAGGCTGGTCAGTTCCCCAAGAGGCTGGGCACAGGAGGACTTTTCAACAAATTGTTCTGCAGACAAATAAAAAAAAAAAAAAGGAAAGAATGACAAGGAAGACATGGGAGGGAATGGTGCATGCAGAATGGAAAAGATTCTGAGAAATTAGATTCAGAAACCCCAGGTAGAAAGCCATTCTTCTGCAATCCTGGATTGGATATCCCGGAGCATCCTACCCAGCTGAACTAAATTTTTCCCAGAACCTCTACTACTCCTCTAAAAAAGAACATGCATGGGAATTACTAGGAACAATAGAGATTCTGAATTCTGAAGAAAGACAAAAAACGTTCCTTTTTGCTGTCAATCAAGTTCTAAACTCTGTAGTCTGTAGGATCTAATCCTGCCTTTCTGACAACAAAGCAAGACAATTGCCAGGGACTCAGGGACCTGTACCTCCACACTTTGAGAGGAACTTCCCCTTCCCTTCTGGAAACTTTGTAATTGGGAGACATGGGACTGGAGTGGGGGTGAAGGCTCCCAAATTAACAATAATCATGGGAGTCACTTCACTTCTTTGTTTGGCTCCCTGACTCTTGAACTATAAATAGTTCCTTTAGGATATTTTTTTTACTGGGTTCCTCCAAGCCTAAAATCCTAGGAATTGTTCTGTAGTGTTGCCCGTTAAGGCGATGGGGCTAAGAATGCCTCCACCCACCCACCCAATAGGCTTGAAACAACTGCATGAGGAAGCAATGTACAGGATTTTCCCTCTACCTCAAAGAGGTCTGAGAATTGAGTAAAAAAAAAAAAACAGCAGAATTCAGGAAAACAGGCAGAATTTAGTCTAATGGAATACTGAAGTTACACAAAGGCTTTGCCCCCAGCACCAGGCTATGCACACATTCTCCACCGCTGATAAGAGTCTGGACTACAGCAGTCACTTTGATGGAATACAGGGGGACTTCTGTAATTGTCCCCATTATCTTGCATCCCTTAAAAAAGAAACCACTTGAATCTGCAATGTGAAGCTGATCTCCAAACAACTCCATTCTAAGTGGCCTGGAGGGATCAAAACAAGGTCTAAATGTATGCACATAGTTCTGTGATGTAAGAGGCATACATTTAGTTCTTATGTCATATAAAATGTTTCACTTTGTATTTTCCCTCATAGAGGCAGATAATCTGGAAATTGAAAACTTTACCTTTTCTTGCCTAACAAAAGTCACTATACAAATGTTTTAGATGAAAAAAAAAAAAACAAACCCACAAATGATCCTATATTTACATACTCAAATTCAAAGAAAAAGAACCATACCAGACACAATTTTATTTTCTACTAGTAATTTTAGGAATTTATTTACATTGTGCCTTTTAAAGGAATTAATAAGTGGTCTCTGAAATTTTCTTATTTTCTGACAACAGAAAAGGGCAGATATCTTAAGACTTGGTTGAAATAGTACTTCGAGTTTGGGAAGTAAAAGTGGAAGAAAATGATTTACAAATGCTACAACACAATTCTCCAATATATCAGTGAAAGTTTTTTAAAAAACAAATTGTTTAAAAAATGCTTCAGCTCTCCATGTCAGTATAAAATCAATTTATAAAGCATTTAATCGGGTAACAGGAAACACTTTGTTGCTTTAGACCTCTCTGCTGTTTTCCAATTTTCCCAATCTCCTTACAGAACTTTCATACTTCCGTTGCCAGAGCCCTCATATTGCCAGCTCCTTGTGCTCTGGCCACCTGACACCTTCCACTTCTCCCCAAGTCCATTTCCAAAGGCACAGCACAAAGCTCTTTTCAGACTATGCATCCCTCTTGTAGGTGTGAGCTATTGGCCATTTTACCTGGAATTTACTGGGCAACAGCTTCTCCAAAAAAACGGAAGAGGCACTGAAATGACTCATCTGGCGGTAGTATTCCCAACAAGAATTTTAACCTTTTTCCTGTCCTTACCAGAGACAGCGGAGTTGATACAGAATTGGGAGGGCTGGTCATAGTGTGATAACTAGACAAGTGTCAGAGTGTGATGATGGGAGGTTCTGCTTCATGGATAGTTTCTATTTAGGTGGAAGGACAAAAACCAGGGGAAAGAGAGTAAAAACCTTGGAAAGGTTTTTCACAGTACTGTTTCCTAGATATCTGAATATCCTGATGCCAGGTTCCTAGGGACTGGAACAATTTTCATTCACTCCTCTCCTCTGAACGCCCGGGCCCAGATTTACCAACTCTTCCCCAGTCATTCCAGTTCCTTTTCCCATGTGAGAGAGAAGTTCGAAAGAGGAGAAGGGAAAAAATGGAGAAGATCAGAACAAAATTGGACATCTTCGCTGTTCTTAGGGGAACCAGATGATAAGACATTCGATAAATGTTCTCCAGGTACCAAGAGCTGTTGCTAAGAACATTTCTTGGGAGGGAACTTTCAGACAGGCACAGTCTTTCTTTCCCACACAACGCACTAGGGCTACAACCACCATAATCTCTGTTCTCCCCTCACTCCTCCTGTGGCGTCTTCTATAAATGGAAAAGGTCGTTACATAAACAGTATAGCTAAAAGTTGAGGAATTTGGGAACGTGACTGGTCAATGTTTTTGCCAACCTCCGCTGAGCCCGATGGCAGCTATAAAACGTCGCCTGGTTGCTCCGACCAGTGCTTCTGGGAAGAGAAGCGAATTCGACGAAGAGAACCTATGATTTGTACCACCCAGTCTCAAAAAAAGCAGACTCGGGGTTTACTCCTTAGAAAAGCAAAGCCCGTTTGCTGCGAAGTCGCTTGGTTTCCAAGGCCGACAGACCCTGCAATTCGTACCCAGGGCCGTGCAGCAACTTGTCCCTCCCTGTCCGGATATTTTCAGCTCAACACGCGCACCAGCGCGCACACGCAGCGGTCGGGAGAGGAAGAAAGAGCCGAGATGCCAGGCTGGGAAAGTGGGGAGGAAAGGGAGAGTGGGATCCCTGGGTCGAAAAGGAGAGCACCTCGCCTCCCCTCCCCGGAGCCGGGTCCGCAGGACTCTGGCCGCCTCCGCCTCCAGCTCCGGGTGAGGATGAGGGCGAGGGCGAGGGCGAGGGCTCGCGGCTCTCCAAGCACGCAGGGGTGGGGTCGGACCCGACTTACCCAGGGGTTTGATGGTGCTCTCGGCCGCCTCCTTGTCCTTGGAGCCGCCGCTGGCGATCAGCGAGGCGATGGAGAAGGCGTTGGCCCGAGAGGACAGCTGGGGTTTGGGCGACGACGTGAAGTCCATAGTCTCCGCGGGCGCCGAGCGGGCCGGCCCGCTTCCCGGCGCGGGGACGCAGCCAGACTCGAGCTCGGAGTTCGGGGAGCAAAACCGGGCTCGGCGATGTCAGCGCCCCTGGCCGCGAGTGAGAAGCGGCCGGGCACCCCCGGGGCCGCTGGGCGCGCGACCGGGCACCCGAGCTGGGCATGCGAGGAGGGGCGCCCAGAGGCCCCTCTCCGGACGGGACCCGCTGCTGGGAGGCGACGGGGCGGTCGTGGCGCGCTGGGCGCAGCGCGGGGACTCTGGGCCGGGCGAAGGCGGCCCCGCGCCTTAACGTGCTGGTGGCGGCGACCCCCGGGGCCCGCAGCCACTCAGCAGCGCCGCACGTCACCGCTTCCTGGGGGCGGGTCCGAAAAGCGGGGCCACCGACCCGCCTCGCCGGGTGGGTCCCGCGCCCCTCCTCCGCCCGGCCCGGAGCTCGCGGCTCGGGGACGGCGGGCTCCAGGCGGCCGTCTGCGCTCTGCTCTCGGGCTTGGGACCCCGCAGCCCTGCGCCCCGCGGCCGGGGAGGCCTCCTCGGGGGCGCGGCTCCTGGCAATCTCTTTCTTTCCGTCCCGCCTGCACTCGAGGCGCGGATCGCTCCTGGGGTCCCCAGCGGCGCCGCGGATCTGGCGCCGACGGCCCAGGCGCCTCGAAGGGGAGGAGGAGGGTCAGGTTCCCACGCTCACCCGCCGGGCGTCTGGGTGACGGGGCCGGGGAAGCAGGCGGGCCGTGCGTCCTGGAGAGGATCGGGCGCGGGCGTGCGGCTGCAGGGCTCCCCAGCCCGGATCCCCTGCCCGGAGCGTACACCCAGCGCCTCACCCGCCCCAGAGGCTGCACCCAGGCTCGGCAGCAGTGTGCCCAGCCTCGCCCTTTGGGGCTGCACTTGGGACCCTGCCACCAAGGAGCCCCCGAGCTGGCTCCACGCGGGCACGGAAGGCAGAGGCCAAGCCTGGTAGCGCCCGGGAGGCGCCCGACTTCACCTAACCCTCTCCTCCGAGCTCGAATAGCTCAGATTCTCCGAATGCTTAAGATGATAAACTCTGGAGAACCGTAGACAGACAGACAGACAGACAGACAGACACACACACACACACACACACACACACACACACACACACACACACACACACACGAACACGGGAGCTGTTCCTAAGGGTATTTGCTCTGCCTTCCAACGGGCCGGTCTGGCTCCCAGAGCCTTCAGATGGGCCGTCAAAGAAAGGGGAACCCTCTCCATTTCCAAGAGTCCTCACCTCCCTACACATCTCCCCAGCTTCTGAAATATGCTTAAGGGGAGCTAAACACCAAACACATAAGCCCAGTGACGGCGCCTGGTGACTTTGGGACAAGTTAATCTCGGTCTCAGCGCGAAGCGTGTTGGACGAGTTTGAGTAGGCCGCGCACTCAGGCGCGGGTGCCCTCCAGCGGGTTTCCGACTCCTCCAGGTTCCCCCTGGCATAGAGACATTGGTACCCGCTGCTGCCCGCAGGGTGGGCGAGAGGAAAACGCGGCAGCCGGCAGGTGGGATCCCGTCTGCCAGCAGAACAGACCGATACAAAACATGCCACGGGATGCGCCCAAGGTCCTTGATCATCTAATCTTGGAGTTCGTGAATCTTTGCCCAGCCGAATAGAGTCCTTCCTTCCCAAAGCCTTACCCCGCAGACCTCACTGCAACTTGGGGGTGACTTTTTCCATCAGAATGGAAATGCGCGCTCTTCTTTTGAGTATGCAGGCATAAGGGGTTCAGAAAGAAGGCGCATGGTCTGGGGTTTGTCTGACGGCTCAGGTGGCCAGGGTGGAAATGGGGGCAGAGAATCGCAAAGGTCTTGGCTAGTCCAAGACTTGAGAAACAATCGTGGGCTTTCCAAGGTCGTCTCCGGGAGCTGGGGCTCAGAAACCTGCTGTAGAATGAAAGTTCGATTTTTAATAAAAGTCTTCCCCTTGCTTTTCGCAAAGAAAGCACCTAGTTTGGAGGAAAAGGGGAGTTTAATGGTTCCGACAAGAATTTGATATTTAAGAATTTGATATTAACTTAATATTTAATATTAAGACTATTTAAGAAAAATAAAATAAACGACACAGAGGACGCTGGATTGTCCCCAGTCGTTTCTGTTTTTATTTTCCATGACCTTGCGTCGCCTTAGCCCAATTTGGGATCTCTTGGCGTAGAGAACTTCCTGGATGCTGAGCGTCCCAGAAAAGATAAACAAGGAAGGAAAAATAAATAAATAAATAAATAAATAAAAATCAGGTTAGCTAAGGGAGAGTACAGGAGGGAAGGGGACAAAGCAGAGGAAGGAAAGGGGCTTCAAACAAATGGGCTCTTGGGGGTCCCTAGTCAGCCATGCGCTTTGTTGGTGTTGAAACAGTGGTAGTAAAAACACAGGCTACAATGTGATTATTGGGGAAGAGTGGGGGCCACTGTCCCCAGTCCTGAATTTATAGCCTTTACAAATCGATAGGCTGCGGTGAAAATTGGGGCGGGGAATGGACATTTTGCAGGGAGGGGCTCTTGGTGCTAATGGAATCTTCTAAGAACCCGGGAGGAAGTTCTGGGGGTTCCGGCCAAACCCGGTCTAGGGCCGGGTACTTTACCTATTAGTGGAATGAGAGGAACATCCCTGCAGGCCTCATGAGGGCCAGTAAGCCTAGGCTTGGGGTGCCTTCTCCCTTAGGAGAAGCCTTGACTTAGCGCGGATTTCGCAAATCGCCAGAGCCTCCGTTTCTTCTCCTTATTAAGGCTGGGCGAGGACTCGGTCCTACCTGGAGAGCGACTCTGCTTTCACCAGAACACAAGTCCCTTGGCTTATGCCGGGGTAGAACACAAGTTTTAAATCCCTTAGGAAGGAAGCATAGCACATTATTATCATTTTCTAGACCGCAATTTCGCGATTGCAGAGAGTTTCATGCTGATTTAATAGTTGAGAGAATTTTAGAAATCAGCGGAGTTGGGGGGACAGAAGCACGTGAAATTTGTTACAACTCAGCCCCTGAAGAGGTTGACTGATGGAGGGATGGAGGATGAAGTCTTTCCCCTTCAGCTCGAAACACCCGTCTGCCACCCTGTCTAGCCAACGGTTCCGAGGTGAAACGGCGGCGGGTAAACAGCTCGCAGACAGTCAGGCTTGTGGAAATAATTGCTTTATTCGGTGGACAAGACTGAAGTCCAAAGCCTCAGCATCAGTTCCAGCCAAAAGCCTCCTCCCCCCCCCCCCCCCGCCTTCCACAGACCCTTGTTTTTATCCCCCAGAATCAGGTACCACCCACTGGTGGAAGCAGAATCAGGTACCCACTCTAGGGTGGGGGCAGAATGCCAGGTCACACCCTAGGGTAGGGCACAATCACGGATCAGGTTAGGGTCCATAACATAATAATCCCCTAAAATATTTACATACACAACAAAATTAAGTCTAGAAGAGTCTAGAAGACTTGGAAGATTGAGAGTCAAGTTGAGGGCCAGAGGGGAGCCCCGATGGAGAGTTGATGTAGGGAGAGGCGGTGGTGAGCATCTCCTGGCACAATGCATCCTCTGGTGCTCTCCTTTGTGGACTCTGGGCATAGCGGTTGGTCTCACTCCTGCCTTTGCTCTTGGCTTAACTAACCCCCATAACGCAGAAGCCAGCGCTGAGAGGACGCTAGCTGGGCAGCAGGAGGCTGAGGCTCCCCGTGTACCCGGAATCCACTTGAGCCCTCTGGATCCAACATTCTTTCTGCTTCTGCGCCAGCGGCCTCCTCCGCACACCCCACTTAGCTTTAGCGCTTTAAGACAAATTTGCCCCGTTCCAGCTGAGCCGGGCGCAACCAGGGCCTCGGATTCACTCAGCGGCGAGAAGACACTGCTGATAGTTTTTAGGGCGCCAAACCTTGGCTTAGACGCACTACCGGAGGGTTACATTTTCTAGACATCAAGAGCTTCTGAGTTGCCTCCTGCCTGCTTTGGCCACATCCAGACCCAAATATCCTTGTCTGGACCGACCCTCCAGGCGTCCCTGCTCAGGGCCCCGCTCCAAGAACATTACAGCGATGAGTTCTTCCAGGGGACGAGGTCTCAGTTCGTTGTGACTCAGCTCCGGCTTCTTGCACAGCGCCAACCCACCCATCCCTGGACAGAGAACAGTTCAGAGGCTGGGAGCAGCGACCTCTGCAAACTCTGCTAGACAGCCTTCGTCCAGCCTGGGAAGCTGTTTTACACAATTTCCTGATTATCTACTCAAAGTCCGAGCTTGCAGTCTAGTTGGAGAAGATTAAGAATCCGAGGGATAATTAGGCAACATCGCCACGAGAAAGCAATAGCCTTGAAAGAAGAAACGGAAGGAATGGACCTTGCAGATCTATATAGAGCTTTTCTTCACCCACCAAAAGTAGACATATTCGTCTCCGGTGCACATGGGACATTTTTCAAGAGAGACCACGTGCTGGGTCACAAGATGTATCTCTATAAAATTAATAAAATATAAATCATATCAACTATTCTCTTAGACCACCAGGTTTTAAAAATGAAAATTTACTCACAAACAGAAAGGGGGTGACTCAAACACTTGGAAATCAAACAAAATACACAAAGGACTTTCTGAATGAAGAATGAATCATTAAAAATTAAAATCTGAAAAATAACTTAAGGATAGCAAAAGAGTAATATTCGAGGACAAGAGAATAGCTGTTGCTCTGTACAACTGAGTTGGGGGTTGAAGAGATCACAAAATTTAGATGGGGCTCTTAGGAACAAGGGGGTAGGGAAGGAAAACCAGCACTCATGTGTATGGAGGGTGTAGCACCATACCAAAAACCAAAAAAACAAACAAACCTACCATTAACAGTAGTATACTAAATAATCTGATCAAAGGGTCAGGTGGCAAGCACAGAGTTCAAGGTTCTACCTGGGTTTGTTCTCCAGCCTTGCATATGGTCCCTCACCCTCATCCCCCAGCATTGCCAGGTGGGAGCCCTGAGCACAGAACCACTAAGAAGCCCTGAGCATTTCTCTGTGTGGCCCCCAAACAAGCCATAAACAAGAAAAGGATTGGATGGACATTATGTTAAAAATAAATATAAAAGCAAGGATTCCAAGACAAATCTCTTTAATGCACTGCTCCTGTACTTACTGCAAACCCTGGGAGAAAAATCAAGCTGAAATAGATTTTATCTATCTGTAGAGAGAGTCAACATATTCTGGAATGAAACACCAGTCAGTGCCCAGCCAGCCAGTGTGAAGGAGCAGTGTCTTAGGTTGTGTTTGTGTGGAACACACCTCCACCGGACAGATGCTTCCAGAGTATCTCAGATACTCCCAGAGCTGTGGTTTCTTAGAGGTTTGATTAAAAAAAAAAAAAAAAAAAGACAACCCCCCCACCCAGAGGAGACAATTACTTAGCATGGTGTCTTTGCAGTCTAGGTGGTCAGGCTCAGTAAGGCTCAGGGATCAAGAGCACTGTTCTGAGAGTTCAGCCACTGGCTCCTGTCCCACTCATTCCTCAAATGCATGAATCCAATAAAAGGTAGAGAATGCAGAGAAACTGTTCATTCATGATCCTTAATCTTATGCTAGGGAACTACACTGGGCTCCAGAAATAGGGCAGTTGATCAGAATCTCAACAATCTACACTTAATAAATTAGTACAAGACACGGAATAATATGCAAAAATATGCAAAAGCCCACACAAAATAGAAATGTTTGTTTGTGGTTATACTCAGGGGTAATTCCTGATAGTTCTCAAGGATCCAAATGCAGTATAATCACTTATCCCCTCTGTACTGTCTCTCCTGTCTGGAAATAGAAGACTTTAAAAAGTCATCAAAAAGACTGGAAAATATAAGAACCAGAATTCAATGAATTTGTGGGCATTCAGTGTTTCTGGACCAGGCAGTTGCTTATTGGGATGAATGTGGGCTTGAAATATTACTTCTGTATCTTATCCATGAAAGAGCAGACCTCTAGTATAGGACTGTAGGGAAAGGCACTTGCCTTGCACAAGGCCAATTAGGTTTAATCCCTGGGATCCCAGACAGTCCCCTGAATATCTCCAAGGGTAATTCTTGAGTGTAGAGTAATAAATCACCCCTGAGCATTGCTGGGTGTGGCCCAAAAACTAACAAAAAAGAGAGAGAATTGATGAGAATAAAGGAAGGAAGAAAAGAAGGAAGGAGAGAAGAAAGGAAGGAAGGAAAGAAAAGCAGAAATATATTTATTACATTCTACTCAGCATTCATGTAAAAGGACTCTGAATATTGGGTGCATATTGGTTTAATCTTAAATATAGCTAAGATAATATAAACAACTCTGATTTTAAAAAATTATTGATGGGCCCGGAAAGATAGCACAGCAGCGTTTGCCTTGCAAGCAGCCGATCCAGGACCAAAGGTGGTTAGTTCGAATCTCGGTGTCCCATATGGTCCCCCGTGCCTGCCAGGAGCTATTTCTGAGCACACAGCCAGGAGTAACCCCTGAGCACTGCCGGGTGTGGCCCAAAACCCCCCCCCCCCAAAAATTATTGAAGAGTGTTGAGGTCTAGTGTTGTGTATGTAAACATTTCAATGGGATTATTATGTTACTGACCCTACCCTGATCCGTGATTGTGCCCTACCCTAGGGTTTGACCTGGCATTCTGCTCCCACCCTAGGGTGGTACCTGATTCTGCTCCCACCATTGGGTGGTACCTGATCCCACCATTGGGTGGCACCTGATTCTGGGGGATAAAAGCAAGGGTCTGTGGAAGGCGAGAGGCTTTTGGCAGGAACTGATGCTGAGGCTTTTGGCTTCAGTCTTGTCCTCCGAATAAAGCTGATATTTTCACAAGCCTGACTGCCTGCTAGCCTTTTACCGCCGCATTCACCTCAGAACCGCCGGCTGAACAGGATGGCCGTCGCGTGCTCCGAGCTGGAGGGAAAATACCTCATCCTTCATCCCTCCATCAGTCAACCCCATCAAGGACTGACTTGCAACAGTCTAGCCTCAGAAATCAGCTCGGTTGGAGCCAGCTGTGTTGCCTGTATTTTCAACTCCGTAAGATGCAGCCACTGAAAATAAAGTCTGCATCAGATAGCTAGAGGGTGAATGGGTTTTTCCAAGTGATTGCCGCAGTCACTACTAATGTCTGAGACTAGGAACAGAATTCTCCTTTTTTATACATGAAATAAAAATCATCAGGATGATAGAATTAAATTTAGCGTCAAACTGAGTTTAAGAGTCCCAACTTTCAGCCCTGCAGTTGAGGAACTGTGGCTATAGATACTCTGGGTGTATTGCTTAGAATTCTCTTAGGAAAGAGGGATCTAAATAATGCCCTGGCTCCCTAAAAGACACTAGATGATCAGGCAGGCAGCATCTCAGCTGCAAATGTCCTTGCTAGAAAGGTTAGAGACCTACAATGAGTCTTTCTGATGCATTTATCTCCGCTCACGTCCTGACAAGGTTTTCTACGCACGCTTCAAGTCCCTCGGTGTTAAAACTTGGTGCACTACAAAGAGCATCTTTGTGCGTCTTACTGCAGACTTTCAAAAATAAAACCTCTCAGGTTAATTATCTTCAGGTTAATTATATCAGATTGTTTTTTTCGCGCGGGTAATGTTGTGTGTGTGTGTGTGTGCGTGTGCGTGTGCGTGCGTGCGTGCGTGCGTGTGTGTGTGTGTGTGTGTGTGTTAAGACTAATGCACTTATTCACGGGCATACCTAAATTTCACTGTGGTGGACGAGGACGGGACTCAGTCTGTGTGAGTCACATTTTCTCCCTCTGCATCGTTAACCTCGGCTGAAGCCTAAACCAGTCCGACTGCCTTTGTTGGAGGAGAGGCAATTCTAGGAGGCTTAAATTCTATCAGAACAGCAGCCCTAGAACCCAGAAACACTGGCTGATCTCCGTGACCTTCGTGGCATCGGGCACTCTCCAACAAGCTCCCCGGCTCGGTTCTCTGCCTCCTCCCCAAACCTTTGAGCCCGCCGGGCTGCAGCCAAGGTCACAAGCGCTCCGCAGGACCCCGGAGCCCTTAGTGCGCGCAAACGGGCGAGGCGACTCTCCTGCGAATGGCTGCTTCTGAGCCCTGGACGCGCAGCTTCGCTCTGGCGCGGTTGGTTCCGTCCCTGAGCTCAGCGCAGCTCTGCCCGCCCAGGGGCGCGTAACCCACGGCCGCACTCCCGGTGGCAGCTTACCCCGCATTCGGGAGGCAGGCTTCCGAGTTTGGGAGGGGCCAGCTTTTTGTTTTATTTTATTTTATTTTATTTCATTTCATTTCATTTCATTTCATTTCATTTTATTTTATTTTATTTTATTATTTTTATTTATTTGCTGTTTGGGCCACACCGGCGAGGCTCAGGGGTTCCAACCGCTCCTGGCTCGGGGGACCCTCTGGGGACCCCGCGCATTCCGAGACTGTCCTGAGCCACCGTTTTCTTGGCAGAGAAAAGGGAGGCGCAGAAAGCTTCTGGGGCGCAACAGCGGATCTGTACTCGCAGCGCGTTTCGGCGGGCACGGGCTGCCCGCTCCCTCTCGCCTGCCTAGAAGAACCCGGGCCACCCACATCCCCACATCCCCACATCCCCAAATCCCCGGCGAGCTCGGTGGAGTCTAGACCTCCACCCCAGAGAGGGCTTCTGGCCTGCAGAGCCAAGGGGACCCCGGGGACCCCCACCTTTCGCGAGCCCTCCTCTCGCTGCGCCTCCCCTTCCCCGAGTGTCGTCCCAGGGCGAGCAGATGCACCCGTCGCGCCCGGAGGGAGACCCGAGCCGGTGCCCTGAGCGGCCGCCGGGAGGTCTAGCGCCAGGACTGCCCGGCCCCTAATCAGGGCCGTTATCAGCCGGCACTGGATGGCGCCGACCGGCTCCCCGATGCCCCAGCAGCGCGACAGGGGGTGGCTGGGTCTCGGCGCGCCGGCAGAGCGTTGGGAAAGCAGAGCTTCGGGCCCGCTGGACCCGGAGCTCCAGCCAGTCCCTGGCCCGAGTCATCCCTGCCCCAGAGCAGCCCGCACTCCCTGTGTGCGAGCTGGGAGCGCCTCACAGCACCTGTCCAAGCTCCTCTGCAGCTGGGGTGGCGTGTTAGGTTCCATTCCTAAATGAACTAAGCCTCGGGCACCTCCGATATTGCTCTAGAAGTATTGCACTAGTGCGAAGCATCTCTCCCCTTTTGGGGGAGCGATGTTTAAATGCGTAAGGGGACTTGAGAGTGAAGTCTAGTGACTTCTTAAGAGGCCCGAAGGTTGCATTCAGGATGGACTTGGCTCACGTTTCGCTTCCGTCGCTTCAGGTGTGACCTCTGGCCACTTCGCCTCCACTCTCTTCAGGCTTAGCTGCGATTACATGTGGCATGGAGGGCCACAGCAGATCGTTGTGCACATTGAATGACGTGATGCAGTACAACACTCAGCACAGAGTTAGCTTTCCTTTCCTTCAGCACATGCCATCTGCCGGTGTTATTATTTATGGCTCTTTTTCCCCCCTCCAAAGCTGTGGCTGTTGTGAAATATCCACCAATGAGGGCACTTGTCCTGATGCTGAGGATGCTTATGACCTTGCTGGCCGATGTACCTTGACAGCTGAATTCAGATCCAGAGATGCCCGGTGCTGGGGCAGTTTGCATCACCAGGCATCAATTTCCCTTTGCCAGTTTCCTCTTTCCACTCACAGCAGCACACTGCTTGATTGGTACCGCCCATCAAAGGTGAAAGTCCCCACAGCATAATTCCCTTCCTTCCTTCCTTCCTTCCTTCCTTCCTTCCTTCCTTCCTTCCTTCCTTCCTTCCTTCCTTCCTTCCTTCCTTCCTTCCTTCCTTCCTTCCTTCCTTTTCTTTCTTCCATTCTTTCTTCCTTCCTTTATTCCTTCCCTCCCTTTCTCCCTCTCGCCTTCTCTCCTTTTCTTTCTCCCTTCTTCCCTTTCTCCCTTTTTCTTCCTTTTCTATCTTCCTCTTTTTTCTTCCTTCCTTTCCTTCCTTCTTTCTTTCCTTCCTCTCTACTTTCTTTCTTCCTCTTTTTCTTCCTTCCTTTTTTCTTTCCTTCCTTCCTTCCTTCCTTCTTTCTTTCTTTCTTTCTTTCTTTCTTTCTTTCTTTCTTTCTTTCTTTCTTTCTTTCTTTCTTTCTTTCTTTTTCTCTTTTTCTTCTTTCTTCTCTTTCTTTTCTTTCTTTCTTTCTTTCCTCTTTCTTTCTTTCTTCTTCTTTCTTCCTTCCTTCCTTCTTCTTTCTTTCTTTCTTTCTTTCTTTCTTTCTTTCTTTCTTTCTTTCTTTCTTTCTTTTTCTTTCTTTCTTTCTTTCTTTCTTTCTTTCTTTCTTTCTTTCTTTCTTTCTTTCTTTCTTTCTTTCTTTCTTTCTTTCTTTCTTTCTTCTTTCTTTCTTTCTTTCTTTCTTTCTTCTTTCTTTCTTTCTTTCTTTCTTTCTTTCTTTCTTTCTTTCTTTCTTTTCTTTCTTTCTTTCTTTCTTTCTTCTTTCTTCTTTCTTTCTTTCTTTCTTTTCTTTCTTCTTTCTTTCTTTCTTTCTTCCTTCTTTCTTTCTTTTCTTTCTTCTTTCTTTCTTTCTCTCTCTTTATCTTTCTTTCTTTCTTCTTTCTCTCTCTCTCTCTTTCTTTCTTTCTTTTCTTTCTTTCCTTCTCTTTCTTTTTTCTTTCTTTCTTTCTTTCTTTCTTTCTTTCTTTCCTTTCTTCCTTTCTTTTCTTTCTTATTCTCTTTCTTTCTTTCTTTCTTTCTTCTTTCTTTTCTTTCTTTCTTTCTTCCTTCCTTCCTTCCTTCCTTTCTTCCTTCCTTTCTTCCTTCCTTCCTTTCTTTTTTTCTGATGGCTGCTAAAAGATCATCACACTCACAGCAAACCCATTATTGGTAGTGGTACTTTCCAAAAGGTGAAGTACAACAAACAAAGCAAGACTAACTATTATAGCGATTTTCTAAAAACGAGTGTCCACTAATGGCCCGCAAGCAGGATTTGCTGGGCATACAGCCCAATCTTTCTTAGTGCCCCCACTCTCCCAGAAGTCTAGACTTGCCTTTGAACATTCTTCCTCTGGCATGTAAAATAAATAGCTCAGAATAACATTTATTTTAATGCTTGTATGTAGCAAGTAGTAGCACCATTTTACCCATAAAACTCACATGCTACTTCTTTTACCCTCCCATTTGAGAAATTAAAGCACAGGGAAATTGTGCATTGTACTATAACTAATAGCTAGCAGGTTTGGACACATAGATTAAGAATCTTGTTTGCCTTTTATTCAAGTCCCTCTGATCACATCCCAAACACTTTTAGCCCATATTCATCTGCAACTCCAAAATATTTAATGAAAGGGATGAGTTTGTAGGAAAAGAAGCAACTAACTCAGGAAGTTGTCTGCTTCTGGAGACATAGGCTTCAAAGCTTGAAAGAGGTCTGAGGGCCCTACATGCCCAAGATTACTCACTGAACATAGCAACACATAATTTATTCTTGTAAAAATAAGTGTTGATTTTTGTGGACCATCATTATTAATATGTTCCACAACTACCCAGAGTGAAAACAAATAGAGGTCCAACTCTGTAGCAGGCACTTTTTTTTTTGGTTTGTCGACCACACCTGGTGACGCTCAGGGGTTACTCTGGCTATGTGCTCAGAAACCGCTCCTGGCTTGAGGGACCATATGGTACACCAAGGGATTGAACCATGGTCCGTCCTAGGCTAGTGCGCACAAGGCAGATGCCTTATCGCTTGCACCACTGCTCTGGCCCTGTAACAGGTACTTTATCTACATCTCCTCCTCCCCTGCTTCATGGGTGGGGAGGGAAAATTTCCAGTGAGGCAAATTATTTGAAAGAATTAACAGGACTAATAGAGATAACTAGATATTCTTTATATTTTAAAACCAAAATCAGATGCTCAGGGTGGCGATTTTCAATGTGTGGTCCACTAGGTACCTAATTTCAAAATTTGTGAAAAATTTATATGCTTCTTGAATCTAATATTTCCCAGTGACTGGACTCAAGGTTGGAGAGGCAGGAGTAGGAGGGAATGGGAAGGCATATGTATTTGAACCAAGAACCTAAAAGAAAGGGTCCTGATTACTTAATTCTCCTTCTGAAACTTCAACCTTCCTCTTAGCTACAATCAGGTTTGGATTTAACCAGAACAAAAAAAAAAAAAAAAAGGAAAAAGAACTTCTCATCTCATTTGAGAAATGACATATTGTTTTGAAAGCAAAATAAACAAAAAAGCAAGGTAATACAAAAAAGTATTCTTGTATTCAAACCTATAACTTTCCAAATTTTCCACACATTCAATATATTTCTTCTGAAAAACCAACCAAACAAACAAAACTGTGAATTGGAGAATAGAAAAATTGCTTGCAGACCCTCCCATTCATCCCACGTAACCACATGCCATCAGGGTCCTCCAGGAGATGAGCATCCTTAGCTTGCATGGCCAAAGAACAGGAACTCAAGCATTTCAGAATGTTTAAAAGCAAAAAGAATGATCCTTAATGATACTTTCTATCTTATGGTGAGGAGGTTGGAAATTGAAGCTTCGGTCACCATAAAATTGTTCATAAAATGATGCCTGACTTTGAATTAATTTCATTAAATACACATTTTCTCTATTTTGGAGGAGGAAAGCCTTATCATCCATCACTGGCTTCCAAATTAGAAATACGGGTTTCTGAGAATCAAACCTGGGTTGGCTGTGTAGAAAGCAAATGTGATAAAAGTAATAGTACCTCCTGTACATTACTCTGGTCTAACTTAGTGCTACTTTTTTTTTTTAATATAAATTTTTATTTTGATCATAGTGGCTTACATATTGTTGACAATAATATTTTAGGTACATATTTACATAAAATCAGGGGGATTCCCATCGTCAAATTGTCCTCCCTATACCCCCGTTTCTGTCCTACCTCCCTTTTCCTTTTCCCTCACCCCAGGGCAGGTAGAATATGTGGTCTCCTCTGTATCTAACCCACTACTTAGTAGACTTGCACCTGTTTGGTCTTGATGCCTCCCTTATTTCCCCCTCTAACTGGAGTCAGGACTAGCTAGTTCAAGTTGCATGGTTTTGTTTGAAGGAGAGAAAAGTAATAAACTGGGATAAGAGTTTAATACCCCAAAATTGGGCGGAGTCCCTCTAAAGGCTCTCATCATCAATTTGGGAGATGGAGAAAAAGAAGGTGAAACACTCCACTAGTACCAAAAGAAGTGTCAAATATCCAGTGAGGGCTCCAGCTATATTGATAAGCACCACACAGAGCCAACAAAACAAACAAACAAACAAATAGGAAAAAAAACAAAAACAAAAACAGACAAACAAAAATCACACCATGGTCTTGAATTGAGAAACATGGCATAGCACATAACGAAAGAGAAGAGAGGAAGAGAAAAAAAAAAAGTATAATTGGGGACTACACTTTCAATAATTACACCCAGAGGATTCGACCAAAATAGATTGGTAAATCAAAAATAGTAATAACAATAATAAATGAAGGTAATATATATATTTATATAAAAAGTAACCAAGGTTTTGCGCTTTTTGTATTTTTGTTTTTTCCCTTCTGCCCTGGCACAGTAAATATTGGGGTCATTCGAAAAAGAATTCACTTGGCCTAAGAGATATGGGGTTTCTCCATCCTTGGAGCATACTGTCATGGGATCAACTCTAGACATTGCTCAGGGTCCTTTACTTTCTCGTTGGTTTTTTTTTTTTTTTTTTTTTTGGTGTGTGGAGGACTTTTGCTCTGTGTTTAGAGGTCTCAGTATCTGCACAGATCCTGGGGTGGGACTTATGATGAAGTCAGTCTTTGTGGTTCTAGAGGTTCTGTTACCTCAGTGTCATTTTAGTCCATCTTCTGTGGTTGGTGATCTTGGTCTTTGCACTGAACCTAGGGTGGCGCCTAGGATAGTGTCTTACTTTGTGCTTCCAAAAAGCCCCATTCCGTTACTATTGTCTCTGCCGCACCTTTGGGACTGGGGATCATGATTATTGTGCAGGTCATAGTTCAAACCCTAAACTAGGGCTTTTTTATTGGGCCCGAGATGTATACAGTCTGGTCGTGGATCTAGCAGCCAGTCATCTGTAAATCCCAATCTTGGTTTTTGGACCTACCAAAGGGTGGCGAGACTTCTGTTTTTGTCTTGTCGTTAGTTGATAAGGTAGGCTAATCTCACTCTAAGGTCAAGCTGTTCGCATTTTCCTTGTTGTCAGGATATCATGTTAGAGCTGGGCCTTGTTGTTGGTCTCATCGTATTAAGGCCGTCCCGGATGGAGTTTGTTTCCTGGAGTTGTTGTGAAGAGCTGTGCCGTTTCTATGTTGGGGATCAAGGGTTCAAGGCTGGATGAATGGTATCTAATCACCTGAGGTCTAATTTGATTCCACATGACATATTTTCAAGGCAGGAGATATCCCTATATTTTAAACAACTATGAGTTCCTATCTCTAGTAGATAAGAGCTCTTTTTTTTTATATGTAATATTTCCCCTTTACTTAGTGTGCCTTTGCAGAGGGAAGTGGTGTTACATTATAATGTCTGTGTATTCGTGGGTGGACTGATGGGGTAACAGACACAGGTCACGTATCAAAAAACGAAGAGAGAAAAAAGAAAAAAAAAGAAAAAAAAGGGGGGGGTGGAATTAAAAATGTATGTGCTCACAAATATATATGTAGGATGAACATTCAAAAAAGATAAATAAATAAATTAAAAAAAAAAGAAATAAAGTGAGTTAGCAAAATTTTTAAGGGGCCAAAGTGGTGCAAAAGATTACCTTACATTTGGGGGAGGGCAGGTTAAGAGGTGGTGTATTACAGGTCTTATGCCTATGTTGGAAGTACAGTTTTCCCCATTGTCTTTTGAGTTTTTCTTGTGGTGTGTGGGTTCCCAGGCATCTTCCTAACCCACCCCCTGCCCTTCTTCAGATTGGTAAAAATTTGTAGCAGGGAGGTCTTGGAAGAGTTCTTGCATTGGGGAAACTTTTGGATCTAGGCCCGGTTTCAAGGAGTAGTCCGCGTTAGGGGGAGATGGCAGGGAGGGCCTCGCAGTGTGAGTCCACAGGGGGGTTGGCTGTCTTTTCTTTCAGGAGACGAGGTGTGGGTTTATCTGGGTGTCCTCTCGCCTGGGAGCTGGGTACTGGTTCGTTGGGTAGGGGGTCGATCTTGATGCCTAATAGAATAAGGACTGGGGGTGAAGAGTTTTAATATGGTGGGAGATCTGGATGGGATTGAGGGGTGAAGGGATAGTTGGATTTCCGGAGGGGGGAAAGGGGAAGGTATATGGGAAGGGTTTGAAGGGAGAGAAAAGAGAAAATAACTTCGAGAGAAAAGGGGGAGAGAAAGGGAAAAAAGTAATGCGCAGAATAGAAAAAAAAAGTAGTGAGAAGAGAGGAGAAAATGGCAAGGGAATGCTGGTTTGATTGAATGTGTTTGAAGAATAGAGCCTGTAGTTTAAGTCTGTACGTCTCAGGTACTGCTTCAGTGGTCTGACTGGTCTCGTGCTTCAATTCCTAAATGAAGGTATTACCTAGAGATAAAGTGTATGTTAAAGAGTTTTCTTGTGGCCATCTCGTAGTGCAAGCAAGGTATGGTATCCGTGTGGTATCACGAGTTGCCACCTTAGTTTGTTCGCCCTTTGTATCCAAGGGCACCTGTGGACAGAAAAGCTGAGAGGTTATTTAAAGTATAGTAAGATAAAGGCATTAAAAGGTAATGTTATGGTATGTTGCCATTGCAGTCCGTGATTTCCCTTGGTGTTCTATACTTGTGTTCCTGTATGCGTACTCTATTGTGGACCTTTGTTGTAGAAGTCTGATTACATACCTGTTCTCTCTATGCTGCCGTTTCTGTTGTTGCTGTTTTCTTTGTGGTATAATGTGTAGTCAAGAGTTTGCTTTGTTCCTTTTTCATGTATTTTGGACACTGTTCCCATATCTATGTTGACTATTACGGTGTTCGGAGTTTCTACCCTGTTGAACCCTGTTATTTGATTGTTAGGTATTAGTTGTGTATAAAATATGTGTTCTAGGTTTTTCAGAATAGTGCTACCATTCTGTGTTTATCTTTTGTCTTCTGACTTACTTCGTTTAACATAACATGATCTAGGTCCATCCACGTTGCTGCAAAGTCTGTGATTGTATCATTTCTGACTGCCATGTAATATTCCATTGTGTATATGTACCACATCTTAATGATCCATTCATCTGTTGTTGGACATCGAGGTTGGTTCCAAGATTTGGCTATTATACTGAGTGCTGCAATAAATAGTGGGGTGCATACATATTTTGGAATGAATGTCCTTCCATCTTGGGGGTATATGCCTAGAAGAGCAATTGCTGGGTCAAATGGCAGCTCAATTCTGAGTTCTTTGAGCACTCTCCAGACTGTTCTCCATAGATGTTGGACTAGGGGGCATTCCCACCAGCAGTGGATGAGAGTTCCTTTCATACCGCATCCTCGCCAACAAAGGTTGTTTCCATTATTTTTGATGTGAGCCAACCTCACTGGTGTAAGGTGGTATCTCATTGTTGTCTTGATTTGGATCTCCCTAATGATGAGTGAAGGTGAGCATGTTTTCATGTGTTTGTTGGCCATCCTTCTGTCTTCCTCAGAGAAGTGTCTATTCATTTCATCTCCCCATTTTTTTATGGCATTATTTGGCTTTGAGGGGCTCAGCTTTCTGAGTGCTTTGTATGTTCTAGATATCAGCCCTTTATCTGATATGTCAAGTGAAAAGATTTTTTCCCATTCTGTTAGCTGTCTTCTTGCATTAAGTAGGGTTTCTTTTGCCATGCAGAATCTTTTTAGTTTAATATAGTCCCAGTTGTTTATATTTGATGCTAACGTTCTTGCCATTGGTGCTCCGTTCTCAAAGACCTTTTTGATATATAGGTCTTCGAGTGTTCTGCCTATTTTATTCTCGATAAACTTTATAGATTCAGGTCTGATTTCAAGGTCTTTGATCCATTTTGAGTTTACTTTTGTATAAGGAGTGAGATATGGGTCAATTTTCACTTTCGTACATGTGGTTTTCCAGTTGTACCAACACCATTTGTTGAATAGGCTTTCTTTGTACCATTTCAGGTTCTTGCCTCTTTTATCAAATATTAGTTGGCTGTATATCTGGGGGTTTATGTCTGGGAATTCTGTTCTGATCCACTGGTCTGAGGTCCTGTCTCTGTTCCAGTACCATGCTGTTTTAATTACTATGGCTTTATAGTATAGTTTCACGTTAGGTAAGAAGATGCCTCCCAGCTTCTTATTTTTCAGTATGTGTTTGGCTATCCTGGGTCTTTTGTGGTTCCAGATGAATTTTGTGATTGATTGTTCTATTTCTTTAAAGAATTGTGTCTGGATTTAAATAGGGATTGCATTAAATCTATATAGAAGTTTGGGTAAGATAGTCATTTTGACTATGTTAATTCTACCTATTCATATTTTGGAGGAGGAAAGCCTTATCATCCATCACTGGCTTCCAAATTAGAAATACGGGTTTCTGAGAATCAAACCTGGGTTGGCTGTGTAGAAAGCAAATGTGATAAAAGTAATAGTACCTCCTGTACATTACTCTGGTCTAACTTGGTGCTACTTTTTTTTTTTTTTTTTGGTTTTAGGTCACACCTGGCAGCCCTCAGGGGGTTACTCTTGGCTCTATGCTCAGAAATCGCTCCTGGCAGGCTCAGGGGACCACATGGGATGCCGGGATTTGAACCACCTAACTTCTGCATACAAGGCAACACCTTACCTCCATGCTATCTCTCCAGCCCCAAATTAGTGCAACTTTTGAAGTAGCTTTTTCCTTGGGACAACAACCAGCTTGGCATCAGGTCTAATGACTATGTTCTTTATTACTTGAAGCTATTATGAATTGTTCTCCATCAGTAGCACCTATAGTTAGAGTCCAAGAAGGAAATGTCTTTTCATATCATTTTGCCTGTATCGTGAATCTTGAATCATGATCAAAGCACTGAGGTACACTGCTTGTCTTAACCAAATTAGGACTTTGAGGGTAATGGAAGTCCTCCCACACCATGTGACTGAGACCAGGCCAAGGGTAACTTCAATAAGTTCAAATGAGATTAGTATTGGCCAGACTTGAACTTGAGAAATTCGAGAAACCTTGCTTATGAGGATTTCTTTTCTTTGTTTTGGAAAACCTGGGTTGTGTTTTCTGAATGAAGCTTTGCAGGGCCCAATTTGTTTCAGCTGTCACCTGTTTTTGCCCAGTTCAAGAGTGAGAATGGTTTTTACAGTTTCAAACGGTTGAAAAACATAAAAAGAAAATAATGTGTAACACTTTATAGATAACAGATTATAAATGCCATTCAAATTTCAGATTCCACAAATAATGTTTCATTGCAGGGATTGGCAAAGTATTTCTAAAAAGGGCCAGATAGTAAATATTTAGGCTTCACAGTTCCTGTCACAATTATCCAGCGCCGTCATTGTAACATAAAAGCAGCCACAGAGAACATGGTAACAGATTAAATGGCTGTAAACTGATAAAATTGTGTTCATAGATACTGCAATTTGAATTCTGTCTAATTTCTACATGTCATAAAAAGTTACTCTCCTTTTACTGATTTTTAACCATTTAAAAACAGAAAGACAATGCCTGACTTTAGGATGTTTTGCATCCATGAGTGACCAGATCTGGCCTACAAGACTGGCTTGGTAGACCCCTATTTTATTGGCTGCATTTGCAGGACATCACAGAGCTGAGCAGCTGTGACACAGACCACATGGCCTGCAAAGCCTGAAATTTCATAGCTGCTGCTCTAAGGAAAAGTTGCTGGCTCCTATGTTACAACAGTGCAGTCCTTCTCAGCTTTCATTTTCAGATGAGGCACTGAGGGGTCCTCGAAATCAGAATCATTGTAAAGATCGGCATTTCTATGAATTCTGAGGTAAAGAGTGCAGGAGACGTGGTCCTTCATTCTCTGTGCACCCTCTATTAAAAATCTCCAAGGATCCTCCTCCCCACTAGTCGAAATAGAATAATTTGTTGCTGGGGGATGGACAGTTATGTATTCATTAAGTAGATTATTTCCTTAGAATCCTTGTGGAAAACAATGATCTAGATGCCTTAAGCACGACTAAGTGACAATTATTGAGGTCTTGGTATTAGCCAAGATTGAAGTTGCTATTTAAATATTCAATTATTAATTGAATAAATAAAACTCATTAGCCACCTAAGTTATAGCAGTATCATTTATTTACTGACTAATTTTCGAGGAGAGGCTGTGGTATCTTGATTTCAAATGAATATAGTGATTTTGACTTACTTCTTGAAGCAAACTAGCATTCACCTTCATTTTTATAATTTCAGTTATTCATTTAGGATATGCCAGATTTTCTAAAATACAGATAAGTTTAAAGAGCAACAAGTGGGCTTTTAATTTATTTATAATGTGGTAGTAAAGTCAACTCTTTCTATAAATGGGATTACTAAACTCCTCAAGTTCTGATATTTTACTTGAGACACACCAAACAAGACTTACACTTGTCTTGGCTCAAGAATTACTCTGGCAGCCTTGGGTATCCATATAAGGTGCCAGAGAACCAACGTTGGGTTACGAGAATGTAAAGTAAGTTCTGTTTCCACTGATCTATTGCCCAAGTCCCTAAACTGCTTCATTCTTGTCTCCTTTCTTCCACCCCCATTCTTTTGTCTTCCTGAAAGTCATCTGTCTTGAATTTTGGATTATTTTTCACTTTTACAAATCCTCAAGTTATTAATATTAAAAAGTTTAGCTTCATAAATTTTTATAAGCTAAGAATAGAGAGGCTTTCTTTAACATGCATAGTTTATTTTTTTTTATTTTGTTTTATCTAGGGGTCACACTGAAGGACTACTCCTGGCTTTGTGATTGGCATCATTCTTGGCATTGTTCAGAGAGCTGTAGAATGCCAGATAACTAACCAGGGCCTTCCACATACAAAATACACACTCCAGTGTATTAAAGTATTTTTTTGGTGCCAGGCAGGGACTTGAGGTGTGCAGATAGTGAATCAAAACTCTGGAACTGAAGAGCCCGGAGCATAATGTGCCTTGCATGTAGCTAACCAGGGTTTGTCCCTGGCACCACATATGGTCCCCCTGAGCTAGAAGTGGTCCCTGAGTGTAGAACTAAAAGTTAACCAAAAAAACCACGATCATTGCTAGGAGTGACCTAAAACAAAGATGATAGCAACAACAACAAAAACCCAGGACCAAGATAAAAACAATCAAACGAACACACAACCTCTGAGGCTGGATCAGAAAATAGCCAATGGGGAGTCCTGAACAGCAGGGACAAAGAGGCTTGTCCCATAGCAGGTGGGGAATCTGAACTGAAGTGCTTGAATCAAGATTCAAGCAGCATTTGCGACACGGCAGGCCTCCTGAGTGGACCATTACCTTTCTACTATTTTTACGATGCAAACAGCCTTAATAACCTCAAACTTCCTGTGTTCTGGCTTTTATAAATCAGGCTGCCAGTACTGTCTGCTTCTTCTGGGAGAGGGAGAATTTACAGGAGAATGAAGAGACTAGTGGGCATGACCACTCCTAAAAGACTCCAGAGAAGGGGCCAGAGTGGTGGCACAGAGGTAGGGCACTTTGCCTTGCACTTGGCTGACCTAGGATGGACAGTAGTTTCATCTCCCGGCATCCCATATACTCCCCGAAGCTAGGAGTGATTTCTGAGCACATAGCCAGGAATAACTTCTGAGCATCATCGGATGCGGCCCAACTCCCACCCCCAAAAAACAAAAAAACAAAAAAACAGAAAAAAAAGAAAACAACTCCAGAGAAGTCTTAGACTTGGGGGAACTACTAATCTAATATTTAAACTATATTTTAGTTGCTTTATATTGGACTTTTAGGCCCTGATGCAAATGAGTATTTGCATTTCTATTTAATGGTTGCTTTTATTAATGTTTTTTGTTTCTTTGTGGGGATGGGGCAAACCCAGTAGTGCTCGGGCTTACTACTGCATCTGCATTTAGGAATCAATCCTAGTAGTATGCAGGGGAGTTATATAAAATGCTGGGATTGAACCCAGAATGTGCGCAAAACAAGTGATTTATGCACTGCAATTCAATTTACATTTAAATTGGTAGATTCCCCCCCCCACAGGAAAACAGAGAGCAAGTAAATTAAATTAATAGCAAAAGTATTTGGAAGAAATATCTTGAGTGTCTTCAAATAAAAAACACCCCAAAAGGTATCAAGAGGGGGAGTATCTCTTTTTAAATTTGTTGGGGGACATACCTACCTGTACTAGGGGCTTACTTCTGGCTCTGCACACAGGGATCATTCTTTTTTTTTTTAATTTTTATTTTTAATTTTAATTATGACAACAAAGATGCAAAGAAAGAGGACAGGGTAAAGTTACAGTGGAAGTACAATCACCCATAAACAGAATTCTCAATAGTCCCATCGATGATATCCCAGCCTTGAACTTTCAGCCAAAGAACATTAAAAAAAACAAAACTGAACCCATGTACAATACAATTACTTTGTCCATCAAATCCCCAGTTGTAGTACATACTATTTCTTAGCAGCACACAATATAATCTAAAGACATTAGACTTATGTAACTCCTTAAACATTGAGGGCAAAGTACATTTATCTATAGTTCCATGCACATGCTTACTAGTTTAAGTTAACCTCAAAAGTTTTAGTGGGTTGTTTTTCTTAAGGATTGGAGTCAAGGGAACATAGTAAAAAAATGGTGTTAGAGTGGCATTTGTTTGCATAGGCCCACCAAAATATAAGGGACATGGAAAGAAAAATTATGGTCTAAATACAAGGAAACCCTACCCCTGAAGTTTCCTGGCACAGGACTGACTCTAGGCTCCAGGCAAACTAGTTTGTCCAATCCAAGTCATCATCTGTAGTGGCAACACATCTCCATTCCTCACATAGTCTCTGTTGTTGGTATCAAAGATTAAAGATCCTGTATTAAAGATCCTGGAGTCTGCATCTCCCATATTGCAGTCAGGATGGTGCAGAGCATCCTCTCGTTTCACCTCACACTTAAGGGACACTAGAGAGAACCATGTCCTGTAGAGCAGGTCATTGTTGCTGTCAAGTCTTCTCAGTGGAGACGGAAGTCTCTTTATAAGAGGTCGATGTCAGACCCTTGGTAGTGTCTTTCCTGGTAGAGGACTGCTTCCCGCTGTAGCTATAAAAGACCTT
Organism: Suncus etruscus; assembly: GCF_024139225.1. Taxonomy (NCBI): domain Eukaryota; kingdom Metazoa; phylum Chordata; class Mammalia; order Eulipotyphla; family Soricidae; genus Suncus; species Suncus etruscus. The sequence goes on along the minus strand of NC_064857.1, from coordinate 112,064,172 downwards.
GGATGTTTTGTAGATAGCTTGCCTAGTTCCGGCGTGAATGGAGGATGCCCATTCTTCTGAGGCCTGTGCCAGGTCATTATATCAATGTTCAGGGTATAAGGTACATTGTACTGAGATTTATTAGATAAGAACTTATCTGTATGTATAGTGTTTTCCCATTTTAATGTGTCTATGCAAACAAGGATCAATGCCATGAAGCGTTATCGGCCCATCTGGAGGCAATAGGAACAAGACCAGCAATTTCCATGACATAGTTCAATCATAGGCATTAAACTGAGGGACAGTTCCACCAACAATCCTTACTGAACAGCTTACAAAGAAGAGACAAGATGAAAATTGGATAGGAACATCATGGTAGAAGAATATATAGAGAGTTACAGCTGTTAAAGAATATACACATAAAATATTCAAAAGATATATGTGTTCAATATGTGTTCATCTTATGTCCTTCTAAATAGTTCTGGGATTGTTAGATCCACTGTATGTCTTTGGTATGAGATTAGAACTGTGTGTTACTGAAGTTAAGAAGGGTAAATCTGGGGTACTAATGGTGGGAGGAGTATATGTTCACGCGGTTTGCAACATGTAGACTGGTATGAAATTGCCAGTGACAGCCTGAGTATAACTGAACAGCTATCTGCCACCCCCCAGACCAAACTCCACCTCCTAAGCCAATCTCTGGAGCCGGCCTGGGAGTGGGGAAAACCCAGGGTGCCCCATCAGGTCCTCCCAGGAGGATCCGGAGATCCGGAGGAAAGGGGAAGAGGGGGGTCGGGTGACCCAGGTCCGGGCCCCCCTACCCTAGGCCGGGCCAAGGGGCCCCAGGCACATATGGAGGTCTGCCAGGAGCCAGCCCGTGCCAGCTGAAAATCCTGCTCCAGGAAGGGAGGAAGGCCCTCCCAGGCCCCAAGGGCAGGATTTCAAGCCTCACCCTAGGCCAATGTCTGGAGCCGGCCTGGGAGTGGGGAAAACCCAGGGTGCCCCATCAGGTCCTCCCAAGAACCCACCTGGAGATCCGGAGGAAAGGGGGAGAGGGGGGTTGGGTGACCCAGGTCCGGGCCCCCTTACCCTAGGCTGGGCCAAGGGGCCCCAGGCACATATGGAGGTCTGCCAGGAGCCAGCCCGTGCCAGCTGAAAATCCTGCTCCAGGCACAGGGATCATTCTTAATAGTGCTCAGGTAACCTTATGGGGGTCCCAGAGATTGAATCTGAGCTAGCCCTGTGCAAGGAAGGTACGCACCTTTTATGTTCCACTATCTCCCCACACTTTGTCTTTCATTATTTTTTGTTTGTTTTTGTGTCACTCCTGGTGGCACTCAGGGGTTGCTCCTGGCTCTGACTTCAGCAATCACTCCTGGCAGACTTGGGGAATTATATGAAATGTTGAGGTTGAAACTGGGTTGCCTCAGTAAGGCAAACATCCTACCCACTGTGCTATCACTACAGCCCATTTTACAATCTTGACTTGATGGTTACCCTAATAGCTGAAGGCAGAAAAACTATCCTTTCAGCTTAAAACACTTCAGAATAAAAGAAAGGTGAAAACTAAGATCCCCTTGGAACTCTTAAAATAAAGTATGTGCATTTGCTGAGAACACAGGCTGGTACTCTATTCTCTCTCTCTCTCTCTCTCTCTCTCTCTCTCTCTCTCCTTTTTTGACACTGAGGTTTGTACTATTGTTAATGAGGGAGCATTAGGCATGTCACTTGATCATATTTCAGCAAAAAGTCGTTGCCAGTGCAAAGTGATCAGTTCCAATATCACGTTCATAGTAGACCCTTCTTACTCTAACTGCACTCTGCTTTCTGTATTAAGTTTCCTACCATGGACTGGTCTTCCTAATTCTCCCTATTATCTCTGGATACCCCCCACACTGTCTATTAATTTCCTTATATCCCAAAGATGACTGAGATTATTCAATGTTTATCCCTCTTCCTCTGGCTCATTTCATTCACCATAATAATATCCATGTCTAGGGGTTGGAGTGGTAGTGCAGTGGTAGGAAGTTTGCCTTGCATGCTGCTGACCCAGGATGGACCTGGATTCAATCTCTGGCATCGCATATGTTCCCCTGACCCAGGAATGATTTCTGAGCACATAGCCAGGAGTAACCCCTGAGTGTCACCAGGTGTGGTCCAAAAACCAAACAAAAAAATTATGTCTAAGCAAATTTCTTAATGTCCATTTCTTCAATATCATTATTGGTGTATAAGAAGGCCATTGATTTTTATGTGTTAATTTTGTAGCCTGCCACTTTGCTATTTGAATCTATTGTGTCTAGAAGCTTTTTGGTAGAGTCTTTAGGGTTTTCTAAGGATAGTAACATGCCATCTGCAAACATTCAAAGCTTGAGTCTTCCATTCCTATCTGGATGCCCTTGATATATTTTTTTTTTGCCTAATTGGTATGGTAAGAGCTTCCAGAACTATGTTGAATAGGAGTGGTGACAGGGGCAGCTTTATCTTGTACCAAATTTTAGAGGAAAGAATTTTAGTTTATCTCCATTAGGAATATTTACCATTGCCTTGACTACATTGAGAAAACTTCTTTCATTCCCATCTTTATGAGTATTTATCAAGAATGGTTGTTGAACCTTGCTGAATGCTTCCTCTGCATCTATTGATATGATTATGTGGTTTTAATTTTTTTTGTTGATATGATATCTTGTGTTAATAGATTTATGTATGTTAAATCATCCTTGCATTCCTGGAATTAAACTTACTTGATAATGGTGAATGATCTTCTTGATGAGGCATTGGATCCTATTTGCCAGAATTTTGTTGAGGAACTTTGCATCTTTGTTCATCAGAGATGTTGGTCTCTTTTTTCTTTCTTTTCTTCTTTATTTCTTCTTCTTCTTTTTCTTTTTCTTCTTCTTCTTCTTCTTCTTCTTCTTCTTCTTCTTCTTCTTCTTCTTCTTCTTCTTCTTCTTCTTCTTCTTCTTCTTCTTCTTCTTCTTCTACTTCTTCTTCTTCTTCTTCTTCTTCTTCTCCTTCTTCTTCTTCTTCTTCTTCTTCTTCTTCTTCTTCTTCTTCTTCTTCTTCTTCTTCTTCTTCTTCTTCTTCTTCTTCTTCTTCTTCTTCTTCTTCTTCTTCCTCCTCCTATTTTTTTCACAGCATCTCTATCTGGTTTTGGTATCATGGTGGTGTTAGTTTCATTAAAATTATTTGGGGACCAAAGAGATAGCATGGAGGTAAGGTGTTTACCTTGCATGCAGAAGGACGGTGGTTTGAATCCTGGCATTCCATATGGTCCCCTGAGCCTGAACCTGCCAGGAGCAATTTCTGAGTGTAGAGCCAGGAGTAACCTCTGAGCACTGAGTGTGACACAAAAAATAAAAAAGAACAAAAAGAACAAAAACAATAGAAAAAACTATTTGGGAATTTTTGTGCTCCTTCAATTTCCTGAAATAGCCTGAAAAGGATTAGTAGTAGTTCTTGGAAGGTTAGAAAGAATTTGTTAGTGAATCTATATGAGCCTGGGCTTTTGTTTTTTGGGAAGACTTTTGATGATCATTTTAATTTCCTCAGTAGTAATGTGTCTGTTTAGATATGCTAGATCATCTTGGTTTAACCAAGGAAGATTAAAAGAGTCCAAGAATTTACCCATTTCTTTCAGGTTCTCATGTTTTCTAATGAGTTTCTCAAAGTAGTCTCTGATTACCCTTTGAATCTCTAGTATCTGTAGTGATTTCCCCCTTTTTATTTCTAATCTGATTGATTAAGTTTCTCTCTCTACCTTACTTTATGAGTTTTGCTAGTGGTTTATCAATCTTGTTCATTTTTTTCAAAGAACCAGTTTTACTTTCATTGACCTTTTGGATTGTTTTTGGATTTCTACTATATTTTTATGCTCTAAGCTTTGTTATTTCCTTTTGCCTAACCATTTTTGGTTCCATTTGTTGATCATTTTCTAATTTCTTAAGCTGTTTCATTAAGCTATTTATATAGACACCTTCCTCCTTCCTGATGTGTGCTTGCAAAGCTATAAATTTTCCTCTTAGTACCATTTTTGCTGTGTCCCATAAATTCTGATTATTTGTGTCTTCATTTGCATTTGTTTTCAGAAATCATTTGATTTCCTCTTTGATTTCCTCTCTGACCCACTGGTTGTTAAGTAGTGAGCTGTTTACTTTCCAGGTATTAAAGTTTTTCTTCTGTGTTCTTTTGTAGTCCACTTCTAATTTTAGTGCATTGTGATCTGAGAAGGTAAACCGTATGATTTCTATCCTCTTGATTCTTTGATAGTATGTTTTATGGCTAGCATGTACTCTATCCTGGAGAATGACCCATGTTCATTGGAGAAGAATGTGCATTCAGTTTTCTGAATTGAGTCCTCTCTCTATATATCTATATCTATATACTAGCCACATTTTTCCCATTTCTCCTTTTTAGATATAGTATATTTCTGTTGAGTACAGTCTGATAGACTTATTAAAGGGTGACAGGGCAGTGTTGAGGTCTCCCACTATTATTATGCTGCTATCGATATCTTCCTTTAGCTTTATCAACAACTTTATTAAATTTTTTTCCGGCCTGTCATTGAGTGTGTATGTGTTTAGGAGTGTGGTTTCTTCCTGTTGAACATATCTCTTGATTATTATGAAATGCTCATCTTCGTTCCATATAACTTTTCTAAGTTTAAAGTTTGTGTCATCTAATATTAATATGGTCACTCCATCTTTCTTAAGGAAATTTTTTGCTTGGATGATTTTTCTCCAACCTTTGATTTTGAGTCTGTTTGTTCTGACTATTCAGATGTGTTTTTCTAGGTAGTAGAATGTTGGATTCAGCTTTTTTATTCATTTTGCCACTCTGTGTAGTTAGTTCATTGACATTGAGAGAAATAATTGTCATGGGATTTACTGTCATCTTTATGTAGGACTTTGGTGTTTCTTTATCTGTCTTGTCCTAAAGTAAACCTTTCAGTTTTTCTTTCAAGGCTGGTTTTGAGTCTGTAAAGTTTCTGAGCTGTTGTATATTTGTGAAGCTATGTATGCTTCTTCAAACCTGAATTTGAGCCTGGCCTGATACAATATTCTTACCAAAGCATTCATGTCATTGCATTCTGTCACTATATTCCACCACTGCCTTCTGGACTTGAGAGTGTCTGGTGACAGATCGGCTGTAAAGATGCTCCTTTGAATGTAATTTTCCTTTTTGATCTCGCTGCTTTCAGTATTCTATTCCTATACATGGGATTCATAATTGTGACTAGCATGTGTATTGGGGTGCTTTTCTTTGGGTCTCTTTTAGTTGGTACTCTATGGGCATGCAGGATTTGGTTGCATGCATTCTTTAACTCTGGAAGTTTTTCTGCAATGATGCCCTTGACTGATGATTTTTCCTGGAAAATTTCTTCCTGGGTCTCTGAGACTACAATAATTAAGTTGTTTCTGTTTTGTTTAACAAAGAGTTCTATTTTTGTCTGTTCTCATTCTTTAAGAATTTTTTTCCATTATCTGATCATTTGCTTTAAGACTCTTTTCCAATCTCTTCTGCTATATGGAGTTGTTATGTATCTCATCTTCCAGCTCACTGATTCTGTCTTCAGCTACTGTTAAAGAGGCTTTTCATGAGGTGTTCATTTTGTCTACTGAGTTTTTAATTCCTGTTATTTCAGTTTGGATTTTTTTCTTATTTCTTTCTTGATGTCCCCTTGATTCTTATTTGTAGTTCGTTCAGCTAGATCCATGCTTTCTTTGATTTTTGTTGAGATTTTCCATATTTCTTCTCTAAACTCCTTATCTAAGAGAATAAATAGGTGGTTGACACTTTTTTTTTTTGGTCATTAGAGCTGCCATCTTCATTCTCTATGTATGGTATTGGCCTGAGTTTTTCCCCCATTATTACACTTATAGTGTGGTGTTTCTTTGTGTTGTGCCTGGGTTCATTGGCTAGAAGATGTGTGTGGCCATGAATTGGAGAGGCCATGCTCCTCTGTCTCACTTTGTGGGTGAAGATGATTCACCTTTGCTGATATGACCTCAGAAGATCTTTCCTGCTCTACCTCAAGATCTTTTCTGGATGGGGTGTTTATGTCTGCCTCATGAAGCAGAGTAGATACCTTTTACAATGTGTCCTGTTTGCAAAGCATAGGGCAAGAATCCACCCCAGAATTCCTACTTAAATCATTGGAAACAGGTAGGAGTGACATCTAGGAATTTCTGGGGTAACCTCATTCTAGGAAACTGACACAGAAAGAAACTAACCCAAACCAACATACCATTGAACAGCAATCTGGTCCCAGTGGGATTCTCTTGTTTCTAGATTCCAAACAGAACCAGCCAACCAAACAATTAATCAATTGTTCTATCAATCTTTATCTTTCTGCCTGTCTATCTATCTGTATGTCTGTCTATCCCACTAATCTATCTATATACCTATCTACCTATCTCTCTCTTTCTCTCATAGGTATAGTAAGATCTCACCTATCACTATAGTAGGCTATCTCATCAAGGTATAGTAGGCTACCAATAGACTTATGTAAGTACAAACACCCCTCACTAGTAAAGAAAAATACATATTAAACACTTAGCACAATTTCTGACATTTCTAAAACTGTTCTTTTTTTTATATGCCTAAAAGTTTTTAATACATTATGGAATCATCACAACATAGAAACAGTACATTCTGTACAATAAAATTTTTATAATTACAAAAATATAATTGATTTTACTGAAAAAGTATTAAAGATTTTATTAATTAAATATTTTAATAATAAGTAATAATAATCAACAAAGTGTTTATTGAATTAACATTTACATCATAGAGAAGTTATAAAAACTCTGTAAGGAGTATAACGAGTATAATGTGGTATAAGCTCTTTTTTTAATATAATTTTTTATTTTGATCATAGTGGCTTACATATTATTGACAATAATATTTTAGGTACATATTAACATAATATCAGGGGGATTTCCATCACCGAATTATCCTCCCTACACCTCCATTCCCATCCTACCTCCCATATTCCTCCTCCCTCACCCCCGGGGCTGCTAGAATATGTGGTCCCCTCTGAGCCTAGGTTACTACTTAGTGGTCCTACACCTGTTTTGGTCTTGGTACCTCCCTTGTTTCCTCCTCTAACTGGGAGGCGGTACTAGATAATTCCACTTATGTGGTTTTGTTTGAAGAAGAGAAAAGTGATAAACTGGGGTAAAAATCAATTATGTCGGGCCGGAGAGATAGCATGGAGGTAAGGCATTTACCTTTCATGCAGAAGGTCATCAGTTTGAATCCCGGCATCCCATATGGTCCCCCGTGCATGCCAGGAGCAATTTCTGAGCACGGAGCCAGGAAAAACCCCTGAGCACTGCCAGGTGTGACCCAAAAACCACAAAAAAAAAATCAATTATGTCGAAAATGGGCAGAGTACTTCTAGAGGCTCTCATCATCGGTTTGAGAGACGAAGGGGAAAAAGACGGTGAAACACCTCAACAGTACAAAAAGAAGTGTCAAATAAAATATCCAGTGAGCACTCCAACAATAAAGATAGGCACCACATAAAAGCCATGAGATAAGTCTTGAGATAAAAAACATGGCATAGCACCTAAAGAAAAAGAAAAGAAGAAAATAAATAAATAAATAAATAAATGAAAATATAAATGGAGACAACAACTTGAGTAACCATACCAAAATGAAGAAATCGACAAAACCTAGATAGTTATAAAAAATTGTTTTGTGCCTTTTTTTTTCTTTTTCCTCCTGCACAGGCACAGAAATATTGGGGTCATTCGAAAAGGAATTCCCTTGGCCTAAGAGATACAGGGTTCCTCCACCCTTAGAGTATATTGTCATGGGATTAACTATAGACTCCGTTCGTGTTCATTTACTCTCCCCTTAGTGCTTTCGTGGTGTTTGGAAAACTTCTGTTTCATCCTGGGTGATAAAAATCAGATCTCTATATCTAGAGATCTCGGTATTTGCACAGGTCAAGGGGTGGAATTTATGATGAAGCTTTTCTTTGTGGTTCTAGAGGTTCTGTTCCCTCAGTGTCATTTTTTTAAATTTATTTAAACACATTAATTACATACATGATTGTGTTTGGGCTTCAGTCATGTAAAGGACACCACCCATCACCAGTGCAACATTCCCATCACCAATGTCCCAAGTCTCCCTTCGCCCCACCCGACCCCCGCCTGTACTCTAGACAGGGTCTCCATTTTCCTCATACATTCTCATTATTAGGACAGTTCAAAATGTAGTTATTTCCCTAACTAAACTCATCACTCTTTGTGGTGAGCTTCCTGAGGTGAGTTGGACCTTCCAGCTCTTTTCTCTTTTGTGTCTGAAAATTATTATTACAAGGGTGTCTTTCATTTTTCTTAAAACCCATAGATGAGTGAGACAATTCTGCGTTTTTCTCTCTCTCTCTGACTTATTTCACTCAGCATAATAGATTCCGTGTACATCCATGTATAGGAAAATTTCATGACTTCATCTCTCCTGACAGCTGCATAATATTCCATTGTGTATATGTACCACAGTTTCTTTAGCCATTTGTCTGTTGAAGGGCATCTTGGTTGTTTCCAGAGTCTTGCTATGGTAAATAGTGCTGCAATGAATATAGGTGTAAGGAAGGGGTTTTTGTATTGTATTTTTGTGTTCCTAGGGTATATTCCTAGGAGTGGTATAGCTGGATCGTATGGGAGCTCGATTTCCAGTTTTTGGAGGAATCTCCATATCGCTTTCCATAAAGGTTGAACTAGACGGCATTCCACCAGCAGTGGATAAGAGTTCCTTTCTCTCCACATCCGCGCCAACACTGTTTATTCTCATTCTTTGTGATGTGTGCCATTCTCTGGGGTGTGAGGTGGTATCTCATCGTTGTTTTGATTTGCATCTCCCTGATGATTAGGGATGTGGAACATTTTTTCAAGTGTATTTTGGCCATGTGTATTTCTTCTATGTCAAAGAGTCTGTTCATTTCTTCTCCCCATTTTTTGATGGGGTTAAATGTTTTTTTCTTGTAAAGTTCTGTCAGTGCCTTGTATATTTTGGAGATTAGCCCCTTATCTAGTGAGTATTGGGTGAATAGTTTCTCCCACTCAGTGGGTGGCTCTTGTATCCTGGGCACTATTTCCTTTGAGGTGCAGAAGCTTCTCAGCTTAATATATTCCCATCTGTTAATCTCTGCTTTCACTTGTTTGGAGAGTGCAGTTTCCTCCTTGAAGATGCCTCTAATGTCCTGGAGTGTTTTGCCTATGTGCTCTTCTATATATCTTATGGTTTTGGGGCTGATATCGAGGTCTTTAATCCATTTGGATTTTACCTTCGTACATGACGTTAGCTGGGGGTCTAAGTTCAATTTTTTTGCAAGTGGCTATCCAATTGTGCCAACACCACTTGTTGAAGAGGCTTTCCTTGCTCCATTTAGGATTTCCTGCGCCTTTATCAAAAATTAGGTGGTTGTATGTCTGGGGAACATTTTCTGAGTATTCAAGCCTATTCCACTAATCTGAGGATCTATCCTTATTCCAATACCATGCTGTTTTGATAACTGTTGCTTTGTAGTACAGTTTAAAGTTGGGGAAAGTAATTCCTCCCATATTCTTTTTCCCAATGATTGCTTTAGCTATTCGAGGGTGTTTATTGTTCCAAATGAATTTCAAAAGTGTCTGATCCACTTCTTTGAAAAACGTCATGGGTATCTTTAGAGGGATGGCATTAAATCTGTATAATGCCTTGGGGAGTATTGCCATTTTGATGATGTTAATCCTGCCAATCCATGAGCAGGGTATGCGTTTCCATTTCTGTGTGTCCTCTCTTATTTCTTGGAGCAGAGTTTTATAGTTTTCTTTGTATAGATCCTTCACATATTTAGTCAAGTTGATTCCAAGATATTTGAGTTTGTGTGGCACTATTGTGAATGGGGTTGTTTTCTTAATGTCCATTTCATCCTTATTACTATTGGTGTATAGAAAGGCCATTGATTTTTGTGTGTAAATTTTGTAGCCTGCCACCTTGCTATATGAGTCTATTGTTTCTAGAAGCTTTTTGATAGAGTCCTTAGGGTTTTCTAAGTAGAGTATCATGTCATCTGCAAACAGTGAGAGCTTGACTTCTTCCTTTCCTATCTGGATTCCCTTGATATCCTTTTCTTGCCTAATCGCTATAGCAAGTACTTCCAGTGCTATGTTGAATAGGAGTGGTGAGAGAGGACAGCCTTGTCTTGTGCCAGAATTTAGAGGGAAGGCTTTCAGTTTTTCTCCATTGAGGATAACGTTTGCCACTGGCTTGTGGTAGATGGCCTTCACTATATTGAGAAAGGTTCCCTCCATTCCCATCTTGCTGAGAGTTTTGATCAAGAATAGATTTTGGACCTTATCAAATGCTTTTTCTGCATCTATTGATATGATCATGTGGTTTTTATTTTTCTTGTTATTGATGTTGTGTATTATGTTGATAGATTTATGGATGTTAAACCAGCCTTGCATTCCTGGGATGAAACCTACTTGATCGTAGTGGATGATCTTTTTAACGAGGCATTGAATCCTATTTGCCAGGATTTTGTTGAGTATCTTTGCATCTGCATTCATCAGTGATATTGGTCTGTAATTTTCTTTTTTGGTAGCGTCTCTGTCTGGTTTAGGTATCAAGGTGATGTTGGCTTCATAAAAGCTATTTGGAAGTGTTTCTGTTTGTTCAATTTCATGAAAGAGTCTTGCCAAGATTGGCAGTAGTTCCTCTTGGAAAGTTTGATAGAATTCATTAGTGAATCCATCTGGACCTGGGCTTTTGTTTTTCGGCAGACATTTGATTACTGTTTTAATTTCATCAATGGTGATGGGGGTGTTTAGATATGCTACATCCTCTTCCTTCAACCGTGGAAGATTATAAGAGTCCAAGAATTTATCCATTTCTTCCAGGTTCTCATTTTTAGTGGTGTAGAGTTTTTCAAAGTAGTTTCTGATTACCCTTTGAATCTCTGTCATATCAGTAGTGATCTCTCCTTTTTCATTCCTGATACGAGTTATCAAGTTTCTCTCTCTCTCTTTCTTTGTTAGGTTTGCCAGTGGTCTATCAATCTTGTTTATTTTTTTAAAGAACCAACTTCTGCTTTCGTTGATCTTTCGGATTGTTTTTTGGGTTTCCAATTCGTTGATTTCTGCTTTCAGCTTTGTTATTTCCTTCTGTCTTCCTATTCTTGGGTCCTTTTGTTGAGCATTTTCTAGTTCTATTAGCTGTGTCATTATGCTACTCAGGTAAGCTCCTTCTTCCTTCCTGATGTGTGCTTGCAAAGCTATAAATTTTCCTCTCAGTACTGCTTTTGCTGTGTCCTATAAGTTCTGATAGTTTGTGTCTTTATTGTCATTTGTTTCCAGGAACCTTTTTATTTCCTCCTTGATTTCATCTTGGACCCACTGGTTATTGAGCATGAGGCTGTTTAACTTCCAGGTGTTAAAGTGTTTCTTCTGAGTCCCTTTGGAATTCACAAATAATTTCAGAGCCTTGTGGTCAGCGAAGGTAGTCTGCAAAATTTCTATCCTCTTGATCTTATGGAGGTATGTTTTATGTGCCAGCATGTAGTCTATCCTGGAGAATGTCCCATGTACATTGGAGAAGAATGTATATCCAAGTTTCTGGGGATGGAGTGTCCTATATATATCCACTAGGCCTCTTTCTTCCATTTCTCTCCTCAGGTCTAGTATATTCTTGTTGGGTTTCAGTATGGTTGACCTATCCAGTGTTGACATAGCCGTGTTAAGGTCCCCCACAATGATTCTTAAGTTGTTTCTGTTGATCTTATCATAGACTTCTATTTTCGTCTGTTCCCATTCTTTGACTAATTTTTCCATTGTCTGCTCATTTGCTTTAAGTTTTTTGTCCAATCTCTCCTGCTGTATGGAATTGTTATGTATCTCATCTTCCACAGCACCAAGTCTATTCTCAGCTTCTGATACCCTGTCCCAGAGCTTATCCATTTTGTCATTCACTTCGTTTACTGAGTTTTTCAGTCCTGTTAGTTGACATGTTATTTCAGTTTGGAGTTTTGTGATTTCTGTCTTCATATTTTCTTGGTTCTTATTAGTGTTCTGTTCAACTCGATCCATGGTTTCTTGGAGTCCGTTGAGCATCTTCCATATTGCTAGTCTAAAGTCCTTATCTGAGAGGTTGATTAGTTGGTTGGTCATTATCTGGTCCTCAGAATTGTCATCTTCATTCTCTATGTCTGATGCTGGCCTGCGTTGTTTCCCCATTGTCACACTTGTATTGTGGGTTTTTCTACGTGTTGTGGTGGTATTCATTGTCTATATGATGCAGGCAGCACACTCCTCTGGCTCCTCCCTTTCTGGATGGGCTGACTTGCTTCTAAGGCAGGAGAGTCCTCCGTGGATGAAGCCTCACACTGTGTCAAATCTTAGGCCCGAGCATGCAACAGAGAAGACAGTCCGGAGAGAAATGTTTGCTTCTGTGATATAGCGCCGTTCTTAGTGTGATTTTTCCTTCTTGTTGCAATGGAGTTCTTTCCTTAGAAAGAGTGCACAGCCGCGTAGTAAAGCGGAGCAGCCATGCTCCACTGGAGCCTCTTTTTGCCTTACTCACAAGAGTTTCATGCAAGAGAACAGTAGACAGACATCGACAGGTCACACTCACTGTTTTTCACAGTTGGGCCCCACTGGGTCGGTGTACTTTCGCGGATTTTTTCCACCTGGTGTCGCACACAGGGAGCCGGCTTTTGCAAAGCTTAGCCGGTTTTCATGCTCTGTAGTCCCTCCCTGAAAATGGCATCTGGGCGAGCGAGGTTTCTGGAGCCTCTTTTTGCCCCACTCGCAAGAGTTTCATGCAAGAGGACAGTAGACAGACATAGACAGGTCACACTCACAGTTTTTCACAGTTGGGCCCCACTGGGCTGGTGTACTTTCGCGGATTTTCCCCCCCTGGTGTCGCACACTGGGAGCTGGCTTTTGCAAAGCTTAGCCAGTTTTAATGCTCTGTAGTCCCTCCCTGAAAATGGCGTCTGGGCGAGCGAGGTTTCTGGAGCCTCTATTTGCCCCACTCGCAAGAGTTTCATGCAAGAGAACAGTAGACAGACATCGACAGGTCACACTCACAGTTTTTCACAGTTGGGCCCCACTGGGCCGGTGTACTTTCACGGAATTTCCCCGCCTGGTGTCGCACACAGGGAGCCGGCTTTTGCAAAGCTTAGCCGGTTTTCATGCTCTGTAGTCCCTCCCTGAAAATGGCCTCTGGGCGAGTGAGGTTTCTGGAGCCTCTTTTTGCCCCACTCGCAAGAGTTTCATGCAAGAGGACAGTAGACAGACATAGACAGGTCACACTCACAGTTTTTCACAGTTGGGCCCCACTGGGCCTGTGTACTTTCGCGGATTTTCCCCGCCTGGTGTTACACACAGGGAGCCGGCTTTTGCAAAGCTTAGCCGGTTTTCATGCTCTGTAGTCCCTCCCTGAAAATCGGAAATTTATTTCTAACTTACATTCTTCTCAGGGTAAGAGCTGGGCTTCTGTCATCTCTCCACCTTCAGGCTAAAGCTAGAAGTCCCCACCACTTATTTTATTTGATTTGTTTTTAGGCCACAATTGCTCCTGGCTCTCTGCTCAGGGGTTGCTGTTGGCAGTATTCAGGGGATTCTGTCCTCAGTGTCATATTAAATGTCTTCTGTGTTTGGTGGTCTTGGTCTTTGCACTAATCTTAGGATATAGCCTATGATAGCGTCTTTCGATGTGTTTCCAGAAGACCCATTCCGTTGCAATTGTCTCAGACGAACCTTTGGGACTGGAGATCATGGTTGTTGTGCAGGTGGTAGCTCAAACCCTAGACTAAGGCTTTTTTATTGGTCACAGGATACATACAGTCTGGTCATGATTCTATCAGCCAGTCATCTGTAAATCGCACTCTTGGCTTTTGGACTGACCAAAGGGTGACAAGTCTTCTGTTCTTAGCTTTTGCTGTCACTTTTTCATTAAAACTAGGAAGAACCATTTACATAGCAAACTGTTTTGTTTGTTTTGGAGCCATACCCTGCTGTGCTCAGGTTTACTCCTGGTTTTGCACTCAGGAATCATGCCTGGTGAATTTAGGGAACTATATGGATTGCCAAGGATTAAGCTAGGTCCGCTGCATGGAAAACAAGGGCCCTACACACTGTACTATTATTCAGTCCCTGAGATATTTAAATATATAATATTATAAATATATTATAATTATAGATATTATTAAAATTATAATTATAAACTATAAATACATAACATAAATATATAAATAAAAGATAGTTTTAAAATTGTTCATAATTGAGTTCCCATCATACAATGTACAACACCCTTTACCAATGCACATTTCCTACCACTGATGCCCCCAGTTATCCTTCCATTCCCTCTCATGCCCTTCCTCTGCACTCCCCCTTGCCTGGTTCTGTAGGCCTTTTCTTCCCTGTTTACCCTTCCTCTCTATTTTCCCTTTTTCCTTTAGACAGTGTCATTTCTTTTTTTTTTTTTTTTTTTGGTTTTTTTTGGGTCACACCCGGCAGTGCTCAGGGGTTATTCCTGGCTCCAGGCTCAGAAATTGCTCCTGGCAGGCACGGGAGACCATATGGGACACCGGGATTCGAACTGAGGACCTCCTGCATGAAAGGCAAACGCCTTACCTCCATGCTATCTCTCCGGCCCCGACAGTGTCATTTCTTTGGTCAACAGTTTATGGTTTGAATATTTGTGAGTTGAAGTATTTTTTCTCTCTACCAATCAGGCATGCTAATTAAAAAAAGATAAATGTAGAGATAGTACAATATCTTGTTTCTCCTCCAACCTTGCTCCAAGAATCTTCACAGTCCTGTAAAATTGTTTGAAATTGTCAATGAACTTTAGGAAGCCCAGGAGATGGTTCTGTAGCTAATGGTGCCTACCTTTTACAAGCCTGAGGCCTTGAGTCTACATTCACTTAGCCCACACTCACTTAGCATAGAACTGCAGCTCTGGTATCCCTTAATATCCCTGTGGCACCAAAATAGAGCATGTGGTTTTTGGAACAATACAGTTCAGTGTGTCCAGGCACTACAAATGAAGAAGAATGGTCTTGGTGAGCTGTGTGCAAGTACTACAACCAAAACAGTGTGTGCCCTGGTAAGCACTGCTAGCAAATATGAATTACAGCCAAGTGTTTATGATGCCAAGTCGACATAACAACAACTAAGGAAAGGAAAATGAACTTAAAAATTAAAATAAAGATTTAAGGAGGGCTTGGGTAACACCCAGTGATGCTGATGCCTATGGCTTACTCCTGAATCTTCATTCCAGAAGTACTCCAAGCAGTGTTCAGGAGAACATATGGGATGCTTGGGATCAAGTCATAGTTGGCGTCATGTAATGCAAATACCCTACACGTTATACTATAACACTGGCCCCTAAATTAAAGATTACTTTGTCACTACACAATATTCACTACTATAGAGCTCTTGGGGCTACTCAGGCAGACAACATCTTTTTCTGACTTCTCACACAGCAGTGCTCAAACTCCTTTCCTTCGTTCCTTCTTCCTTTTATTCTTCTTCTTTCCTGCTTGCCTTCCTTTCTTCTTCATTTTATTTTTTCTTCCTTCCTTTCTTCCTTCTCTTCTAATAGCAAGTGTTATTTATAATAGTTATCAAATGTTCACAATAGAAATGGAAATAAATCATCTGAAGGGGAAAGACCTACAATGATGGGATTAAGGATGAGGATCCCTGGACTTGATTCCATGGAAGGAGAAAGTCATGAACTGAGGAGAGAGGTGACTTCCAAACTGTAAGTAAATCTGACATGTGAAATGCATGGTTCACTCACAGTTTGTTTCTATACACTCCAATCTCCAATAGCTGTATCAGTGCATGGCTAAATTTCAGGATCACCTGGCCAGCTTATGTGAACTGAGAGCACAGACGAGCAGCTACAGCAACAGGTACTCCAACAGAGCAAAGTTATAGTTGACACCCAGCAACAGAAAGTAAAGGACAAACAACTATCAAGCCACTGGAAAAGGAGCTCAGCAAGGCCCAAGTGAGAGAGAGGCCATACACTGTTGGGCAGGAAGGCCTGGAGCTGGTTTCCTTCCTTGAGTCCTCATGACCTTCTTCTTTTACCTTTAGGGTCTCTTACAAACCACCCAGGATAAACAAGCAGCTTCAGGCCCAGTTCAATGACATAAAGAGTGAGTGACAGGCTACCAGAGAATGTGAGGCCACCTATGGGAGGAAAGAGCTGAGGCTAGGCAGGGAGCCCCTTCTGTTCTGGCTCCTTGGTCTTATGACAATCCTCCTCCACAGGAAATTTAGTTGAAAATGAAGTATACAAAAAGGGTGAGAATCCTCATCATTGGGAAATCCAAATCAAGACAACAGTGAAGTACCACCTTATACCAGTAAGGATGGCACATATCAAAAATAATGGGACCAAAAACTCTGAACTCCATAGGTACTGGGGTATAGCGAGGAGAAGTGATCAAATCAAGAAGAAAATGGGAAACACAAAATCTTGACTATCTTGACTATCCTTTATATCATAAATAAACTGGCAACAACGGAAACCACAGTTTAGAGCAAACATGTTCAATCAACCTCTCACTAGAAAGGCCTATAATAATGTTCTAATGTACTTATTCATAGAACCAGGTGCAGAATATGACTGGAATCCATGGACTCCTGCTGCAGTGCTTACTAACAATATGTTTTCATGCAATAATTTTATATGGTATAAAATAATTCTTCAGCTTCTTTCCACAGCGGTTCTTGGAAGTATAGGGTGAACATTATGACAATGTCTTGATAAAATACTTCAATTTACCCATTTCCTTTTGATTATGTCTTCTATTAGAACCTAAAGCATATAATCATTAAGACTACTGGAACAGATAACTGGGCACCACACACTTATGTTACAGATTCCACTCATTGAGTACATTTATGCAAATTACTATTATCTTTTTTCCTTTTTTATTTTCTTTCTCCTTTTCTTCTTTCTTCTCTCACTCTCTCTTTTTAAAAACCCTTCGACACCGTCCGCACAAACGGCTGCGTCCCGCCCCCACTGGGTTTCCCCTGCGAACGGCCGTGCCCCAACCCTGCTGGGTTTCTCTTGCCCCCTGAGGTTAGGGAAGCTCCGCCCACCCACACAGACTGCACGAACGGCCGCGCCCCGCCCCCACTGGGTTTCTCTTGCCCCCAGAGGGTAGGGAAGCTCTGCCCACCCACACCGACCGTGCAAATGGCCGCGCCCCGCCCCCACCGGGTTTCTCCTGCCTCCCAGCACTAGCTGACAACAATAGGGCAAAACAAGGAATCAGGCTACAGAAAGAGCACAGGAGGAGCCAAATCTCAGCAAGCTCAACCAACAGTACCTCAAGATCCACCCTCAGGGAGGGGACCCATTCCCACACCACAGGGGATCAAAACAGGCTGAAATTGGAAGGAACAGCACTCCAAAGCATACCAATAAACACAAAGAAATATGGGAAAATCAAAGAGAACCCTAACTTCTGAAGATACGGAGACAAACCCTAACAAGTTTTCAAGTCTGCCAAAACGCACAGATCCCTGGGAAGGCGACTTAAAAGCAGCAATGAGGAAGGAAATGCAAGAATTAATAGAAGAAATGAAAGAAACCTTAGCTACCGAGTATAAGAAATCTATGATGAACGAATCAGCCAAATTAAGGAAGAAATGTTAAAGAACATGAGAGAGTCCATACAAAAAGAAGTGAAGGAATTAAAAGACAAAGTAACAAGCCTTACTAGCAGAAACACAGAGTTGGAGAAACACATTGAATAACTCGAAAAAAAACTGCCAACAAAAAATGACCAAGAAACCAACAAAGAAATAAAAGGCAAAGCACTGGAAGGAAAAGTCCAGTACCTAATGAACAAGGACAAAAGAAACAATCTAAGAATCGTGGGTATGCCAGAAGGGGAGGAAATAGGGAAAGGGGAAGAACAGGTAGTCAGAGAGATAATAGCAGAGAACTTCCCCACCCTCTGGAAAGAAACTTCAATGCTAATCCAGGAAGTGAAAAGAGTCCCTAATAAAATAGACCCTAATAAACCAACACCAAGATATATAGTAAACCAAATGGCAAAAAAACAAAGAGAAAGAGGAACTTCTTAAAGCAATAAGAGAGAAAAAAACCTCAAGTACAAAGGTAGGGACATAAGAATCAAACCAGATTTCCCATTCGAAATAATTCAAGCAAGAAGACAGTGGAATGACATATTTAAACGACTGAATGAAAGAAACTTCCAACCTAGAGTCCAATACCCAGCAAAACTATCATTCATATGGTAGGACAGACTAAAAACATTCTCAAACAAGAACGAACTTGAACTATTTGTGCAAACAAAACCGATCCTAAACGACCTACTCAGAGATGAATAACACAATCCAAACCCCCGATTGTAACAAAAACCACCCTACACAACACAACTGCACAACAGTCCTCTCTCTCAATAATCTCCCTAAATGTTAATGGCCTAAACTCTCCAATTAAAAGACACATAGTAGAGAACTGGATTAGGAAAAATAAACCGGACTTCTGCTGTCTGCAAGAAACACACCTACAGCTACAGGATAAGTATAGGCTTAGAATAAAAGGATAGAAAGTAATTATTCAGGCCAATGGAAAACAAAAAAGAGCAGGGACAGCCATTCTTATATCAGACCAAATTGCATTCAACCTCAAGAAAGTGATCAGAGACAAAGAGGGTCACTACTTACTGATCAGGGGAACATTAGATCAAGAAACACTAACCCTGGTCAATATCTATGCACCTAATGTAGAGTCAGCAAAATATGTGAGGCAACTGCTCAGAAACCTGGAGAAACACATGAAGGGAAATGTGATAATAGTAGGGGACCTCAATACTCCACTATCACCACTGGATAGATCCACCAAACAGAAAAATAGCAAAGAAATAATAGCTCTGAATGAAATATTAGAAGATATAGGGCTAATAGACTTATATAGAGCCCTCCATCCCCAGAAAGCAGAATACACATTCTTCTCAAGCCCACATGGAACCTTCTCCAGAATAGATCATGTCTTAGGATACAAAGCCAACCTATATAAGACCACAAAGGTAAGGATCATTAGAAGTACCCTTTCAGATCACTATGCAACAGAGCTCAAAATTGAGGTCAAGAAGAAGAAATGGAGAAAAACTAATACCTGGAGATTAAACAACATGATGCTCAACAACAGCTGGATCAAAGAACAACTCAAGGAAGAAATAAAAAGATTCCTTGAGACAAATGATAATGAAGAGACAACATGTCAAAATTTATGGGACACAGCAAAAGCAGTAATTAGGGGGAAACTCATAGCAATACAGGCCTATGTCAAGAAACAGGAAAATAACAAAACCAACAGTTTAAAAGATCACCTCATAGAATTGTAACAACAGCAACAGAGAAATCCAACTACAACCAGAAGGCAATAAATAATAAAAACCAGAGCAGAAATAACATAGAAACTAAGAAAACAATACAAAAAAACAATGAGACCAGGAGTTGGTTTTTCGAAAAAATAAACAAGATAGACAAACCACTGGCAAAACTCACCAAAAAAAAAGAAGGATAACACCCAAATCAGTAGGATCACAAATGAAAGGGGAGAGATTACAACAGAACCCCAAGAAATACAACATATCATTAGATCATATTATGAACAACTATACTCAGCTAGGCTAGAAAACCCAGTAGAAACTGACAGATTCTTGGAGAAAAACCCTCTTCCAAGACTGGACAAGGAAGAACTAGAAAGCCTAAACAGACCAATCACCTCAGAGGAAATTGAAGATGTAATTAAAAAACTTCCTAAGAACAAAAGCCCAGGCCCAGATGGATTTACAGGTGAATTCTATCAAACATTCCGAGAAGAATTACTACCACATTTCCATAAGCTCTTCCAAACCATAGAGAAAACAGGAATCCTCCCTAATTCCTTCTATGAGGCTAATATCACACTCAGTCCCAAAGATGGCAAAGACACCACCAAGAAAGAAAACTACAGACCAATCTCACTAATGAACATAGATGCAAAGATACTCAACAAAATCTTAGCAAACCGAATCCAGCACTTCATCAAAAGGATCATACATCATGACCAAGTGGGATTTATACCAGGAATGCAAGGTTGGTTCAACATATGCAAATCAATCAACATAAAACATCACATCAACAACAAGAAAGACAAAAACCACATGATCATATCAATCGATGCAGAGAAGGCATTTGACAAAATCCAACACCCTTTCATGTTAAAGACACTCAGCAGTATAGGGTTAGAAGGAATCTTTCTCAAGATAGTTACAGCTATCTATGAAAAGCCTACAGCCAACATTACACTTAATGGTGAGAAACTAGAAGCATTCCCACTAAGGTCAGGAACTAGGCAAGGCTGTCCACTCTCTCCATTCTTATTCAATATAACCTTAGAAGTTCTGGCAATAGCAATTCGACAAGAGAAGGGAGTCAAAGGAATCCAAATTGGGAAAGAGGAGCACAAACTATCTCTATATGCAGATGATATGATGATATACATCGAAAATCCTAAAGAGTCCACAGTAAAACTCCTAGAAACAATTAACCAATACAGCAAAGTGGCTGGATACAAAATCAATACACAAAAGACAGTAGCATTTCTATATACAAACAACGAAGTCGAAGAAAGAGAGATTAAAAATACAATTCCATTTAAAATAGTATCAAAAAATATCAGGTACCTAGGAATCAACCTTACAAGGGAAGTGAAAGACCTATACCAGGGAAACTTCAAAACACTTCAGAAAGAAATTGAAGACGATCTAAAGAAATGGAAGAACATCCCATGCTCATGGATAGGTAGAATTAATATAGTCAAAATGACTATCCTACCCAAACTACTATATAGATTTAATGCAATCCCTATCCAAATCCAGACACCATTCTTTAAAGAAATAGAACAATCAATCATAAAATTTATCTGGAACCACAAAAGACCCAGGATAGCCAAACACATACTGAAAAACAAAAAGCTGGGAGGCATCTCCTTACCTAACTTGAAACTATACTATAAAGCCATAATAATCAAAACAGCATGGCACTGGAACAGAGACAGGACCTCAGACCAGTGGGTCAGAACAGAATTCCCAGACATAAACCCCAAGATATACAGCCAACTAATATTTGATAAAGGATCCAAGAACCTGAAATGGAACAAAGGAAGCCTCTTCAACAAATGGTGTTGGTACAACTGGAAAAACCACATGTACGAAAGTGAAGATCGACCCATACCACACCCCTTATACAAAAGTTAACTCAAAATGGATCAAAGACCTTGAAATCAGACCCAAATCTATAACGTTTATCGAGAATAAAATAGGCAGAACACTCGAAGACCTATATATCAAAAAGGTCTTTGAAAATGGAGCACCAATGGCAAGAACGTTAGCATCAAATATAAACAAATGGGACTACATCAAACTAAAAAGCTTCTGCATGGCAAAAGTAACCCTACTTAACGCAAGAAGACAGTTAACAGAATGGGAAAAAATCTTTTCACTCGACATATCAGATAAAGGGCTGATTTCTAGAATATACAAAGCACTCAGAAAGCTGAGTCCCCCAAAACCAAATAAAGCCATAAAAAATGGGGAGATGAAATGAATAGACACTTCTCTGAGGAAGACAGAAGGATGGCCAACAAACACATGAAAACATGCTCATCTTCACTCATCATCAGGGAGAACCAAATCAAGACAACAATGAGATACCACCTTACACCAGTGAGGATGGCTCACATTAAAAATAATGGGAACAATCTTTGTTGGCGGGGATGCGGTATGAAAGGAACTCTCATCCACTGCTGGTGGGAATGCCCCCTAGTCCAACACCTATGGAGAACAGTCTGGAGAGTGCTCAAAGAACTCAGAATTAAGCTGCCATTTGACCCAGCAATTGCTCTCCTAGGCATATACCCCCAAGTTGGAAGGACATTCATTCCAAAATACGTATGCACCCCACTATTTATCGCAGCACTCAGTATAATAGCCAAGTCTTGAAACCAACCTCGATGTCCAACAACAGATGAATGGATCATTAAGATGTGGTACCTATGCACAATGGAATATTACATGGCAGTCAGAAATGATACAATCACAGACTTTGCAGCAACGTGGATGGACCTAGAACATGTTATGTTAAACGAAGTAAGTCAGAAGACAAAAGATAAACACAGAATGGTAGCATTATTATGAAGTACCTAGAACATAAAAACCCTTCACCAATGCAACATGCCCATCACCAATATCCCAAGTGTCCCTCCTCACCACCCTACACCGGCCTGTACTCTAGACAGGCTTTCTACTTCCCTCATTCAGTCACATTTTGTTATGATAGTTCTCAGTGTAATTATTTCTGTGACTGCACCCAACAATCTCTGTGGTGACCTTCATGCCAGGAGTTGGACCCTCCAGTCCTCCTCTATTTTGTCTCTGAGAATCATTACACAAATGTTTTTCATTTTTCTCAAAACCCATAGATGAGTGAGACCATTGTGTGTTTATCTCTCTCCCTATGACTTATTTCACTCAGCATAATAGATTCCATATACATCCATGTATAGGAAAATTTTATGACTTGATCTCTTCTGACAGCTGCATAATATTCCATTGTATAAATGTACCATAGTTTCTTTAGCCATTCATCTATTGAGGGGCATTAGGCTGTTTCCAGAGTCTGGCTATTGTAAACAATGCTGCAATGAATATAGGTGTGAGGAAGGGATTTTTGTATTGTGTTTTTGTGTTCCTAGGATATATCCCTAGGAGTAGTATAGCTGGATCATATGGGAGCTCAACTTCTAGCTTTTGGGGGAATCTCCATATCACTTTGGACTAGACGGCATTCCAACCAGCAGTGAATAAGAGTTCCTTTCTCTCCACATCCTTGCCAGCACTGCTTGTTCTCATTCTTTGTGATGTGCACCAATCTCTGTGGTGTGACATGTATCTCATAGTTATTTTTATTTGCATCTCCCTGATGATTAGTGATGTGGAACATTTTTTCATGTTCCTTTTAGCCATTTGTATTTCTTTTTTGTCAGTGTTCATTTTTCCCCCATTGTTTGATGGAGTTAGATGATTTTTTTCTTGTAAAGTTCTGACAGTGCATTGTATATTTTAGATATAAACTCCTTATCTGATGGGTATTGGGTGAATAGTTTCTTCCGCTCAGTAGGTGGCTCTTGTATTCTTGGTACTCTTTCCTTTGAGGTTCAGAAGCTTCTCAGCTTAATATAGTCTCATCTGTTTATTTCTGCTTTCACTTGTTCGGAGAGTACTGTTTCCTCCTTAGAGATGCCTTTAGTTTCAATGTCATGGAGTGTTTCACCTACATGTTGTTCTATATATTTTATGATTTCAGGTCTAATATCTAGGTCTTTAATACATTTTGATTTACCTTTGTACATGGTGTTAGCTGGAGGTCTAAGTTCACTTTTTTACAAGTGGCTAGCTAGTTGTGCCAACACCACTTATTGAAGAGGCTTTCCTTGTTCATTTAGGATTTCTTGCTCCTTTATCAAAAATTATGTGATGGTAGTCTGGGAAATATTCTCTGAGTACTCAAGCCTATTCCACTGATCTGAGGATCTATCTTTATTTCAATACCATGCTGTTTTAATAACTATTGCTTTGTAATACAGTTTAAAGTTGGGGAAAGTAATACCTCCCATATTCATTTTCCCAAGTTTTGCTTTAGCTATTCGTGGTGTTTATTGTTCCAAATGAATTTTATTAGTGTTTGATCCACTTCTTTGAAAAATATTATGGGTATCTTTAGAGGGATCACATTAAATCTGTACAATGCTTTTGGGAGTAATGTTATTTTAATGATATTAATCCTGCCAATCCAATAGCAGGGTATAAATTTTTATTTCCATGTGTCTTCTCTTATTTCTTGTAGCAGAGTTTTATAGTTTTCTCTGTATAGGTCCTTCACATCTTTAGTCAAGTTGACTCCAACTTGAGTATTTGAGTATTTGAATTTGTGTGACACTAATGTGAATGGGATGTTTTCTTAATGTCCATTTCTTCACTATCATTATTGGTGCATAAAAAGGCCATTAATTTCTGTGTGTTAATTTTATAGCCTGTTACGTTGCTATATATATCTATTGTTTCTAAAAGCTTTTTTGGTAGAGTCTTTAGGGTTTTCTAAGTATAGTGTCATGTCATCTGTGAACAGTGAGAGTTGATTTCTTCCTTTCCTATCTGGATTCCCTTGATATCTTTTTCTTGCCTAAGAAAGGGCTCTTTGACCTCTACCTGATCTTGGATACAGCACACGTTTTTTGAGGGCCACACTTGAAGCTGCTTTATGATTCCTGTGTCCATTCAAGAGGAACACAGGGAGTTGAGCTCTCCAGATTCTGACTGAAGGTAGGAGTGGATCAGCCCATGGCTCTTTGACCCCCTTCCTGGCCTTCACTACAGCAGACTTTTTTTTTTGAGGGCCACACCTGAAGCTGCTTTGTGATCCATGGGTCTATCCAAGAAGAACATAGGGGGAAAAAAAGTGCGGCCACTCTGCTACATGGCCACACACTTCTTATATAATACGAACCCCATTGCAATATAAAGAATTACAGTTAAAGGGTGACAATGAGGAAACAACAAAGGACAACTGCATACGTGGAGTATGAGGATGGCAGCTCTGATGAGCTTAAAAATGCCAACCACCTGATTGACCTCTCGGAAAGGGAGTTTATAGAGAAGATACGGAGGATGCTCATGGAACTCAAACAGAGCATAGATTGATCTGAACAGACTACAAACATGGAAATCCGAAAACTCTAAACTGAAATAATGGGACTGAAAAAATGCCGTAGAGTTAATGCAAAACTCTATGGAAAGCCTCTCCAGTAGAGTAACAACAGCTGAAGACAGAATTAGTCAGCTGAAAGGTGAGAGGCATAATAACTCCATACAACAAAAGAGATTGGGGCCTGGAGAGATAGCATAGCAGCGTTTGCCTTGCAAGCAGCCAATCCAGGACCAACGGTGGTTGGTTCAAATCCCGGTGTCCCATATGGTCCCCCGTGCCTGCCAGGAGCCATTTCTGAGCAGACAGCCAGGAGTGACCCCTGAGCACTGCCGGGTGTGGCCCAAAAACCAAAAAAAAAAAAAAAAAAAAAAGAGAGAGAGAGAGATTGGAAAAGAATCTCAAAGCAAATGAATACTCAAAGATTTTGAACAGTCAAGTACATTATTACAGAGAAACTTCCAGAGATAATTACTGTATGCAACCAAATCCTGCATGCTCGAAGTATACCAGCTAAAAGAGACCCAAAGAAAAACAGCTCAAGACACATCCTAGTCACAATGACAAATACCACAGATAGAGATAGGATACTGAAAGAATCAAGATCCAAAAGGGAAATTACATTCAAAGGAACATCCTTAAAATTTACAACAGACATGTCACAAAAAACTCTCAAGGCCAGAAGACAGTGGTGGAATATTGTGACAAGACTGAATGAAATGGGGGCTTTACCTAGAATAATGAATCCAGCCCAACTCACATTCAGGTTTGAAGGAAGAATACATAGCTTCACAGATAAACAACAGCTCATAAATTTTACAGATACAAAACCAGCCTTAAAGGAGAAACTGAAAGGCCTACTTTAAGACAAGATAGTCCAGGGGCCAGCGAGGTGGCGCTAGAGGTAAGGTGTCTGCCTTGCAAGCGCTAGCCAAGGAAAGGACCACGGTTCGATCCCCCGGCGTCCCATATGGTCCCCCCAAGCCAGGGGCAATTTCTGAGCGTGTAGCCAGGAGTAACCCCTGAGCATCTAATGGGTGTGGCCTGAAAAACCGAAAAAAAAAGACAAGATAGTCCAACAGACACACCAATCTTATAAATAAATATGGCATTAAGTCACATGACAGTCATCTCTCTCAATGTCAATGAACTAAATGCACCAATTAAGAGACACAGAGTGGCAAAATGGATCAAAAAGATGAATCCAAGCTTCTGCTGCCTACAAGAAACACACCTGAATAGTCAGAACAAACATAGATTCAAAACCAAAGGTTGGAGGAATATCATCCAAACAAACAACACCCTTAAAAAAGCTGGGGTGGCCGTATTAATATCTGACAATGCAAACTTTAGACTCAGAAAAGTTGTAAGGGACAAAGATGGACACTACACACTAATCAAGGAATATGTACAACAGGAAGAAATCACAATACTAAATATATATGCACCTAATGAGAGACCAGCAAGATATCTAATACAACTATTGACAAACTTGAAAGAGGACATCAGTAATAACACAATAATTGTGGGAGACCTCAACACGACCCTGTCACCACTTGATGGGTCAACCAGACTGAAACCAACAAAATTATATTTGACCTGAGAAGAGAAATAAAAGAGGACTAGTAGATATATATAGAACACTCTATCCTCAGAAACCTGGATACACATTCTTCTCCAGTGCACATGGCTCATTCTCCAGGATAGACCACATGCTGGTACATAATACATATCTCCATAAATTTAAGAGGACAGAAATTTTGCAGACTACCTTTGCTGACCATAAAGCTCTGAAATTAGATGTGAACTACAAAGGTACACAGAAGAAAAACTTTAACAATTACAAACATGTTTGTAACCATAGTACTTAAATAAACAAATTATTAAAAATTAATATATTAGAAGAAAGAGACATCACAATCCCATAAAAATGTGTGCCTCAGAAAATCAAGTATTTTGGGCTCAACTTTACTGCAGCAGTGGCAATCCTGGTCTTAGGTATTGTTAAATGGTTCAATGTTCAAAATGCGAATGAATTCATTAATAGAAAAGACACCAGCAGGATGTGTTTGCTCATTGAAAAGCAATTAAGAGAAACAACCCTAGAAAGTTTGCACAGTGCTGGATATGAGGAGATTGTGGAGTTTGATATTGTGAAAGAACAGAAACAAGCAGAAACTGGGCCAGGAGGATTACCAGTGAAAGGCAGCCACTTTTCTCCCAATCAACATAGGTTCCACTGATTCAATCTCCAGTCTCACCAAGCTGAGCCCCCCTCAGGAGTGATAGAACCAGGCAGTGAAGGGGAGTGAGCTAAAGACTTAGAACAGTGTCCCAGATGCTGGTACCCACCACCCTTCTGTAGATGCCCCTCAACCAGCTGCAGACTAACGAGGGTACTGACCAACTGTGTATTCGTGGATATGCAAATGTCTCTCTGTGTTGTAAGCAGAATCTTTTCTCTATCCCTCTAATACAGGGGTCTCAAGTTCGCAGCCCGTGCGGCCCTCCGTGCAACATTTTGTGGCCCGCGGCCGGCCTTCAAATATCTCAGTATTTGCGATTATTCATTTACCGAATAATTGCAATAAAAATCGCATTAGTAAGAAAAAAATCGCATTAAACATTCACATACCCCGAGCAGTTCCGTTCGGGGTATGCAAATGTTTAATGCGATTTTTTGCTATGTTTTTCTTACTAATGTGATTTTTTATTGCGAATATTCGGTAAGCAAAATCCCTTATGCGGCCCTGCCTCATCCCGACTTTGCCTTCTGCGGCCCGCAGGTAAATTGAGTTTGAGACCCCTGCTCTAATACCTTCCATTTTTGGCCTTAAAGTGTTTCCGTTCTGCATCTTTTCAGATTGATGCTAGGAGAGATAGTGTCACTGTTTGCAACCAGCTAACCACATGAAGTGGCTTCTTTGTGTGGATCTTTGGTTATTCTGATCAGCAGCCACAGGAGATCATCACCACCCTGATAGATTGCTTCATCAGCTGACCGCTATCCAAAATTCCCCCCCACACACACAGGGAAGAAAAGGACTGAGTAGGGCGGTTTTCAACCAGCAAAAGGAAGAAGTCACTAATAGAAGCTGCAGAACTCATACGCAGATAAGGCAATGACTTTGCACCAGCTCATCTTGTTTGATCCACATATGAAAACTGAAAATATGTTTTCATTCAGTCATCTAACTGATAGTTACTGAACCTTTATATATAGCAAGTACAATGTAAAATGGTGCTGTAGAGATAGTACAGCCAGTAGGACTTGTGCTTTGCATGCGGTTGACCCAGGTTTGATCCTCAAAACCCCATATTGTTCCCGAGTTCCCAGAAGTAATCCCTGGGAGTTACTGGTTGTGCCTCCACCCAAAATAGTTGCTAAAACCTCTAAGTCTGAGGAAACCCAATTAGGGGCCATTTGCTGAGATTGGAACTAACAGTAAAAGCTATGTGTCAAGAGCTGAGAGCACAGAGCAGCAGCTAGACTACCTGTAAATTGTGTGTTTGTGTATATAGTGTGTGTAAAAATGTCACAGCTCTGCCTCAATGGCTGCCCGAACTGTTTGCCAATCCACCACAAACTGACCTAGCCATAATATTTCATAAGTATAATAAAATTAGAATGGTTTCCTTACAATTATTATAAAGAAAGGGCAGGGGACAAAAACAGTGAGATGGCTGGTCCATCTCTTAATATGGTCTCATATTCTTGCCCATAATTATTTCGCAGACAGTAATGACTCCGTGCTTTTGTTACTCTGAAAGCTACTTCTCTCACTCTCCTGTGCAGGGAACACATTTGTCATCTTAAAGTTCATTCCTATCCAAAGATCCAGCATGACCAGGTAATACAATTCTCTCCTTTGGGATCAGATTCAACTTCTTGATTCTGGCAATTGATAAATAAGGAATAATTGATATTTTTATACAAAGTAAATAGAGGAATGAAGAAGGAAAAGGAAACAATTATGTGTGCAAATTAAGTGTATACTTTTATTGATTAACATTGTATACTTTATATTAATATATTATTTTAATGTATATAATTATGACATTTGGATTATTATCATAATCTCATTTTTGTAATTCATGAGAGGTCAGAGTAAAATCAATTAGCTTCTTCTTTATGACTCTTCCCAAATTCTCTTTGCCCTTAATTTTCATTTAAGCTAAAAAGGTATTCTTATTTGCTAAGAACATCTATAGTTACATTATTCCCCCCACTCCCCAACAAAAACACTTGACACTGCTCAGGGGCTATTCCGAGTACTATGCTCAAGGGTCTCTTTTGGCAATTACAGGGGAATATTGATGCTAAAGGACAAACATAAGGCTCAAGCAAAGCATACACTTAAGTTCTTTGAGCCTTTTGCCAGATTACAAAGCTTCATTTTTGAAGCTGAAGCTAAGCATTCTTCAGCAGCTAGGGAAGCAGGGTCTAGAGTATAGATTGAAGTGAATGCATACATTGACATGTATAGACAGACATAAATGACTCCAGTGAGATGCTGTTCCAAACAGATCAAAGTTGACACTGCCAGTGTGGCTCTGCTACAGGACAATTTATTGTGGGAAGGACACATTGGTTTCAAAACAACTCCAAGACAATCTTGGAGTTTACAATAAAGGGTACCCAAGAATAGAAGCAAGCATTTCTGAGGAAAGTATCACTAGACTAGTTAATTCAGAAATAATGGGTGACCATACGGACAATGTTGTGAGAAGAGTTAATGCTGATGCTGGTGAAACTGGCAATTACATCCAGGGACTGGCAAATGGTGAGAAGCATATCTCAGAAGTTCTATCCTAAGATCCCATCACTCTTCCTGGACTGTAAGACTACAGAGAGTGATTTGGAAGGTAGAAAGTTCTGGGATTCCATATTAATGCTGTTCCAAAGAGCGCATGTTCCATGTTACCTCCTTGGAAAGGTTTTTGATAGCTGGACTGTCACTAAATAGTGACAGGGGCAAAGTGTTGTGGCAAAGTGTGTTGCTTTTTTTCCTTTATAAGCAATGTTTAAGTTTCTTGTTCATGCAACAGCTACCATCTCTGCCTTGGGTAATGGCACAGTGCATGACTTCCAGTATACAGGCTGTCTTCATGTGAACCCAGGTAAATTGGACCAGAAAGAAAATGGTCATGCACACAGGACATGGGAGAATTGTGGAAAATTGCCTGGAAAGGCTTCCAGGGGGTCTCGAGGGGGTGCTTAGAAACTTATAAGCCAGTTCAACATCAATCAAGGGTTCATAAAACAAGTTTCTTTTTTCAGATATGAAGAGGACAGTTGGAAAAGTGAGAGGAAGCCAAAGAAAATGGCACCTCTCATTCTCTATTACATTAGATGAGGTTTGTGTCTTTTCATCATCATTTAATGAAGAAGGTGAAGCTTGTTTGTGTGAGTGACTTCAGCAGCAAGGCCATCTACTTATACATACATGAACTCTAAACAGGAAAAGATATAACTTAGATCACTTTTACAGTCACATAATCACTGTGCTATTAGGTCAGGATCTACTTGCAGAGGAAGATAGGATGCCCCCCAAATTGATGCTGAATATGAATAGAAGTTAGATGCTCCACAGAAAGTCAGATTAAGCTACTGTGAAGCTTTATGCACTGTCATACCTATTCCAAACTTGTTTTCTTCCAGGTCTGGGCCTTCTAAAGAAGTGAGTTCTGCAATACCTAGAGTAAGGTGCTATGTGGACTCCTGCTAATCTTTTCTGCTGACAGGTTGAGTGACCTCCATGGTACTTAGCATTGTTAAAGTGGAAAACATCTTAAAGTACATAAATAAGCTTTAGCAATCTAGCTGCAAGATCAGCAGACCATATCCAGCCTTCACCCTGAATCTTTCATCTTGTTCAATTTTCCATTAACGTGAGACAAGGTATTAAAAAGTTGAGGTTTTAACTCAGAGACAATTTATTTGAGTGACTATATGGGTACAAATTCACCAGAAACTTAAGGAGCTAAAAAAGAAATCTTAAACTAATTTTCATAACAGTATTTTGTGGCTCAAGGGCATTCATACTAGAAATGTGAAGCTACCTGTGTCTCATCCCCTTTCAGTAGCATGTCAAGGACCGAATCCCCTTTTATGAGATCTGACAAGCATGCATTCTAGGGGAAGTGGAGGGGAAGCTCTCTGTTCATATGACTAATTAGTCAGGCGTCATGCTGGCTTATTCTTTTTTGATGCAGATCCTGGTTCTAATTGTTAGGTTGCTCTTTGGGAAAGTAAGGTTGAGTTCAAATGCTTGTGTACCCTGTTTTTTTTAGCACTTGTGACCTTAAACTGATGTGGGGTGACAGGGAAAGAGGCAGTTGACATAGTAAACCTTGTCAAGTTCCCTAATAGGAGGACTGGACCACTAGGAAAGGCTTCTAAAGGCAGCATTGATCACTTAACTTGCTTCACACTGGCTGGAAATTCTGCCCAAGAAAATGCTAGTTTGCCTGAAGGTTGGTGAGCCAAGTATACAAAGATCTGGCATGCTTGTTGGCTATGTCTGATGTCAAGGATCCAAAACCTAATGAAGTTATTAACATAACTAGTGTCCAATGGAAGTGGTCTGTGGATCCTAGTTGCAGGATTGATTATATTTTACCTTTCCCTACTGTTAGAGGCTATGCAATGCTCCTTCTATCAATAAACAGAGTTTGAACCCCAACCCTTAAATATGGACAGGTTACTTGACTTGTAGCAGAATTGCTTTATTTCTGTTCCAAGCCCAGATCTCAAGAGACCCAAGTACAGATATGCTGTCTCTTGAGAGAGACAACTGGACTAAAGCATTCCAAGTGATGTCCTAAACCATTCCAATATAAATGGACCCACTATTTTACTGTGATGCTTAAGCAAGACCAACCAGGATCAACTAAAAATGACTGAGATCAGAAGTACTGACTAACCAACTTGTGGATTACCACCAAAAAATAATTTACTTAATGTTTGTGGTCAATGAATGTTGAAATTTGTTAGTACAACTCTTTTGAGAGTCAGACTCCAAGATTAAATTGACATGTGAAATATTTATTCTAAAATGCTTTGGCAACTATAGATAAAAAAGAGACAAAAAAGTAGAGAGAGCTTCACACTGAGATAATTGTCTGACCTCTTTGGAAGAGAGAGGAAGGGAAGAATTGAGTCTCAGATATCAGCACAGACTGATGTCGGCTGACCTCATGTGAGAACCCACCTCCAAACATGTCTGTACATAGTTTATTGCATTATTGAAGAAGGAGCTGATGCATACGTTGTGAGGATATGTTTCTGTGCCTCTGGAGAGTGACATTGTATTGCTGTACTGTTGTATTATTTTTCTTTTGGCCTGACTACATTGTCTTTGCATTCAATATGTCTCTGAGTAAAACTAGAATGAAATGTTTTCCTTGAAAAACGTTTTCTTAAAATGTTCTCTCTCTTTCTCTCTCTCTCCCTCTCTTTCTGACTAACGAGGGTGTCTCAGGGATTACTTCTAAGTCTGCACTCAGAAATTACTCCCAGTGGAGTTCTGAGACCAAGTAAGATAGTGGGCATCAAATCTAGGTCTCCTCATGAAAGGCAAGTGCACTACTTGTTATTTTATTGCTCTGGTTCATCTTTAAAGTGTTATTTGCTCATTTTAGCACTTACATCTTGAGTACCCCAACAAAGCATAAAAGCTTAAGCATTCCTCTCCTCTCTACAGCATTATTTTGTGTATTGTTTGTTAGAAAGATATCACACTGTGTTTTCTGTATGATTAGGGGTGAAAAGAATCCTTGGCTAAAAGATCTTTAATTACTGAGATTTGAATTTGGCCCTAACCTGTGAGATAATGTTTATGAAATGTTGTTGATGATGGCAAATCCTTTACCTATTTGGACTGGATTAGCACACCTCATTATTTTTGTTTTTATAAAGCAATTTAATCAGAATGAATTTCAATCACTATTATTAATTAGTTTTTATAGGTATCTGGGAAAAAACACAACCTCAAATTCAATTAACATTTATGGATCTTCTTTTATGTGCTAGGCATTTTGCCAATAACTTATTTTATTGAATTTTCACCAAAATCATGGGAGGTGCTTATTATCCTATTTGTCTCAGTAATCATACTGTCAATAAGTGGTAGCTTACAAGTTTTTGGCATTGCTTTCTCCAGATCACAATTCATGCACTCCACAGGCATTAAGCATGCACAGTCTTCTAAAAACAGCACTATTTGGAAATGATATGAACACAGCTATGGCTCTCCAAATTTTCTAATAATTAGTTGGGAAGACAGACGACTGTTTTCATAGATATTCAGCTAGAATCTAGGGTATGACAGAGAGAAGCACAGAACAATGTGGATGCTGAGAAATGCTAATGATATAGGTTAAATTGTGAGTACCCTGCCAGATTCCTATGCTGACAGCCTAACTCCTCATACTTCAGATGTAACAGTGTTTGAACACAGGACACATAAAAGCTGAAGGTAAAAAGAGTTCATTCACATGAATTGGACCCCAATCTAGTATGGTTGTGTCCTTATATGAAGAGGGGATTGGGAGAAATGGCCATGTGAGGGCAGTGAATATACAGCTATCCACATTTGAAGGAGAGTTTGTTTTGGAAATCAACCCTACAGACTCTCTGATATCAGTCTCTTCTATAACTGAGAAAAGTAAAACCACAGTTGTTTGTGTCAGGGAGAAAACTCAAAGGGATAGAACAAATACACCTCAAAGGAAACAAAGACAGTCCATAAACTGGGAGAAATTATTTGCTCACCACTCATCTGATAAAGGATTAACATCTAGGATATATAAAGCTCTGGTAGAATTTTACAAGAAAAAAACCCAACCTCATAAAAAGTAGGGAGAAGGTATGAACAAATATATATATCCTCAACATGTGAATGTGCACCAGACTTCAACCTTCCTGAACTGCCTAAACATGGGTCTGATTTTTTATTTTATGTATGTATAAAAACATCAACTGTAGGGTACTTATCTGAGACCCACCCATTTCTGGGAGGGGTCTTGGGAACCGGATAATAGGTGTGACTTTACCTGCAAAGCCCGGCCCATTCCGGGGAGGGGTCTTGGAATAGGTAGATAAACCCGGAAGCCAAGGGATTAGGGGGCTTTTGCCTTTTGGCCCTGGTGGGCTCTCTAAGGGAGATGGCTGAAAAAGAATAAGACGCAGGGCAAGCCTAGAATGGCTGTATGCTTGAAAGGTTATGAGATAGGCCACACACATGTGGTGGCTAGGGCATAAATAAAGATGATTCTTCCTGAAGCCTGCCTGTGAGTGAGTGATTTTGCGTTTCACCTGGGCCTGAAACTCGCCGGTTCATGGGGTTGCTGAGCCACGTGGCCTGGGATGGCAGACAGAGAAATTCACCTCCATCCATCGCCATCCAGCTCCATCCTTAATTATTTAATACTACAATCAACAAATAAAGATGTCCTGTACAAAAAAAAATAAAGAGTTGTTAACAGGAAAAGCTATTGACTTGATATTCTATTTAGCTTCTTTGGGATCAATCACATACAGAATCTTTTGTACTTATAATTATAACTTTAATAAATTTAAATTTATAGTATATATGAATTTGTCATTATCATAAATAATAAATTGACTTCAGCATTTCAGATGAGTATAACTATCAACTTTCAGCTAGATGTAATTGGATGCATATAT
Organism: Suncus etruscus; assembly: GCF_024139225.1. Lineage (NCBI taxonomy): Eukaryota > Metazoa > Chordata > Mammalia > Eulipotyphla > Soricidae > Suncus > Suncus etruscus. The sequence goes on along the minus strand of NC_064857.1, from coordinate 112,029,699 downwards.
TTAAATCCATTCAAAGAGATTTTTTTGCAGTTGAAGATTTACCCACATTTTACCATTGGCACATTAGTTAGTTCCCTTTCCACAATGAAACTATCCAATTCTGATTAAAGAGGCTATTGGCCAAATGTTAATCTACTAGAATTTTCTGCAATGCTTGGATAGCAATTTACCAAACAAGAACACTCCCCACAAGAGTCTCTGCACACACCAGTGTTACAATTAGGTGCGGCTTCTTACATTATCATAATTATTGAAGTAAACTCTTCAAGCAACCTCTATTTGTATACCTTTGGTGTATGAACAAAGACCACTAGAGTTTTTAAATTCAGAAGTTATGAGGAAAAATATAATTTTTAGGGGCCAGAGCGGTGACACAGTGGTAGGACCTTTGCCTTGCACACAATGACCTAAGATGGACCGCAGTTCTATCCCCATGTGTTCCATATGGTCCCCCAAGCCAGGAATGATTTCTGAGTGATAGGCAGATGTAACCCCTGAGTGTCACCCGGTGTGGCCGAAAAACAAAAGCATCAAAAGAAAAAAAAAGAGAGAAAAATATACTTTTTGAAAGATATGTTAGAATTTATCTATTAAGTGTTTTTTCTTTTGAAGTGTTACTCCTGATTCTGCCCTCAGGGATCACTCCTACAGGAAACAGGAGACCATAAAGAATGCTGGGAATTGAACCCAGCAAGTTGCAAGGTAAATGCTATCCCTCCCATATGATCACTATGGTTCCTTCTACTTTATTAACTCTATTAATAAAATATTCACACATAAATTCTTTCTGATACACAGTGACTATTTTAGTTGTGAAAACATCATGTCCATTGACAAAACAAATGCCAATTTTTCACATGATACTAAGTTAAAAATGTGATATCCTATCTAAATTTTTTCTCGGATTTATGTACGACATGTAGTTATTATGGTAAAATGGACACATCATCAAGACTGATATTCTACGTTTATCAATAATATAAAATAGAAACAGAAATGAGCTTATAATCTAAGAGTTTATTACACATTTATTACTGATTTAAATGTGTATCCATTTAAATGTGTATCCAAATCATGATGGTAACATTCAGATTCACATCAATGAAGTATTATTGACTTATGTTCATATTAGCAATTCATATTAGCAAATACCCTGAGGGTATTTGGGTTTTTGAGATCTTCAGAAAAGCATGCACATTTAACTATGTAGTATTATGAGACTCAATTTCTCTTGTAACCATAGCAATAATAGTGTCATAGACATTAGCCTATGTAAAAGCACCTCCACTGAAGTTACAGAAACTATTAGACAAATTAAGCAAATCCAAAGCATTTCACATATTTTCTCCAATTCTGATTTCCTAAAAACTTCTCTGCCATAGGAGGCAGATGACAAAATGACTCTTCAAACATTGGGACAAGAACATTGATCTTCTATTGAGACTGCAGTCAACTCCATCACCTTCAGGCCAACACATACCTGACCATCATTGAAAGTACTAAACCTAGGGGCTGGAGAGATAGCATGAAGGTAAGGTGTTTGGCTTGCATGCAGAAAGTCAGTGGTTCGAATCCGGCACATCATATGGTCCCTCAGGACTCCCAGGAGCGAATTTCTGAGCATAGAGCCAGGAGTAGCTACTGAGCGCTGCCGGGTGGGACCCAACCCCCCCCCCCCCAAAAAAAAAAAAAGAAAGTACTAAACATAGTGCCATTGAGAAGATGAAAAATCATACATCATAGCAGAGTGATAGTACACTTTCTTATACATGTAGACCAAGATTACAAACCCAAAATAGTGATATTATTGCAAACTTAGTTTATTGTTGTACCCCAGTTTATCTTACATCTCTTTATCAAGTGAGTTTCAGAGGGTTGGAGATGGGCTTTCTTTTCACAGCCACTAGCCCAAGGGTGGTGAACAAGTTCGACACAAAGAGCCAACATTTTAAACTGTGAGAGTCAGAGAGCCACACCACGCAGTCACCTGCCAAAACAGACAAACACACAAAAGCATCTAATTTTAACAATAATTTATTAAACACATATTGCATTTTGCCATTTTGAGTGAGGGTGTGCTGCGTCCTCCACACTAAGAACGAACAGCCAGATGTGACCCAACATGTGGCTCACGGGTCCCCCGCTTGCTGGCCCGTGCAGTTGTTTCCGAGGGTTGGGAGACGGGACTACGGGTTCGGAGATCTCTCCTCAGAGGTCCCTCCTCAGAAGCAGCAGAACAAAATCCAAACTTGGCCAAGAGCCACAGTGTACAAAATAATGAGAAGAGGCAATGAGCGGCATTCGTTTTGACCGGGAGCCGCGTGTGGCTTGAGAGCCGCGTGTTCGCCACCCCTGCACTAGCCTATCCATTCCTCTGTTTCATCTCTTTGTCCTAGATTCTGAGACCTCTATATTGGCCAAACCGGTGGTTAGATCATAATTATGTGACTATTGATGAGATGCAGCAAAAGTAAAGTGTAGGGTTCTCAGACTGGCATATTCCTTTTCTCTCTCGTTAGCTTGTGGTTAATAGAGAAAACCATAGAAGTTTGTAGTCCAACAAATTGAAAGAAGTAGTAACCCTAAAATATCACATCAAAGACTGGACACTGATGGAACTGTGACAAGGGTACAAAATAATGGTAGGTTTCTAACAGTTTGGGGATTGTTTGTGTTAGCTGCTAATGGAAATTTTCCTAAATATTACATTATTCAAAAGATCCATGAGGGATATTCTACTTGACTTTTGGCCTATTATTTAAACCATGAACTATCTTAAGCTGTGAATACTTTGTCTCTATAACTTATGTCAGTCACAAAATAATCTTAACTTCTGTGTTCATAGAGATGAAAACATTATTTGCTCTTTTTAGTCAATGTGATAGGCTTAATGAAGAGGGTTCATTTGGTTTCTTAGTTAGAAATACCAAAATTTGGGGTGATGTATCTTTTGGAATTTTCTCCTGATTATTTTTAGCTGACTTAAAAAATTGATCTGGGATGTTGGATAATTTACATTTAATTTTATTATATAACTGATTTTAAAGCACTTCCTTAGAAAAATAAAAATTTGGCAGTAGAAAAAATATTGAATGCTTTTAACTTGATTGATGCATTTACATATTCAGTTTCCAGGTAAAATACTGTGCTCAGTCTCCTCTAGAGACAGCAACATAATTTTCAGGGAGATAAGAAAGAGGATTGGCTAAGAACATCTATTGGGATAAATTAGAAAAGAATGATAGAACAAGAATAAATTAGACAACATAAACTCGCACAATTATGATAAAAAAGATTAAAAAAATGAAATATTTTCTTCTTAAAATTAAATATTTCCTTCCTGGATGAAAATAATAAAAGAATTTATTAGAAACTCAATTGTATGAGGCTGAAGAGAGTACAGTGGAGAGGGTGCTTGCTTTGAAAGATCCTTAGCATCTCACATCCTCTTAGCACCATAAGTGATGCAGTCTTGGTGGGAAACTGAGGACAATGGTAGAAGGGAAGATCACATTGGTGATGAGATTGGTGTTTGAACATTGAGAGTCTGAAAAAACTATATTATAAAAAAATTGCAAACCACAGTCTTTAAATAAAGTTAGAAAAACAAAGTGTGATTATTAAAGAACATATTTATTAATTTCCAAATTTATGGGTATTTTCTGACTTGTATGTTATTTTTTGCTAGTGTTCCATTTGTGCCTGAGAGACATGTATGCATTGGGAAATTTTCTACATGTGTTAGTTGACAAGTGTATAAATACTGTCAGTGTCTTCTCTGTTCCTCCTAATCTTTTTTTGGTAGTAAAAAGGAGCAGAAGATTTTAATAACATTATTAAAAATAATCCTGTATGAAGAAAGATATCACAGATTTGTTTATTTTAAGTCTGTACAAATATTTTAATATATTTTGTAGTTCTATTTTAGTAAATGTGAATTGGTAGAATAATTTTCTATCACATTATAGCATATTTACCATTTCTATTAACTTTTTGACCTAAAATGTACCTAGTAACTTTTTGACCTAAAATCTACCTAGTTTAATATTAAGTGGATGGATTTTAAATGAAAGTTGCCCAGCTTTCATTTGTTTGCTTTTTTAGGCTACATTCAAATATGATTGTATAATAAGTTGCTTTAGATGCTTTTTCCCTTCAACTCATTTTTAATATCTTTGCTTATTCATTAGAACATTTCATCCATAATGCAGAAAGAGATGTTATTAAGAAGTTTTATGACCCTTTTGTTGGTGGCTCTCAGTAAGCCATGATGGGTGCATAGAAGTTTGTAGTCCAACAAATTGAAAGAAGTAGTAACCCTAAAATATCACATCAAGGCTGGACACTGATGGAACTGTGACAAGGGTACAAAATAATGGTAGGTTTCTAATACAATTGTTTGTATTAGCTGCTAATAGAAATTTTCCTAAATATTACAATGTAAATATAATTAGGTAGAGACAAAGCTGAAAACAATATACTTAATATTTTGTCCTTGCTCTTAAATAACACCATCATTTAGGGAGAAATAACTTATTCTTCACAAATCCTGAGGGCTATTTTTCTAAGTAAATATATTTTAGAGCATCTGGAGTGAGGGTACAGTGGATAGGGCACTTGCCGTGTGCTTGGTAAACCTGGGTTCTATTCCTAGTACCCCAAGAACTGGAGTAATTCTTGAGTGCAGAGCCAGAAATAAAAAATAAATAAATAAAAGGAATAAAAAATAAATAAAAGTATATTCAGGAGTGTGGAAGCAGCAGCAGCTGGATGTGATGCATTTCCTCCTGAGAGAATGCCATTAACAGCACCACTAGCTCTAGGCTTTGCACTGGGCCTCCAGGCCACATGACAGGATAAAATCCACAGATTTGGGTATAAGGCCAAGAAAAGTCATATTATATATTGGATTCACATGTGCTGTGGTGGCTGAAAATATCCTGTGATTTATGCCAAATCATGTAACCCAGCTCAAGTCTGTGTGAAACCCCTAATCCAAGGCAGAGGAACCAAATAAAGCCACTGTGGGGTTCCGGAGTCCTGAAAGTTTCACATACAAATTCTTTGAGATTGTTCTCTTGGAGCAATACCCTATGCTATCAGAAGAAATCCTGATGCCAGTGGATCCCAAAGGCAGTCCACAAGCACAGGGAGATGCAAAGGCTGGCATCTGCAGGCAACAAGAGCCATAACCTGGGAAAGGGGCACGAATTCTACCACATCCTTTGTGCAGCTTAGAGAAGGTGCAATATTCTTCAACCTCACCATTGCTTCTTATAAATAGTAATATTTATAAATGTTACTTATTGAATTAACAATTTGGTACAGTATAAAATATTAATGTGAGGAGGTGAGGAGATAGTTCAGTGACTAGAGCATATGCTTAGCATATGCTTGACCTAGATTTCAGATACAACAGGGTCTCCTCAGTGTCACCTAGTGCAGTTCTGGAGCCCCTGAGTATCAACAGGTGCGGCCCAGGAGGCCACACCCTATGGAATGACCTGCAGATCCTTACCACTCTGGCTTGAATGATATCATCCTTGAGTTATGTGTTGAATTGCCAGAGGCCAGAGTGACCAAGAATCCTGGTAGGACCACTGAGCCCCCTAAGCACTGCTTGGAAGGTCCTTCATCAAAGCAGTAATGTGACTCAGAACAAGACTAAAGTTGTAAAAACTATTTTCATACAAATAAAGAAATAGTTTAATATCAGAGCCTTGCATGTGCGGAAAACTGGGTATAACTCACTGCCCAAGAAAAATAAAAGAAAGAGGTGCGCATGTGCTCTCTGGTCCCATGTGTTAGTGTTGTGCGTATGTGCTGCAGGCTCACCACGTGGTACATGAGCACATGTGGCCTGCATCTTCCTTCTTGAAATGTGGACTTTTATGCTTTCAGCTGAGTTGTGTACTGGGATTCTATCAGCATTTGGAAAAGCCCGAGTTTGCTCTTAAGCTTGTTGTTCTCTCCCTTTCTTTCTTTCTTTCTTTCTTTCTTTCTTTCTTTCTTTCTTTCTTTCTTTCTTTCTTTCTTTCTTTCTTTCTTTCTTTCTTTCTTTCTTTCTTTCTTTCTTTCTTTCTTTCTTTCTTTCTTTCTTTCTTTCTTTCTTTCTTTCTTTCTTTCTTTCTTTCTTTCTTTCTTTCTTTCTTTCTTTCTTTCTTTCTTTCTTTCTTTCTTCTTTCTTTTTCTTTCTTTCTTTCTTTCTTTCTTTCTTTCTTTCTTTCTTTCTTTCTTTCTTTCTTTCTTTCTTTCTTTCTTTCTTTCTTTCTTTCTTTCTTTCTTTCTTTCTTTCTTTCTTTCTTCTTTCTTTCTTTCTTTCTTTCTTTCTTTCTTTCTTTCTTTCTTTCTTTCTTTCTTTCTTTCTTTCTTTCTTTCTTTCTTTCTTTCTTTCTTCTTTCTTTCTTTCTTTCTTTCTTTCTTTCTTTCTTTCTTTCTTTCTTTCTTTCTTTCTTTCTTTCTTTCTTTCTTTCTTTCTTTCTTTCTTTCTTTCTTTCTTTCTTTCTTTCTTTCTTTCCTTTCTTTTCTTGTTGTTTTTGGGCCACACCGGCAGTGCTCAGGGGTCACTCCTGGCTATCTCCTCAGAAATAGCTCCTGGCAGGCACGGGGGACATTATGGGACGCCTGGATTTGAACCAACCACCTTAGGTCCTGGATCAGCTGCTTGCAAGGCAAACACCGCTGTGCCATCTCACCGGCCACGTTCTCTCCCTTTCTTATCCTCTCTCTTCCTTATTACCTTCAAATAAAGCCTGTTTTTACTTCAAAAAATGAAGAGAAAAAAAGGAAAAGTAAGGAAAAAGAAAAAAATGCAAGGAGAAAGGGAAATATATATGTATGTGTGTGTGTGTGTGTGTATATATATATATATATATATATATATATATATAGAGAGAGAGAGAGAGAGAGAGAGAGAGAGAGAGAGAGAATTTATGCCACTGGTTATGTCCAAATCTACTCTATTCAAATTCAAAAAGAAAGGAAAAAGGAAAAAATGAGACTCAATTTAGTTGACTGGTTTTATTGCTGTGGATAGAAATATTTATTTGTAGTGGAAAATCTCTTTTTTGTGCCTGGATGATTTCCTAACAAATCATAAGTCAGAGAGGTTATTTTCTTGCTTCTGAGAGTGCTGTTACTGGGGAGAGAACAGGAGATCAAAGCAGGGCAGTCTGTCCGGCTCACTAGCTCAGCCCCACCTGCCTTGGTATCTTAGAGGGATCAATGGCAATGCCAGATCAGCCTGCCATGTAGGATGCCCTGCGGGGTGTTTCGTTCTTTCTGTGGCCTCCAGTGTCTAGCTCTAAAGAGGCCATGTGCAGATTCTCAATCTTCTGTGCTGAGCTGAGGCTGTGAAATGGAAGGAGCAGGCTCCGACTTTGGATATTTATCTCAGCATCCTCCGGTGCACCCTATTTCAGTTACTGCAACCTGATTGCCTGGTTCCAGCATTAATTTTTCTGGAGCTTATTAATTGTTAGTCTGGATAGAGTCCCGTGTAGCCCTTACAACCCCTTTATATCTAAATCCTCTTTATCTCGTTGTCTCCTGATGTGAGCCCTGAGAACTACAAATATTCCTGCCTGTTGTTTGTCTTTGTCTTTCCTTAGGTCCAGGCAGATAGTAAACATTCTATTAAATCTTGAAGATGTGAAAATTAAATGCACACTCTGAATAGTTGCTATTTTACTGGTGAAAGTACAAGAGTTAAAGAAGCTCAGTGATATAAAAGAAAAGTTTGTTTTTCACACCTACTTCACAGACACATTGTTTGGGGATTTACTGATAATAAGAAGAACCATATTTGGGGGTTGATGAGATAGCTTAAATTGGGGTTGGAGCACAAGCTTTGCATGAGGAGCCTGTGCTTGATTCCCAATACTACATGGACACAATGGTCTCCATAAAATAAAAAAGAAAAGAACTCCTCTTATAAACTTTTTAAACTTAACATGTGAAATCCACAGTTGGGGTAAGAGTCAAAAAAATAGGGGTGTTCATTACTACCAGTTGTACCAGTTGTCCCGTAGTCAACACAGGCAGTAGGAATATCAGGATGATCTGCATCCTGTGATTCTAGGAACTCAGTCAGCTGAAGCTGTTGGAGCAGAGAGAACAACATAGCGCTCTAGAATCCAGTTGCCTGCAGAGATAGGCTGTGAGGTTTATTGCCCTTCCTGCGCCGAGTCACACAGAAATGCCTCCTACACCTGCTACTAACAACACCAGTGGAAGACATAATCTTTGCTTCTAATTTTCTGTCACTACTCATCCTCTTTAAATATTAGGTCCAGTTCATTCTCTTCACTTGCCCCACATTTGAGGAGGATAGGCACTGTGTCATTTCCAATGGTGCCAATAGCCTGAGCTAATCGAGTTCCTGTGTCCCCTCTTGCCCGACTCCCCTGGCAGCTTTCCCACTGACCTTTCTGTTTCACATTTTCCTTAGAGATTTTTCCACCTTAGTAGTCGATAAGGGGAGTGTGGGTGAAAGTCTATCTTCTGTAAGTTATTCAGGCTGGCAAAGGACTGTATTCTATTGTAAAGGGGTGAACTCACATGCTACCTTGGATTTTAATTGGGTCCAGGCAGATGATTGGTTCATGTTTGCAGCTGCCACTCTGAAAAATATCATACCAGTTAGAAGAATATCATTTAAAACAATCAGGTCCTAATAATTGTTCCTCTCTACCCTTGAGAAGACAGAGTAGTAGAAGATGCTTTTTCTGGGATGGTGACACTGAAGTGAAGCATTAGAAACCAAATATCATAGCCCTATACCAGTTCCCTGAGCATTTAGGCATCTATGTGAGGTCACACTGCTAGTTTTCCTCAGGATAAGCTTTCTAGAACTGTACAGATGGAGCTAGGAGACATCTGTTCAGTAGCAGCACAGAAAGCATGGCTGAGTTACTACTTCTACTGTCCTGTTCATTCTATTAATTATAGAGAATTTTGGGGGATTATTCTAGGACAGGTGATTTATTAATAAATGCATAAATACTTCACCTGTCACATTAGGATTATCAGGTTAAGCCAATGTAATTGAGCTTCCTTATAATCTAGCAATACCTATCCTAGGGATATACTGTAAGAATACAAAAACACAATACAAAAATGCTCTCTGTACTCCTATATTTATTACAGCACTATTTACAATACCTAGAATCTGGAAATAACCCAGGTACCCAACTACAGATGAGTGACTAAAGAAACAATGCTATATCTACACACTATGCTGTATACTACACAGCCATTAGGAAAATGAAGTCATGAAATTTGTCTATACATTGATGGATAACTATGGATAATTATTCATGGAGGTAATTATGAGTACAATGAGTCAGAGGGAGAGAGATAAACATAGAATAAGCTAACTTATCTGTGAGATATAAGAAAAATAAAAGACAGTGTGGGGAATGATATTCAGAGAAAATAGAAATGAGGATTAGGATGACCAGTTCATGGTAAGAAGCTTACCACAAAGAGTAGAGAGTACAGTTAGAATACAGAAGGGTCTACTATGAAATTGATCATTGGAATGGGTCACTCTGAACAAGAACTGGTTGCTGAAAGGGAATAAAATGGCATGCATGGCACCCCTTCATTAATAGTAATGCAGACCACTGTGCCAAAAAGAGAGCCGAGAGATTATGTGAACAATCTTGTAACCATGGTGTTTAAATAAAAATAAATAAAAAAGAGAATTATAGGCTGATATAACTGATAACTACAGATGCAATGACACTCAATAACATATAAGCAAATAGAATCTCAAAACTGATCAAGGATGTAATAAACCATGACCAAGTAGGATTTATTTCAGAGATGCAAGGATTGCTTAATATATGCAAGACAATATTATACCATATAATCAAAATAAAATATAAAAAATGATCATAACAGTAGATGAAGAGAAAACATTTCACAAAGTGGAGCAAGAAATGCAACTTCAATTCTAAAGCCCACAAAAAAGTTAACAGAAACAATAGATTTGTATAGTAAAGTGGCAGGCTACAAAACTAATTTTCAAAAATTTATGGCTTTTCTCTGTAGCATTAATAAAAATGAAGAGAGTAATATTAGAAAACAATCTCATTCACAATTGTGCCTCAGCTAATTAAATGCCTTGGAGACAACTTAACTAATAACATTTAAGACCTATACAAAGACAACTACAAAATACTGCTCCAAGAAATAAAAGAGGATATCAGGAAATGGGAACACATAACATGCTCATGTTTGGGAAAATTAACATCATTAAAATGAAAATCCTTCCCAAATCATTGTACAGATTTAATGCATTCCCTATAAGAATATCCATACATTTTTTTTTTCAAAAAGTGAATCACACCTCTTGAAATTTATATAAAATAATAAACTTCCATGAATAGATAAAACAATCCTTGGAAAAAAGATGGGTGGCATCATTTTCCCCAGCTTCAAAGTTTACTATAAAACAAGGGCATTAAACAGTATGGTATTGCCCAAACCCCAGATCCCAACCTTAGAATTGGCACAGTTTCCTGCACCAGCACCAGATATCAAACTCTCCTGCAGGAGGCCCTAATACCACTCTGGCACCAACTTACTACATATGACATCCTAAGGATGAGGAAATAGCAACAACTTTATCTAAGGGTAGGTTGCCCTTCCTCACCACCCAACAGTGAGATGAAATCAGAAGACATTCTGTCCTATGATCTATTCAAAAACCAAGATCTTTAATTACGGAAGACTGACTTTGACAACCATGACTGAGCAGAACTTTCCTGGGACCATAAAGAAAGACCTTGGGATTTGACAACTAACATACCTGGAGCTTATAGTTGGTTGTATGATAGTATGCTTCATGGGTAGGCCAATCTCCTAGAATTTCCTTTCTAATTTCCCCAATGTTTACTGCTCCAATGCAAAACAAACAAACAAAAACTTCTCAAATCTGCCCCTGCTTTTTTTTGTTTTTTTTTTTTTTTTTTTTCCTTCTTTTAATTTTTATTTTTGGCTTCTTGATAGGGGCTCCCAACTTTTTCACAGAACCATGAAACATGAATTATCTCATTCTGCCTCATATTTCTATGACTTCCTACAAATTGAGAAAAGAAAAAAATGTGGATGGGACCCAGAGACAAGGGGTCTCAGGAGCAATGAATAGAAATAAAAAATGGTTAGATCTAAATACCCAAGTCAACTACAATAGAATCAAGAGACAAGAGACCCAAACTCTAACAAGCTAAACAAAAAAATTGACCTGCTACACTAGCAATCCAGGGGGCTAAGGATGGGATGCATGCTGGGAACTAGAAGAAGGGAGGTCAATACTGTTGGTGACAATGGTCCTAATTCACTGTCACTATGTACTTGAAATAAAGCTTTGAAAGACTTGTAATTTATATTGGTATCAATAAAAATTAAAAGCAAAAATAACCCCACAAAATAGCCAGTATGGTATTGGAAAAACGTCAGATTCTCAGAAAATGGAAGAGGCTTGAGTATTCTGAGACTGATTCTCAGGTAACTGGGCAATTAATCTTTGATAAAGGGAAAGAAATACAAAGTGGAACAAGTGGTGTTGAAAAAAATGGTCATCTACATACAAAATAGAGAACTCAGTGGACTATTTACTACCATGCACAAAGGTCAAATCAAAATGCATTAAATATCTTGTTATTAGACCTGAAACCATAAGTTACATAGCAGAAATGTGAGCAGAACATTCCATACATTGATGCTAAATGCATCTTCAAAGATGAAACACTACTGACTAAGCAAGAGGAAGCAAAAATAAACAAATGGGATTAAATAAAACTAAGAAGCTTTTGAATCTCAGAGGAATTAGTGACAGACTCCTATGGAATGAAAGAAACTATTCTCCCAATATCCATCTGATAAGGGATTAATATTTATAATATACAATGCACATACATAGAGCTTAGCAAGAAAAACATCTAACACCATCCAGAAATGAACAGACACTTCTTCAAAGAAGAAATACAGATAAGTAAAAGGCACATGAAAAAATGTTCTACATCACTAATCATCAGGAGACACCAATCAAAACAATGAGATACCATCTTACACCACAGAGACTGGCACACATCACAAAGAGCAACCTGTGTGGTGTGGATGTGTGGAGAAAAGGATTCTCAGTTACTGCTGATTGGAATGTCAACTGGTTCAGCCTTTTAGGAAAATAATATATTTCTCAAAAACCTAGAAATTGAGCTTTCATATGACACAACAATACCACTTCTAGGAATATACCCTAGGAGCCCAGAAATACAATGTAAAAAATCCCTCTGCATTCTTACGTTCATCACATCACTATTCACAATATTCAAATCTGGAAGTAACCAGTGCCAAAATATAGATGAGTGAATGAAGAAATTGGAGTGGTCTGTCTCTGGCACTAGAGGAAGAAGGGGGTTTTATTTTGGCGCTTGGAGTAGAAAGGGAATTAATTCCTGGGTCCTGAGAAATGAGAAGAGCCTTGCAGAGAAGCCACTGCGTTAAAGACAGTGCTGAACATCAGTGTCTGTGGACATTCTCAGAGCTAGTGATGGCAGATCAGTGTCATATGGCCAAGTTTTGTTGCTGTTGTTTTTGTTTTGGGGCCACACCCGGTGATGCTCAGGGCTTACTCCTGGCTACGCGCTCAGAAATCTCTCCTGACTTGGGGGACCATATGGAACGCCGGGGATCAAACCACGGTCCGTCCTAGGCTAGAGCGTGCAAAGCAAACCCCCTACCGCTGTAGTATTGCTCTGGCCTCAAGATGCCAGTGTTTCTTCCTAGGAACCTGTGGTCATCTTTGGGTGAATATGCAATGGCATCCCTTATTTGTGTAATCATCAAATCATGGCTAGAAAGTTCAGGAGGTAAAGCACTTGTACTCAGCTGACCAGAGTTCAATCCTTGTACAGCATATGGCCCCCTGAGTACCACTAAAAGCGAACCCTGAGCGCAGAGCTAGGAAGAAGACCTAAGCAATGTGGAGTGTGGCCCAAACTACTCCTCATTCCATCTCCAAACAACAAATACGTCTCTACATACTATAAACACCCACTCAGAGCACTATCCTTACAAGTTTGCTGTCCTTCATTGAGGGCCACTAGAAGGGGTTCAGGATGAAGCTTCTGCCACTGTTTTTTGGAGTGTTTCTAGACAACTCCCTTTATCAATTGAAGACCTAGTTTTCTAGGAAAAAATGAAGAGTTGAAACATTCTGAAAATATTTTTTCTAAGCTCTCAAGTCTACGAAGCTTCCAAGTTAAAACGATATTGTTTTTCTGAGTTCTCAGAAAGCAAAATTATTTTTCCAAACCTTAGGAAATTTTAAGTCCAAAAACCGCCCTCCTCCCCCAAAGAAAATAGACCTGAGCATTGAATGAAGATATTAGTGTTTTGCATAGTGGGGTTTTATCCCTTAATTTCATCCAAAAAAATTCGAACTTATTTTTACACGTATTTTTTGGGGATCGAAAGAAAATCAAATAAAAATGTTCATGATTGTAAGTGAATATGATTAAAAATAGTTTTAACTTTCTCTGCCTCTCCAACCTTAGCCCACCCTCCAAGCGAAGCTTTTATCATAGGATCACACGATAAAAGTCATACTTGGCTGTGTGACATTGCAAAAAGGATCATATGCCCAGGAACATTCTCACCATTTCCAAAGTATCCAACTTTTGTCTCACTCACTCTGTAGAGACGTTTCCCCTTGGGGTGTTTTACTCATTTGAGTGCTTTGGGTTTACAGCAATTCACTTATTTCTACTAGACCTTCAATCAATATTTCATGGAATGTATTGAGAAGACCCACTTAATCTCTTTTCATCTCTGCAGGTATAAGAGTGAAAGGAAGCAGTGGCCTGAGAAAACAAGTCTCCCTTACACGCAAATGGAGATGTTCTTATTGATCAAAGCCTTTTTGGGTAATAATTCTTGTGATGAGTAATTTACAGGAAGGAAACAAGGCATGTTATGTTTTACAGATTAAGATTTGAGGATACTTAAATATCTATTTATGTTATAGTCCCATAATTGAAGGAGTCAAGGATAACAGTGGATTAACCTCTTGACAAGGAATACTACTAATAAAAAATAAAATGTCTTAAATAGATAAAAGAGAGACACAAAAGATTCTAATATTTTTAAATTGAGAAATTCTAGAAAGATCTTAGAGTTTTCTTGTTCACAGATAAAGATGACTCAGTGAGGTGGTAAACCCATGGAATAATTTGGAATCACTGGAACTTTGTTAAATTCTGGTTTCAACATTTAATGATTTGACTGTGGGTTTGTACTTTATACCAAATTAAACATTACTTTTTGAACTATGAAATGTTTTATCAATAGCTAACATGTGTTAAATAGCCAGTATCACTGTGATATACATCTAAGTTCTTCAAACACATTATCTTTTATATATTTATTCATTTAGGGGCCAGAGAAATAGTACAAGGGTTAAGGTGTTTGTCTTGCATGTTCAATCTTGCTCTGGTTCAATCGCTGGTACTCTTAATAACCACCAGGAGTGATCTTTGAGCCCAGAGCCAGGAGTAAGCGTTGAGCACTTTTGGGTGTGATCCTAAAGAAAAAGAATTCTTTTTCATACAATTAACATGTTCTTTTTAAGGAGTAAGCATTTTTAATATCTTTATTTAAAACCATGTTTACAAACTTGACTGTAGTTAGGTTTCAGTCACAAAAAGAACACCCCCTTCACCAGTGTAACATTCCCACCACCATTGCACCCCATCTCCCTCCACCCACACCCCCTGCCTGCATTTGAGACAGGCATTCTACTTCTCTCACTCATTAACAATTGACATGTTATGTTTTATATGCCTCAAGATATCCTAAACAGGGAGATAACTAAAGAATACTGTAGGCCTATATTGATTCTTCAAAATAGAATTTCTCCTTTTGCCTTCTTTGTCAAAATAATTTTAATTGTCTTTATTTCATTATCTTTTTATAAAACTTTCAGAATAAGCTTGTCTATAAAAAGTTTTTCTGGGGGCCAGAGCAGTGGCACTAGAGGTAAGGTGTCTGCCTTGCAAATGCTAGCCTAGGACAAACCGTAGTTCAATCCCCCAGCATCCCATATAGCCCCCCAAGCCAGAAGTGATTTCTGAGCTCATAGTCAGGAGTATCTACTAAGTGTCAAACTTGTGCCCCCCCCCCCAAAAAAAAAACAAAAATAAAAAGTTTTTCTTGGATTTAGTACAAATGCATAAAAGTTATGGATCAATTTAGGGAGAAATGACATATCTCTACAAAACTTTGTTTATAAAATGTTATATAAATTACTTAAATCTTTTTTCTTTTACTCTTGTTAATTTTAAGTATGTATACATTTCACTAGTTTTGTAGGTAATCATTTTATTTCGGGGAGTTATATTTTCTTCCATCTGACCTTTATGCCTTTTACTTTCTTTTCTTGCATTATAGAAATGGCTAAGACTTTTAGTGTTGTCTTCATTGTGGTGAAAATCAATATCTGGGCCGGAGAGATAGCATGGAGGTATAGTGTTTGCCTCACAATGAAGAAGAATGATGGTTCAAATCCCGGTATCCCATATGGTCCCCTGAGCCTGCCAGGAGCAATTTCTGAGCATAGAGTCAGTATAACCCCTGAGTGCCGCCGGGTGTGACCTAAAAATAAAAAAAAATCAATATCTATGCCTTCTTTTGCTATTTTTTTGAGAAAACAATTTTTTTCAATTATTATAATGCTAAATGTAAAAAATTTTGTAGACCCACCCCCAGGAAATACCTAGTTGTGTCCAGGATTGACTCCTGGGGTACCAGGCTAGTGTCTGAACCAAGGTCACCTGCATACAAGACAAATGCCTCATTCACTGAACTTTTCTTCAGCTCATGTAGAGGCTCTTTGTTGAGTCGAGTGACTTCTCTGTTTTTAGAGAAAATTTTATGTTATAAATTGATGTTGGATTTTGTGCAGTGCTCTTTTGGAGTGCCTTGATATTTAAGTATTTTGTTGAGAATATGCCATTATGTTTTTCCCTGTTTTAGATTTAAAGAATTAATTTTGAGTTGATATATATGAAAGCTATTAATTTCTTTCCTTGGGTTTTTTTTTTTTTGGCAACATTCAGTGCCAGTGGTTCATCCTGACTCTACACTCTTGAATCAACTCCTAGTGTTGCTAGTAGGACCATTTGGGATGCTGAGACTGAACCCGAGTCAGCTGAATGCAAGGCAGCTTTCCTAACTATGTCTCTAGCTTCAAAAATTATACATTTTTTATAACAGTCACCGACTTGAAATTTTATTTTTATATTTTATTTTGATTTTGGGGTCACACCAGGCAGTGTTCAGGGGTTACTCCTGGCTCTGCATTTAGAAGTTACACCTGGTAAGCTCTGGGGACCATATGGGATGCCGGGAATCAAACCGGGGTTCATTACAGGTTGACTGTGTGCAAGGTAAAGGCTCCACCACTATTCTATCACTCTGGCTCCATCAACTTAAAATTTTAAAAAATTCTAATTGTTGCATTAGTTTCTTGTATGTTCTAAATAGACAATTATAAATTGTATTAAAAACTTTGCTTTCATGGGAATATATTAAACTGAGAAGCTTCTGCACCTCAAAAGAAATAGCGCCAAGGATACAAGAGCCCACTGAGTGGGAGAAACTATTCACCCAATACCCATCAAATAAAGGGCTAATCTCCAAAATATACAAAGCACTGACAGAACTTTACAAGAAAAAAAAACATCTAATCCCATAAAAAAATGGGGAGAAGAAATGGACAGACACTTTGATAAAGAAGAAATACAAATGGCCAAAAGACACATGAAAAAAATGCTCCACATCATTAATCATCAGGGAGATGCAAATCAAAACAACTATGAGGTACCACCTCACTCCATAGAGGTTGGCACACATCACAAAGAATGAGAACAAGCAGTGTTGGCGGGGATGTGGAGAGAAAGGAACTCTTATCCACTGCTTGGTGGGAATGCCGTCTAGTTCAACCTTTATGGAAAGCAATATGGAGATTCCTCCAAAAACTGGAAATCGAGCTCCCATACGACCAGCTATACCACTCCTAGGAATACATCCTAGGAACACAAAAATACAATACAAAAATCCCTTCTTCACACTTATATTCATTGCAGCACTATTTACCATAGCAAGACTCTGGAAACAGCCAAGATACCCTTCAACAGATGAATGGCTAAGGAAACTGGTACATATACACAATGGAATATTATGCAGCTGTCAGGAGAGATGAAGTCATGAACTTTTCCTATACATGGATGTACATGGAATCTATTATGCTGAGTGAAATAAGTCAGAGAGAGAGAGAAAGACACAGAATGGTCTCACTCATCTATGGTTTTTAAGAAAAATGAAAGACATTCTTGCAATAATAACTTTCAGACACAAAAGAGAAAAGAGCTGGAAGTTCCAGCTCACCTCATGAAGATCACCACAAACAGGGATGAGTTTAGTTAGAGAAATAACTACATTTTGAACTATCCTAATAATGAGAATGTACGAGGGAAATAGAAAGCCTGTCTAGAGTACAGCGGGGGTTGGGTGGAGAGGAGGGAGATTTGGGACATTGGTGATGGGAATGTTGTACTGGTGATGGGTGGTGTTCTTTACATGACTGAAACCCAAACACAATCATGTATATAATAAAGTTGTTTAAATAAAAAAATAAAATTTCTAATCTTGACAGCAAAAAACAACAACAACAAACAAACTTTGCTTTCTTCACAGGTCAAAACCAGGGCACAGCAATATAATTTAGCACCATACCCTTTTGCATAGGCACTCTATATAGGGGGAAATCATACACAGAAACAAACTCTTATCTACTAGGGATAAGAACCCATACATTTCATAATACAGGGAAGCCTCCCACCCTGAGCATGTGCCATGTAGATCCAACTTATTCTCCATATGATTGGACAGCAACTATCCAATCCAGAACCCCAGATCCCAGATGTGGAACCGACACAGGTCCCAGCAACAGCACCAAGAACCAAATTTCTTCCTGGGAAATTCCTACTACCTCTCTGGCACCAAGTTGAAACAGTTTTGGCATGACACCCTGATATGTATGATGCAATCAGGAGACCTGACATACTTTGCTTCATGCAAAAACCGAAACCGCTAACTACTGAAGACTGACCTTGACAAACAAGGACTGGGAAGAACCTAATAGCGAGGGTTCAATGAGGAAGATCCCAGCTGAGGCTTCGGCCTAGGATTTATACAAAAATCAAGATCTCTAATTCCAGAGGTCTGACTTCGACAACTGCAACTGAGCAGAACTTCTGGAACTATACTGAAAGTTCCCTGGCACCATAAAAAGAACTCGGGATGTGAAAATGAGCGTGTATGGAGTATGTAGTTGTTCCCTTGGCAGTATGCTTTAATGGGGGAGAAACCCTGTATCTCTTAGGCCAAGGGAATTCCTATTCTAATTTCCCCAATATTTTCTGTGCCTAAAAAAAAAGAAGAAACACAAACCTTTTTAAGTAGTTGCTGATTTGGGGTGGGTTATTATTTTTTTTCTCATTTTTGGTTTGTTCTTTTTTTGTTCTTTCTGTACTTTTGTATTACTGCCCTATTGTCTTTTAGTGTATTTTTTGTTTGTTTTTGTTTTGTTTTGTTTATTTTGCTTTGTTTTGCTACCCTTTTTTTCTTTTTCCCCTCTCTCCTCTTAAAGGGAATCAGGAGTCTCAAACTCAATTTACCTGGGGGCCACAGGAGGCAAAGTCGGGGTGATCCTGGAGTGCAAAGTCAGTAATAAGCCTTGAACATTGGGGGGTGTGACCCAAACAACTAAAACAAAAACAAAACAAAGATTCCTCTAGGGCAGGGCCACAAAATGTTGTACGGCGGGCCGGAAATGGCCTGCGGGCCGTGAGTTTGAGACCCCTGAAAATGGACCCCTTCTAGTTCCTTTTATTTTTTTCCTTTTGCTTTTGTCTTTTTTTTTGTTTTGTTTTGTTTTCTTTGCCCTTATCTTTTCATATATCTCCAACAGAACCTATTACTGGAACCATCTTGTTCAGCCTTACAATTTGAGGGGGGAAATGGATGGTACCAAGACCAGACAGTCGAAAGAATATTTAGTGGAAATAAAAAATGATCAGACTTGAATACCAAACCCATAATTAACGACAACAGATTCGATACCCAATTTACAACAAGCTGTACAAGTGGGGAACAGTTACATTAGCATTATGGAGGGGTAAAGGAGAGAGAGATGGGATGCATGCTGGGAAGAGGGGTGGAGGGAAGAAAACATTAGAGATGGGAATGCCCCTCATTCATTGTCACTATGTGCCTTAAATATTTCTGTGAATATGGGCACTACAGACAATGACCGGGATTGGACAAATTAGTTTGCCTGGAGCCTAGAAATGGTCTTATGTCAGGAAACTTCAGGGGTAGGGTCTCCTTGTACTTAGGCTAAAGATTTTCCTTTCCATGACCCCATACTTTGGGTGGCCCATGCAAACGATAATTGCCACACTAACATTGTTTTTACAGTGCTCCTTTGACTCCAAACCTTTAAGAAACCACTAGTAAAAATATCTGGAACTGCAAACAAAAAAAGGTTTACATTAGTGTTAACATATATGCTTTTAGTTATACTAGCATTCTGGGGGATAAAGGAGGGAGATAAGGGATATATGCTTGGGAACAGGGATGAAGGTGGTGGAAAGGCCCTCATTTATGGTCACTGTGTACCTTAAATACCACTGTGTAAGATTTGTAATTCACTTTCGCCACAATAAAAATAAAAAAAATGGGGCCGGGCGGTGGCGCTAAAGGTAAGGTGCCTGCCTTGCCTGTGCTTGGACGGACCGCGGTTCGATCCCCCGGTGTCCCATATGGTCCCCCAAGCCAGGAGCAACTTCTGAGCGCATAGCCAGGAGTAACCCCTGAGCGTTACTGGGTGTGGCCCAAAAACCAAAAAAAATAAAAATAAAAATAAAAAAAATATTTATGTGACATAATTATAATATTGACCACAATAAAGAAAAAAACTTTGTTTTCTTGCACCCTCCAAAATTGATACATTTTAACTTGTCCTTATATTTGTGCAATTTCTAGTACTTCCCAAATTCTTGTAATAATTTTAGTAATTTATGTCTTAAAAATATAAATTTTACAGGACTTTTATACTCAATATTCGTTAACAAATTTAACCTCATTCTTATCTGTATTCCTTTTTTTTTGTTTTGTTTCTGGGTCATACCCAGTGGTGCTCAGGGCTTACTCCTGACTCCGTGCTCAGAAATAGCTCCTGGCATGTACGGGGGACCATATGGGATGCCAGGATTTGAACCACCACCTGTCCTGGGTTAGCTGCATGCAAGGCAAATGCCCTACCGCTGTGCTATCTCTCCAGCCCCTGTATTTCTTATTTTAATTCTAAAATTTTCTGCATGTTCTCTTTTCTCCCTTTATCATTCCATGTACCAATGAGATGTATAGAACTTGAACTTTGTTTTTATTTATTCTTTTTAACATGGAATTGACATAAAATATTGTATCAGTTTGAAGAAAACAATGATTTTTGTATCTGAAATTTTTACCACCGTAAGTTTAGTTAAGATCCATCACTTCATAAAGTTACAAACCTTCTCTTTCTTGACATGAGAGCATTATAGATATACTTTATAGATATACTCTTTCAAATATGTAATATATTATTAAATTCCTTCACCAAGCTGTGCATTTTCTCCCTCTGACTTACTAATATTATAACGGAATTTGTACCTTTTGACCATTCATCTCACCCATCCCTACCCCCTACCTCTGGAAACTGTAAATTTATCATCTGTGTCTATAAGTCCAGAGTATTTTTTTAGATCCCACATTATGTAAAAACATAAAATATTGGTCATTAATGAGAACTTAGTTTTATAATTGAACTCTAAAGTAATAGGCTTTGATTTTATAGTGACTTACTCTGTCTTCTATTAATTTTATTCTTAGTCTTGATTAATATCTATTACATTTAATTAAATTATATATATTTAATAATTAAATTATTGGTTTATTTCAGGCTGTTAATTTTTTCTCACAATTATTAAAATGTAGTGTTTTCATTATCTTTTATTGCTAAATAGTTCAACTTCAAAATTTCAATTTTTTCTCCTAGATCCTGGCAGCCTGATCCTATACTATCTCCATAATTTTGTTTTATCAGAAGCGTACATTGTTGGAAATATAGACTATATTATATACTTGGAATATACAGTGTTTTTTAAGTTTATTTCTACAAGTTATATATCTGAGAATATGTATTCACCTTTTCAGATGGGCTCTTTTGGTAATATGACCTAAAGCTTACATTCTGCTATTTTAAAAATAATTTAATTAATTAATTAAAATTATTTTATTTTGGTTTTGAGGTCACACTTGGAAGTGTTCAGGCATTTCTCTTGGCTCTACACTCAGGAATCACTTGGAGGGTCAGGAGATCATGCTGGAGAGCAAATCAGGTCAGGCTTGTGCAAGGCAAGTGCCTTATCTGATGTAATATTGCTCATTCTCCTCTTTGATTTTCAGTTTTTGGGAAACACCTGGTGGTCTTTAGAAGCTATTATGGCTTTGTGTCATATCCCTTGATGGGATTCAGGGGACCATATCAGGTGCTTGGGATGAAACCCAGGTTAAGTGCATGGTTGATAAGCACGGTATCTGCTGATTCATGACTTTTCAAGGGCTTATTTCTTTTCAGAACTAAAAACAGTCATCATCTGAATATACACTTTCCTGAAAAAAAAAAAACTCTCTTGATTTTGATTTAATAAAGATTTTCCATCAATTTGATCTTATTTGTTTTCTTATTTTTAGCAAGTGTTAAACATTTAGCCTATTATTAAAGTCTTTTTCTATCTCTATAATTTATTTTATATATAGTTTATATAGGTTTTTTATTATTTCAAAATATTTTCAGGAGAAAGAGAGGTAATTTTGCATTCTGCCATAATGAACTAGAAGATTTACCCCATTTTCAATCCACAGTTAAAATTCTATAGATTTGGTTAAAATTGCCTTTCGTTTGCTAATGAAAGTACCCTGAGTCCCTAGGTCTGCACTATCTGTAGGTTTTAAAGAGGTCTTAATCCATTCCAAGGAACTTCTGGAGAAAGAGCTAAAATAAAGTACTTAAAAAAGAAAAAAAATATTTTTTCACAGATTACTTAACATGACAACAAATAACCAATAACTAACTGTTAATGTGAAAAAAAAACTGCACTCCATCTAGGAAAATGTCATTCAAAGTCACTTTTCTGCAGAATAAAATAATGAGAAATTTTAACATGCAGAAAAGTTGAAAGAATTTTATAGTCAATATCCTTATACTTAATTTTGAAAACTAACTTAAAAATTTTGGCTTATCTCATATATAATCATTTTTCTTGCCATCCATATATTGTTTCCTTTATGATATACCTTCTATTAAGGTACAAACATTATTGTAATTTAGAATATTAAGAATAATAATTCAATTCTTTTTCATTTCCCATCCCCATATATCCTTTACTCCTTTTTGCCACCCTGACACACTCTTGTGACGCTACACAGTGAGTTTTCCTTTAGATACCAACTGACCTGTTCTGCTGAGCTGGTTACTTGGGAAAGTGGTTACATCTCTGAACCAGACCCATTTCTTCACGGATCAAGAGAGAGGATACTTGTCTGCAAAGCCTTTCCTGGTTCAGGGGGTTGACAATCCTTTCTCCTGTGAATTTGGATCACTTTGAGTAGAACTATTTCTCGATTGGCATCCTGCAGGGAACCTTCCTTTAAAAGTATGTTTCCCTTTCACTCTAGGCTTCCAGATACATACATGTGTAGTTGTGGACTAGAGACCAGGTCTTCTATATTTCTCTGTTTAAAGCTGAAGAAAATCCTGGAAGTTATTAAATAAATAAATGAGTCATTGCTTACCTGCTTAGATTAGGCAAATCAGTTCAAACAAATGTCATAATCATGGCTTTTTGATCAAAAGTTAAAGTAGAAGTGTCCTGGCTACAGGGCGATACAATCCTCACAGAGGGCATAGCATTATTGTTCCTAAAAATGGCGAAGTGGGAGCTGGGGGCTTGGAAGTGTTACTGTACTGAGTTCGATCCCTGGCACCCTATCATTCTTCCTCGATACCCCCAATAGTAATTACTGAGTGCAGAGCCAGGAGTTATCCTGAGCATCTCTGGGTGGGACCAAAAAACAAGCAAGCAAAGAAGTTAATATGTCACAAGTGGGGTTCCTTTTGTGATTTCACATTTAGCACCTTAAAGTCAAGGTGGCTATCAGTGGACACTAATGGAACTGATCAGATTATAATCTCAAAATTCATGGACAATCTGAATCTGCTATGCTAGATGTTTTTTTTTTTTTTGCCAGAATATTTCACTTTGGGGGAGGGGTTTGGGCCACATCCTGTGATGCTCAGGGGTTACTTATGGCTATGCGCTCAGATACCTCTCTTGGCCCTTCACTTTTTTTTTTTCATTTACATACCTCTCCTGACCCTTCACTTTTTTTTCATTTATACATTATTTGATTTAAATTTATCTTAATTTTAAAAACCAGAGAAGATCTAGAGGTACCACAGAAGCTAGAGGCACCTGACCCTGGTTTAGATTAGACCCTGGCATGGGTGGGTGTGGTTGTGGTGACTCCTGAGCAGAACCTTGGCCTTCCTGGCGTCGCAGAGCCCAAGTTCCATCACATCCTCCTACAGTATTGCAAGTCTGACTGTTGGTCTAGTAACATGAGTGACTTAGGGATCCCCTGAGCACTTTTGGGGTGGTTTCTTATTTTTTTTTTAAGATCAAATTTAAAAACAGAGTAAAGGTATAACACTGAGGTTAAGATACTTGTAGCTGGTCCCAGTTTGATCTGCAGCTCAGTAGCTCCTAGAACTGCCAGAGATGATTTATAGCACAGAGTCAGGAGTAATCCCTGAGCATTGCCAAGTGTGGCCAAAACAGAACAAGCCAAAACAAAGCCAATCAAACATACAAAAAATAAACTGGAAGGGTAGGAAAATTAGGATGAAGTAGTCAACTATACCAATAAAGGATGAAACTGGGTCTCCTGGCAAGCCTAATGAATATACTCAAGCTCATTTTCAATAACTGTGACTTATATAAAGTTAGAAATCATATCACTTCAGTAAAAATAAAATATTTGTAATGAAAGATAAGTTAATATATTGGTAATAGATTTTTCTCCAAGGTTAATTTTAGCAGTTGATCTAAGAATACCCATCTCAATAGCATATGTTATTGCATCCTGACGCAGCTTTTCTCCGAGTCACATCTTTCTTTGAATATGTTATCTATCTCTCAGATGGAGATTCAAGAGGCATTTATACTAATAAACACAGGGAAGGTGTTATATGGAGACACATATATGGAATAAGGTATGCATTGTACAATTTACATTCATACAATTAGTGAAGGTTTTGCCTTAAATGTCATACATTTGAGGGAAAATTAGATTATTTGCCTGAAATTACTTAGATGCACTTCCGGTCATGGTCATGTTAATTTGGGGCTTATTCTCTTATATGCTTATCTTGATGGAGGGGAGAGACAGAGACAGCGACAGAGAGAATAAGAGAGACAGAGAGAGACAGAGACAGAGAGACAGATAGAGAAAGAGAGCTGAGCAGCAGTGCAAGACTCAGGGTATATTGGTTTTCTTTAGTTCTCACTGCTCAAAAGCCTGGTGAGGGCATTCCTGATGGTTAGATCTGGAAGGCCTCTTGTGCCTTTCCTAACATGTCTGGGTGCTGGGCTACCCAGATTTTGCACTGGGCAATCTTTGTTCATGGGAGCAGATAAATGAGCTTACAGGGGCCTTTTATCAGCTGCTATGTTCACAGAGTCCAGATGATCTTCAAGGAGCTGCTTAGAGATTTAAAGCATGGGTGTGTCAAGGATGCTTTGATTACAGGGTTCCAGCCACATTCTTGCACCAGTGTTTACATAAACTTGAAAAAAGCTGCCACTACTGTTCATTGCCCTGGTTTTTCAACCTTAATGGCATTACATTCCAAAGACTAGGAGAATTTTCACCTCCTTCAACTCTCCTGCTAGCTGTTCCCCCAGATATGGCACTGGAGTGCTAAAATCCAGTTCTTGGGCCTGGGCAGATGGACTGTTGGAGATGAGGAAAAGTGCTATCATTGCATACACAAAGTTCAGCCTGGAAAGGCTAGTACTCTGTTTCTGTGTATGAATCAAAATGCAGAAAATTAGAAGTTGTGCCTGCCCATTTACTCTGAAGACAAAGACTCTGTGGCATCATTCCCAAGTCACTCTCCTCTCTAGTTTCCTCTCCCAGGAGGGTATTCTTTGCTCTCTTTTATGGCCATTCTTTCTGATAGCAAAGGCCAGGCTCTGAGAGATTGAGCACTGTTCTGTTAGTTCAGTATTGCATAACAAACAATAGAAGAAAACATTAGTAATTAAGATTCTTATCCCTAGTGAAGAGCATATGCTTGCCTTGCGGCCACTTTTTAAAATATCTTTCCCTATTTCTTTTTTAAAAAAATTTTTTTTGAGACCATTGTGCATTAGAAATCCTTCATAGTTGTATTTCAGGCATATAGTGACAATGAATTAGGGCCCTTCCCACCACCAGCATTGACCTCCCTCCACAAGAGTTCCCAGCATGCATCCCATATCTCCACTATTAGCCCCCTGGTCTACCAGTGTAACAGGTCCATTTTATGTTTATATTGTTGTAGTTTGGATCTTTTGACTCTATTTTTTTTTTTGCTCTATTGTCCTTGATTGTGGCTTGGGTATTTAATTCTGACTCCCCCCCACCCACCCACCCACCCACCCAGTGCACCTGAAACCACTTGGCCCCTGGGTCCCATCCACTTCTGTTTTCTTTTATCAATTTGTAAAAAGATGTAGAAATATAAGATGCGACAAAGTATTTCATGTCCTTAGGGTCTATGCAAAAGGCAGATGCCCCTATCAAGAAGATATAAACAAAATTTTAAAAAAAAAAAAAGGATATTTACCTCTGTGTTTAGGGGCAGTTTTTGTTTTTGTTTTTGTTTTTTTGGGATAGGCACAGCAAATGTTTGGGAAATTAGAAAATAACCTTGGCCTTAAAAACAGGGTGTTTCTACCCATGAAGTATACTGTCATATGGCTCCCGGCATACTAATTGTCCAATCCCAAGGTCTTTTTTCATGGTCTCAGGAAAAGTTCTACCCAATCACAGTTGTCACAGTTAGGATTCTATAATTAGAGATCTTGGGTTTTGCACAGATCCTATGTCAAATCCCAGATGTCACAGAACATCTTCTAATTTCATTTCAAAGCAGGGAAATCTGCCCTTAGAGCAAGTTGTTACTGTTTCCTCCTCATCAGGAACCCACCCTTAGAGCAAGTTGGTGCTAGGGCATGATTAAGGCCTTCCCTAGGGGAGTTTGATTCCTAGTGCTGCTGCAAAAAACCATGCTGATACTAAAAAGGGGGGGAAATCTTATACATAGAAACAAGCTCTTATCTACCAGGGATAAGAACTCATAAATTTTATAATACAGGATTGCCTCCCATCCTGAACTTTTGTCATGGGGACCCAACTTAGACTCCATGTGACCCTCTAACCCCAAACCCCAGATCCCAACTGTAGAAACAACACAATTCCCTACAACAGCACTAGGAATCAAACACACCCGCGGAGCGCCTAATATCACCCTGGCACCAACTTGTGCCAGGCTGATACAACATCCTGACAACGAAGAAACAGCAAAAACTAGATCTAAGAGCAGGTTGCCCTACCTCATCACCTAAAGGTAAGATAAAATCAGAAGACACTAAGTCCTTGATATGCACAAAAAATCAAGATCTCTAATTACAGAAGACAACCACACTGGGCAGAACTTTTCCTGGGTCCAATAAGAAAGACCTTAGCCTAGGCTTCAACCTAGAATATGAACAAAAACCAAGATCCCTAATTCCAGAAGTCTGAATTTGACAACTATGACTGAACAGAACTTCTGAAACTATAATAAAATGCTTTTCCCTAGGTTTCACCCTAAAATCTGTGGAAAAACCAAGATCACTAACTACAGAAAACTGACTACAACTGTGATAGAGCAGAACTTCTAGAACCACAAAGAAAGACTATCCTAGAATTCATCCTATGACCTGTGCAAATACCAAGATCTCTAATTTCAGAGGACTGATTTTATCAGCCACAACTGAGCAGAACATTTCCATAAAAAGACTTTGGGGTTCGATAATGAGCATATCTAGAACCTAGAGTATAGCCACAACAGTACATTTCAAGGGTGGAGAAACCCTGTATCTCTTAGGCCAAAGGAATAATTTTTTTTTCAAATTTCCCCAATATTAACTGTGCCTATGCAAAAAGAAAAAAGAAAAAAAGGCACAAAACCTCACTACACCTGTCCTCCTTTTTATCTTTTCTTTTCTTCATTTTTGTGTTGTTGTTTAGTAGTTGTTTTTGTGGCTGTTGTATATTCTGTCATTGCTTCTTCTTCTTCTTCTTCTTCTTCTTCTTCTTCTTCCTTTCCCCTTTTTATTCTTTTAAATTTATATTGATAACACCTAGATGGATTCCTCCCAGCCTGTTTTTTTTTATTTTCTTCAGAATCACAGAACTTGAATCATTCTTTTTTCTTCCTCATAAATTAAGAAAAAAAAAAGAAGGTGAATGGTACCAGGAGCAAACAATCACATGAACATTAATTGGAAATAAATAGTGATCAGGCCTAAATATCAAACCCAAAGTCAATGACAACAGAATCAAGATCTACAACAAGTTATATATAAAGGGGACTGATTACACTAGCAGTCCAGGATGCAAAGAGGGGAAATATGGCATGCATGCTTGAACAGGGGAGAAGCGAGGTCAACACTGGTGGTGGGTAATTGCCCTAATTCACTGTCACTTTGTACCTTAAATATAACTGTGAAAGACTTGTAATCTACATGGGTCTCAAAAATTATTAAAAAAAAAAAAGAGTAAAAGAAAAAAATATCATGCTGAGGATGGGATCCAAGATTTGGGGTTGGACAGTCTATGTCTGATCAACTGAGGCCTAAGTCAAGTCCCATGACAAATATTCAGGGTGAAAGGCTGCCCTGCACTATAAAATTTATGAGTTCCTATCTCTATTAATAAGAACTTCTTCCTATACTTAAGATTTCCCCATTTTAGTGTGCCTATGAAAAAAGAAACATGCTACATGATACTACTGGTGCATATGGGGGTAAAAATAACAAGCTAAACAATCTCTATACCCTGGTTCTAAACTAAACTCAGATCCCAAGAAAGACTTATCTACTAGTTTTCCTAAGGAGATTCAAAAAAAGGATGAGAGAAGCAACCTTTATATATGGAAATAAACACCAAGAATAATAACTATTAAAGAAATATGCCTACAGAAATATACAAAAGAAATACAGATATCCCCTTTAAGACTTTTGAGATGGTGGTGGTGGGGGGGGGAGGGTAAAATAAAGGGAATAGTTTCATACCGTGCTGCGGTCTTGTAGAGTCTGTGATATGGTTTGGCAGAAGTCAGGAATCAGGTAGTATCCTCAAGGTGAGGGTCTATCTGGTAGCAAGCAATAGTCCACAGTAAGGGGAAGTGGAAGAAAAGGGGCCACATTGAATGAGTCAGCAGGAGTGGTGGCAGCAGCTTCTTGCTTGGCCTGACACAAGGCAAGCTAGGAGGCTGTCCTTTCCCTTTGGGAGCTAGCTGGAAGCTTGCTGTCTCCCCTGTTTTCCATAAGATTTATCAAATGAGGTTCTATGGATCTATCAGAGGAGCATAAAGGGATATAGTATATCACTTAATGAAATGAATTCCTCACCAAACATACTTTACTGCTGTACTCTCGTTCCAGCACCCACAGAAACAATTTTCTGAAGGCTCTTCCCAATACTAGTGTCAGAAAGCCCAGAAAGCACACCAATAGCACTCAGTGTCAGTGGGGATTATAGTCCTCAGAAGAGAAAATGCTGTCCTCTACAAGAGCCCTTTCTGTAGTCTCTCCTCATTGTGGGCAGAGCCAGTATCTGAGTAGCACCGAACACTACAGCTGCGTGGATCAGAGCAAGCTTAAGATAAAAAACAAGTGGAGCCAGAGAGATAGCATGAAAGTAGGGCGTTTGCCTTTCATGCAGAAGGATGGTGGTTCGAATCCCAGCATCCCATATGATCCCCCATGCCTGCCACAAGCGACTTCTGAGCATAGAGCCAGGAATAACCCCTAAACGCTGCCAGGTGTGAACCCCCCCCCAAATGGATAAA
Source organism: Suncus etruscus (assembly GCF_024139225.1). Classification (NCBI taxonomy): domain Eukaryota; kingdom Metazoa; phylum Chordata; class Mammalia; order Eulipotyphla; family Soricidae; genus Suncus; species Suncus etruscus. The sequence continues at coordinate 112,000,361 of NC_064857.1, read as the reverse complement.
GAACAAGCAAGTGGGTGAAAGTCACAGAATCATGTTCAGCTATTTTTAAAATGAGATTTTCCTATGTTGAGGATAAAGTGAGAATCCAGAAGAATCAAGAAGAGGGATATTCTTTTCTGGCAGTCTTTAGGAGGTTATGAGATTGCTTTAGTGCAATAATCCTACTGGTCACTCCAAGAAATTTGATCTCATAGAGTAAACAAGCCAGGCACCTGTACAGTTTAATTGCGGAAGAAAGCTGCAGTGACTTCTCCAAACTGTAGCCTGTGAGTTTGACCCTTAGTGGAGCTGTGTATACTGGGCAGCATTGGTGAAGTCTAATATCTTTGAGCCTCAGACACCCCTTGAAGCATCTGACCAGCATGGATTCAGGTGAGCATCTGAGGTAGGCTGCCATGTGTCAGGAGTCAACTCCTTTGTTTTTAGTCACTGGCATAAAAAGTAAATTATAAAGGGATTAAATTATAAATTAAAACAAATGTAACCCATATTGACCTATGCCCATACCAATTTTCTGTGTTATACTCCTGGGGGAAAGGAGAAAAGAAAAGGTAAAGTCAAGAGTGAACGATTCTTGATCAATTTAAATTTCCCTTTACCCTTACACCCAAACATTTGAGTTGGAGGAGGACAAGAGTGGCACACAGAACCAAACACAAACCCTGACAATCTCAGAATTGAAGCATGCAAGAAAGACTATGATTCCTATTTAGGATTAGATTGCCCTTAGGAAAAAGCATGTGAGCTGAACGGCTGTCTACAAACATGAACAGTAGTTTAGGAAGCTGTGAGTGAATTATCATGGTCTTCTCAGCACCAGGGGCTTTGTTTAGGGGGTTCACAAAAATCCCTTCTGAGGGGGTGAAAGAAAAAAAAACCTTCTGACTGTTAAGATGTCTAACACTTAGTGGGGGTTAGGCTTGAAGTTTTGTCTTTTTTGGCTGAGGGTAGGGTTAATTCTTGGGTCTTGCCAAACATTATCATTATAGTGAAATAAAAGATCTTGTCATTAAGTGGGACATATTTGTTTTATATGCCCAGTTACAGGCATTTTCTGTTGGAGTCACCAGAGTCACTCACTAAGTGAGTGTTTTTAGAATAGATTGTCCCCAAAATTATTTCCCTATGGGCTTCTAAGCCAAGTGTATCAGGAAACTGCTCTTGCTTCATAAAGGCAAGTCCTGTTGTTTCATTGAGCCGTTTCCACTCTTGTATCTTGGAGCTATTTCCACATAAATGCCGGGTTTTCCTTCTCTTCAGACCCTTAGAAACCATGTCCACATCCTCCTGTACTTGTGAAATACAAGACTCTTTCCACTGGACTTTTTTATTCGACCCTTTCATTCCTATGCCAGCTCCTATTTTCCTGCAGAAGTAGGGGTTTCTATCTATCTCTAACCCTCCCCCAAACTGTCTTGATACCATGTAGTGAGAGCCGCTTTTGGCACTCTGCTACCAGCAGAGTATAATGTCTAGCTCTTAAAAAAATTGTGTTTCGACCACCAACTACAGAAGATGGATTAAAACGACACTGAAGAAGCATAACTGCTAGAACCACAAAGGAAGACTTCATCATAATCTCCATTACTTGAGCTGCACAATCACCAAGATCTCTAGATACAGAGGTCTGATGCTACCATCAAAGACGAAGCAGAAGTCTTCCATACACCATGAAAGCACCACGGGGAGAGTAAATGATCATGCAAGGAGTCTATAGTTAATCCCATGACAGTATACTTCAGGGCGGGGAGAAACCCTGTATTTCCTAGGCCAAGAGAATTCCCTCTACGAAATCCCCGATAGTTACTGTGCCTAATCGGGGGGGGGGGGGGAGAAAAGGGGAAAAAAGAAGCACAAAACAATCATTTTTCCACATATTTATTTATCGATTGATAGATTTTTTTTGACGTCTTTATTTTGGTGTAGAGATTGAGTTGATGTCTCCAATATTATTTTATTTTATTTTATCTTCTCTTTCTCTTTCTTTTTTGCACTCCAGCATGATTTGATTTCAGAACCGAGACTATTTAGTGGTGCTTGTCTTTATTGCTGTAGTGCTCACTAAATATTTAATTTGATATTTCTTTCTGTATTGTTGTGGTGTTTCAATTACCTTTTTCACATCCTCTCTCAAACTGAGGTTGGAAGCCTCTAGAGGGACTTTGCCCATTTCCAGCGTATTTGACTTTTTTTTTCTTTCTTATTTTGTACCCCAATCTATTGTTTTTCTTTTCTTCAAACAAAACCACATACCTCGATTTATCTAGCTCTGCCTCTTAAATAGAGGGAGAAACAAAGGAGGGTTCCAGGACCAAACAGATAAATGATCACTAATAGTAAGCCAGACAAAGAGGGGTCCACCTACTCTAGAAGCCCTGGGGGTGATGGTGGGGTATATGGGTTGTAGAAAGGGAACTGGGATGGTGGGAGGACATATTTGGTGATGGGTATTCCCCTGATTCAATGTTAATATGTACCTAAAATACTACTGTGAAAGATATGTAAGCCATTATGATAAAAAAAATTGTGTTTTAATCAGAAATGTTCTTTGACTTACATGTATTATTATATTATATTAATCATATTATATTATATGTTATGTTACATATTATGTTATGCTACTTCACCTCAATATGTTAATCAATTTTGTCTCTTGAATAAATTCTTTGTGTGTGTGTGTGTTTTTCGGCCACACCCGTTTGATACTCAGGGGTTACTTCTGGCTAAATGCTCAGAAATTGCCCCTGGCTTGGGGGACCATATGGGACAACGTGGGATCGAACAGTGGTCCTGATCCTTGCTAGCGCTTGCAAGGCAGACACCTTACCTCTAGCGCCACCTCACCAGCCCCTTGAATAAATTCTTACAATAAAAAATTGTGTTTCAGGGCTGGAGTGGTGGTACAGTGGTAGGGCATCTGCCTTGCACGTGGCTTACCTAGGACAGACCATTGTTCAATCCCCCAGAGTCTCATATGGTCACCCAACCCAGGATCAATTTGTGAGTGCAGAGCCAGGAGTAACCTCTGAGCATCACTGGGTATGGCTCAAAAACAAAACAAAAAATTTTTTTTGTTTCAGGGGCTGGAAAGATAGCACAATGATAGGGTGTTTGCCTTGTGCATGGCCAACCCAGGACAGACCCTGGTTTGATTCCCGGCATCTCATATTGTCCCCTGAGCCTGCCAGGAGCAATTCCTGAGTGCAGAGTCAGAAGTAGCCCCTGAGCGCCTCAAGGTGTGACCAAAAAACCAAACCAAAACAAACAACAACAAAGATCCCTTCTGTTTCAGATAGTGTACTGTAAAGTTCTCAAAGCTTACTGTAATCCAAGAGCACTCTAGATATTAGTTTTTAAAAAACTAATTTCTAGACTTTTGCCCAAAGTGATTATGTCCTGCAAATTGTTTTAAAATATTTTTATTCCTCATTTTATCCTTTTAAAAATAAATATGACAGTATTTACCATGTCAGTAGAATCTATTTTGGTAACAAATTTAATCTATATAAATATAAAAAATTGGGGGCTGAAGAGATAGCATAAAAGTGAAGACTCTTGCCTTGCACCTGGTCTAACCAAGTTTGATCTCTGGTTCCACATATGGTTCCTTGAATCCCACCAAGATTTTTTCCTGAGCACTACCAGATT